>NC_135664.1:33994803-34603281 GCF_964188315.1 Podarcis muralis | reverse complement strand
ATTTGCCATCGCCTTTCTCCCAAGGAGCAGGCGTCTTTTAATTTCGTGACTGCTGTCACCATCTGCAGTGATCATGGAGCCCAAGAAAATAAAATCTCTCACTGCCTCCATTTCTTCCCCTTCTATTTGCCAGGAGGTGATGGGACCAGTGGCCATGATCTTCGTTTTTTTGATGTTGAGCTTCAGACCATATTTTGCGCTCTCCTCTTTCACCCTCATTAAAAGGTTCTTTAATTCCTCCTCACTTTCTGCCATCAAGGTTGTGTCATCTGCATATCTGAGGTTGTTGATATTTCTTCCAGCGATCTTAATTCCGGCTTGGGATTCATCCAGCCCAGCCTTTCGCATGATGAATTCTGCATATAAGTTAAATAAGCAGGGGGACAATATACAGCCTTGTTGTACTCCTTTCCCAATTTTGAACCAACCAGTTGTTCCATATCCAGTTCTAACTGTAGCTTCTTGTCCCACATAGAGGTTTCTCAGGAGACAGATGAGGTCATCAGGCACTCCCATTTCTTTAAGAACTCACCATAGTTTGCTGTGGTCAACACAGTCAAAGGCTTTTGCATAGTCAATGAAGCAGAAGTAGATGTCTTTCTGGAACTCTCTAGCTTTCTCCATAATCCAGCGCATGTTTGCAATTTGGTCTCTGGTTCCTCTGCCTCTTCTAAATCCAGCTTGCACTTCTGGGAGTTCTCGGTCTACATACTGCTTAAGCCTGCCTTGTAGAATTTTAAGCATAACCTTGCTATCGTGTGAAATAAGTGCAATTGTGCGGTAGTTGGAGCATTCTTTGGCACTTCCCTTCTTTGGGATTGGGATGTAGACTGATCTTCTCCAATCTTCTGGCCACTGCTGAGTTTTCCAAATTTGCTGGCATATTGAGTGTAGCACCTTAACAGCATCATCTTTTAAAATTTTAAATAATTCAGCTGGAATATCATCACTTCCACTGGCGTTGTTATTAGCGATGCTTTCTAAGGCCCATTTTACTTCACTTTCCAGGATGTCTGGCTCAAGGTCAGCAACCACACTACCTGGGGTATACGAGACATCAATTTATTTCTGGTATAGTTCCTCTGTGTATTCTTGCCACCTCTTCTTGATGTCTTCTGCTTCTGTTAGGTCCTTACCACTTTTGTCTTTTATTATGGAAATCTTTGTACAAAATGTTCCTTTCATATCTCCAATTTTCTTGAACAGATCTAAACAGATCTTGAACAGTGCTAAAGTTAAGAACTGCAAATAAAGTCTTGTGAAATCTAGCAATGTGAAAAGAAAAATCTCCCTTAAAATAGCAGCCTTGTTTTAACCACAGGGCCATTTAACTCTCCATAAATCAAATGGCTGTTTGAATGAGTCATATCCATATGTGAGCTGAGTAGTTTTACCTGTGGACTCCTTGATTTTAAAAAAGGGAATTCCACAGAGAATTATTTCTGTTATGAAATACAAGTATAAAGCGAAAGCAGGATTTTTGCCCTCTTAAAGGAGCCTTCATTCTTCTTCAAAGAGCACAGCTTCAGCAGTAACTGAATTTGTTATAGAAGCAGATACACAGAATTGGGAAAAGAATGATTGGCTGAAGTAATGGACATATCATGTTGACTAGCTGCTCTATAGATTATTTTTCATATTAGGTTGTGTGATTTGGTTCCAACTGAGAAGACACATCTGAAAATACAAAATGTAATACAGAGAAAAGTCACCATTGGAACCGATGCCTGAGTTTTAAAATACCCCTTTACATTCTAATAATCTTAGTGATCTATATTAAAACTGTCATACACAATTTAAAATCTCTCTCTCTCTCACTCACTCACTGTTAAACCATATTGTAAAAATGGAAGTCTTTTGAAAACTGAAGAGGTGCAAAGATAAAAGCCTGAGGTGATTTAATAGCACCTTTATCTTGAGATGTTCTGGAGAGACTTTGCTGTTTATTTTTAAAAAATGTAAATCTGTCTGGCTATACAAAAATTAATTCTTTAACTGATTCTAGTTAGATCAATTTTAGTTTACCATTTATTGTTCTTCCCTCATTTGTTTATGTGACATTTTGTGAACTTCTCATTTCCTTGTCATCCTCAGTCTGGTCACATATTGCTTTTCTTTCCCCTAATTGTATGTTCCTGATCTTTCCAGCCAATCTTTTGGGATGTCATATTTCACCTGTCATTTTGCTTTTATGTATTTCTAAGTTGAGTTCAGTTGTGCTGTTTTTCAGGGCCACCATCTCAACCCCCCTAAGATGCTAACAACAATAATATAACTGCTGGATGATAATGTCAGTGCCAGGTGCAATGCTGAAGTTGGAGCCTCATGCCTCCACACTGCCCTCTTTAATTTTTGTGTATGCTGCTTTGCTAGCTAGCATGCTTAATGCAGTTTATAAATCTTCTAAATAATAACGGTAGCAATAGGAAAAATAGTACAAAAGGAATAAAGGTAGGAGAGGCTAAAAGCAAAAGTGATGGGCTGTGTCCATACACAGTGCTAAACCATAGTTTAGCACAGGGATAGGGAACCTGTGGTTTTCCAGATTTTGCATTGCCCATGCTGACTAGGGCTGATTGGAGTTGGAATCCAACACCCTTTGGAGGGCCATAGATCTCCATCCTTTATTTAGCACTGTAAGGATGAGCTTCTGCAAAGTTCAGGCTTGCATACCCACCCCCCGGTCTTTTCTCCAGTACGGCAACAAGGAACAGATTGGAAGCTTCTGTATTTGATTAATCACAGTTTAGTGTTACATCTGAAATCTGAACTTATCTGCAGTTTAGTAAAATAAACTTTGCGAACCACAAGTTGGGAGGTCCCTTGTAACCATAGTTAAGACTCCCCATGGTTTTACTTGGGTGTGTGGTGCTTCATTGTTTCAATAATATTTTGCTACCTTGAATCCTGTTCTGCTTTCTTGGATACAGGAATTTTAGCACATGGTTTTCCTGTTGCACATGCTTGGGCGGTGCACTAAAATGAGCAGTGATATACAGTGAGCTGCCAAGGAGAGCAGATAAAATTTATGTGCATTGTTAGCCACACTCCTTCACAAAGACATCATGGGGAGGAGGGGGAGGAAATGGAAAATGAAGCACAGCATCCTTTTGCTTCGCGAGAGAAGCTGCCCCTATTTACTCTACCACCCCTAAAGACCTTCATTGAAGCCATAAGCTAACTCTGCTTGCTTGACTGAACATAACAGCTCCCTCTGTTTATGGATACTGTTTCCAGAGCTTCAGAACCAGATTGATTGGTTGACCAAATGCCGCAGGAAATGTCATAAAGTTGAAAATAACTTGATTTAGATTTCAAAGCAGCCGGTCATGCTAGTGAAGAATCTATCCAAGGACACATCATGTAAAAATGTTGATAAATGTGGAGTTATTTAATTTTGACCTATAACAATATTCATTGTCAGATAAGAAATAGCATGAAGGTTATATCTTCTCCGTCAATCACAGACGTGCATCCTAATTGGATAGGTTTTCTTATATTCAGTAGCTCTTTACATTTAATTGGTTATCAGTCTATCAATATTATCAAACATTTTTAAATATTTATGTCTCTTCAGGATCTTTGTTTTTTTAGCCTCAGAGAAGGATATACAGGAAACTGAAGAAGTAGATTTTGTTGAGGTTTTATTGAGTCATTCCTAACAAAACAAAAGAGAAAATAACTGAACATCTCTCAAACAATGCAGCAGCCGTGCAGGATGGTGGGTGGGTCTTGCTTTGCCCTTCCAAAATGTTGGGTGTATGAAAGACTGATCTTTTCCCAAGTGAGTAAGGACCACAGACACAATAAGGTGATATCATGGAACTTGAATCCAAAGGGATAGAAAACAGTGTCAGGAACTTTCCCGTTAATCTTAAGGGGATGTTGACTAAGAAGTATGGTATATTTGCAAATGTGTTAAGTGCCAGTGTGCAAATACACTTGGTACTGGGCTAAACTCAAGGTGCTAGTTTTGGTTTCTAAAGTCCTATACAGCTGGTGACCAGGACACATGAAAGATTGTCTCGTGTCTTATATACCCAGTTTGTCACTGCATTGTGTACATGATGACGTCTGGCAAATACCATCTTTTCAGGAGGTGTGTTCTGCCCTGTATAGAAATCGGGCTTTCAGTGTGATGGCACCTCCCTTTTTTAATTCCCTCCCCTTGGATAATAGGTAGATGCCGTCTCAGTTGCACATCAAGCCCTGAAACCCACCCCATGGAAATAAGACACAGTGGAGACAGAATTTTAGTTTAAAGGTTAATGGGCAAATGTAGGCCACAACTCTATTGAATACACAAGTGTGACTGGTATTGGCTTAGGCATTGGTAAAAGGAAAAGGTAAAGGTACCCCTGCCCGTATGGGCCAGTCTTGACAGACTCTAGGGTTGTGCGCTCATCTCACTCAAGAGGCCGGGGGCCAGCGCTGTCCGCAGACACTTCCGGGTCACGTGGCCAGCGTGACATCGCTGCTCTGGCGAGCCAGAGCCGCACACGGAAACGCCGTTTACCTTCCCGCTAGTAAGCGGTCCCTATTTATCTACTTGCACCCAGGAGTGCTTTCGAACTGCTAGGTTGGCAGGCGCTGGGACCGAACAACGGGAGCGCACCCCGCCGCGGGGATTTGAACCGCCGACCTTTTGATCGGCAAGCCCTAGGCACTGAGGCTTTTACCCACAGCGCCACCCGCGTCCCATAGGCATTGGTATCTAATGACTATTACTGGCTCCTGCCCACCCAGCAAGGAGCCTGCAAGGGTAAACTACCAGCAGAGGGAGCTCCATCAATGCATATTGACTGGAGCTCACCCCTGGGTCCTGGCATGGCCCTAAGCCCCTCCCTGGGCTTCGGATGAGATCCAGACCCCCAGATTCCTTTAATGGAATACCCTATCAAATGGAGGGGCAGGTGATGGCCGCACCTCCCCTCCCTGCATCCCCCTAAAACCAATGCCTAACTGCCAAACCAAGCGAAAGGAAAGTCCAATGCTGTAAAGAAAAATATTGCATAGGAACCTGGAATGTAAGAACCATGAACCTTGGTAAGTTGGATGTGGATGAGATGGCAAGAATAAATATTGACATCCTGGGCATCAGTGAACTAAAATGGACGGGAATGGGTGAATTCAATTTGGATGACCATCACATCTACTACTGTGGGCAAGAATCCCGTAAAAGAAATGGAGTGGCCCTCATAGTCAACAAAAGAGTGGCGAGAGCTGTACTGGGATGCAATCTCAAAAATGATAGAATGATCTCGATACGAATCCAAGGCAGACCTTTTAACATCACAGTAATCCAAGTTTATGCACCAACCGCTGGTGCTGAAGAAACTGAAATTGGCCATTTCTATGAAGACTTACAACACCTTATAGAAATGACACCAAAGAAGGATATTCTTCTCATTATAGGAGATTGGAATGCTAAAGTAGGGAGTCAAGAGATAAAAGGAACAGCTGGCAAGTTTGGCCTTGGAGTTCAAAACGAAGCAGGGCAAAGGCTAATAGAGTTCTGCCAAGAGAACAAGCTGGTCATCACAAACACCCTTTTCCAACAACACAAGAGACGACTCTACACATGGACATCACCAGATGGGCAGCATCGAAATCAGATTGATTATATTCTCTGCAGCCAAAGATGGAGAAGCTCTATACAGTCAGCAAAAACAAGACCTGGAGCTGACTGTGGCTCAGATCATCAGCTTCTTATAGCAAAATTCAAGCTTAAACTGAAGAAAGTAGGAAAAACCACTGGACCGGTAAGATACAATCTAAGACAAATCCCTTATGAATACACAGTGGAAGTGAGGAACAGGTTTAAGGATTTAGATTTGGTGGACAGAGTGCCTGAAGAACTATGGATGGAGGCTCGTAACATTATACAAGAGGCAGCAACTAAAACCATCCCAGTGAAAAGCAAATGCAAGAAAGCAAAGTGGCTGTCCAACGAGGCCTTACAAATAGCGGGGGAGAGAAGGCAAGCAAAATGCGAGGGAGATAGTGAAAGATACAGGAAACTGAATGCAGATTTCCAAAAAAAAAGCAAGGAGAGACAAGGAGGCCTTCTTAAACGAGCAATGCAAAGAAATAGAGGAAAACAATAGAATGGGAAAAACCAGAGATCTGTTCAAGAAAATTGGAGATATGAAAGGAACATTTCGTACAAAGATTTCCATAATAAAAGACAAAAGTGGAAAGGACCTAACAGAAGCAGAAGACATCAAGAAGAGGTGGCAAGAATACACAGAGGAACTATACCAGAAAGAAATGTATGTCTTGTATACCCCAGGTAGTGTGGTTGCTGACCTTGAGCCAGACATCCTGGAGAGTGAAGTCAAATGGGCCTTAGAAAGCACTGCAAATAACAAGGCCAGTGGAAGTGATGATATTCCAGCTGAACTATTTAAAATTTTAAAAGATGCTGCTGTTAAGGTGCTACACTCAATATGCCAGCAAATTTGGAAAACTCAGCAGTGGCCAGAGGATTGGAGAAGATCAGTCTACATTCCAATCCCAAAGAAGGGCAGTGCCAAAGAATGCTCCAACTACCGCACAATTGCACTCATTTCATACGCTAGCAAGGTTATGCTTAAAATTCTACAAGGCAGGCTTAAGCAGTATGTAGACCGAGAACTCCCAGAAGTGCAAGCTGGATTTAGAAGAGGCAGAGGAACCAGAGACCAAATTGCAAACATGCGCTGGATTATGGAGAAAGCTAGAGAGTTCCAGAAAGACATCTACTTCTGCTTCATTGACTATGCAAAAGCCTTTGACTGTGTCGACCACAGCAAACTATGGCAAGTTCTTAAAGAAATGGGAGTACCTGATCACCTCATCTGTCTACTGAGAAATCTCTATGTGGGACAAGAAGCTACAGTTAGAACTGGATATGGAACAACTGATTGGTTCAAAATTGGGAAAGGAGTACGGCAAGGCTGTATATTGTCCCCCTGCTTATTTAACTTATATGCTGAATTCATCATGCGAAAGGCTGGGCTGGATGAATCCCAAGCCGGAATTAAGATCGCTGGAAGAAATATCAACAACCTCAGATATGCAGATGACACAACCTTGATGGCAGAAAGTGAGGAGGAATTAAAGAACCTTTTAATGAGGGTGAAAGAGGAGAGCGCAAAATATGGTCTGAAGCTCAACATCAAAAAAACGAAGATCATGGCCACTGGGCCCATCACCTCCTGGCAAATAGAAGGGGAAGAAATGGAGGCAGTGAGAGATTTTATTTTCTTGGGCTCCATGATCACTGCAGATGGTGACAGCAGTCACGAAATTAAAAGACGCCTGCTCCTTGGGAGAAAGGCAATGGCAAACCTAGACAGCATCTTAAAAAGCAGAGCTATCACCTTACCAACAAACGTCCGTATAGTTAAAGCCATGGTCTTCCCAGCAGTGATGTATGGAAGTGAGATCTGGATCATAAAGAAGGCTGATTGCCGAAGAATTGATGCTTTTGAATTATAGTGCTGGAGGAGACTCTTGAGAGTCCCATGGACTGCAAGAAGATCAAACGTATCCATTCTTAAGGAAATCAGCCCTGAGTGCTCACTGGAAGGACAAATCGTGAAGCTGAGGCTCCAATACTTTGGCCACCTCATGAGAAGAGAAGATTCCCTGGAAAAGACCCTGATGCTGGGAAAGATTGAGGGCACAAGGAGAACGGGATGACAGAGGACGAGATGGTTGGACAGTGTTCTCGAAGCTACAAACATGAGTCTGACCAAACTGCGGGAGGCAGTGGAAGACAGGAGTGCCTGGCGTGCTCTGGTCCATGGGGTCACAAAGAGTTGGACACGACTAAACGACTAAACAACAACAACAACCGCCAAACCTTACAAAGTTGTGACCATTGCTAAAAGGTAGGCAAAAACCAAGTGGCCACTGCCAATTTGCCACATTGGGAAAAATTCCTACCCGGCCCCCGTTCCAAAACAGGCGACCAACAGAAGTCCAAAGCAAGATCAGACATGACCTAACCAACGGGTGGGTGGGTGTTCGGCAATGCAAAGCAAGAGGAGGTCCCCATGTTGTGCTGCCGATTAAGTACCCCCAAAACCCTAGCCCCCTGCCAAGTCACCAATTGGCTAAAGGCCAGTGGCATGATTATGGCACCACCGGCTGGAGCGGGGCAAAGCCCCACCTCCAAGCCGGTTGGGGGGAGTCCCAGGGCTGCGCGCAACATGGACCCTCTGTTAGGAGGATCCAACTTGTCTTTTCGGTGGCTTTTAAGTAGACATCTTTCCCAGTGTGCATCTGTACTGGAATTGTTTTGAGATGTTTTTATTGTTTTATGACTTGTTTGTTACCTTGGACTCCTTTTGGAGGAATGGCAGGCTATAAATTTAATTAATAGTACTGTTTCAGCCATCTTACTAAAGCAAATATGTACTGATTTGTTATTAAATATTTATTCTTTTATCACACAGCAGACATTCTAGAAGTGGATATGAAAGAAATTTAATGAGAGTTTAAAAAAAGGCAAATCCTGGCACATTTCAAGTCCAAACGCTCTTCAACAGGGAATAAAAAAGAATTGTGTAGTTTGATTTCTTAGTTGCATAAGGCATACAGAGAGAGTGATATATACTACCTACAGATGAAAAGTGTTCAGGTTCAGAACACAAGGTTTGTTGTTTATTCTCATTAAATTGTCTTCAGACCTACTTCTTGAAAGTTTGTTGTCACTTGGATAAAGTGGTATCAGCTTACTTTTCAGACTGTAAGCACACAAAGGTTTTAAATATTATGAATGGGATATTCTGATATATCCTTTCAGCCCAGCAGAGCTTAGGGATTCCCATAAGCCTCAACCTTTTAACAACATGATTACAAAGGTACTACCCCAAACTCATAAGACCACCTTCAGACTACTACCATCTTGCTGCCAGGGTCTGAAATTAGCAGGGCGCCAGGTGCATTTCGTGCCTAAAGATTCTCCATTTGCGAGCACCTCCAAAAACCTGGATGCCATTTTTTGCACCTGGCTGACACTCAAGGATTACTGAAATGTATGTGCTTTGAAGTCTCAAAGTAAATGTTAAAGGTAGACAATATGTTAAGGCGTTTAACAGTCAAGAGTAGCACGTTTTGAAAACTGAAGTATGGTTGTTACCAATATTTTTATTGCAAGCACCAAATTAAACATGTATTAACAATTTCTGCTAAAAATGTGATCTTAACAGTGTGTCACTTATTAGTGTATTTTGCGTATTAGTTCAAAATAATAATTAAAAAGTGTTGCCGACCCCCTCTCCAAATGACAACTAGGCATTCTGTTTTGGCGCCCAGGTCCCAGGAGCCATTTGGCTCCTAGCTTTTCTTGCCGCTACAAAACACTATCTTGAGCACGTGATCTGTCAAATGAGTGGGCCTTGATATAAATTGAGATAAATCCATGGTTATCGTGAAGGCCATCAGATCCTGAGCTGCATCACATGTGGGGGCCACAGCACAAATGTTGAAGCCACCCAGAACAATTAGGCTGGTGGACTTTAACACTGCACCTCAGACAACCCCAGTTTCCTCAAGCAGGGAGACTATTAAGCCGCCTTGGAAGACAGGATATTAGTTCACTGACAGACAGTGGCGTAGCGTGGGGGGTGCAGGGGGTGCCGGCCGCACCGGGCGCAACATCTGGGGTTAGGGCAAATCCACAGGTTAGGGGGCGCAAATCCACGGGTTAGGGGGCGCAAATTACTTGCCTTGCCCCGGGTGCTGACAACCCACGCTACGCCACTGCTGACAGAGCACATACTTCGCTTGCCAAAGCTTCAGGTTTACTCTCTGCCATTTCCAGATAGGTCTGGAAAAGACTAAAGCCCTGAAGAACTGCTGGCAATCAATGTAGACCAGGGTTGGTCTACATTCAGCGCATGCCTGAATATCACCCAGCCTGTGACATCAGCCGGCTCTGGCAGCTCCACCACTTTAGTAAGTGGTGTCCAGCAGTCCAAAAGTGCATGCTCTCCTCCACTCAGCCTTTCCCTTTTGAAAGACTAGATGGGGAGGAGGACTGGACACTATTTCATTTGGAAAGCAGTTACCAAAAGCTTCCCTTGGGCCAGGCCAAGTTAAAGCAAACATTGGCTGCTGCAACCTGACAGCAATCCCAATGTTGCTTTCTCTGCCTTTGTGTCTTGTTTGGTGTTCAGGCAGGTGCACAGACAGGTTTCAGAACAGAGGGGTTTGCCTATGCCAGCATCCCTAGATGATCTATTGCAGCACCCTGGTTCTGCAAAAGGACCAGCCTGTTACAGGACCTTCATATACAGAGAGACAATAGAGCAAGGAGAGATAAAAATAAGTGCAACCTGCTTTGACCTGTCTACTGTCTTGTGAGCAGCTGACCTTTGTTTGCCATTTCGACCAAATAAACAGGCGTGAAGAAGAGTTATTTTCAGTCTCCTATTTTTGGCCCCAAAGTACATACTGACCCTTCCTTGAAGTGATCGGTACACTTTAAAACCTAGAATTAAATGTATTATGTCAAAATCAATTTATCCAACCTGACAGCACAAGCACACTGCCTAGTTTGCCTTATATATAGGCTTATGGCTAGCATTTCTCAGTTCAAATAAGCCATAGATAGCATCTCTTTTTCATCTTTTAGATAATTTCCAAAAGCCCCTTTTTTCTGCAGCTATTATTATGTCTCAAAATTAGGAAGAAGTAATGGAGTGTAATTTTACAATTTGAATATGGGTTTTTTTCCCCAGCCGCAAAAGTTATGTCTATGGCCCTTTGAGACTAACTGAGCATTCCTAAGGCATTGAAAATCTGTGACTGGAGAAGCCGCCATTTCTTAAATTCTGCCAACTTGCTCTGACCAGGTTGGAAGATGGGATGGGGTTTCCACCTTCATTTAGTCTTTACCTCTTCCCACTGAGTCAAATAGGTTTTTTTTGAGGAGGTGATTGCAAAATGAGGAGGTTTTAGGATTTGTGGCCTTCCCAACACGGCTCAGCAATGGTGGTGAAGCTGTCTGCTGTTTCACTTGGGAACCTCCTGGCGTGGATGTTGAGCAAAGTAAACTCTCAAGACCTGTTATTTCCCTACAGAAAACTTGTCTTTTCAACCTTGACACATTTTGTGGGTGTGGGTAGAGTGCAATCTCCCTCCGATGTTATCAAAATACCAGATGAATATTCATCTGAAATGGCAGCTGCACTATTATTACCGTCCTCAGAGTGCTCAAATAAAGAGCTAAAATTTTGCTGACTCATTTTGGTTGCCTGCTCGATACTGAAAAAGTAAATGAATATTGAAAGAGACAGGTGAGAGCCTTTTGGAAAGGAACAATCAGGGAAGTCATCTGCCCATCGTGTAGGGGTTGTTTTCTTATTAAAGTCTTGCCCAGAGCACTGTCAAGGTTAACTGGCTGTAGCAGATATTTCAGCAGGAGTGTTAAATTCCTGATGAGTGAAAGCTTGATCTTGCAGCTTGCCACTGCGCATTTTTCCCTGGCATTCCAAATGTCACAGGACACTTTCCCCACTTAGAACAAATAAGTGACCTTGCTATAAATGGACAGAAAATGACGAAATAATGAAAGCATATAATCTTGAAGGCTGAGGGTTGTGAACTGAAGTGACTTGTGCCAAGAAAGTGAAAAGCACACATGAATGTCATTTTGCAAGGAAAGGATCGGTTGAACATAGAAACCACTCATTAGAGTTTCTCACAATTTCCTTATTTTTAGAACTGCCAATTTTATTATAGCCTGTTATACTGAAAGCTGGTGTTTTCACATCAATGTGATCAGCTAACTTCCGCACATTTAAACAGTCCATCACACTCTTTTTGCTATGTTCCCTTCCTTCCACCTTCCCCATTCATACCTCTGTAATGAAGTGCAGGTTAAAAGCTGTGTTCCTGCAGTTCTCTGATGCAATCAGGTAAAGCACACCCTGTACTTTGCGTGACCAAGTTTTTGTATAACTCTGTGAGAAGGAGCCTTCCAGATTTATTTTCCCTGACCCAGGTCAGGTGATAATTCTAGCTGCAGCAGTGGACCACCAAGCCAACTTTAAGCCTACAATGAAATGGCTGTATATTTTGGAATTAGAGATGGATTTCTCTAAGATGATTGTCACTCAGCTCCCCAAAAGAAACCATTTGCCTCTTTTCTATACTACTGTTCAGGAGAATGTGACTAAATATTTCTTCCATCAACAGTCTATTCAAGGAACCACAGATGCTGCTGTTCTCTTACATTAGAAACAGTGCTTTTTCTGGGGGTACTCGAGAGTACGCAGTACTGGCACCCCACAAAAATGTTAAAAGTATGGCACTTACTGTAACAACTTCACGGTGAGTACCGGCACCCCCCCCCCCCAGGAAACCAGCACTGGTTAGAAATAAGGAAACAAAAACCTCTCTCAAGAAAGGTTCTGGAAACCAAATCTTTAATGTGAAAGAGGTGTGTCCTTGGCAGTTTCCACACACTGATATTTTAGATGCAGCACATGCTGAAAGTCATGTTCTAATTTTAGTTTACTTAATATGCATGATTAAAACTCCCACTCATATTTGCATATATTTCCTGTATTTAGGAAGCTGGGATAGGACAACCTAATAGGAAAATTACATGGCTAAAGCTGAAAGTTACAGTTTGGTAGGTAAGAAGCTGGCGAGAGCAATGCAAAGGTCTTGGAAGAATAGGAGTAACATGGAAGATGACTTTGGTATATGGTCTATTCAGGACACCCTGTTTTGAAAAAGAATCCCTTCGGTACAGGCCACTCTCTGTACAGAGAATGGGATAGGTGATAATGATGATTTATTAGACTTGTTAGCTTGTTACCCAAAGGTTTCCAAGCGACTCACAACACATGTTAAATATAAATACATTGTATTATATTGTATTATAAATGCATTTATAAATACATTTTATAAATACATTGTATTTATAAAAACAGAATGAAAGCAGCTACAGAAAAGCTTTGGCAGCGCCGAAAAGATGTCAATGACAGTGTCAGGTGGACCTGGCTGGGGAGAGCATCCCACAGATGGAGAGCCACAACCGGAAAGGCCTTCTTTCTTGCCACCACTGTTTGAGCCTCTCTCAGAGGGAGGGCCTGGAGAAGGGCCTCAGAAGAAGAGCTAATGATCTGGACATGTTCCTATCGGGAGAGGCATTCCACATGTTTAGGAGGCAGGTCACTGTAGCACTGTTTTGGATGCTGCTGCCATCTTTGCTTCAATCATCACTTGGGCAGTAGAGTCCCTTCCATTGTGCTGTACAGCATTCCCCGCCCCCAAGCTGGTCACTTTGATTCTCCTCCCCTAGTTTCCCTTCCCATTACATAGTTTTTCTCTCCAGCAAATAAAAACCCATACCCTAACTTTCCACTGTCTAACTTTGTTGCTAGATTTGTCCTTACTTACCTTTTGATCGGCACATTCATCAGGATTTTATATAACAGTATTTTATATTTACTCTGTTTTTATCTACCAACTGCCAACCCCCAGAATCTCCTCAGAGCACTGATACTCTCTTAATTCAGGGTATAATGGGTGTGGTTGTTGCTGCAAGAGCGTAAACTGCCTTTTCAACTCCTCCTTTATCCTGTTTAACCCCTAATTTCCTTATGGAGAGCCAGTGTGGTATAGTGGTTAAGAGCGGTAGACTCGTAATCTGGTGAACCGGGTTCGCATCTCCGCTCCTCCACATGCAGCTGCTGGGTGACCTTGGGCTAGTCACACTTCTTTGAAGTCTCTCAGCCCCACTCACCTCACAGAGTGTTTGTTGTGGGGGAGGAAGGGAAAGGAGATTGTGAGCTGATTTGAGACTCCTTCGGGTAGTGATAAAGCGGGATATCAAATCCAAACTCTTCTTATGCTGCCACGGGAGGTGAAACTCAGGTCTGAAGGAGCTTATGATCTCAGCTAAATCCTGCTCCTCTGCTGATTTGCCTCAGTGCTGCCCATTTCTGCACCCTGAGTTAGCAGATTCTGGCATTTGTTATGCTGGTGTAACTCTGGTGTTACACTGGTGTGGAGTTTCTGACGGAGGAATATCTTCAAATTTAGCAGCCCAGGTAGCTTAGTTAGCATTCTATGGTCCTGAGAAGGACAACATTGTGCTGCTTTTTTCTTTCCTTTTTAGTTTTTTTTTTTTGCAGGGCTGGTTGGCATGAAAGCAAACTGATGACCGATAAGAAGAACTGCAATGTCCAAAGAGCAATTGTAATTGGTTCCTGTGGCTTTTATATCTATATGGTTCTCTTATTTTATACTAACACAGCTTTATCTGCAATCTTAACATATACCAGACCGATAACTATTATAGTTATTAATGCGTTGTCAGTACACATCTTTATGAATTGCAGTAAAAAAAAAATTCTCCAGTGATAATTGCATCACTTAATTTGCCATTTTATTCATTAGATGGATTATATCTAAATGAACTATAGAAAGATTTTTACTCCCATTTTCACATTAGTTTTCTATTAATCTTCTATCACAACAGAGATTTGTTAAGATTTTCCAGATGGCTTTGTTTTAAGGGAAAGTTGAACTAGATAATGTTAACTATTTGAGAATAATAATAAAAGAGTTCGTTATTAGGGCAGATTGTGTGCACAGTCACCCTCTTCATTTCTTCCCAAATTAGTAAAATAGTGGCAGTCATGTGGTTTTCTAGTAGAGCAACTTTCTTACATTAGACTGGGTATAGTACAATGGGTGGGCATGTATACATCTATCCTACATAGATAAACCTCTTATTTAAAATGCCTTTATTTATGTCCTGATTTCCATCCCTTATCTTAGATGCCCATGGCTGATAACAGATTTGCTTGCTCAATAGTTCTGCAGTTTTGTTTTATTGCTTGCATAAATGCTATTATGCTGTTATCTTGCATATTTAGTATTGTACCCTGCCCCAGAATCCATTTGGGTGAAGGGCATTTTAGAAAATTTAAAATTAAATAAGATGTCAAGGATGTAATCTTATGGTCCTTTGGGACCTTATTGGGCTTTATAGATAATAACCAGCACTCTGAAATGGGCAGTGAATTGGAGTGGAAACCAGGATTGTACAATACTAAAGTCATATGCTACAAGTAACCAGATCCAGTCAAGACTGATAAGTAGTTGCTGCATTTTATGCTAGCTGTTGTTAGTTGCACTCCTCTTGAAAAACCAGGTGCACTGTGTGAAATGGATGTCCAGACAGCAATTGTATCTAGCAACACTTTTAATTACGCTGGTGTGCCAGCATTGCCTGTATCTGAAGAAAGACTTCACCATAGTCACGCATATCTCAGTAACATAAACATTTACTCTTCGTGTCAATGCTTTAAAATGTTTGGCATATGGCACAGGGACAAATACTATACGCTTTTGATGGGAAAAGCCTAGGGGGGAAAACAGAGCTGAAATGGTTTAAAGGAAAGGAGCAAACAAGCAAAAGGAACTTCTGAAATCTGAGTTGTACTGCGCCTAAGATTTCAGATTAAAACTACAGAGTGGAAGGAGAGGAGGACCTTTTTCTGCCTCCCCACTTCCAGCTACTGACTTATGAGACCCTCTTAAGAATATTAGGGGGGTGGGCAGGGAAAGGAGTAGACCATGTGAAAAATGAACATAGTATTTTAGTGGCAGTCTATTCATTTTTAGCTTTGTATTCTTGTTATTTAAAAATTGTACCTAAACATTCTGTTGTTGTGCCCAGAACCTCGGATTAAGGTGCCATTTAGCTCCTAGCTTTCATATTTCCATTTCTAACACTGGCTCTGTGAGCCAAATGGGTTTAGGGATTGGGTTTCCAAATTCAGTCTAGGGAAGAAGTCATATATCTTTTAGAATGTAGAGAAGGGAAAAGTAAGTTGAATGCCTCTTCTTTGAGTGTAGCACTCTTTGAAAGGCCCATTTAATAAAACCTCCTGCTTATGTATTGTATAAAGATACTGGAATCCCCTCAAGCCTGGATATCACCTTCAGTGGAACAAAGGTGGACAAAGGGTTGGTTGGATGGAAAAATTCCTGAGCTTCACATGTTGATATTTATAACATTAATTCATAAATGGGTTTCTGAAAACCTGTCACCAGCATTAGGGTGCTCATGTGACGGTTGAGTACATTCCTTCTACTCTATTTGTTTATTGCTGCCCTTTTAAGTTGCAGAATGTTCCAAGTTTTATATTCACATCTTTCTATCCTGATAGCAAAGTTGAATGTTGATGGGGTGAGTGGGAGGTTTGATGGGGTCAAGCTTAACTGGAATTCATGTTACATGAATGGGAATGGTATGATCTACACTTTTGGGTGACCATGGCCAACGGCCCATCAACTGAAGCAGCTCTAGGGGTAAATAGGGAAGACAGAAATTGATCAATCTGGATCAAACCTGCCTAATTAAATGGGAAATTGTCCACAATGCTGTGGTTCGGTTTATTTTCCATGGCCATGCCTACATTGAGAAGGAAATCCCGCTATTCTTGTCAAAATTTTTTACCCCATTTTATTATCTCATTCATTTCCTTAAGCATGAATCAGAGTATTGCAGGTAATTGCTTCCTCCCAACCTTTCAGTGGAAAATTTCCATATCTGTTTTATGTTTTGTCTTGGCAGCAGAGAACATTTTACATCCCCGAGGAATAAGTGGTAGAAGTTGTGTACTACCTGGCAAATTTAGACGTGTCATTTCTAACTATTTCAGATTACTCTACCACAGTTCTATCATTCTCAATTACAGGAAAGTGTTTGATAGTTTGGCAATAAGGATGGATTAGTAGGTTTGTGAAACCTGCAAAATTAATTTAGTTTGGAATGACTGTGGATGTGCAAGCATATTCAGCACAACTGTGAACGATACTGTAAGCTGCATGCAGAGCTTCCATCAAAGGTCAGTTCAATACATGATGAAAACATTCCCTTGACCTGATTAGGTTTCCAATTATGTAAGCTTCTTGCTGGCTTGATGCCTCTTGTTTGAATTCTCCTGCTAGAGTATGTGCTGTATTTTTGGACTTGTGCTTTATCATCCCAATTAATACTTCAATGTGATGCCCCATTTCTCATATGATGGCTTCTATCGCTTAGATATGGACTGATCATTTTAGGTGGAACATTCTTTTTAATGACTGCTGATGTTAGGGCAGCTAGTATTGAAAACTGATCCAGAACAGAGATTTGCCTTTTGGAACCCTGTAGAGAGAATGAGCTAGTGGTTCTGGTGAATCTTGGGGTTTCAATGGAAATGTTTCAGGGGTTACTCAGTAAGAAGGTAAGTAATGGTGGATAGCTTACTTCTACTAGCCTTTCTCTGCAACTTCTAGCCACTGGGAAATTTTGACGTTCTTCCAAGAGTGCACTCCCATTGTAAGCAGGACAGCTGAGCTTCCTCAAGTCTATGGTGTTTCCTTTAGTACAGCTGATACAGTGTTTTTCTGCAATTATAGTAGATGGAAATGGAAAAAGTGTGTGCTATAGTTTATGCCCAGAATCAAACGGACTTGCAGAATGCATTCTGTTCGAGAACCAAGGTACGACTAAAAGAATGATGTCATGTTACTGCTTGTGAAAGCAGCAGATTTATGTAGCTTCTTAAAAGTGGCATTTCAGACCTAAGCATAATTTGAATCTTGTGCTTCATTCTGAAAGATGTTAAGATATCATTTTCCTGTTGGCAACAGCCGCCCTTACAGGGCAGAAGCACAATCTTTCTGGGCCCCGCTCAGATCTGTCATAAAGATGCACACACACCCTGCACAGATTGCCTAGACAGTTTTGAAAAATTGGTCCACTTCTGGGTAATTCTTCAGTTTTTGTTTTTGCTTGCTTTCGTCTAAGCTTCTTGCAAACCTGGCTACCTGATTTGTGTTTATAGCTGGAAATATGGCATTTTGTGTGTCAGTTACATAAGGAATGTGCTTTTGAACTGTTTCCTATGATCTTGTGTCAGGTTCATTTACTGAAATATGTTCTGGCATTTGTAAAACACCTCAGCGTCCTTGTTATGATGGTGTTTGCCCATTTGTGCCCATTGTGACTGGTAGGGGAGAAGGCAGGAAGCCCAACAGTATGCGAGGCCAGAGGCACTGTCAGGCAGAGCCAACTAATATCTAGTTTTGTCCCCACCCACCTTCCTGCTGAATTCTACAAGGGCAACACTGAGACCAAGGAGGGGATGAAGCAGACAAATAGTGCTATCCCTTGGACTAGTTGTAAGTAGGGAGGTAGGCAGCTGGGGGCTGGTTGGGGGCAGTGCTCCACTTGCCCTAATGGACCACTCTCCCCTCCCTTGTTGGGCCTTCTCATCCATGGAAAAAGGCCTCTGGAACGAAGGATCCCTGGAGCTTGTAATGCAGTTTTTGTGGGAGTATTTCACATAGGGAGCTGTGCATTTTTGAGCAGTTCACTCTAAGACTCAGTTTGTTAAATGGGTGTGTGCATATCTCTGACATACTTGCACTTCAGCCAACATTCTTTGTGTCAGGGAAGTAGATCCCAACAGGAGGAAAGTGCAGAGATCTAAGAGGTGCTTCATTAGTTTCTGTTGAATAATAGACAATAAATCTGCTTAAAGTGAGTATATTTAAGTGAGCAGACTAGCAAAATCTGATGGAGCTTAACTTCTCTGTAGCTGAATAACAGACCTCTTTAATTTATAAACGACAGAGGCATCATTAATGTCGGATCCCGTAGTGGCACTCCACTAGCCACTGCTGTACGTTGATGAAAAAGTCAGGATTTGGCAGTGTACATTGTGATAAGTGTGCATTTCAGCCATTAGCTAATAATTATAACTCATGGGTCTTCCAAGACAGGCACATGGCTCCAGTTCTCCATCAATGAATTGTTTTTGTTTTGGATTTTTCACTTCTCAGGCAGGAAGAATTTTTATCCTAGAAAATATTCTGATGTTTCCTATGCCATAAAAGACAGATTGAACAAAATTCAAGTTAATGTGTATGCAACTTTTATTCCTGCATAATTGCTTCAATTTTTGTGTGTGAAATGGACCTGAAATGTCAATACATTTCTCTCTGTGTTAAAACGCATGAATCAACCTGCTTACAGGTAAGAGGAATCCGGTATACATTGATCTAGAGCTTTTATTTCCAGTTCCTTGAATCTTAAGGCAATTTTCTTAACCCAGAGAAAATGTCAGTGGTGTTTTGAATTATGCAGAACACAGTAGATTTCAGAGAAGCATAACAATGGAATTCTGTTTCTTAATTCTACTATGTATCCTCTGATGTTTTAAATGTTGCTTGAGTACATATTTCACATTAAAAATCTATTAAGATAAACAAGACTTTATCCCCGTTATGTTGAAAAGGCTATGGGAATTGCAGTTCTTTTTTTCTTCCATGGTGGGCCTTCAGTAGAGTGCAAACATGATAGGGAAAGATGATTGACACCATCTCTTCCATCACAGCCAGGAACTGAAGCCCGGCCCATCTGTCTGTATCTCAACTGAAATCCTACTAGGCAGTTTCGCACACAGGCTACCACCCTTTGGGGCCCATGGGCCCATCTGCAAATGGGAAAAACTGTCATGGGCACCCACCCCACTATCAAGCAGCCCCCCAACCTATTCCATTGGCTACAAGAGAATCCCTCTTCCATGTCTAATTTCAGTCTGTGGCCACCAGGGAAGGCCTTTGTGAGCACATGTCTGCCAGCTCAACAGTGGCACACCGTGCTCTGACATATTCTAAGCTCAAGTAAGGAGATTTTCCCTCTGAAGTAGTACTGTAGCCTCCTCATTCCACTCAAAGCCTGCAGACATTGTGGAGCTCCCAGACAGGTAGGCTAAAGATTGATGCTTTATACACTGGTGACGTTGCAGAAGCCAAAAAGCATATCAATAGTCGTGAAACTTTCTCTTGAGCCATGGTAACTAGGAAATTGTGATTTTGCGAACTGTGTGTGAAGGGGAAAGGTAGGTTGCGGTTGAGGAGCATATGCAACTACCACCCACCCATTCCTGATGTGCCCTCCTCTCTGTTCAGTGCTCAAAGATAGTTCTAGATTTTCAGTGATACAGTGTGGAAGGTCAGAAAAATGGCCTAGAAAGTGACATTAGGTATGCACATGAGTTAGGGGAATTTGCCCTGTCTCTTGTAAATGAATTCTCATTTTCCAGTTTTGAGACCCCTACTCTATAGGTATGTTGTTGTTTAGTCGTTTAGTCGTGTCCGACTCTTCGTGACCCCATGGACCAGAGCACGCCAGGCACTCCTGTCTTCCACCGCCTCCCGCAGTTTGGTCAGGCTCATGTTTGTAGCTTCGAGAACACTATCCAACCATCTCATCCTCTGTCGTCCCCTTCTCCTTGTGCCCTCCATCTTTCCCAACATCAGGGTCTTTTCCAGGGAGTCTTCTCTTCTCATGTGGTGGCCAAAGTATTGGAACCTCAGCTTCAGGATCTGTCCTTCCAGTGAGCACTCAGGGCTGATTTCCTTAAGAATGGATGCGTTTGATCTTCTTGCAGTCCATGGGACTCTCAAGAGTCTCCTCCAGACCATAATTCAAAAGCATCAATTCTTCGGCGATCAGCCTTCTTTATGGTCCAGCTCTCACTTCCATACATCACTACTGGGAAAACCATGGCTTTAACTATACGGACCTTAGGTATGTAGCTTGTAGCAAAAATGTTGAGCCCTATTTCTTTATTTGTTGCATTACAACAGCATTTCTTATAACACAATATTTAGACTGAAACATAGGCTGCACCTAAGTCAAAGTTTTGCTTAGCATGCCATCCAAACCCGGGGTTGTGGTTTAACTCTCTCCCAACTAACCACTAGCGGCAAACCAAGAACAAACCATGGTTACAGATTGTGATTAGTCTGGAGAGAGAGCCAAACTCATGACCTTGGATTTGGACAATATGCCAGATCAAACTTTCTAGTAGTTCTTTGGCAGGCCAAACTATATGCTTATACCTTATAAAAATTATATACCGCTTGGTTGTAGAAAAAAGAAACTGAAAGCAGTTTACAAAAAAAATCTCGCGTTTTGTTTTTAAAATATATAGCAGCTTGTGAGGAGCAGTTTAGATTGAGAGAAAGGGCTCTCCCCCCACCCAGCATTGTTTCAGCTTAGGAGCCTGAGCCCTGGCTTTGGTAACAAACACTGGAAAGCAGTCCTGCACCTGCCAGCATAGCATGCAGTTGGGCTCCGAGTGGGTTGACACAGAAGAATATTCTCCAGATCTGTTTGGCCTGTTCCCTTGTGATGCCGAGCCTTTCAAGAAAGGCTTTTGCGGTGAACTGTTGAATTCATAAAACTGTGAAATACATTAAAATCCTCAAAGTGCCACATGAAAAATTGAATCTCCAAATGTATAAAACCCACACAGCACATCATCCTGCTACAGAGTTCACCGGTTTTTTTTAAGTCACCGAACAGTTCCAAGCTGCAAAAATCATGAATATTTCATTAGTGGATATGAAAAGTAACCGTGTGGCAAAAATACAACCTCCTGCATTTTTTATTTTGCTTATTCTACCCCCACTTTTTTTTTTTTGCTTTTCAGTTTTTGTCTAGATAAATCAGCTGTTTATCTCCCTTGAACTTTCTGAAATTATTATCATTGATTTGCAGCCGAGTCGAATGCAGATTTAGGCTTCACCGAGCCCATTTGTATGCCTAACTCTGCATCAGATCAAGCTATCCCTAACACTTCTGCCAAGGGTGGAGCGCAGTGACATTAGAATCTTCCAGTGATAACCTGTTGGTCAAACCTGACACAATGGTTGTCACATGATTTGGTCCTGTGAAGCTGTTAAAAAGAAAGTGGGGGTGGAAAACCTGGATCAGGACAATGCCATAAAAAGGGAGAAGAGGGGTTTTACCCCTGTGACATTATGGGAATTCCACCCACATACTTGCTTCAGTCAAACCTCGGTTCCCGAACGCCTCAGTTTTGGAATGTTTTGGCTTCCACTGGCTTTCCACTGCCTTCATACCTACAGATTATCAAATGCTGGCAAAAAAACAAACAAGCCAAGCCTTGGATTGTCTTTATGCATCATGCCTGGCTTGTGAGCTTTTCGGAGGTTTCTGGTCATTGCTGGAGCCAGACTGCTGAGAGGATACATAACGTGCCTCTTGCCTGACCTAGGAAGTGAATTCATAGGTTAAGAACAATTTGTAATTTCACTTAGCTTTTTTAAAAGTATCTGCCATTCAAAACATTACTAGAGCTAACCAAGAATAAAATTCATTCCCTTCCTAAATCTCACAAACTTTCTTTTAACGTCTGGATTTTTTGTTTTGTTTTTCATTTCCTGTATGATTGGAGGAGTCTGCTCACTATCTATAGAGGTGAGAAAAGTTAATTTAAATGGGATTTTACATAGCTAAATGGGGAGGAAATTATTCCCTTAAATGGAAAAGACAGAGAGCTGAAAGAAACGCCTGGTACAGCCTAATAAAGGCCTCGCACAACAAGGACACATCCTGTTTCTGGCATACCATATCAGGCCTACTGGAGCATGAGCGTAGTGGGCCAATTTGTACTGTCGGACCCCAAGAATGGACACAGTACTACCGCTCACTTTTCCAAGACCAGGATGCTCAGCTTAATCACCCAACAGTATCTCCAGAAAACTTACCAGCTTGGCCCTTGGTTTAAATTGGCAGCAGTGTATAGGAAAGCCTCTAAAATTTTTGGATATTGGAATACAGCAATAAAAATGCAACCAAAGTACTAAAATCGCCTTTAGATTCTCTGTGATCCGAGATCCTCATTTCCTAACGAGCACCCCAATTTTGAAGAACAGGTGAATCTGATTGGAATGCATTTCTGACCTCAACAACGGCTGCATTGCAACCATGCAAAACCTTTGAACAAAATCAAAATTTTAAGGTACAAGACCTCTGCCCTGTCTTACATTGAGTCTTTGACTTGTTACTATTTAACACCTGTTATCTATTAGGATTTAACTGTAATCTTTAAAACAGCTCTTAATGTTCCTGATGGTCTTCCCCACTTGCTTATACTAATACAATACCACAGAATATGGTTTGCATTTTGCTTTTGTGCCCCTCTAATCAATACTAAATTGCAATGTTAAAGGCACAGAATTTACTTGTATGCTTATTACACAGATTGATAATTTATTATGTTTCTTCGTTTTGATTTGCAATTGAGCTAATAGCCATGTGTGTAGGCTGTATGCTAAAGATGGGCTGTGATTGCTTTGATTCTTTATCTCTGCTTTAATGTACACCTGGTCTCCATCTGTGATTTTCAGCTGGAGAAGCTACCATCTGGATTGGCATGAGCCCTTTGAAATGGGGGGTGGGGGTGGGAAATGAATGGATTTAAATTTAGGTTAAAATAGGCTTTTTCAGCTAATGAAGGACTAGTCTGTTTCTGCAAGGAATCAAATGACAAAAAACTTTGCTTAGAAAGAAAAATCAGCAGACAAATAAGAGCGATCTAATTTCATATGGCTGAAAATAAGTGCGTCGGCTAAATGCTTTAAGTTGAATTTTCTGATAGCTTCTCAGCTAACCCTCTCTTCCCTCTCCCAACTTTTAAAGTGAGGGCCAAAAGAGAGGAACATTGCAGAAAAAAGATGGTAAGATGCTAAAGAACCAAGGAATGAACCAGTGGATGGCAGTACATAAAGGTAAAGGTAAAGGTACCCCTGCCCGTACGGGCCAGTCTTGCCAGACTCTGGGGTTGTGCGCCCATCTCACTCTATAGGCCGGGGGCCTGCGCTGTCCAAAGACACTTCTGGGTCACGTGGCCAGCGTGACATCGCTGCTCTGGCGAGCCAGAGCCGCACACAGAAACACCGTTTACCTTCCCGCTAGTAAGCGGTCCCTATTTATCTACTTGCACCTGGGGGTGCTTTCGAACTGCTAGGTTGGCAGGCACTGGGACCGAGCAACAGGAGCGCACCCCGCCACGGGGATTCGAACCGCCGACCTTTCGATCAGCAAGCCCTAGGCGCTGAGGCTTTTACCCACAGCGCCACCCGCGTCCCACATGGCAGTACATACCACCTGACAATATCTATGTTGGCTTACCTGTTCCTCTTTATGCAAAAAGTAGACACAGCACAAACCATCTGTTAGTAACATGGACATTGCAGAATCGAGATTCCTGCATTTCGGGGGCTTGGACTAGATGACCCACCAGATACCTTCCATCTCTGCAATTCTATGATTCCACATGCATCCACATGTTGGGGCTCCTATTGTGTTGGATGGCATAAGAGAGCATAAAAATCTCAGTAGCATGTGGTATGCAATATCAATTTGGAAAACTACAGCTGTGTTGTACTTCATTGGATGCTGGTCATGCCAATGTGTTTACTTCCTACTTAGCCCAGGAAAAAGTGGTTCAAACAGTCCTACATCTGCATGGAACAGGTATTGTTAAACTCACCACCAGCCTGGCCATTAGCAGAATGTTGGGTTGGGTATCTGCCTTTTGAAATCAGAAAAAGACGAGCCCACATTTGTTAGGTGGCATATCACAGAATGCTTGACTCTGATCCTTAAACAATTGTCATCATTTTGTAGTAGCCGTTCCGTTGAAAATAGTGCGGCTGGTGATTTCCTGGGAAGATCTTGCCTGAAATAGTAGTTTTCCAAAGATCTGGGCTGATTTCAGGCATCTCTAATGTGTGCCTGGTATCAAAGTTCTGCATTGACAGTGCATAAGAACTGGCACTAGAATAATGGTGCATGGTGATAATGTATGCAAATTGTGCTAAATTGATAAAGAACATATTAATAAAGACTCCCAGTTTGGGTTGCTGTAAAGTCTGTGGCTCTTACATTCTGTCTGTCACACTTGTTGATTCCCTGTAGTTCAAAATATTAGGTTTCCTTTTTCTTTTTCACTCATTGATTATAATTTGTTCAGTTCCACAGTAATACAGGAAGGAGTGACTTGTAGGTTTCCTTCCAGAAGTACAGAAAGAGGATAATTGTTACATCACCCACCCAGGGTTAAGACTGAATAGTTATGGCTTGAATCCAGAGTTGATTTTTTACTGATGTTCACTATTTTTATCACTGAACAGAGCTCTGCAGTGCACTGCCAGTGAACCATCTCACTCTCTTTAGAACCAGGCACAGTTCGACTTTATCATTTCAGAAAACTGTGCATCAGGAGCGGGCAGAGTTCATGCTTGTTACTCCTAATTATTTTATGAGAGTCTCAAGACCCACCATTCAGCAAAATATCTATACTTAGAATTAAATAGCAGCGAGCTATATGTTCGGAGACTAGGAATTCATTTTCATAGAGTAGCCCCTCCGTATTCCTATGCGTGACAGGTGTTTGACGTTGCTATTCCTAAAGAACTGGGAGTGAACTTTTGATGATTTACAGATCTACTAGTAGATTCCTATCTACTTTCTCCCCATCCTTGGTGTGCATCTCTTGAGCTGTGCTTTCTAACTCTCAGAGCTGTCCAAATCATCTGATGTCTCAACTGTTTTTGTGATAGGGACACAGGCGGTGCAATGGTTTAGAAACTCATCAAGTTCTGCAGAAGATTGATACAAATCTACTAACTAATTGAATTATAGGTTGTGGAAATGTCATGCCTGTAGTCATGTTAAATCTCCTTGCTACCTGTAGCCTAATGCCTATTTGCCCAGTCCTCTTGTTTGCTGTGCCTGTTCAAGTTTCAATGGTTGGAGTGGGCTCCTGTTATTTTTCTTTGCTTTTATAATCAGCTCCCATACCAACTGGTTTTTCTGAATCTGTCAAAATGGACATTTAACCAACTTTCAGAGAAAGTAAGCAGAATGTAAGGCAAAACCAGGAACTTACAGTCAACCTGTCATTCATTTACATATTGACCTTTCCATTAAATACTTGGAGAAAGATCACTGAAATTAGTTGCTTCTGACAAGAGGAACACATCCGTTGGTGTTTTGTCTTTAAAGCCTTTGTTTTTTTAAAAAAACAGAACCTATTATTTCATACGGACCCCTGACCATTAGGTCCAGTCGTGGCCGATTCTGGGGTTGCAGTGCTCATCTCGCTTTATTGGCCGAGGGAGCCGGCGTACAGCTTCCGGGTCATGTGGCCAGCATGACTAAGCTGCTTCTGGTGAACCAGAGCAGCGCACAGAAATGCCGTTTACCTTCCGGCCGGAGCGGTACCTATTTATCTACTTGCACTTTGACGTGCTTTCGAACTGCTAGGTGGGCAGGAACAGGGACCGAGCAACGGGAGCTCACCCCATTGCAGGGATTCGAACCGCGGACCTTCTGATCGGCAAGTCCTAGGCTCTGTGGTTTAATCCACAGTGCCACCCGCGGCCACAGCAAAAACAGTTATTTATAGAGCAAGTCAAGGAATTTGGGAATACATATCAGAATTTAGAGAATTCTTCAGTGGCTAATAATAATAATAATAATAATAATAATAATAATAATTTATTATTTATACCCCAGCCATCTGGCTGGGCCTCCCCAGCCACTCTGGGAGGCTTCCATAGAAACCAAAAATACACTAAAATATCACACGTTAAAAACTTCCCTGAACAGGGCTGCCTTAAGATGTCTTCTGAATGTCAGGTAGTTGTTTATCGCTTTGACATCTGCTGGAAGGGCGTTCCACAGGGCGGGCGCCACTACCGAGAAGGCCCTCTGCCTGGTTCCCTGTAGCTTTGCTTCTCGCAATGAGGGAACCACCAGAAGGCCCTCAGCGCTGGACCTCAGTGTCCGGGCAGAATGATGGGGGTGGAGACGTTCCTTCAGGTATACTGGACCGAGGCCGTTTAGGGCTTTAAAGGTCAGCACCAACACTTTGAATTGTGCTCGGAAATGTACTGGGAGCCAATGTAGGTCTTTCAAGACCGGTGTTAAATTGGTCTCGGCGGCCACCCCCAGTCACCAGTCTAGCTGCCGCATTCTGGATTAGTTGTAGTTTCCGAGTCACCTTCAAAGGTAGCCCCACGTAGAGAGCATTGCAGTAGTCCAAGCGGGAGATAACCAGAGCATGCACCACTCTGGTGAGACAGTCTGCAGGCAGATAGGGTCTCAGCCTGCGTACCAGATGGAGCTGGTAAACAGCTGCCCTGGACACAGATTTGATCTGTGCCTCCATGGACAGCTGTGAGTCCAAAATGACTCCCAATTTGGTTATGGCTTAATTTGGTTATGGCTCAATGAAGGTTTCTGATTTTTTTATATTCCTCTTCCTACCCTTTTGCTTTGAGCCTATGGTATGACTAAGGCTATAATGCTGCAATTCTGTGCACACTTATCATGAAAGTTAGGACATTCTAAGTGATTGTGTTTAGGATTTTGCTGTTAATATTACTACAGGGCAGCTGTGCTGTCTTTCCATGGACAGTGGAATTTGGTTTCCCAACAGATAATTCACAAGCAAACCTTGTTCTCAGATATTAATGCTGCCTAATGTCTAGCTGTAGCCATTAACTGGTGCTGGATGTTTGTTTAAGACACTGATGGTGGCGGTTTGAAAACATTTTGTCCCCTGTAAGGGCAAATATGTTACTACCAGATTGAACGATATTGTCGTATTGAACACTGCTGACATCTGCTTACTTGCATTTGTCATCATTATGTAAAATACAGTCTGTCAGGAAGAAACTTAACAGTGGAACAGTCCTGTGTAAAACACCAACCATCTGTGCTAAGTTCTGAACACATTTAAAATAATGACTTACGGAAGATAAATTAGGCAACTATTGGGCTTAATCTCTTTATTTGAAAACAAGGGAACAGTTATATGTACTTACATAGTTTGCTCCAAATTATGTATCTTCTTACCCATCCTGAATTCCCATCAGTTCAGCTTTCTAGATTTGATTTTCAGTGCGTGATATAATCGTCCTACAATAGTAAGGATAATTGTGTCGGCAGGTATCTGATTAGTAAAAATGTATGTGTGTCAATATCAGTTGGTGTATTGGGACTGTAGTAAACGACCCAAACGAGCTTCCTGCATCAGCAGGCATCTTTAGAAAAAAGTCTCCCCTGAAACATGAATAGAAAAAATTGCATGTAGCTGTCTAGTGGAATTCATTATGATGTGTTATGCAAAACTATCAGACAGTGAGTCCTTCATAAGGTACCTTAGGAATTTAACATCTACTTGTCATATGCAATTGACTTAATCAATTATGAAGCAGTACTGGGAAACATAATGTTATCTACAGGCTGAAGCAGACATTTCAGTGTTCTCTAGAGAATTACAGTGGTACCTTGGGTTACATACACTTCAGGTTACATACGCTTCAGGTTACAGACTCTGCTAACCCAGAAATAGTGCTTCAGGTTAAGAACTTTGCTTCAGGATGAGAACAGAAATCGGGCTCCAGCGGCGCGGCAGCAGGAGGAGGCCCCATTAGCTAAAGTGGTGCTTCAGGTTAAGAACAGTTTCAGGTTAAGTATGGACCTCTGGAATGAATTAAGTACTTAACCTGAGGTACCACTGTACCAGGTTTTTATGGGCCAGATCCTCTAAACACTAATATGTGTGCTTAACTTTGCCACAGTGAATAATAATGTTGTAAATGATGGTGGGAATGAAAACACACGTTTATGGATTTAAAAGCTGGCCACTGTTGTAAATCAGGCTGTGCCTTTAATTCTAAAGCCCCAAACTGCTTAGCACCAGATGACCTCAGAAAGTGCCAGAACACATAGAGACTTGTGCAGCCTTTAAACATCCATTCTGGAGTCCTTGTTTTCTGTCCCACCCACCCATGAGATCAGGTGGGTGGGTATGAGAGATGGCTGGTGCTGCTGACATAATGAAACTCCCTTCTGGCGAGAATCTCAGGAATCTGTCTTTCAGTATTCAGAGTGTTGGCATTAAGAGTTATTCCAGATTACTTTTAATGTATAGTCTGCTGTTTTATTATTTTAAATTGGCTATTTCCTGGAAGTTTTAGCACTGCTGTATGTTTCAGCTGCAATTGTTTTACAGTGATACCTCGCAAGACAAATGCCTCGCAAGACAAAAAACTCGCAAGACGAAAGGGTTTTTTTGTTTTTTGAGCTGCTTCGCAAGACGATTTTCCCTATGGGCTTGCTTCGCAAGACGGAAACGTCTTGCAAGTTTGTTTCCTTTTTCTTAACACCGTTAATACAGTTGCGACTTGACTTCGAGGAGCAACTCATAGAACGCGGTGTGGTAGCCTTTGTTGAGGTTTTTGAAGACTTTGGTGATTTTTGAAGCTTTTCCAAAACTTTTCCGACACCGTGCTTCGCAAGACGAAAAAAATCGCAAGACGACAAAACTCGCAGAATGAATTAATTTCATCTTGCGAGGCACCACTGTATTGTATTAATGGAAGTATTGGTTTTAATTTTTTTTAAAAATATATTTTCACTGTAAGTCATGTTGGTTGTTTCAACAGGCAAGTAGAACTCACCCCCCATATATTATAATAATAATTTATAATAAAATTTTTATTTATTTATACCCCACCCATCTGGCTGGGTTTCCCCAGCCACTCTGGGCAGCTTCCAGCAGAATATTAAAATACAATTCATCTAGATATTCATCTATTTGATTTCAGTCTTATCATTTATCCTCTCACTTTCCCTGGCCTTTGTTTATTTTCTGATCCTTCAGCCTTACATTCCAGGCATAGTGTTCCATTTTCCTCTGTTAAACAGCCAATTTGTCTTTCTGAGGCCCCATAAATTTCCGCATTTCTGGCTGTTGTCAGCGTATGAAGAAGATGCATGTGTCAAAAAGTATTTTTAGATATATTAGGTGTTGGCTTTTAATACATGTGCTGTGCTTTCTGAATGAAGACCAGACCACACTAGGCTCTGTGCATCAATTGTTATCAGTAGCTTTTATTGGTAATAGCCAAATAATATGTATCCGCTGTCTCTGCAGTTAAAAGTTGGCTTATCATTTTGGATGGTCACTTGCAGAGGTCTAGCCCAAATGAGAAACAGACAAACTATCTAGATGGAGCAGTGGGTGCGCTCAATGGGTGTCCATATCAGATGGAGATGGTAGGTTTTGTTGATAGGTGGCATAGCTGAGGCATAGCTCCACCTATTAAGGGATGGAGGTTGCATTTCCCATTAAGAATCAGCCCCATGGTTTGGATCTGTCCCTGCATATGGGCACCTGTGGCATCTTTGACATGGAGAGTCATTCACCAACTGTGATTGGTGCTTCAAGCGCATGCTCCTTGGAAAGGGATAGCTTTTTCCATTGCGTGGACAGGTGGAGTCCCCAGATCCCGAGCGGTCCCCCCCGTCATGTGGAATAACGACTCAAGACAACATGCTATGGGATTAAATTGGACACAACTTTATTAAATTTCAAATGTGGGTAGACCTTGGCTCAGGCATTGTGCGTTCTCCCTCCCCCGTTCCCGAGCCGGGGACCTAGGGAGCATCAGGGTTATCCAGTGTGTGTGTGGGGGATGGGCTGGCTCTGGAGAACATATGTTCAAGCAGAGATAGCCGCCCCCGTTACGCCGACGCCGCAGGGGAGAGCAATGACGACCTCTCGGCATACGGTCAAAGCCTCCCTTCAGAAACCCCTTTAACGGGGAACCCTGGTATCGCCGCTGCAAAGAGGAAGATAGACTAAAGGATTCCGCCCAAGGCCTGATACCGCCAAAGTTGTGACGTTTTGCTACGGGAAAGGCAAAATCTGCCAATGCAGGGAAATTCCTTTCCGGCCCTTTAACAGCGACCTTCACGTAGCAGCGCCTGCATACCTGTAAGAAAAGTTAACCTGCAAAACTTGTGAAGAAAAGTTAACCTGCAAAATAAGGCATTAACTGAGGGTGGGTAGGGTGGGAGAAGCTCTGGAGCCAAGTGAGGATTCCCAGGTAAGATCCTCCCTCTATTGTGTGGGCAGGTAATCCCTCCCCTACCTGGCCTGGTCTCCTTGGCAACGCTTCCCCCAGGTGGGATTGGATAACTGACTACGATAGGCTGAGACCTCCAGGTATCCCACCTGAGGGAAGGCAAAGCCAAGCCTATGCTGATGGAGCCGCTCCAGATCCATGGGCTGCGCACGTCCACGCAAAGGTTGCCCCCCGTTTTATGCGGGGAGCGGTCATTATCCATGCTTTGGGTGATAGCCAGGTTGGATGAATGCAATGCAGTACAGTGGTACCTCGGGTTAAGAACTTAATTCATTCTGGAGGTCCGTTCTTAATCTGAAACTGTTCTTAACCTGAAGCACCACTTTAGCTAATGGGGCCTCCCACTGCTGCTGTGCTGCCGGAGCACAATTTCTTCATCCTGAAGCAAAGTTCTTAACCCGAGGTACTATTTCTGGGTTAGTAGAGTCTGTAACCTGAAGCGTATGTAACCTGAAGCGTACGTAACCCGAGGTACCACTGTAGTATGTTGTGAACCACCCTGCGATCTTCGGATGAAGGGCACTATATACATTTAATAATAAATAAATGTATAAAATTATATGTGGGATTATGTTTGAGGAACATTTGGAAACTTCAACTAGCTCAAAGTGCGGTGCTAGGTTGTGAACTAGGATTGGTTTAAAGTGTCATCTGAACTTGCTTGCAAAGATCTGAACTTGCTTGCAAAGAACTGGTCTTGACCTGAAATGGTCTAAATAGCTGAGACTCAGAAAGCTGAGGAAATCTGAAATACTGCTTTACTTATGAACTGTGTGTTCTTTGAGGTAATTACCTCAGGCCGTGCTCCTGGGACCCCCATCTTCAGTGGGGAGGCAGGTGACTACTGAGGTGGCACTCTTGACTATGACAAGTCTTCTCCAGTTCATTTGTTTAGCACCTAATCTGCCGTTTAGGTGCTAAATTAAAACCATTTAATTATCTGTTTCCTGGGCCATGCCACACTTTTTATACAATGTTGAAATCTGGGTGGAAGCAGGATGCCTCTTGAGTTATTTCATAATTCACAAAGCATTCACAGTGTTTTGCAGCCCCTTGCTTTGCAACACTTAACAGCACACTGGGGGATTTCTCTTAGAATGATGAAAGATAAAATAGATGGCAATATGATAAGTACAAGCGATTTGTGGAAGAACATGATTTTAGTTGAAAAACATGATTTTATAACTGCTCCGCCAGTTTGGGTGAATACAGGGTGTGGTGGATATCCTCCTCTTCCTCCTCCCCATCGTCCTGTCAGTTCATGACACTATGGGACAGCTGCTGTCTCTCATAGGGAATGCCATCTCCTGCGCGGAGCGGGCGGTAAGGTGAGTGACTGGCAGTGAGAAGCAGCAGCAGTACAGTGACGTGTGGCAGTGGGGTCACCAGGATGGCAGATTGTGGGGAGCCGGATGGTAGCAAGGTGGCAATGGGTCCTTCTGAACTTTTGGGCCCTCGGGAAGGGCCTGACCCTGCAGACACCATTCTGCCCTGCTCCATTTCTCCCACCCACTGCACAAACGCCAAGTTCTCAAGCAATTATTCCAGCATTTATCAATTTATGTGCCACGTTGATATTTGATTATGGTACATTATTCGAGTTATGATAAGAAAATGTGTTGTGTTGTATGCCAAGTAAATATATATAAATAAACACGTTGTCATTATCACCATATCGGATTGAATTACTCTGTTCGGGGGGTGGGGTGGGGGATGGGTTTTGTGGGGGGAGGGGGGGAGGAAAAATGGGGAGGGAATAAGGATATGTTTTTGGAAAATATGTTTTGTTATAACTTTGAATAAAAAAATTATATAAAAAAAAGAATTACTCTGTTCCGCTATGAATGTAAATACATATGTATTTAGTGCCCTGGAAGCTCAGCTGAAGTGCCACATACATATTTGAGTTACTCAAATAAAAACATACATATTTGTTCATATTTTGTATATACAAAGTCTTCTTCAAGTACCACATTCAGTTTCAGATGCGAATCCTCTCAGGATAACCTCCAGATGGGATGTCTGCCAAAAATGTCTGTTTAGGTGCTTTTATGGATATACTACTGAAAATGTGTAGACATTTTTCTTCTTCTTATGGTGGAGTCCACAAATGTGTTTGCCAGCTTGTTGCTGGCCAATGCATTTTTAATTAAATGCATTTTTAATTAATGAAGCCTGTGCTGAGTTTTTGAGATCTGAGAAAGAAACAAGGCATCTCTCTGCTTTCCAACTGCCAAACTAGAAGTGGAGCTAAATTTTATTTATGCATTTTGTGTATTAAAAAGATTGTTGTACCACCTTTCAGCCCTTATAAAAACTCAAAAGTGGTTTTTACACACACACACACACACACACACACGCTGAACAGGACCAAAAAGAGCAGTTAAAACCTCTGATCTTAATCTTGCATAACAATCACTAGAAACCAAGCAAAATAAAAATGTTTTTACTGCCTACCTAAAGGTTACCAGGACATGCCAATCTAAGCTCCCAGGAGAGAAAATTCCATAAGAAGGGCTGCCACAGAAAAGGCCCTGTCTCATGTCTCCATCAGATATATCTCTTTTCATGGTATGGCATGCAACAGGGCCTTGGAAGATCATCTTAACCTATGGGCAGGTTCATTTAGAAGGAGATAGCCTGTCAGATATCTTGGTCCTAAGCACCTTCACCTTCCAGACTTAGTCTTGGAAATGGAGCACTGGGAAGCCTGCTATTGTTTCTTTAAACATTAATGGCAAGTGTGAACACCTTCAGTTTCCAGTATGGGCCCCTAATGCACACCTGCAGATAATAACCTTCAACTCCTAACTAGAGAAAGAAAGAGGATGCCTATATTTTTCTGTTAGATAGTAATGATTCATGCAAGACGACCAGTTAAGAAGCAGGGCAGCCAAACATGCCTTTGCTAAAATACCCTGAAGCAGCGACCCAATTGTCCATTTTTGATGAGAAAAATAACCTGAAGGGAACCAGTTGTCAGTGGCACTACTGCTGTGAAGTGGAAGACTGGCACAGAACCTAACTCTTGGCTGAAGAAAGCCGCACACCACATGTGAACATCTGGGCTTATGTAAAAGCATTTCATTTAAGTGTCCTCTATTGTAGCAAGCTAGAAAATCGCCTTGCTGAGGAGGAAACAAGGATTGGCAGAACAATGATATTTATTTCTGGAAATCTGCCCGGAGGCTGAGTCTTGGAGCTAAACAAAGAAGCTGTGATTTCCATGCCCTGTTTAGTGAACCACAAAATGTTGTGTGTGTGAATAACTAGTTCTAAGATTTTTGCATTTAAAACATGATGACACAGTCACAAAGCTTCTGCAGCAATAAGAACCCAGTTCTTGCGAAGAATTCAGTTCATCTCAAGGTAATTTCATTCAGCTGATAAGATCTAGGACACTTCATTGTTGTTTTTTTAAAGTGTCACATACTGGACATTGCTGGAGAGTTCAAAGTACCATACCTTTATAAGTTTATAATTCAGCACACTGTCGTTCAACAACAAGGGATTGTGGTTCGAGGACCCAATCCCCGTGTAGTGGAAAGAAAACACGAGGACACGTGATATAAGGTTAATGGGCAAGAAAAGGCCACAACTTTATTGATTACAGCAAGTGAAAAGGTATTGGCTTAGGCATTGGATTACGTCAGCTGACTCCACCCCCTCAGAGAGGGGTGAGTCTAAAACAAGTGGGTTTATTCACCAGTAGGTGGAGCCTGTTGATGCTAATCCAACTATAGGCTCTCCCCTGATGTCACCGAGGGTCGTGCCATGGCCTCCCGCCAAGCAGGCATCGGACAGAATACACGACCGCCAGATTCCTTTAACGGAATACCCAAAAATTGAAGACATAGGCGATGGCCACACCTAGCCCTTCGACACACCACAACACATTATTCCAATGCCTAGACGGGACGACGAAAAGTGAGGCCGGAAGGCTGGTGCCGCAGCAATTTGGGCTGCTGTACACGCCCCCTCGCAGGCACCTGGTTGGGTGCCTGCCCGTGGGCGTAGGCCAGCCAGCCAGGTGAGTGGGAGGCAGGGGGCTAACGCCCCCTGCTTGAGGCAGAGTCCGGCTCCCGACCACAACCACTCCCCTCTCTTGCAGGAGGAGAGTCTTTAATATATTTAGGATTTAGCTGTTCCCACACAGATAATTTGATCATAAAATTATAGAACTTGGAAGAAAATTGGTGCTGTGGTTCAACTCTCTGCCCAAGAACAGAATGGATTGCCTCCTTAGCAAGACTTTCCTTAGGACAACTTACTTTGTTTGTGTCTAGCATATCTTGATGTATTAACATCTTCTGATGCTTCTGTTTGATTCTGAATCCTTTAGCTGCTGAAATAGGAGCTCTGTAGGAATTTTAGCCCTGAAAATTTTCTGAAATGCTATTAGGGAAAGGAACCGCTTTCCAGAGGAAATTCACTCAGTTGCTGAGTAACAGGGTCAACTGAAAGGCAGAGGTGCAAAATATAGCTCTGTTTCAGCAGAGGCTGTAGAGATTTCTATTGATGAAATCAGCTAGTGACACACGGGGGAAAGAAAACTGTATACAAATAAATCACTCTCGACACATCCCTTGGGCAGCAGGATTTCTGGGGCTCTGCAGTGTATTGGAATGTACTATTATTACTTCCCATGTGATTATGTGTGTGCATATGCTGTCACTTTCCATTGTAGGAATGAGCAATTTGAACTCGATTATTTTTCTTTAGAAATATTGCCTTATTTCTTCCAAAGTGAAATGTTGTACTAGTGTGATTTCAAAGCTTATTGAATTTGAGCGGCAAATGAAAGCAATTTTCTGCTTTCCCCTCACCTGTCTCCAGCACTGGAACTAAAGATTGGCGGGTAAGGATGGAAGAGTTCACAGTGGGGCCTGGCTGTGTTTCTTGGACACAGTGAATGTGGACGAAAGGGCAATTTTGAGTCTTTGGCTGTCCAGTCTGGTTAACATCTAAAATTCAAGCCAACTCCTTCAGTTTCTTCAAACAGTATTAGAAAGCACTATCCAAAGTTTAAAACAAAGCAGAAGGAACCGAATATTACTCAAGGCCACTTCATAAGTTATGTGGTGGTCAAAAGGAGGTTCAAGATGGCACTGAAAGCACTTGTTTGAAAACTGAGTTGCATTTCTATATTGTTTGCCTTTGAAACTGAACTCAATTCCCATTTAAATCAATGAGATAAGTTAGTCATGACTTAAGTCCTGTTGATTTAAATGATGTTAACTTAGGATGCAACCCTATACCCACTTACCTGAGAGTAAATTGCATTAAATGCAACAGGGCTACTTCTGAATAGACATGCATGCTGTATACGGTTTAGGACTGCCCTGTCTGTCCAGATCCAGCCCAATATGAATATACTAAATACATGAATAAATATTTTACAGCCCATGGCAAAAATTATATTAATGGAGACAATTGCAGTTCCATTGTCGTGGCTACCTATTTTGGGGGGTACCTGCTTTGAAGTATATCACTACCAGACCACTGCTATTAGAGGGGGGGGGGGGAAATGGTGTAGACGTCTAGAACAGAGAAACTTATTGTAGTGGTTTGTTCCTAGAATATATCACATGTTAGCACTAAGTAAAATGGATGATATGAGGAGCAGTGTAGTAGTGGTTATGGAAATAGTAGGAGTGTTAGTAGCATCAGTGGCGTAGCGTGGGGGGTGCAGGGGGGGCCGGCCGCACCGGGCACAACTTCTGGGGGTTAGGGTTAGGGGGCGCAAATCCACGGGTTAGGGGGCACAAATTACTTGCCTTGCCCCGGGTGCTGACAACCAATGCTACGCCACTGAGTAGCATAATATTAGGCTGCAGTGCAGGATGATTTGGTAGAGTTATTTGGGTTTCTTTTTAAATCAATCAGCTTTTCAGTGTTCTTTCAAAAGAAAATGCACGATCATTGTTTGTTTGCCTTTGCATGTATAGCTATTAGCTATGCTTATCACTGGGGACCAGGAAGCAGAATGCTGGTTAAAAACGTGAGAAACGTTTGTTCTTTGGACAAGAAGCCTGATCAATAGAGCAACTTATGGGAGCCTTCACCAGCCTTCCCTCAGGAACAGATGTGTGATAAACTTGTTGTACAACCTTTTCATCAATGTTAACATGCATACCCCTGAATGGAATGAAAGGTGATCATGAATCTACCAAGAGATCTAAAGAAACAACATTACTAGAGGAAATAATAATAAACTTTTTCACAGAATGCCCTGTTATTTGCATGTGCATTCATGTATGACACTTTATGCCTTGTAGATTTCTTGGATGCTTTTAGAGAGTCAGGTGAATGGTTTGTTCTGTTGCAGCTATTGGTTTGTGTATTTTTAATCTTGTAACATTTCAGCATCTGTGTGCTATTTCTCTCTGTTTTATTGCACAACATGCTATCACCTGGGGTCTTCTATGTGTACTGTCCTCTGAGGAGGAGCGATGGTAGCCCATAGTTGTTCTGAATGGGTCTGGAGGGCTACTGAAGAGTTAGTGGTTATTTTATTAGGGTCTCACAGGGCCTTCCGAGTTCCATGAGATTTTGCAAGAGCCTTCCAGAGCCCAGTAAGCAAACATGAGAGCTTAAAAGCGCTTTCCGTGCTAGGAACACCCTTGAGAAAAAGAGCTTTTAATCTCTTTGACTTCTGTGCATTTCATTTTTAAAAAAATGTCAACTGATTGGTCTTCAACTGTTTAATGCATGGATGTTAAAAAGGTAAAGGTATAGGTACCCCTGACCATTAGGTCCAGTCGTGGATGACTCTGGGGTTGCGTGCTCATCTCGCTTTATAGGCCGAGGGAGCCGGCGTACAGCTTCTGGGTCATGTGGCCAGCATGACTAAGCCGCTTCTGGTGAAACCAGAGCAGCACATGGAAACACCATTTACCTTCCCACCAGAGTGGTACCTATTTATCTACTTGCCCTTTGACGTGCTTTCGAACTGCTAGGTTTACAGGAGTAAGGACTGAGCAAGGGGGCTCACCCCGTCGTGGGGATTCAAACCGCCAACCTTCTGATTGGCAAGTCCTAGGCTCTGTAGTTTAGACCACAGCGCAACCCGCGCCCCTGCATGGATGTTAAATGCATGTAAATTACAAGCTACCTATATATTTAGATGCACAGTGGCTAGGACCATGCATACATTAAATTGATAGACTCTTGGTGTCAGTTTCCCTCTTTACACATTACTTACATGTAGAGGAAAAGTGTGTCTAAATGAGCCTGGGGTTGTATGTTTAGCCCTACTCCCACCTGACACTTCTTGCCATTGTTGTGTTGAAACTATTGTCCCCTGCAGGGACATACTAGGGTTGCCATATTTCAAAAAGTAAAAACCAGGACGCCCCAAAAGTTGTTGAGGTTTTTTTCTACAAGAATGCCAAAAATACCTCACCTTGCAGAACCCTGGATGATTCAGAATCCTGTCCTGGGCAACCAGGGTTCTAAGTCCGCATACAGAGATGACTCCCCATTGCAGACATTATCCTCAGTGGGGGAAATGTCAGCAACTTGGGGGGTGGTGGTGATGGTTAAATATGCAGCCTCCAAATAGCTTCCTCTTTCTTTCTAAACACAAGGAACCCATGAAGATGGCTGATGAAAGTCATTCGTTGGGTACATAATAAGCTGTCAAAATACAGTGGTACCTCTGGTTACATACTTAATTCGTTCCGGAGGTCTGTTCTTAACCTGAAACTGTTCTTAACCTGAAGACCACTTTAGCTAATGGGGCCTCCCACTGCTGCCGTGTGATTTCTGTTCTCATCCTGAAGCAATGTTCTTAATCCAAAGTACTATTTCTGGGTTAGCGGAGTCTGTAACCTGAAGCGTATGTAACCTGAAGCGTATGTAACCTGAAGTGTATGTACCACTGTAATTCTCTAGAGAACACTGAAATGTCTGCTTCAGCCTGTAGATAACATTATGTTTCCCAGTACTGCTTCATAATTGATTAAGTCAATTGCATATGACAAGTAGATGTTAAATTCCTAAGGTACCTTATGAAGGACTCACTGACTGATAGTTTTACATAACACATCTGTAACCTGAAGCATCTGTAACCTGAGGTACCACTGTACTGAGTTGCAAAAAAGTTTCCTTTTCTGTTTTCCTGGGTTAGAAATATTTGAATGTTACTCTTTCGACTTGGAGCCACTCCTAAGTCTAGCTGGGGAAACTCACCTTGCCATCAGTAGCTCCTGTTTAAAGAGTTTTGTCACGAGGATTCTACCCCATTTGAAGGCGCATGCGGCTCATTGATGCTAGGTAGAACCATCTGCATTGCCAGATGGCCCCAGATGGTCCTTATGGCCTCTAATAGGGTATTATCACCTCAGCAGTTCAATTGGAAGTAGGAAGGGGAGGGGTTGTGCCATCATATCACCTTGATAGCTGTCGTTTTGTTGTTCAGCTTCCGCAATGGGTAGTTTCAGTGTATATTAGCACATGGAGATGAGCAATTTAATTTTTCCTCTTGAAGGAATTGAAGTCTTTCTGCAGATTCTTTTCTCTGTGAATTGCGGCATTTTTCTAGACATTTGACGCATTAACGTTTTCACATGTATCTAGAAAAAGCGAATGATTGCAAAATTGTATGTTATACAGAGGCATATGCTCAGAAGCTGGAGTTGGGTGTAGTCTGTCACCATTTGGCATATAACGTAATCCTGACTGTATCTGTGAGCCATATGTGTTGGTGGCGAGGGGATGGTTACCTTAAACCATTCTACCACACCTCCTCCTCACATTATTCTGATGTCCTTTGTGAAGAGTGGCAGGATATAAATTTAATAAATGAATAAAAAAGATGGCCTAAGACATTCCCCGCGACGGGGTGAGCTCCCGTTGCTCGGTCCCAGCTCCTGCCAACCTAGCAGTTTGAAAGCACGTCAAAGTGCAAGTAGATAAATAGGGACCGTTCCAGCGGGAAGGTAAACGGCGTTTCGGTGCACTGCTCTGGTTTGCCAGAAGCGGCTTAGTCATGCTGGCCATATGACCCAGAAGCTGTCTGCGGACAAACGCCGGCTCCCTCAGCCTATAGAGCGAGATGAACGCGCAAGCCCAGAGTCGGTCACGACTGGACCTAATGGTCAGGGGTCCCTTTACCCTTTACCTTTAAGACATTGATGTAAGAGAGAATCTCCCCAGCATTCTCTCTTTGCTTTCTTCGTATCATTGAAATAGGCAGAGAGGGAGGGTATGTTGGCAGAACATAATGAGACAAAATAGCAGAGGAAAGCTGTGGTTTTTATCCTGGGACCTTGCAAGCCTTTAAAAGCTTTAAAAGGAAGGGCATCCCCTCTGAATGAAACTTCAGAGTAGAATGGAAGCACATGCTTTTTTTACAGTACTTCATAATAATTTTCAATTACTCTATTGAGACAGCGTTATAAAAATGACGGGGCTGCTTATAGAGTTGAGTTTGATGTTAGATATTTGCATCAATAGTGCCCATCTTTAGCACCTGTCTGAATGGAAAGAAGAGCGACAGATACATAAATTGCATACCCATAAAAGCATTCCGCTAGGTTGCAGCCTCGTAAATGTGAGGTGCTCCAGATGTAACTTCTGTGACCGGTGTCAGAAGAATTTCCATATGACATTTTGAGGCAATAGACATGAAGGTCTCTTCCGGGTTAGTTGAGTCAAATCAGAACCTGTCAGTAAATCTGTCCTCTAAAATGCTTTGACCATTCAAAGGAAAATTAAACAGCATTGAAATATGCCTGCTTTCTAGAATGGAAATAATTGGCTATTATAATTCTGAATTCAGCCAAATGACTTCTTTCTTGAATATACACTGGTGCTATAGATCATCCTTTTAACAAATGGACTGTCATCTCACCTAATTGAAATGAATTATATTAGCATAATTAAATTAACAGTATGCCTTGTAAGAATAAACCACAATAAAAGTCCATTTTAAGGTTAGTTTGACTTATTAGACATATCACTCTTCCTGTCACTTTACCAGACAATCTATTTTGAAAGATTTGCCATTATTCTTTGTACATCAATTTAATGAAGTTGTTATTTGGCTGTGTAATAATTTGTGACTGACTATTTATGTTTTTAAAATGTATCGGGTGGTTGTGTTTTCCCCCAAAATGTTCAGCAGGAAGAGTGCCACATTATTCTTTGCATTTTCAGAACAATAAAAACCAGACCTTCACAAATTGTGACCTTCTAAGATGAACTCTGCTTACCAGACATTATTTCTGGTCTGCCAGATACTTGACAGCCTTCTCTGTTTTTGCAGTTGTAGGCAGGGAGCTGCCTTACAATAATAGTCAATTATTATTTTTTTGCATTCTGGAGAACATTGCAATGCAGTGTGTTGCAGAACCCCTACATAAATAAGTCGTTTAGAATTCCACATCTTATGTATTACTGGAATAATCCAGTTTTTATAGAAGTGAAATCTTTACTTTCTGAAACAGCCTTGATTTATTCCTACCCCACCCTGTGTGTTTTTAAATCCCTATGCTGTGCAAAACATGAACACATTCCATTATATTTAGGGGGGTGGGTGGGTGGCATATAAGTTGGTGATGGGGTAGATCAATACTAACTTAAATGGCATTTACACCAGTGGGACAAATTAATCCTAACTTAAATCCCATTGGTGCATACAATTTTATTCAGACTAGACATACTGAAACCATTAGACTTAATTACAGTGATTTAAATGAATCTGCAGTGGGTATGACTAACATTGAATGCAACCCATTGGTTTATTAAGTGCCACTAATTAAACCAATCTGGATTCAACCCTTTTATTTTATATTCAGCCATGTACAATTGTTAAATGAGTGTTGATCCAATAGTTATTCACGTAATGAACATGAAACAGGATTTGACCCAACCTGAGCATCACATCCTGAACATGACCGCTTTCCATGTGACTGAGGAGTACAGAAAGCTTTAGCCTATGTTGAGAAGGTGGTTCTTACTTTTCGCCTCATTCTATGGGCAGATTCTAATGGGATCAATAATGATGCCTGAAGGATGTTTGTGGCCTAGTTGCAGCCAAGCCACATCCACCCCTGAATGAAGTAATCATCTGCCATGTTTTAGACTTCCGTGAGACGATCTATAAAATGATTTCAAGCCAAGTGCTATAAAAAGAAAGCTGGCAGCTTTGGCAAGAGTCATATGCCATGAATCTTAAAGAAACTCTATACTTAGATTTTTAAGGGTGAATTCTCTTATTTCCCCTCCAGTGTTCCTCAAGTTTTCAGCAAGAATAGTACTGCTTTTGCAATGTTTGATAATGACGACAGTGGTGTTGGACTCCCCGCCCCACCGGAGGATCTTCTTCTTTAATGTTTTGTTATACCATTTTGCTCTGCTCTTTTTGTGTTCTGAAGCTCTTTTCATCTGTATTGACAAGGACACAGATGTGCCCAGTTATTCTAGAGAATATGGTCAGAATTCTACTGCTTAGTTTTTTCTTGACCCGATAAAATTGTTTTTGTTCCTTTGGTGATAATGGACAAAATGACCCGAATTATTAAGCAATTCTGGGACAGGTCTTTTAGGTAAGGGTGGAGGAGATATTCAGTTCAAATCTTATTTGAAGCCAAATCTATCAAAATTTGCACTTTCTGAATCAATATGCCAATCGAAACAGTTATCTTTCTAAATTTGCACAACTGAATTTTTTTGCCAGGCGATTCACCTGCCAATGTTTACAAAATGCATATATTAGGGGAAGGTGTGCACAAAAATGAATATATTGGTGAAATAACACTCAAATATGCATTCTACTAGAGGATATTGCTTGCTAAAATGTATACGTTAGTCAAAACATCATATTAAAAAGTGTTTATTATGAGAAATTCATACTAAATTATTGATGTCCCCCCCACAGAATGCAATTTGCAGCAAAATGTGGAAAACTAGGGTCGAGCTTATTTAGGAAGACCCCAAAATTGTTGAGCTAGGAAAACTGAATTTAAGACTGGAATGATAAAAAGCTATGTGAACTGGGATGAACTTCAAGGATCCAAGCAGCAAAGGTTGCTGGCAGCTGGCTATATTTGTGTTAGTCTGTGGTTCTGGTGTGTGGGCAGGGGAAAAATTACTCATCTCTAATCATACTCTGTACTAATTTTGAATAAAACAGTAAGGATTACAATTTTCAGCCAAAGTTTTAGGAAGAAAAGCTTCATTGCATGGTTGGATTGATGATATGAAGTCCCTTTTCTCATATTACGGCGCAGCGCATTCCTATACATGTCTATTCAGAAGTAAAACCCAATGGATTCATTTTGTCTAGGAGTGCAACCCAGTAGTATCATATGGGGGGTGGCGCGACTGTTTAGAGCACGTTTTGCTGTTCCAAAACAAGAAAAGAAAAGAATCCCAAACCTTCAAATTTAAAAATCTGCTCACTTTTACCTGGCTGCTTGGTCAAGACTCAGAGTATCTCTGTTATTAAACAAATATGCCTATTTGTTTTATACCACTTGCCTGGGAGTCAGCTGCATTTAATTAAATGGAGTTTTCTTCTAAATAGACAGGCTTGGGGCAGGTCAGTCAAGATCAGTTATGATATTTTTGCGTCTTGGGTCCATACAGATGTTACCAACTGTGAACTGGTATGATTTGAGCTTGAGTTACAAGTGCCATGATCACTAAATGAGCAGGTACCAAGAAACCTCATCCCTATTCATAAATCAGTTACAGTATATTCTTTGTCACCTTTGCATACGTGTAATAATAACTCAGTTTTATACTGAAAATGCAGAATCGTTCCAATATATCCTACAGTGCAAGACATTTGAAAATTATGGTGAGATCAAGAGGGCGTCTTGCTGTTATGGAAATTTTAAAAGCTTAAGCGATTCTGGCGTTTTGACATAATAGGCTAGTTAGAAACTTTTGAGTGAAGCTTATAGAATCTAGCTTAATCACACGTTTAAGTATTGTTGATTTTAAGGTGACCTAATTTGAAAAATGTGCTTTCTGGGTGAGAATGTCAGCTATGAAATTGGAGACCATACCTTGCTTTTTGTACTGCTGTGAATGCTATTTAAATTTAATGATGAAGCAGACTGAAATTTTGCTTGAAATTATACCCATCTAGTCTTAAATATCAAGACTCTTGCTATACAGTGCAGCACATTAAAGCAGCCACTTTCTTGCCTGTCTTAATACATGACTTTCCCAGATGCTTAACTTTAAATAAAATACCTTCTGTACAGATATTTTTCTGGGCAGTTATTGTTAAAAAATGTTATGCACATTTGTGGCATCTGCTCTAAAGTTCCATTGACTTATTTAATTTTTTCATCCTTCCTCTTGTTGCATTTTTTAAATGCTAGGAACCCAACCAAAGCTATTTTCTTATTTCAGAATGTGATTAGGTTAATCTATCAAGGCAGACTTGATGCCTGTTCTTATTGATTGCACTTTTCTTTAGGTCCATATTTCCTATTTTCCTAACATGATGTTAACTTTGCTGCACTTTCTCTTTATGAATATTAAAGGTAAAAGGTAAAGGTAAAGTCCAGTCAAAGGTGACTATGGGGTTGTGGCACTCATCTGGCTTTCAGACCGAGGGAGCTAACACTTGTCCACAGACAGTTTTCCGGGTCATGTGGCCAGCATGACTAAACCGCTACTGGAGCACGGAGGTCCGTGACGAGTGCCAGAGCGCACGGAAACGCCGTTTAGCTTCCTGCCGCAGCGGTACCTATTTAACTACTTGCACTGGCATGCTTTCAAACTGCTAGGTTGGCAGGAGCTGAGACAGAGCAACGGGAGCTCACCCCGTCACAGGGATTCGAACCACCCACCTTCTGATGGGCAAGCCCAAGAGGCTCAGTGGTTTAGACCACAGCGCCACCTGTGTCCCTTTAGGACTATTGCTAATATGGAGATGGTTCCTGATTGCCAAACATGAAATGTTTGTGCAGTTATTGCTACTGCTTAAGCGTATCCTTGGGGACGCGGGTGGCGCTGTGGGTAAAAGCCTCAGCGCCTAGGGCTTGCCGATCGAAAGGTCGGCGGTTCGAATCCCCGCGGCGGGGTGCGCTCCCGTTGCTCGGTCCCAGCGCCTGCCAACCTAGCAGTTCGAAAGCACTCCCGGGTGCAAGTAGATAAATAGGGACCGCTTACTGGCGGGAAGGTAAACGGCAATTCCGTGTGCGGCTCTGGCTCACCAGAGCAGCGATGTCACGCTGGCCACGTGACCCGGAAGTGTCTCCGGACAGCGCTGGCCCCCGGCCTCTTGAGTGAGATGGGCGCACAACCCTAGAGTCTGTCAAGACTGGCCCGTATGGTCAGGGGTACCTTTACCTTTAAGCGTATCCTTGGTAGAGCACAGGGGTTGAGTTACACAGTCACTTTCTCCCCCAGCTGAGTTTTAAGAGCAGGACTCATTCATTGCATTGCATACAATCCCTTTCAAACATACACTGATATCAACATTAACTTTCTCTCTATGCTGATGAGCTGTGCCATGGATGATGGGCAAACTCTGCCAGCTTTTTGCATAGAATTCTCAGAATATGCTTCATGCCTCATCTTCCATGCCATACTCTCTTCTTCCTGAGCAAACCTACTGTAGCTCAAGGATGAACGTCCTACACTGGAAGGGGTTCTGCCATATTTTGGATGCTTTCAGCTTGTCAGTATCCCTTCTGCAAAGATACAGTGAGCATGAGGACCTTTAAGTGTAGTCTGGAAAGCACACACTTAGAGACACCAAGGGTGGCATATTGCCCAGCATGACAACGTGATCGAGAAATAAGCAAGTTTATTGAGGAGAGGAGACTGTAGTTGAGAATTTCACCAAGGTCAACAAGGTATTGAGAGGAAAATCATGTGCATATAATTGGTTCACTGATGAACAGTCTGATACTGAATGCAATATGAAACCTGAAATGAGTAATTGCCAGAGGAAGATAGAATATGCCAATGTCTCCGTAGAATTCCTCCAAACCACTGAGTTAAACTGTATTTGCCACTTGCCTATTTCCTGTTCCAGCTATTGACTTGACTGCGGTGATATATGGAATGCTCATAAACGTTCTTAATGCCCATGGTGAAAATATCAGGAGTGCAGTGTTGAAAAACAGCAGCTTTTGTAGGGATAGAGAGACATCTTGGCTTGGGAACCAAGGGGGGCGGGCGGTAATGTTAGTAACTTTGTAATGTGCATTAATTTCAGTGGATCTCCTCTGATCAAAACTTAGCTGAATACTTCTCCAGAGGAAGAATAAGAGGAAGCATGTACTATAAGGAAGGACAGAGACAAGAAGTCAGAAAGGATAGAGTAGGCACTGGACAACTAGAACCAGAAACCTGCGGGAAGGAATGGGTTGATGAGAAGAGGAAAAGAGAGAGCCAAGGAAAAAGAGGATTTAGACAAAAATATAAACCCAGGCATTGGGTTGTTGTAGACTTAAGAGCTTTGGAGTCTCAGAAACAGTAAGGCAAGGAGCCAGAGTGGTCATTAGAGCCAACACAGTAGTGTGGAGTAGAACATTTGGCTGCAAGTCTGGTGTTATTAATCATTTCATATGTTTCTTAAAAGTTGCAAACTGTCTGGCAGCATTTTTTTTTTGCATGTACTCATTACTCACATTCCCATTGTGCTGATGAGGTAAAGAGATGGATGCTGAGACTTGACCAAGCTTCAAGGTGTGCTTCTCAGGTACATGTTTTGTATTTTTAATCTCTCAGCTGGTTTCTGGGGATGGAGCCTGCTGCCTCTACGCCACCTCCAGGGCCAGATTAAGACATGCTGAGGCCCTAAACTATGTCAGGTTTTAGAGGCCCCCAAAGCATTACAAAAAAAAAAAAAAAAGAGTGTCGTATTCTAAAAGACAGGGGGGAAAAAAGAGAGCTAATAAAGTTTTATATTTGCTTATATACTGGTACATAGGCAAGGATGCAACTAAAGGCTAACAATCTAACTATAATAATAATAATAATAATAATAATAATAATAATAATAATAATAATTTATTATTTGTACCCCGCCCATCTGGCTGGGTTTCCCCAGCCACTCTGGGCGGCTTCCATAGAAACCAAAAATACACTAAAATATCACACGTTAAAAACTTCCCTGAACAGGGCTGCCTTAAGATGTCTTCTGAATATCAGGTAGTTGTTTATCACTTTGACATCTGATGGGAGGGCGTTCCACAGGGCGGGCGCCACTACCGAGAAGGCTCTCTGCCTGGTTCCCTGTAGCTTTGCTTCTCGCAATGAGGGAACCGCCAGAAGGCCCTCGGCGCTGGACCTCAGCGTCCAGGCAGAAAGATGGGGGAGGAGACGCTCCTTCAGGTATACTGGGCCGAGGCCGTTTAGGGCTTTAAAGGTCAACACCAGCACTTTGAATTGTGCTCGGAAACGTACTGGGAGCCAATGTAGGTCTTTCAAGACCGGTGTTATGTGGTCTCGGCGGCCGCCCCCAGTCACCAGTCTAGCTGCCGCATTCTGGATTAGTTGTAGTTTCCGAGTCACCTTCAAAGGTAGCCCCACGTAGAGCGCATTGCAGTAGTCCAAGCGGGAGATAACTAGAGCATGCACCACTCTGGCGAGACAGTCCGTGGACAGGTAGGGTCTCAGCCTGCGTACCAGGTGGAGTTGGTAGACAGCTGCCCTGGATACAGAATTGACCTGCGCCTCTGTGGACAGCTGTGAGTCCAAAATGTCTCCCAGGCTGCACACCTGGTCCTTCAGGGGCACAGTTACCCTATTCAGGACCAGGGAGTCCTCCACACCAGCCCGCCCCCTGTCCCCCAAAAACAGTACTTCTGTCTTGTCAGGATTCAACTTCAATCCATTAGCCGCCATCCATCCTCCAACCGCCTCCAGGCACTCACACAGGACCTTCACCGCCTTCACTGGTTCTGATTTAAAAGAGAGGTAGAGCTGGGTATCATCTGCATATTGATGGACACCCAGTCCAAACCCCCTGATGATCTCTCCCAGTGGCTTCATATAGATGTTAAAAAGCATGGGGGAGAGGACGGAACCCTGAGGCACCCCACAAGTGAGGGCCCAGGGGTCTGAACACTCATCCCCCACCACCACTTTCTGAACACGGCCCAGGAGGAAGGAGCGAAACCACTGTACAGTGGTGCCTCGCAAGACGAAATTAATTCGTTCCGCAAGTCTCTTCGTCTTGCGAGTTTTTCGTCTTGCGATGCACGGTTTCCCATAGGAATGCATTGAAAATCAATTAATGCGTTCCTATGGAAACCGACTTCAGACCAGGTCCGGAGACAGTCTGTCCCCCGACCTCTTCTGAAGGCTGGGGGGGGGGGACAAGGGCTTTTCTTCCCACCCCCAGCATTTTAAAAAACCCCGGGACAGCGGAGGGCTTCTCCGCTGTCCGGGGCGATCTGAAAATGCTGGCGGGCGGCATTTTAAAATCGCCCGGGACAGCGGAGGACTTCTCCGCTGTGCGGGGCGATTTAAAAGCCCCTGGGAAGGCAGGCAGGGGGGACAAAGACTTTTGCCCCCCGCCAGCCTTCAGAAGAGGTCCTGGACCTCTTCTGAAGGCGGGCGGGGGCGAAAGTCTTTGCTCCCCCCTGCCTGCCTTCCCGGGAGAGCGGAGAAAGGCAGCACGTTTCTCCGCTGTCCCGGACGGCTTTTGAAGGCAGGCGGGGGGGCAAAGACTTTCGCCTCCCGCCCGCCTTCAGAAGGTGTTCCCGCCCCGCCGCTCGGCTTCGGAGCATCGTTCCGAAGCCGGGCGGCGGCACCAACCCCTCTCGCTCTCCAGGCTTCAGGAGAGCCCCAGCGCCAGCACCACAAGGTCGGGGGTCAGAGGGAAGCGGAACGCCGCCATCGCGCTGTCTCCCGAAGTGGTTTGGAGGCTGACGGCGGGGAGACCCCGCTGCCTGCCCCGCAAGCTCCTGGGACAGCTGGGAGACGCAGCGCGTCTTCCTGCTGTCCCCGGACCTGTTCTGAAGGCTGGCGGCGGGGAGAAGAGCGCTTCTCCCCGCTGCCTGCCCCGCAAGCTCCGGGGACAGCGGGGAGGCGCAGCGCGTCTCCCCGCTGTCCCCAGACCTGATCTCAAGGCGGGCGGAAGGGAGAAGAGCGCTTCTCCCTGCTGCCTGCACCGCAACCTCTGGGGACAGCTGGGAGGCGCAGCGCGTCTCCCCGCTATCCCCAGACCTGATCTCAAGGCGGGCGGCGGGGAGAAGAGCGCTTCTCCCCGCTGCCTGCCCCGCAAGCTCCTGGGACAGCTGGGAGATGCAGCGCGTCTCCCCGCTGTCCCCGGACCTGATCTGAAGGCGGGCGGCGGGGAGCCTTCCGAAGCCCGGCGGCGGCGGGAGGAGGTGTCCCCGCCCCGCCGCCAGGCTTCGGAGGAGGTCCGAGGACAGTGGGGAAGACGCGCTGCAATTCCCTGCTGTCCCGGAGATTTCCCTACGGGCTGTCGTCTTGCGAAGCAAGCCCATAGGGAAATTCGTTTTGCGAAGCGCCTCCAAAACGGAAAACCCTTTCGTCTAGCGGGTTTTCCGTCTTGCGAGGCGTTCGTCTTGCGGGGTACCACTGTATAACAGTGCCCCCAGGTGGCAGTGCCCCTCTAGACGGTCGAGAAGGATATTATGGTCGATTGTATCAAAGGCCGCTGAGTGGTTCAGCAGAACTAGGAAACAACTCTCACCTTTGTCCCTAGGTCGCCGGAGATCATCAACCAGCGTGACCAAGGCAGTTTCAGTCCCATGATGAGGCCTGAATTGGAAGGGATCCAAATGGTCCGCATCCTCCAGGCGTGCCTGGAGTTGTTCAGCAACCACACGCTCAATCACCTTGCCCAAGAATGGAAGATTTGAGACTGGGCGATAGTTGGCCATACTGGCCGGGTCTAAAGATGTTTTTTTAAGAAGCGGTTTAATGACTGCCTCTTTCAGCGGATCTGGGAATGTTCCCTCACAGAGGGAAGCATTCACCACCCCGCAGAGCCCATCACCCAGCCCTTCCCGGCTTGCTTTTATTAGCCAGGATGGGCAAGGATCAAGGAGACAGGTGGTTGGTTTCACGCGTCCAAGCAGCCTGTCCACATCCTCGGGGGTAACGGATTGAAATTGATTCCATGCAACTTGACCAGACAGAGCTCTAGCACTCTCCCGCCCCAGCCCTGCTCCCACGGTGGTGTCTAGCTCCTTCCGAATATGAGTGATTTTATCTGCAAAAAACTTTGCAAAATCTTTGCAGGAGATCTTGGGGTCTTTACAAGGCCCCGGTGGTAAAGGTGGCTCCGTTAAATTGCGGACCAGCTGAAAGAGTCTCCTGCTACTATTTTCTGCAGATGCAATAGAGGCGGTGAAGAAAGTCTTCTTCGCCATCGCTATCGCCACTTGGTAGGCTTGACGTTGAGCTCTAACCTGTGTCCGGTCAGATTCGGAGTGAGTTTTCTGCCACCGACGCTCTAGCCGTCTCAGCAATTGTTTCATCGCCCTCAGCTCCGAAAAAAACCACGGGGCTGTCCGGGCTCCATGCAATCGGAGAGGGCGCTTCGGAGCCAGACAGTCGATAGCCCTGGTTAACTCCGCATTCTAGCGGGCCACCAGGGAATCAGCTGAAAGGCCATCAACATGGGATAAAGCATCCCCTACCACTCTCTGGAAACCATTTGGATCCATTAAGTGGCGGGGGCGGACCATCCGAATTGGTCCCACCTCCCTGCAGAGGGGAAGGGTCGTGGAGAAGTCCAGTTGCACCAGGAAGTGATCTGACCATGGCACTTCTTTTGTTTCACTTTTACTTAGTGTCAGATCACCCACATCACTAGAGGTGAACACCAGGTCTCAGGCATGACTATGAGTTGGGCCCAACTTATTCAGGGACAGCCCCATGGAGGCCATGCTTTCCACGAAGTCCCGAGCGGCCCCTTGTAAGGTCGTGTCAGCATGGATGTTAAAATCCCCTAGGACAACCAAACTAGGTGTCTCCTGAAGCAGCTCGGACAGGGAATCCTTGGTGCAGCGGGGAGGTCGGTACACCAAAAGGAATCCTGTACTGCCCCTATTGCCCAACTTCCAGAACATGCACTCAGAAAACTGGGTCTTCCCAATAGGATGCCTGATGCAAGCTAATGACTTCCTAAAAATCACTGCAACCCCCCCCTCCCCGCCCACATGACCTGGGTTGCTGTGCGTAAGAGAAACCTGGTGGGCAAGCAGCGGCAAGGACAGGCCCATCTGCTTCCTCCAACAAGGTCTCTGTCACACATGCCAGGTCAAATCCTCCATCCACAATCAGGTCATGGATGGCAGTGGTCTTATTCATCATTGACCTGGCATTACACAGCAACACCTTCAGGTCATGTGGGTTTCCCCTGTTGATTCCAGTATCCATCCGGTCAAGGCCAGACCCGGAAGCAGGGATAGTCCTCAAACAACGACTAAACCTGCCTCCTCGGTAATGACATGGTCTGGTCTTAGCTTAATATATAGCAATAAATATAGCAATATGTCTGTTTGCATATGAAATACCTTTAAATGAAAATACTGTATGATTTCTTAGGATGTAAGAAAACTTAATGTCTAGCAACAAAGGAGTATGTACAGTTCAGCACTTACTAAATGGAAGAAGCAATGCAACATGCACTGTGTGAGAGAGAGAGAGCCATAACATAACATGCAAAACACTTGCATTATTATCTGAGACTAAAGTCTTGAAATTCATTATTTCATTATAAGCTTACTTAGCTTGTGCCTACGTCCAGCACTGGACAACACCTCCCCATACATGTTCATTCTACACAGTATAATTCCCAAATAAACCTGTGACTAAAACAAACTACTTGTCCATTGACAGTTTAGTAGTAGAAAAATGTATGTATGTATGTATGTATGTATGTATGTATGTATGTTTTTTATAGAATTTATATCCCATCCTGTACCTGGAGTCTCAGGGGAGTTCACAGAAAACATATGTGCTTTTTTTAAAAAATCCTATATAACCCCAGAGTCTTGTTCTGGGAAATTATTTTTTCTCCCACATAGATCAGTTGCTTCTTTTTATACAGTAGGGAGGACAACCACATCGAGAAACCTATTTTTGCCTTTTTTGGTCTGTGCCATTCACATTGCAGGTACAATAATGCTAATATAGTCCTCCTTTTCTACATACAGGGTTAAAAATGAACATGCACTCTATTTCTGAATACAGTGAGCTATGCCCTCTGAAGTTGTTCTGTCTGTGCAAGGACTTATGGTGGCACAACAGAAGTCCCCCCACCTCCCCACAAAATGCTCTGGAAAGTTGGGGAACCCCAAAACAGACTTGGGAGAGTGTAGGGAGTTGAGAGGAAGGGAGGTTCTGTTGCACAAATGGAAGTCCTTGTGCAAGTGGGACAACTCTTTTGTATACAGCCCAACAATTTCAGCATACAGTACTCAGAAATGAAATGAAATGTTGTAATTTCTTTAGTACTTTGCACAATATCGCACATTTCTGCCTTTGAAGGGTAAGATGATGATGCATCTTTGATGTGTACAATATGGCTGTTTCTGGGGTTGATTATAATATCATACTCCAAAGGTTCTCTGCATGGCTTTGCATAATAAACAGCAGCACTCTTTGCTCATATTTATCAACCAATTATGCAACGGCTGGATTTTTCACAGCATTTACAGCTGGGATAATTATAGCCCATACTCTAAAGTTTTCATGAAAGAAATGTTTCTGACCTCTGCATCTTGAAGAACTTTAACAACATCACTTTTCTTGGCCCACAAGCAGTCTGAAAATACATTTTTTAAAAGATGGAAACTATCCAATCACTTCCACAAATAACTAGAGATGTCAGTTGAAATGTCAATGTTTGTTTCATGAATCTAAAGACAAGGAAGAATAGCAATTGCAACAGTGAGCTCATAGGATGTAACCTTGTAAGGTGTCTGGTTTCTCAGAGGAAAGGTGCAAGGCAATGGGAAGTAGAATATGTGGACTTGAGTCCCTCCACTGAGGTATGGTTTATTGACACCACAAGAGGTGTCCCACCAGCAGCACTGAGTTTGGAGAAAAAGGAGAAACAGCAAGCCTCTAACACAGGAGTCTGTGTTAGAGAACTATACAGTACTGTCACCACACAATCATACAGTCAAACGAAAGACTTATGAGGGGGCACTTCAAACATTCCATATGAACCCAGTGATTGACTGCCTCGGCCCAGTAGACCTGAAGGAGCGTCTCCACCCCCATCGTTCAGCCTGGACACTGAGGTCCAGCTCCGAGGACCTTCTGGTGGTTCCCTCACTGCGAGAAGCCAAGTTACAGGGAACCAGGCGGAGGGCGTTCTTGGTAATGGCGCCCACCCTGTGGAACGCCCCTCCATCAGATGTCATGGAAATAAACAACTATATGACATTTAGAAGACATCTGAAGGCAGCCCTGCTTAGGGAAGTTTTTAATGACTGATGTTTTAATGTATTTTTAAGATTTTGTTGGAAGCCACCCAGAGTGGCTGGGGAAACCTAGCCAAATGGATAGGGTAGAAATAATAAATGATGATGATGATGATGATGATGATGATGATGATGATGATGATGAACAACAACAACAACAACATATTTTTGGGCCATCTGAGGAGTCCCCCAAGTGTGTAGAAATTCCATTTTTGACTGGATGGCTCTGTTTAGCTGCCCTACTTATAAGCATGGTCACCAATTTCACTTTTAGATCACATAGTTTGGGTGCCCAATGGAAAGTAAAGGATGGGATGAACAATAAGGAAATCTCTATCACAATGGCATGTGACTGCTGAAGTCATGGGCCAAATGTGTAGATTCCTGTAGTTCAGTTTTAATTTTTCTCTTCTTTTTTGAGGGAGTTAATCTTTATGAAATACTCTCCTTGATACCTGAGGCTACTGCAGAAGTGCTTTGTGATGTCCACCCCAAAAGTGCTATTTATGCATATGATTGAATATATGTTTTGTTTCTTTCCAGCCTTGTCTGTTGTCATGCAGCAGAGAATTTCTTTAGCTTGTTGTGCTCTAGGTAGTCACTTTGTCAAACTTTCCATGACCAAAATACCTGACAAAATTACTGAGTGAAACTGACTTCTCTGTCAGAGGGACATCAAAAGTAATCTCAGTTACCAGAAATTCAGTATGGGAGATTCACTTCTAAAAGTTAGAAACTTTGCCCTCCTTACCCTTTTTGTTTTGCTGAAGTTCAGTAGATACAGTAAAGATCCCCTTTACAGTTGCAGAACAGGTGTTCATCCATAGGAGACACCTATTATTATTATTATTATTAAAAATACTTGTTTAATTTATCTGATTCCAGAAAAAATGAGTTTTAAACCAATTGGTTGGTTAGAAGACACTGATTACTCTGTAACTGAAGTTGAGAGCTATATGACTGTGTTTCAGAATTTCGATTTAAAAGCATAATCATTATGCATTTAAATAAGGTTACATAAATTTGTCCTGGCTCTGTTTAATAAGAGCAACTCTGGACTCATTTAATGTTACCTTGGGGGAAAGGATCAATTACTGTCTAGACCATCTTTGATCTAGGGATGCATAAACTATAGTAATCTGGTCTGTTTCAAAAACAAAAAGAAACCCAGCTTTTAGGTTTTTAGTTCTATCCAGAACTTGTTTTCTTGTTAAAATACTACTTTAGGTAAAAATAACATAATTAAAACAATACCTTAAGCTACATTCTGATAATGGAAGGATGCTTCCAACAAACTCATTCCAAAAAATGTTTAAAAATATAAACAATGTGTGGTGCTATAACTATGGACTGCCAAACAATCACAGAAGACCTTAGGAATCTCCTAGGAAATGTGAGGGTCAATGCTGCTTGTTCCCCTGATTCCTTCTAATGGTTTTGCCTCAGGGATGCCAGAAGCTTGGCTTGCTTGAAACAACCGAGTCTGTGTGCATTGTCTTGTGGCTCAGTAGTGGAGGCAAGTATAGTCTGAGGATCTGAGACTGATGTGGGAACAGTGGATGGTCCTGGTTGAAGCTAGGTGAGATTGGGGGCAGAGCCACACCATATTAAATAAGTGCATCCAACACACACTTAGAGCACACCCACCCACCCACCCGAAGAATCCTGGTGCGGATCTGTCCAGAGTTGCTTTCCCCTTTGGCTTTTCATTGGTTACAAACAGTTCCTATCACTTTTTAGAGTAACCTGCAGATTGAATGTGTTTGGTGAGCGGATCTACCCAAGTTGCATCCTTTGCCATGACATAGTCATCAAGCCACAAGTGGTTGCCCATCAGTGTCTCATTGTCTTCGCTTTGTTGCCTTCCTGAGATTGCAAATACCTGTATGGTGATTGTCAAGCAACTGGCAGGCCACAATTTATGTCCACCAAGCTGCATTTGCTCCTTCATGGATCACTGCCTTGTCATGGCGAAGGGGCTTGAATATGCAATATACCACTCAATATGCCAGCAAGTTTGGAAAACTCAGCAGTGGCCAGAGGACTGGAGAAGATCAGTCTACATCCCAATACCAAAGAAGGGCAGTACGAAAGAATGTGCCAACTACCGCACAATTGCGCTCATTTCACACACTAGCAAGGTTATGCTCAAAATTCTACAAGGCAGGCTAAAGCAGTATGTGGACTGAGAACTCTCAGAAGTGCAAGCTGGATTTTGAAGGAGCAGAGGAATCAGAGACCAAATTGCAAACATGCGCTGGATTATGGAGAAAGCTAGAGAGTTCAAGCTCAACATCAAAAAAACGAAGATCATGGCCACTGGTCCCATTACCTCCTGGCAAATAGAAGGGGAAGAAATGGAGGCAGTGAGAGATTTTACTTTCTTGGGCTCCATGATCACTGCAGATGGTGACAGCAGTCACGAAATTAAAAGACGCCTGCTCCTTGGGAGAAAGGCGATGGCAAATCTAGACAACATCTTAAAAAGTAGAGACATCACCTTACCAACAAAGGTCCGTATAGTTAAAGCCATGGTTTTCCCAGTAGTGATGTATGGAAGTGAGAGCTGGACCATAAAGAAGGCTGATCGCCGAAGAATTGATGCTTTTGAATTATGGTGCTGGAGGAGACTCTTGAGAGTCCCATGGACTGCAAGAAGATCAAACACATCCATTCTTAAGGAAATCAGACCTGAGTGCTCACTGGAAGGACAGATCGTGAAGTTGAGGCTCCAATACTTTGGCCACCTCATGAGAAGAGAAGACTCCCTGGAAAAGACCCTGATGTTGGGAAAGATGGAGGGCACAAGGAGAAGGGGACGACAGAGGATGAGATGGTTGGATAGTGTTCTCGAAGCTACAAACATGAGCCTGACCAAACTGCGGGAGGCGGTGGAAGACAGGAGTGCCTGGCGTGCTCTGGTCCATGGGGTCACGAAGAGTCGGACACGACTAAACGACTAAACAACAACAAGAGAGTTCCAGAAATACATCTACTTCTGCTTCATTGACTATGCAAAAGCCTTTCACTGTGTCGACCACAGCAAACTATGGCAAGTTCTTAAAGAAATGGGAGTGCCTGATCACCTTATCTGTCTCCTGAGAAATCTCTATGTGGGACAAGAAGCTACAGTTAGAACTGGATATGGAACAACTGATTGGTTCAAAATTGGGAAAGGAGTACAACAAGGCTGTATGTTGTCTCCCTGTTTATTTAACTTATATGCAGAATTCATCATGCGAAAGGCTGGGCTGGATGAATCCCAAGCCGGAATTAAGATCGCCGGAAGAAATATCAATAACCTCAGATATGCAGATGACACAACCTTGATGGCAGAAAGTGAGGAGGTATTAAAGAACCTTTTAATGAGGGTGAAAGAGGAGAGCGCAAAATATGGTCTGAAGCTCAACATCAAAAAAACGAAGATCATGGCCACTGGTCCCATCACATCCTGGCAAATAGAAGGGGAAGAAATGGAGGCAGTGAGAGATTTTACTTTTTTGGGTTCCATGATCACTGCAGATGGTGACAGCAGTCATGAAATTAAAAGACGCCTGCTTCTTAGGAGAAAAGCAATGACAAACCTAGACAGCATCTTAAAAAGAAGACATCACCTTGCCGACAAAGCTCCGTATAGTTAAAGCCATGGTATTCCCAGTAGTGATGTATGGAAGTGAGAGCTGGACCATAAAGAAGGCCGATCGCCGAAAATTGATGCTTTTGAATTATGGTGCTGGAGGAGACTATTGAGAGTCCCATGGACTGCAAGAACATCAAACCTCTCCATTCTTACAGAAATCAGCCCCGAGTGCTCACTGGAAGGACAGATCATGAAGCTGAGGCTCCAGTACTTTGGCCACCTCATGAGAAGAGAAGACTCCCTGGAGAAGACCCTGATGTTGGGAAAGATGGAGGGCACAAGGAGAAGGGGACGACAGAGGATGAGATGGTTGGACAGTGTTCTCGAAGCTATCAGCATGAGTTTGACCAAACTGCGGGAGGCAGCGGAAGACAGGAGTGCCTGGCGTGCTCTGGTCCATGGGGTCGCGAAGAGTCGGACACAACTAAACGACTAAACAACAACAATCGGCATTTGACTGAACTTGAGACAGTGAACTGCTTACCTATGACACCTACATTTTCAGTTTTCGGTGTCCTTGCAAACTATGTGCCTCCAGTTTTGTTTTGTTTTTTAAGAGATGCTTCTGTTTTATGTCCATCTTGGGCCTCTTATCAGAAAATATTAAATGTTGTATTTTCAAGAGCCTATTAAATATTTAAGCCTTTTTCTGTAGTCACTGTATCAAGGGCAGTCTTGTAAGTCCTGAAATCAATGCAAATAAGCTAACTGAACCTTAAAATCTGCTATTGAACCCTCTGGTTAGACGCTGTACTTTACATAGCATTATATTACATAGCAAGGGGAAGTGGTAAAGTAGGTGATAAGAATAAAAAGCAGCATATTTTTCAAAGGTTGCTGACAAGGTAAAGAAGACATTTTTATAGCAGCATGAAACAAATAGGAATAAACTTTTGCTAGCTCCACTGTGTCCCTTCAGAATATTAAAACTGATAATTTCTTGAACAAGCAGTGAAGTTTTCTTAATACTCTGGGATAGCTAAAATGAATGAGTAATCAGATACAAACAGGGAAGATTTACCTAGATTTGGTTGGGATGGGGATATGTGGGAAATAGTGAATGAGGGCCAGAAGAATATATCACACTTCTGATTGTCAGCATCACATTTCTCGGTGACCAGGGATTTTTCAACACTGCAGTCAGTGAATCCAAGTAGTTGAGGGAATTGGGAGCAGTTCACAGATGGCCCATAAATGGTGAGATGAAGGATAGCATTTTGGGCTATTTGCCGTGCAGGGACTAAAAATGTGTGAGGCATGGTGAGAAGCTGGGGTGCTTTGCAAATAAATGAAGCAATTTTCTTGGAACACTTTTTGAGGTTTGTGTTTTGAGCCTTGCTGACACATCCCCATCATATGTAGAACAAAATATGTGATTCTGAGACTCTACACTTGTGTACCGTACGATAATTCAGTTTCGCTTTTTTTGGGTAGGAAACTAAACAGAATATTCATAGTAGGTAAGGAGACAAGGAGTTTAGATGAGCAGTTAGTTCATCGTTACCATTGCCTTGTAAGGGATCCAACACACTGCCGCTGCCGAAAATGGTAAGCAGTCTTTGGCAATGTTACTACTGGTATTACAGAAAGGTGTCAACAGGTCAATTTGCAGATCTGTTAAAATGCACTTAATTCATCAATGGATCTCATACGGTTTATACTTTACAGGTTTAAATCAATGCTCTAATTTTTAAATTCTCCTATTTATTGAAAAAGTCTGCTTTCTAATTGCTATATAACAATCCAAAACCAATGGTCATGCAGGAGAATAATCGAATAGCAATAGTCATGTAGCCACAAGGCTTTTGTACTTCAGAGTTTATATATTATTTATACAGGCTTGCTTATAGCTAAGCATCTGCAAGCAGAAAAACTCTTACCTGTTGATAGAAGGGATCCTGATTCAGTGCAGATCCCACCAGTGGAAGGAAAAGGAGTTAGTTTTTGCTGAACCCCCTATAACCCAGCAGGCCCCTGTGTTTCCTTCTCATGCTGTTCTCAAGCCCGCCCCCCCATAATGGTAGAATAATTTTTGCCGCTGGAATTTACATGACTTTTGTTCCTGTATTAAGAATGCTGTTGGATTCTATATCCCACCAGTCAGACCTCTGCTATAAAAGCTAGCTATATTGATTTCCATAGAGCAGTTTGGGTTTCTGCCAATGTCGTCATAAATGGTCAGGGTAAATTGCATAGGGACATTGTACGTCAGTTAAAATATATCTGCTTGTAACTAAAAATAAGTTTTTGTCTAGCATTTAAGTGTTTCTTGGAAATATCATTCCAGTTTTTGTTGGGAGTTCTTCTGGGAGGCGAGGCTGTGCAAGGCTATGAGGCACGATTCCAGTAGTCTCTTGTTCAGATTTCACTGGAGCCATAACCTTCATGGATGGCCTTTGCGTAAGCCTTGCATCTGCATTCAGGGTAACAATACAACCTTGCAAGGTTGTTCTAGGGTTCATGGAGATCCTACGTAGGAGTATAAATAAATCCCAAGTAGTTATTTCTGCTACCATTACTATTGTTGAGGAGCGCTATCATTTGTAGCCTGAAACAAGAGGATAATTTGTGAGTATCTGCAAACAATGGGCAAGCAGCTGCACCAACTCCACCTGTGCCCTATTGCTGAATGATGCAAACAAACATGGATGACTCATGCTCAAGGTTCATTGCCTTCAGAACAGGCACAGATGGGAATAGATGGGTAAGCAGCATCACACTGGATGAATGACCCAAATGAAAGACGATGTGTCATCCATCCTAAATCATCATCCTTAATAAAAAACATCTTATTGAGTCGATTGAAGTGGCACACATTTCAAAATGAAAAGGTGATGGAAGGTGATGGTTGCAATGTCGTGGGACACACATCCCAGTTAAATTAACAAAGCGACTTTGCTTTGACCCAAGACTCAGCTATACAGCTGCAAATAGAACATTTTAAGTGTGTTGTGAAGTGCAATGTACAAACGTGACACTGGATGGCAACAGTGAGCAATGGCAATTTCAATGTATTTTTCAAAACGGTTTTTTTAAAAGCATTTTCACAGCGTTTTTATATATGTGTGTACATTCCATCCCAGTATTAGCACAACGGAAGCCGCTTGAGTGCACATGTTGCCACATTCTTACTACTTTCTCAGCATGTGGCCGTTTTAGTTTTTAGTCCATCTATGCTGACTTTCTAGGGACAGGGGTGGCGCTGTGGGTTAAACCGCAGAGCCTAGGACTTGCCAATCAGAAGGTCGGCAGTTTGAATCCCCGTGACGGGGTGAGTTCCTGTTGCTCGGTCCCTGCTCCTGCCAACCTAGCAGTTGAAAAGCATGTCAAAGTGCAAGTAGATAAATAGGTACCGCTCCGGCGGGAAGGTAAATGGCGTTTCAGTGCACTGCTCTGGTTCGCCAGAAGCGGCTTAGTCATGCTGGCCACATGACCCGGAAGCTGTATGCCGGCTCCCTCGGCCAATAAAGCGAGATGAGCGCTGATGAACCTCAGAGTCGGTCACGACTGGACCTAATGGTCAGGGGTCCCTTTACCTTTATGTTGACTTCCAGGAGCAGTTTGAAATTGAGCTGTCACCTCCCCCCCCCCCAAGCTGGCTATGCTTGAAAAGCCACTCATGCCTCCTTCCCCTAGTGTTTTTAAATATCTGAAAAGCATTCTCAGAGGCTGCAATTAAGTGTGCAAGAGGGATGGGCTTGCTTAACCCTTACACCTTTCTTTTCTGCCCTTTTGTGTTCATTAGCACATACCCAAAGCTGCTTTCACCCCCATGGGGAAGAGAAATGGAATTGCCATCACTTTTCCACCCACAGGAGAAAAACACCTTTGATTAGGTTTTTTTGGGGTGGGGGTGGGGCTGGGGCTGAGGATGCAGTTTTTCCTGCTGTACTTCCACTCCTGATATCAGCCTCCAAGGTTGCTTTTCCATAAGGGGGTGGGAGGGAACCAGGAAAAAGACACATGTAACGTCCTTAAACAACAGCAGATAATAACTGTATTATCCATGTCGAGTTTTGCTTATGGTGCAGAAAAGTAGCACAGGTTGACTCAAAATGACAGCTGCATAAAAGGTCATGAGAATGAGTCCCAAGACACAATGCAATGTAGGCAAGGATCAATCTCATTTTGTTGGCGTGATTATAATTTGTATGATCTTTCCTGTAATTGTGATTGCTTATTTATTGAAATCATTTGTATACCAGGTTTCATTCAGAGGATACCAAAGCAGTTCACAGTGCAATAAAAAACTACAATAAACAGAAAAACAATAAATTAGGAAAGTCCAATAAAATATTAGCGCTTTTGTGATGCCAGAATGAAGGGCTTACAAACATAATGTGTATATTTGCTTCTAGTAAGAAACTGTGTTGTCCTTCCTCCCTTCCTATCCCATATATGCATGCCAAGAATGTAGCTTGGTTTGGATAAGATTGCAAGGTTATCGACCGTTCTGTTACCAAAATTAGGAACATCTCATCCCTATGGCCTTCCTTTCTTCCTTCTGTTCTCAGGATGTCACTTGGTAGACTGTGGAACAGGAAGTGCAGTCACTTTGATGGTGATGGTGATAGTGATATACTGGGCTCCTTTGAATTTCTTTTGCAAGGGCAACAGATATATGCCTCGTTTGTTCTGTACTCTTAAAGGAATATCATATGATGCTAAATTCATGGCTTAGGCCATGGGAACTGGGAACTGTAGCTCATTAAGGGTGCTGAGAGTCTTAGGAGGCCCCTGTGGCTCGGTGTGGGGAATAGGTAAAGGGAAAGGGACCCCGACCATTAGGTCCAGTTATGACCAACTCTGGGGCTGCGACGCTCATCTCGCTTTACTGGCCGAGGGAGCCGGCGTACAGTTTCCGGGTCATATGGCCAGCATGACTAAGCCGCTTCTGGCAAACCATTGGTACCTATTTATCTACTTGTACTTTGACGTGCTTTCAAAATGCTAGATTGGCAGGAGCAGGGACTGAGCAACGGGAGCTCACCCCGTCGCAGGGATTCGAACTGCTGACCTTCTGCCCTGTCTGTTGATGATTTACATTTTCTCTCGCTTCTTTTGGTGTTGTTTGGCTTTGCTGTCAGGAGTGAACAGGATTGTGGTGACATTGGCATTATGCCAGAAGAATCTAGCGGAACCATGGGATCAGCCTACAATTTGTGGAAGTTTCCATATTTTCCCCCCTTTGCCCCTAATAGCCCAGTTTCACCTGGGTGAGCTAAAATACACATTGGATTCCATTTTAGTTCAGCAAAATATGTGGAATGTTGATTACACTGATGTCCTTTCAATATTACAAAGAGTTGCATTGTTGCTTCCATATGCACTTTTATAGTCTGTTGTTCTGTCAAGATTACAGCAGTATATTTTCAAGAAAGCAGCTAACTATACAGAAAAGACTTTCCTAATAAGCAGTGAGGCTCTAATTTCCTGCAACTTAATTGTGACTTGATCTTTATGAGCTTCCTGCATTGACCAGTTCAGTATTTTGCAGCACTTGAATGCAATGGTCCCAGTTCAGCAGGGACTGAGAGACACTTTGAATTTTAAAACACCCTGAGGTGAAAATTAGGAATAAAGAAATGCTCTGGAGTTTTATTTTTATTTTAAGCATTTATGAAGTGTGGCCTGGATTTATGGTTGTGATTACTTGATTGTGTTAAAATTAGGAGTGCTCTAAGCAGATTTTGGGGAGGGTTTTTAATGTAATTACTAATAATGCTCTGTGGATTTTATAGTGATTATCTATTACTCTATGCCCTTTGTGATAACAGCTTAAGCAAGCTAATTTTAGGTCTGCATTCTGCAATAATTAAAATGAAATGTCAAAAATGTATTTAAAGAAACAGAGATAAATGCATCCTTTAAGATGTTGTACAGAAATAGTAATATTACTATTTCTCTTCTTGTGCAATCTAATTATATACAAAGTTTATAGTCTGTCATTGTTATAGTTCTTTATCTGCCAAGTCTTTGAAATTAAGAACAAGTCATAGTTGTCTCTGACTTCCAGGTTGAGGTTTAGTCCAGGTACAGGTGACAGTTGAGCTTTGAAGGGTTTACATCAATCTGTTCTGTGAAGCTGGTTCTGGGAAACATTTTACAGCCTAGGACTTTGTCTATATAAGGGTGGAATAGGTAAAAAGGAAAAGGAAAAGACTCCTGGACGGTTAAGTCCAGTCAAAGGTGACTATGGGGTTATAGCGCTCATCTCGCTTTCAGGCCGAGGGAGCCGGCATTTGTTCACAGACAGCTTTCCAGGTCATGTGGCCAGCATGACTAAACTGTTGCAACAGAACATCGTGACATAAACCAGAGCACACGGAAATGCTGTTTACCTTCCTGCCACAGTGATACCTATTTATCTACTTGCACTGGCATGCTTTCAAACTGCTAGGTTGGCAGGAGCTGGGACAGAGCAACAGGAGCTCACCCCATTGTGCAGATACGAACCGCTAACCTTCTGATTGGCAAACCCAAGAGGCTCAGTGATTTAGACCACAGCGCCACCTGCATCCCTCTGAAAGGTGGAATAACCTACAATAAATAACCAGGTCAATATTCTTCACACAGCTGCCTCTTCCAAGGTGCTTCCTTTTTATATTACTTGGAGGCGTAACAATGCAAATGGGTTCACTGGAGAATTAACTTTCTGCTGTCCCAATTTAGTCTATGAACTTGTTCCACTAGCATAAGGACTTTGGGTCAACCAACCCAACTTCCTCTTGCTCTTCATTCCCTGTACACCACTAAATCTGTGATGGGTTTTCTCCCAAACCTCTGGAGCAGATGCACGGGGGAAGGGAAGGGAAGGAAAGGGATGTTCCTTTGTACAGTGGAAATCCTTGTTCTGGCACTATTTCACTGTATATTGCCCTACACATCTTTATTTAATTAGGGATTAAGGACATTTTCATGCCCTGAGGTGATGTAGGAGGCCAAGTGAGCACTGCCACCCACTGTCACTGCAGATGTGCAGTGTGTGAAGAAATACACAGCTTCAGTGAAAAAGTAGTAAGGAATGAAAGGCTTAGCATCGTACCTGAAGTCTGCTGAGAATCTCACCAACATGCATCATTCAAATTCAGGACATCTCTACATTTACTAGAGTTCTCCAGAGTGTTATATGCATATTATAAAGAAACATGAGCCTTCAGGATACTTTAGAAATAATATTTGATTGCTGACATCCTGTGTATTGACATCTGCTTGGCAGCTGTGGCAGCTATATGCTGGACTAGATAGGCCTTTGGTCTAATTGCCATCTGTAATTAAGCCCTTCAGGCAGTTCATAGCATCCTGAAGTTCATAAAATCAATGCTGGCTAAGGTATGTGGTAGAAGCTGAGCACATGATATTCATCAGTGGTATTACAACATGTTTCTTAGCTGCCATCCCTGTTGCAGGAATGCTAGATGTGTACTTAATAAGGAAATGTTTTAGTTCACTAAAAAGGTTTTAATATATTTTTTTTCTGAGAAGATGAAGCCAAAACAGCAACTTTCCTTACTGATGCTTCATTAGACCATTCTGGAAACCTTATATGGACTCTATACTGCATACACAAGAGCCAAAATGAACACAATCCAGAGGATCTGCATAAACAATGTTACATTTTATTCAGGCACCTTCATTTTGCTTATCAATTATGACTAATAGTTGTCACATCCTCTGTCCCAGAAGTTATTTCTTCTAATCCCATATATGGAGGGTGTGTGTGGGGACACTGTGCAAACTAGACATAATATGGACGAGCCTTGACATTGGCAATAATTTTCAGTTACTTCCTAGTGAGTTTATGAATGGAGTCGGTACTTCTGGCTTAATTTAAGCCTTGACTATAGTTACTCAATAAAAGCTACTTCCAAAAAGTCTTTTTGTCCAGATCATTACCCACAATGCTTGTTTTGTAGTTCCAGCTGGGGAGACCAGCAGGTGAATTCTTGATATCAATCTTCTTGGAAGCAACCCCATGGGGAGTCTTTGCACTCAAGCGTGCTATAAGTTAAGCTATATGATACTTCTCATTATGTTGGTGTTTTTTTTAAACTCTCTGATTCTGATGTGTCTAATTTATTTTCCTTTGCAGTTCATTGCGTTTGCCTCTTTATTCTTCATCCTACTTTCAATCACAACCTTTTGCCTGGAAACCCACGAAGCATTCAACACCATCAAAAACAAAACAGAGCCAACCATCAATGGTTCCGAGGTGGTTCTGCAGTATGAAATAGAGACGGACCCTGCTCTGACGTATGTTGAAGGAGTATGCGTGGTGTGGTTTACATTTGAATTTTTAGTCCGCGTTGTTTTTTCACCCAACAAACTTGAATTCATCAAAAACCTTTTGAATATCATTGACTTTGTGGCAATTTTGCCCTTCTATCTCGAGGTGGGCCTCAGTGGGCTGTCCTCCAAAGCTGCTAAGGATGTGCTTGGTTTCCTCAGGGTAGTGAGGTTTGTGAGAATCCTGCGAATCTTCAAGCTCACCCGACATTTCGTGGGCCTCAGGGTGCTGGGTCACACGCTCCGAGCAAGCACCAACGAGTTTTTGCTGCTGATAATATTCTTGGCATTAGGAGTATTGATATTTGCCACCATGATCTACTATGCTGAACGAATAGGAGCCAGACCCAACGACCCTTCTGCTAGCGAACACACAGAGTTCAAAAACATCCCCATTGGCTTCTGGTGGGCTGTGGTCACCATGACCACTCTTGGGTATGGAGACATGTATCCAAAGACATGGTCAGGGATGTTAGTGGGTGCTCTGTGTGCTTTAGCTGGGGTGCTGACCATAGCCATGCCTGTGCCTGTTATTGTCAACAACTTTGGAATGTACTATTCTCTGGCCATGGCGAAACAGAAGCTTCCGAGAAAGAGAAAGAAGCACATCCCGCCTGCTCCTCAGGCAAGCTCCCCTACATTTTGCAAGACAGACTTGAACACAGCCTGCAATAGCACACAGGGGGAAGTCTGTCTGGGCAGAGACAACCGGCTGATGGAACACAATAAATCAGGTAGGACACCGTCCGAAACGCATGTCTGGTATGTTTGGCAGTACAAGGCGTCAGAAAGCATCGAATCTTTCTGCAGCTAGAGGAGGTAGTTGACACACCTCTCCCTTCACTCACTGTTTGTATATGTCAGTCTTGTAGGTGGCAAAATAGTTACAGCATAAGAATGATGTTCCCAGATCTGTGCATTGCTGATCTGTAGTGTTCGCTAGGTGTTTCGTGAACAGTGCTTTTTTGTGACAGTACTCAATGGTACCGAGTACAATCACCTCTTTTTTTGCTGCCCATAGCAGCCATTTTGTGCTGGCACCCACAGCACTTTTATCAAGATAGAAGTACCAACACCTCATTTTTATTTATTTATTTATTTCAAAAAAAAAAAAAAAAAGCACTGATTGTGAATGCTGAGCTACCTTTCATTTTCCTTATTTCTTCATAATTCTTTTGTTTTACTGGCGGCATCTGCTGTTTCTTTTGCCTGTTGCACTGTACAATGTTTTGTTTTGTTTCCTGCATGCCTATTCCTGTACAGCTGTGCCTCCATTTTGTTGAACTTCATGGCGTTTTGCGTGGTGTTTGTCTCTTCTGTCTGCTTGTCTCTTTTGTTTGCTTTGCCTGTGCCACACTAGTGGCATGAAATACTAGAAGTGGTATAAAGAAACATTCATTTAAACATGGATGATTAATCTGGGCCTACATTCAGTGCAACAAGTAACACAGAAGGGGGTTCTCTAGATTTCAAGGAGAGCATTTCTTTTTTCACAGATTGGAATGACACCCCCCCCCCCCCCCCGACCTAAGGGAACAGGTGATGCTCATGAAATTACATTTAAGCTTAGACTCAAATTTTCTTACTTAGAAGCAAGAGGTCCGTTAAATTTCATTTGAAGCTTTCCCCCTGTTAGGATGCTTAGAACCTCACATCTTGTAGGCAGTGGTTACAACATGGACAAGATTTTAACTAACCGTGCAATTCTATAAATGCCTACTAAGAAGTAAGTCCCACTGAGTTCAGTGGAGCTTATTCCCAGGTAAGTACGTATAGCATTGCAGCCATGGTGCTGTAATCTTAGAGACTTTTCATAATTATATTTAATATATAGAAGCATAAAATTTCTCCTGGATCAGACCAAAGGCCAGTGTCCTGTTCAGGCAGATGCAAATGGGATTTCCACAAGCAGGGCATGAACACAGCAGACACGTTCCCCTTCTGATTCCCAGTACAGTCGTACCTTGGATCCTGAACGCCCTGGAACTCGGATGTTTTGGCTCCTGAACGCCGCAAACCCAGAAGTGATTGTTCCGGTTTATGAATGTTTTTTTGGAACCCGAACGTCCGATGGGGCTACCGTGGTTTCTGATTGGCTGCAAGAGCTTCCTGCAGCCAATCAGAAGCTGCTATTTGGTTTTCAAATGTTTTGGATGTTGAACGGACTTCCGGAACGGATTCCGTTCAACTTCCAAGGTACGACTGTAACTAGTGTTGAGATGTATACTGCCTCCAACCCCGGACATAGTATGTTACCATCATGGCTGGTTGCCATTGATAGACGTACCTTCCATTAATCTGTTTTAATTCCTTGTAAAGCCATTACTACAGGTTGTGGTAGTGAATCCCAGAATTTAACTATGCACATTGTGAAGAAATGCATTTTTTCTGTCCCGAATCTTTCAGCATTCAGCCTCATTAGATGGCCCCACATTCTAGTATTATGAAACAGAGAAAAATCCACCTTTTCCCACTTTCTCTGTAGGATGCATAATTGTATATATCTCTGTGGTTTCCCCCTTTTTAATCTGCATTTTTTCCAAACTAAGGATCCTCAAATATTGCAACCCTCCATAGAAGAGTTGCTTCACTTTCCTTGATCATTTTGGTTGCCAGCCGTTTAAATGATCAATTACTGTAATGATTCACAATGCTTCTCCCCCCAAAAATAAATAAATAAATAAATCAAAGTAATAATGGAGATGCAGAGAGAGAGAGAACTGCTGCTTTCTGGATTTATGGTCCCAGTAATTTGTCTTTTAAGGATATCAATGAAAATAGGTGCTCTTACGACTCCACAGCTATCACAGCTAATTTCAAACTCCTTTGGAGATAATGAATCAAAAGTGTTTATACTGGGGGTTTTCCTGGCGTTTGGGGTGGGGATACTAAATTTGAACATTTGGGAAAGTATGGAAAAATCTTGGAAGAGATTAGATACAGTGGCTGTGCTTGATTGGTACTCCCAAAGTGATAAGGGCCACCCTGTTTACAGGTCAATATGAAGTCCACAGTGTTCAATTACATGGCAGTAGTAGGGAAAGGTTATAACAAGAGAAATCTTGAGAAGGAAAAAATATATACAATAAGATAATAAAATGTGTCTTTTCTCTTTCCAGTACCTTTAACATCTGGCTCTCCAGATGTTGACAGACCAATTCCCAGCAGCCCCAGTTTGCATAACTAATGGCCACAGATGACAGAAGTGTTTGGAGGGCCACAGGTTTCCCATCCCCATTTTAAATTCTAGAATCATTATGGTTAGCATTTTAAAAGTAATAAAATAGATCACTGTTCTGAAATATTAAAAGCCCTATTATCATGATAAAAGAGCCTATTAATCAAAAACTGCAGATGTTTAAAGAGGGATTAGGCATTTTAATAACTATTAACTGCTCTACAGCAGGGCCTTTTACTTCCCTCTCCCCAAGCGTTATTAGGTATTGCCACAGTTAGCTTTTAGGACGGACACAGGGATGTGCCTAAGCACCATGAGTGTAACTGAAGGGAAAGTAAAACACACCATGTTTGGTTTGCTAATCCTTGCCTAGGCTACAGCCAGCCAGACCACATGAAGGGATTAGGGCTGTTCAGATCACCCTCAAACCAATACACAGATTCAGTGTGGTGTAGTGGTGGGCTAAGACCTGGAAGAGGCCAGGGTTAAAATCCCCACTCAGCCATGAAGCTCGCTGGGTGACCTTGGGCCAGTCACTGCCTCTCTGCTTCACAGGGCTATGAGGGTAAAACAGAGGGGTGGGTGGGAAGCATGTATGCCATATTGAGCTCCTTGAAGGAAAAGTGGGATATAAATTTAGTAGTCAGACAATCACTCACTCACTCACTCACTCACTCACTCACTCACTCACTCACACCTCTCTCACTTTTGCAGCTCAGTTCTCCTACCAAATAATGTACAAGCATGCTTTTATTAGGGGGAATTGTGCATAAAATTGCACACATAAAACAGCAAACCTAAATGCATTATATAAGGGGAATCTGCTTGCAAAAATTTGCACTTTAGTCAAAGCTGTATTTTGTGCATTTTTAGTAGAAATGTGTGCTAAAATGCTGATGAATTTCCATGAGGATTTTGTTTTTTAAAAATGCAAATGGCTGCAGAAATGTGGAGAACTTTAAAACGGGGAAAAAGAGAAACCGAGAGAACCCAAAATTGACAGACTGATCGATGCCTACCTCTGTGTGCGCGCGCACTATTAGAGAAGCAACAAGATTCCTCCCTAAACTTGGTGCCATGTGGAAGGGAGAGCCATGGTCTTTACCCTTAACCCAACATGGCACCCTGTGTGCCTCTTAGTGAAGGACCACTTAGTCATGTGATACTCATATAATAATGTTCAGCAGACCTGCACGACTTGTGACCCAGCAAGCTGTGTACTATGGTTTGCAAAACAGTTCCAGGAAGACAGAAGAAAAGAGGTTTATCAAGCTTTTAGCAGGTCATAGGACATGGTTTGTCACCTGCATTCAAGTTGGGCTTGCCTGATGTGAAGTCACGACTCAAGCACGGTCTCTTACTCTTGAGTAAGCGCCCAATATATTAGTTCGCAGTAGACCCAAATAAGCTATTCTATGGTTATATGTGAATTTATTTTAGTAGTGGATATGAGTGTGCCATCTGTATTTCAAGATTTAGTACTTACTATTATTATTTGGCAGCAAAATCTGACTTGTTTCTAAGTACTGAAGCAATGAGTATAATATTGAAGATGGCAACCGTTTAAAAAGCCAAAAATCAACATCAAAATATTTTTTTCCTTAACCAAATAATACAGATGTGCAACTTTGTTCTATTTCTATATTAACGAATGACCATGAAGGGCCATCTCTTCCCATCCCCCAATTCAATAACTAGTAGTTTTTAAAAATAAATAAATACATAAATATTAACTTAAGTAACAGGCTGTCAGGCAAGTTGTTTGTGATGTTTCGTTTCCTCTCTGGCTATATTATGTAAATGGGCATGGTGCTTTAACCAGTGTTATCAGGTGAAGACAGTACAGAAAGTGAGCAGCCACTGTCACCTGTGGAAAGGCTCCCACCAATCAGACGCTCTAGTACCAGAGACAAAAACAGAAGAGGGGGAACATGTTTCCTACTGACAGCAGGTGATTACGCGTGTGCTACTGATGGAGGGATCAGGAAAGGTATGGACTCTTTCATTAGACTATAAAAGTTCATCCAGCACTGTTCTTCTGAGTAAACAAACCTGGAATGAAGGAGATGCGAACAAATGCTATATAGGAAACATTGTACAGTATGCAGACTAATGCATTTCTTCTTCTTCTTCTACTTCTTCTTCAGTTGTCCCTTTCTTGCTTCCTCTTAAATAACGGTCTTGGCTCATCAATCCATCCAAAGATATGTCCGTGTTGTTTCTGATAGGTGTATCATTCATGGTTTCATTTGTCTGTCCTGTGCATAGATAAATGTAATTTAGGTCATGTTCATTAAATCACTTTCATAACAGTTCTTTAGAAATTGCTTTGGGATATTTTAAATTCCAGTTAAGGACTTACTAGTTTAATTTAGTAATATTTTAGAAGGTTGGTTCAGTTAAGAATGTATTGTACAGTGGTACCTTGGTACTCAAATTGCTTGGTTCCTGAACAAATTGGCTCCCGAATGCCGCAAACCTGGAAGTAAGTGTTCCAGTTTGCAAACGTTTTTCGGAAGCCAAACTTCTGATGCAGCTTCCGCTTGAGTGCAGGAAACTCCTGCAGCCAATTGGAAGCTGTGCCTTAGTTTTTGAACGGTTTGGGGAGTCGAACAGACTCCTGGAATGGATTAAGTTTGAGGACCAAGGTACCACTGTAGTTCTAAATGCCAGAGCCCTGATGTGCAATACACTTAGTATTTTGGAAAACATTGACATAGAAATGTGAGGCTTTGGTGCCATAGGCTAATAGGCTAAAGGTGAACCCACTTACCCAGCACAATATTGCTGCAGGTAGGCCAGTGTTAAATAATTGTTTCCCATGGCAAGCTATGGAAAGGTCAATGGCATATTTGCCTATTGAAACAACGGCATACATGCATTATTGAGTTTCAGTCCAATCAGGCCTACCAGCTGTGTATACATGAGTTTTTAAAAATATAGCTTTATCTGTCATCTTTCTTGTATTTGTTTTGGGAAACACTGCTGATGGTTGCAGCAATTGTGTGCTTAAATTGTGGATGTCTTTCCACATGGGGTTGGCTCCCCCATTTGAGAACGACTAGCCTAAAGAAGATGTGCTTCTATCTCTTTTCTGTCAAGCAGAGATTTGTGTGTATGGGGAAGCCCCATGAAGATAAATGGGACTTCACTCTCAGGTAAACTTGTTTAGATTAAGGCCAATACATAATTTTGGTTTTTCAGTGTGCTGTAAGAACAGTGGTTTTCTTTCCATGCACAACACTCTGTGACATTAAATAGTAATGCCGTTCTGTTGCTTAAATAAAGCACCCATATCTTGCTTTAAAAGTAAACGCTTTCACAGTACAGTATCTGTGAAATGAAAATGTCTGGGGGTGCAGAATTCTACGCTAGTGGTGAATGTTGTTCTATAATATGTAAATTCTGGTTATTTTAGGCTTAAAAGAAGTCATGCTTTGTTCCTATAATATCGGCTGGATTGCAAATAGTATGTACTGCACAGATCACTAAAAACCTACATATAAATAACACATTTTAATGAATTGCAAATCAGTTAAATATTGCAAACAAGACACACTTTAAATAGTATTAGACAGAGCGTCAGATGCTAAATCAAAGTGCTTCTGGAGATGGAGCTTTTTTAACAATACATAATTTATTCCTCTGCATTTATGATTGCAAAATAACTTCATAAAATTAGGTAAGAAATGATTGTGGTTTAAAATATTAAGAACTGGCATTGACACCAAATATCTATATACCTGTATATATCAAATGCTTTCTTCATCTGTCTTGCTTATCACCCTGAATTGTACTACAACATTCTCTATGTGCTATCATTGCAGTTCTACTGAAACCACTGGGCTTGTACGAAGTATACACCCCCAGTTCATTTGCCTTAACAAAATTAAGTATGTAGTTGGTCTGAATTCATTTAATGTCATTAGTAAGAATAGCACCATTTTATGTTTTTCTCTGTTGTTGTAAACAGTCTTAGCACCCTACTCTCTTAGAACCCAATGAGCAAGAACGATTACATTGCATTGCATTGTATTGTTTGTCTACTTTCTGGCTGAACTCAACTGATTTCTGTGCATTTTCTCGTGAAAGGCTACGAAAAATCCCGAAGTTTAAACAACATAGCTGGCATGGCAGGCACTGCCCTGAGACTGTCTCCAGTAACATCACCCTACAGCTCACCTTGTCCTCTGAGACGCTCCCGGTCTCCCATCCCATCTATTTTGTAAACCAGATGGCATCAGCTGGCTACATAGCTTTAACTGAAGTGCTGTTTATCACCTAATGGAAATAAGTGTAGCATTAGCTGTGGTTTCCACTAATACAAGTATAAATCTTGAGCGATATAACTGTCAGCAGCAAGCAATGCCACTCGGGTAGCTGAAGACCCCAATTTTGCTTATAAGGTCCTCTAAAGTAGATTCCCCCCTCACCTTGTACCTGATTTTGTCCTATCTTACCACAGCAATAAAAGGACAGTTAGTGGACTTCACTGGCCAGTACAAATAAATAAGCATATTTTCAGGGAGATACAGTAAAACCAATGTGCTTCCAATTGATAACCATTCCATTGGACCATTTCTTGTGACTCTAACCCATCTCGAAGATGTCTGGAATCTTGTCTTGATTGCATAGAATGTGACTTCAGTCTGATCATTTGCATGGACCATACTGTCTCCATCACTTGAAATCCGTCTTGCAGACTAACCAAGACCACAGATGGCTCTGGATTGTGTGGGTTTGTTGTTTTATTCATTGTACCATCTTGCTGAAATCAGAAAAAAACAAAACACCACGACCACCAGGTCCGCATGTGGGATTGGGCTGTTTTTATTGTGCTGCTTTTTAGTTCTTTTTATTTATTTATAACTTTCCCCCCAATAATGTCTATTTCTTGATTGATTAATTTTGGTACTGGACTGATGTATCAGAGTTCTGAATGTTTTCGGTTGTTTGCACACAGATAACTGCAAAGAGGTTGTCATTACTGGTTACACGCAAGCAGAAGCCAGATCTCTTTCTTAATGGCTTGGGGAAGGCACAAAACATGAAAGAAAGGTAAACACCATCCAGGCTTGCAATTTTAAGATAGCAAGTTCTGCTTGGCCCTATAGTGATTTCTCTTCTGCAGGGTTCTTCAACATTTTCAGAGGCTGAGTGCCATGTAAAAGCAAGAAGTATACTGGAGTTTTAATTTTTTTTTTGCTATAGGTATAGGAGGGCAATAGTTTACAAAAGGGTTTTTTGACCAGCCTTAAACCTCTAACTCCCAAGCTTTCACAATTTTGTTTCTGTCACATATTTTTTTAAAGATGCTTTGTCTTATATGTTGTTTCTGTTTGTCTGTCTGGCTGACTGTCTGACTGTATTTTTCATCCGTCTCCATAAAGCACAGTTGCCTTTTCCAAAGATGCTCCCTTCATATAAGATTAGCTGCTAAATGCATTTCCTTCTCCCCCCCACTTTTTGATATATGTATCTATGCATATCTCAAGTGTAAGCTGATATCCTTTTAGTGAGCACTTCTTTGACATTTCCCCCCAGTGTGGGATTTAGCAACGGTTCTGCCATTTCAATAGGGTTCCTGCTTCAATCCCACACCCTTAGCAATCTGCATTCATTCTTGTGTTGAGACTTTATCCCCTACATCAGCTTTTTCTTTACAATAAAACAAGACAGCCTTGTTTATGCAGCATCATGAATGCAGTCGCAACTACGACGTTTTGGGCTGGTGAGGAAAACACCCAGCAACGTAAAAGCCTTAGAAATATAAGGGGTGGGGGTGGGGTGGGGAGAAAGAAAATCAAACAGTGTCATAAGAAATCCTTGAGATTGTTGAAAAATCCCTGATTTTTGTATGTTTATTTTTGTTAGGAAAAGAAGTCTATTTGACCATGTAACATAATATTCTGTATATAGCCTAGCATGAACTGCATGTGAAAATTTCTTGTACAAGAATGTATTTATCAGTACTTACCTTTCTGATACATAGAGATGTACATTGATTTAGTTTTGGTAAAGAGCGCTGGCAGATATAGATTAATGTAATGTATATACTTAATATGCAAACAGCTTCTAGCAAAGGAATTAATATCTGGTGCTGCTGTTATTGGCTACAGTGTTATACAGAATTTATCATGGATTTTTGACTGCTGAAAAAGGGACAATGGAATTTAGCCATACCAAGGACTGTACTGGAAAGAGACTGCTCCTCCTGAATGGGTCCTGATAATCACCTGCCGCCTTGAAGAGATCCTTCCAATTTCCTATGGAAGTGGAGCTTGTTATGGGGATTAAGGACCAATTCCAACTGCTGCTGCTGCCGCCAGCAGACACAATTATTAGTCACTATTGATGAATCAGCTGTACATAGGTTGTGTGTGCATGGAATATCAGCTTTAGTCATCTATGCCAAGAGATGCTGAATTCAAAGACATCATCTCTGAGACTCCACGGGAAAAATAAAAAGGCCGACACACCTCTTTGTGTATCCTTCCTGGTCCCTACAGTAGGTTATGCTGTGGATCATACAGAGGCACACATGTTTAACAATAGTGATGTAAACGCTGTCTGTCATAGGTTTCCTCATAACAACTGTATTTTTGCAAAGTTTGTAACTCATGAACGTTACTGGCATGGGATTTTGCTACAAGTCTTTATGCTCTCGGTTCGCCATATCTATATTTTTATGAATACTAGTGAACATGCCAACGTTTTGGTTTACTTTTGAAATGGATAAGAAATATGTGACTGCAGACATAAACAGTAAAAATAGAGAGAGAGAGAGAGAGAGAGAGAGAGAGAGAGAGAGAGAGAGACCACAGTCTTTGTCTAGAGTTCTATAGAAGCGTGTGTGTTTTTTTAGTTCATTGTTACCTCAGACTTTAGGTATTGAGAGAAATAAAATACTGGCAGTAAAAATATTATAGGTTTTTTATTGAAACTATCACAGAAACAACATCAGTAAATATAAAATATAAAATAGATCCTAAAAATGTATATTTTGCATAAGAGAGATATTCTTTACCTTTTTGTGATTTTTGTGGTAAATTGTTCAAGTCTATTCTATGTCTATGATACTTTGTAGCCAGGTACTGTGTAATAAATTACATTCTCTCCATCCTGTTCAATAAGACCTTCTCCAGAAACTGTGTGTCACCCTGGTATTTTGAATGTAAGGACCTTTCCCACCTCTGAAATTCTGTATTGTAGACATTTTTGTGAACATGTCAAGGTGCATGCACAAGCCTGGTAGAAGCCAGTGGCCATGTAACTAACAGAAATGGAGAATAAAATTCAAAAGATCCAGGGAGGAGGTTGAAACATACCTTACAATGTGGCTTATCATCTTTCTTTAGTTTCCTGTTTTCTCATTCCTTCTATCTAGTTCAAGAGTGCTTGGCCATTCTAACTGTTGCTTGCATCTTTCTCACAAATTATTTTGGGAGTAAACCAATGTCCCTTGGTTTAATGAAAGGGGAGAGATGGATGGAAGGGCGAAGAGGAGTGAAGCTCATCCCTCTCCTAATTGTTACCCCTTAAACAAATTAATGCCCACCTCTAACTTTTAGCTCTGTTTTATACTGTTCACGTATAATTCCCATATATACAATCATACTTGGTTTTTGAACAGCTTAGTTCTCAAACATTTTAGCTCCTGAATGCCACAAACCTGGAAGTGACTGTTTGGAAGAAGAACATCTGATGGGGTTTCTGCGGCTTCTGCTTGGCTGCAGGAGCTTCCTGCAGCCAATCAGAAGCTGCACTTGGGTTTCCGAACATTTTGGAAGTCAAACGGACTTCCGGAAATGGATTCTATTCAACTTCCAAGGTACGACTGTATGTAGCATTTTCAGATTCTTAGCTGTGGAAGTCCAAGGCAGCCCAGCTCTTCAGAATGGGACCTTGAAGGCTTCCTCAGTTATTTGAAACTGGATCTCAAACAAGCGAGGGGTTAGGAGGTTAGTGCTAGTGAGAAGTTCTGTACATTTTTGACAGCATTTTTCATGCTTTAAAAGCAAGGAATATAATTCATTTTTCCTACTTGAACAGTTTAGTAATTAGTTGCCACACATTAACCAAGATGTTACTGAAGTTATTCATAGACGTCTAGAAGTTACTTACAACTTCTATTATACCATCTATTACAACCATCTATTATACATAGACACCCCCCCCCTTATGCAACAGCAAATCTTACCCATTCTAGACAACACTCTTTGGGGCCACATAATTTTTTTGGATGGGTTCCCACATTCCCTTTTCCAAGTAGCTGCATAAAGTAGCAACAGATCAAGCAGAATGAGCTTCCCATCTGCTGTTAAGCAGGAGGTGGACATGTGATAAGCATTTACTCTTGTAGGACCGCTCAAATTCACACCAAGGATATCTCTGTGCATGCCCTTGCTGTCACAACATAAGCTAAAAAGTTTGTTCCAAGCTATATTACATCCTTTTTTCTTTTTTCTTTTTTGGAAACAGTGCCTTCTTACTGAAACTTTGAAATGTCCACAAGAGAACACTATACTTTTATAACAGAATGCTGTTTCACATCATATATCCTTTCCTACTCAGTTTTGAGCTCTTCTGCCTTCGCAAATGATTCTTCTGGAAGCTGTCTCACCTTCTGCTCCCCAAACTGTGTTCCTCAGACTAAATTTTGTACACACTTGCCTGAAAATAAGCCCCTTTGGACTTTCCTTTAAACTCAGGTGTGATGAGACAGAGGGACCAGGAATAGCCCACCACTATGCATGCATCTGTATGCAAACATGGTGTCCGCATAGAACATATAGAAGTATGTTTAGGATTGGGATGTTAGATTAAAGTCTATGTGAAGCATGGGGACATGGACTACCACTGCAGTGGAAGTGATTTGGCTTCATTTGTAGCTGGCCAAAGCCTAAGGCTCACTTTCCCACAAATATGCTTTTGGACTTTGAATAGATGGACGTGTGGCAGCAGTTTTACAGAAAAGCAAGAGGAACTCCACATAAATGCTGTGTACACTTTTAATGCCAGGTTGTAGTAGCCTGGCTCATTTTGACCTCGTCTGCAGTCATAGTGAGCAAGGAAGATGCAGAACCTTTCTATAGATCACTGATTTCCTCACTTCACATTCTATTTCGGTCGGCCTCATTCCTGTTTCAGAGTCCTCAGCAAATTCTTGCTGGCCAATCTCAGACATGGTTCCGCCACTTCCAAACCTCAGCCTTACGTCCTTGATTGCTCCCATCATTTCCTTCCTCATACCTACTGGGCCCTTGGCTGCGTAAGCCTGTTTCATCCCTTTACTCTAGTGCTGGTATTCTACTTCTGGTGAAACTTCACTCTGCTGAACCTACGAGAAATTTGAACTCTGCATAAGCCTTGCTTAAGGGTTCTTAACATGAAAAAGTCATGTACATCATTAATCCTGAAATAATTTCCCCCAAAGTTATGAGATCCTATGATGACTTTCAAAAGACATCCTACAAGCCCAGTGGCCTGACACACAATGGTGGCTTTGGAGGGAAGAAAAATGAGGAGAAAATACTTTTATTTTCTATATAATTAAAAAGCCTTAGGCTAAAAGTAGGAGAGCTGGTATAACCAAGAAACACTGTAGAATAATGTCCAGCTGAACTGCAGGTGCCTTTCCAAGTGTGAAAATGGACTCTAATTGTATAGCTATCAATTTAGGTTCAAAAATAGATGGGTGGAATTAAAATTATATTTTAAAAAATAGTATTTTAAAGTTTTTTTAAAAAATAAAATAATATTCCTGAGGTTTTTAAAGTGAAAGCTGGGTAAATCAATTAGATTTGAAAATAATTGGCTTTGTTTTGTAATGCAGAGATGTGAATTTACAAGTCTCAAATGGATTAGATTGAGAAAGCATGTTATTATCTAAATAAATCATGCAGCACCTATTTTCAATAATGATTCCAATAATGAAAATAGGAAAAGAATACGGAAACTAGGGAAGGAAAAATGGGTTGCTTAATATGCTTGATTACAAAGCAGTAGTGCAAGTGATTTCATTAATACTAATAGACCCCAAGGGAAGAACATCAAGGATTTCTAAATGAAAATTAGGAAATATTAGAAACACGTGGGGGCAGTTTGAGGATGGAAATAAAAGCTTGTGTCCCCTTTGACCATACTGGCCTAGACAAGCCACAGAAACATAGCTGTCAACATTTTCTTTTTTTTTAAAGGGAAATTCCTTTATTCCGAATAGGATTCCTCGCAAGAAAAGGGAAAAGTTGACAGCTATGCACAGAAACCCTTGAGAAGCCTTGTTGTTTTGGAGATAATTGAATTCCACATGAAAACTTAAAACTAATATTTAGGACTTAATGTTTTGGAGTATTTGTTATGGGACAAATAACAGTTCCTATTTCTGTCAACTCTACCACCAATTACCTCTGTGGTTCTCAAGTCACCGCATTACCTATTCCTTCACTAGTGATGTGCCTGTTTCTGTGTCTCATGCTCTATACAGTATATTTTTATACACACTACAAGAAAGGAGGCCACACTGCTTTGGAAGCATTTCGTATCCAAGAGACATTTCCCTATTTCTCTACCTAGGTTTCCTGGTTCCTCTAGGAAATGGTGTATCAGCACCTTCTTTCTTGCCCTCTTGGAGTGTAAATTGCATCAAACCTCCAAGTCTCATAAAGCTAAGAGATGGGAAAATGTGAAATGAAGGAGACTAATGCATTTGAGCATGCTGGAATTGAACTGCAGCTCTGAATGGAGCAGTATAAAACACATTTGGAAGAGCTAACAGTCCTTAAAATTGAGCTTTAGAAATATCATCAGGCCGGGAATATAATTCATCAAGTTCTCTTGAGCCTTCAGAAAATGGTGACATTCCCAAAGGTTTAAAATGGTTGCAGCAAGCTACATGTTCATGCTCGCTGAGGGCTAGTCTCCTTTGTTACACACATTTGGAAGAAGGCATCAGCTCTGCTGGAAAAGGAAACTGGAAGCGAGAACATCTTTGCAGAAAAAAGGAGGGGAGAAAAAGGTAAGCTAAATTGGTAATTTTTTGAAATGTAGCGCAACACCAGCAGAAGTTGCCTATGACTTCTGCCACTGGGCAATTCCAGAGCTTGATTGTCATAGCTCTAAACAATCTCATATGGTGTTGTTGATGCTGCCTTCCTGCTGGCAGGGTTTGATTTTCCAAAGTGCCTGTTCATTCATGCCTGTTCATTCACCCCTAAGATTGCTAGAGAACAGGGATGTCCAACTTCCAAGAGACTGCGATCTACTCCCACTATAAAAACTGGCAGTTGTTGACCTTCTCTTGGGGAGGAACAGTCACAGTTGTTGATCTACTTCGGGGGAGCTTCAGCAAAGTTGTTGAGCACTTTTTTTGGGGGGGGGGGCGATCAATCAGGATCACGAGATCGACCAGGAACACCCCACGATCGACCGGTTGGACATCCTTGCTAGAGAATGTTTTCATAGGACCACTACTTTATTTGTTATTCCTTTATTTTAATACTTATACCCTGCCACAGGCCTACACCATGGCATAGGTAAAGGTAAAGGGACCCCTGACCATTAGGTCCAGTCGTGGCCGACTCTGGGATTGCAGCGCTCATCTCGCTTTATTGGCTGAGGGAGCCGGCGTACAGCTTTCGGGTCATGTGGCCAGCATGACTAAGCCACTTCTGGTGAACCAGAGCAGCGCACGGAAACGCCGTTTACCTTCCCGCTAGAACAGTTCCTATTTATCTACTTGCACTTTGACGTGCTTTCAAACTGCTAGGTTGGCAGGAGCAGGGACTGAGCAATGGGAGCTCACCCCATCGCGGGGATTTGAACAGCTGACCTTCTGATTGGCAAGCCCTGGGCTCTGTGGTTTAGACCACAGCACCACCCGCGTCCCCACACCATGACATAGAATATACGAAAATAGCAATCACATGAAAATGTATATATATTAGGGGCTGCCATGCCTGTTACATTGCTTGTCAACCGAACGTGCCTCCTGCCCCTTGCTTTCCCCCTCCCTTTATACCTCAACCAAGCCCCATTCAGCTCCTTTAAGCCCCTCGGCTCCTTCTAATCCCTCATATTCTCACAGCTCATCTGTTCCCCCACCCCTGCTTTGTACAGACTTTTGTTGCTTAAAAGTGGCATTTTAAAACCATCTTTCTCTTTTTCTCCCTTCCCTTGACTTCATGCAAATCTAGGATAGTGATGTAGCACGACAAATCCTCGAAACAGGGCTATGCAATGGCAGCATTACATTTTATGTATATAGGAAGATGCATATGCACACATCCTTAAAGCAACAAAACAGCACAAAGCATAAAGGTATTAAAATTCCATTAAAGCAATTTAAAAATTATCATAAGTCCCCCCCCCCAAAGTCTTTTACTAAAAACCACAACCTTAAGCTTCCCGGAGGAACAATTTCTATGATGTGGGGATTGCTAATGAAAATGCCCATCTCTTCAATCCCTACAATTCTAAAGATAGCGTTATGAATAATGCTTTCTAGACATCCTTAGAGCGAGATGTTTTGGTCAGTAGCATAATTCAGCATTACACTATTATATTCTTACATCAAACCTATGTGAAACACTTAATGAATTGTGTTTAGGACTACTAAAATGGTTGTCACAATTTTTTGTTTAGAATGCAGCATTTTCATTTCAGTTTCTCTACAGGAAACTCCTTATTATGCACAATGGATGTGAAAGGGGGTTCCCTTCAGAAATCAGACAGGATTTCATGTGACTGGTCTATAAATATTTCTCATTTGCTGGCAGTCTTTATCACTGAAATATTCAGTTTTGTTAGGTTAAATGCCCATCAGGCACTGGTGTCCTTTAAAGATCTCCATTTACATTTTCTAGTCATTTGTGTAAGCCTGAGGCCATTATTTTCAAGTGTCTGAGAGATGCTGCTTTTTTCCCTACTGACTGTCCTAGAGGTTGAAGCTTGTAGCAGTGGGAATAATTTTCCACGGCAGTTATTTCTGCTTGGAGTATTTATCTGAAATAATCTTTTGATGTTTATGTTCCAGCCATTTGACCTTTCAAGATTTCCTCCTAAGGTTAGTACTTGATTTCATTGTTAAGCAGAAGAGAGTTCAAGTTGCATCACATGTGCTCAGATTAGGATGACGATGCCTGAGATACCCATCATTTTCCTTGGTGTGGTATAATTTATGCAGTTGGCATGAAGCCATGATTTGGTGAGTAGGTCCATGTTGGACAGAGAATCTATGTTATCAAGGACTTTTAAAGATGTGAGAACGAGGATGTTTTGAAGCTAGGCTATTGCCTTGTACAATAATATGGGAATATATTAGGGCTCCACAGAGACCACTATGTAATCCCATTACCTAAACTTCCTCTCCTATTAGGCACACCTATTATTATTTTGCGGTTGCTTCAACTTCCATTCAATCATGTTTTAGACCACCAGTGATAAACACAAACATCTTAATAGCGTAATGTTCCCTGGACAGTTTCACTTTCTACTGTAGGTGGGTATAATGTTTGAATGCCCCCCCCCCCAAAAAAAAACCTCCAGGGCACAGGAAACTAGCACACTAATGAGAAGATATACTACACCCTTATTTCAATATTTAAATACGATTTTGCAGGGAATTGTTTTAATGGTGGACTCATTCACGCAAGAAATCCATACAATCAATATTATTATTATTATTATTATTATTATTATTATTATTATTATTATTATTTACCTTGGGCTACATACGTTTCAGGTTACATACGCTTCAGGTTACAGACTCCGCTAACCCAGAAATAGTACTTCAGGTTAAGAACTTTGCTTCAGGATAAGAACAGAAATCAGGCTCCGGCGGCGCGGCAGCAGCAGGAGGCCCCATTAGCTAAAGTGGTGCTTCAGGTTAAGAACAGTTTCAGGTTAAGAATGGACCTCCGGAACGAATTATGTATTTAACCCGAGGTACCACCGTACCGTGCCCATCTGGCTGGGTTTCATCAGCCACTCTGGGTGGCTTCCAACAAGAGATTAAAAATACATTAAAACATCAGTCATTAAACTTCCCTAAACAGGGCTACCTTCAGATATAGACATAAAATACATATAGGCATAAAAACCTGCCTCATGTGATTTAGCTACGTGGGCAGATAAACTTTTAGGGCATTTTTAAAAGAAGATACAAAAGGAGATAACTGAAAGCAGTACTCCAACTGGATTTCCATTGCAAAATTACTTGGCAGTCTCCATTCACTCTTTGAATTAAAGGCAGAAAGGAAGCAAATCGCTGATTCCACGACTTGTTACTTCTTTGTTTAGTATTAGTGGATAAGCATGAAGTGTGCCATAAATAAATCAGGGTGGGGGGCATCAATAATCCTCTTGCAGCTATGAATGTTCTTTAGTCAGCAATCTCTAATGGTTTTGTATCTCAAATCAGAGCAATGATTTAAAAGGAGAGTGTAAATACTTAAGGTATTTTGATATTTCCCTTGGTGGTTGAACAGAGAGACTCTTAAATTCACATTACATTTCTTTGATATTGCACAATTTGCATTATTTCTCTACAAAAGTCTCACTATTTAATGGGCTTATTTTGCTTTAATTAAGTTCGAATTGTTCAACCACTTAAAAAGACGTGTTTTTAATCAGCAGCCGGTATCAAAATTAATGAATAGCAATTAGCTGAAACATTCTTGCTGAAGACTTTTGATCTAAAACCGATAGGTTAGTGCTTGCTGTGTACAACCCAGAAATGAAGTACAAATGTTTGCTACAATTTTGAGAGAACTACTGCCTCCTTCAGCCAGATTCAACTAACCCGGTGTGCTAGCATAAGCCAGAGTAATGACTCCCTCTAGTGCAATTGGCTTTCCCTCTTCTCTCCCCCTTGTGCCTCCCCTAAATCCATTCTAGAGGTTTGGGAGAAACTCCAGAACGGTGGGGTGGAGGGCCAAGAAGGGAGATTGTTCCATCTGGCAAGCAGAAATGCTTGCTCTGATAAAACTATCATAGCACAATGTTGAATTCCCTGGTCCACTTTTAAGTATTTGAAGTGATCCATTACCGTTCACTACTGTATTATTGTGTATGCTTACCTCAGAGTGAAATAAAAATGGCGCACCATAAAATTCCAGTTGGAACTATTGATTGGAAAGTGAGTGGTTATTTTACTATAGGGTGTTTGACCATCCTTCCACATGCTGTTTCCTTGGTAAAGATTACCAGACTTTTAGAAGACATCTGAAGGCAGCCCTGTTTAGGGAAGCTTTTAATGTTTGATGTATTACAGTATTTTAATATTTTTTTTGGAAGCCGCTCAGAGTGGCTGGGAAGCCCAGCCAGATGGGTGTGGTATAAATAATACATTATTATTATTATTATTATTATTATTATTATTATTACCCATTCAATTTATTGCTAGCAGTCCTCTGCTTTTGCGTCGAGCCTTGTTGGGTCACATACCAGCTGGGAAAAGTTGAGGGTGCATTCAGACCCCCTTTTATTCTGTTTCCCCAGTGTTTGCTTACCTGATAATTTCCACATTTTATGGAATCTTTCACATGGTGTAAATGCCACTTCTGCAAATCTAGCAGACGTTTTGCACTCATTTCCATGTCAATTGCTTCCAGAAAAAAAACAAGCACACAACTGTTTGCAACACTGTTAACCTAGACAATTACAAGAGTTTTGCACCGCAATTTTCCTGCCGTTTTCATGAATGATGGTGTGTGATGAAATTTGGAGGGTACAGTTCTTTCCTTCCATTTTCATTGGTTATCATGGGGAAACAGAAACACGTGCGTAAAGGATGGTGGCATGTTCCAATGATGCCACACAACGCCCACTGGTGTAAATAAAATTTAGTGTGACATGGGGTGTCATACCACTCAGAAGGCTACAGTTCCACAGTGTAGCAGCCAATGCCATGTAAAGGGGAATGTTAGAATCCAGGACAGCAGTGCTATCATCATAACCAGGAAGACATAATGCAGTAATCCCAATGTCTAAATGCAGCCTAAGTCTTTTCTGAATGGATCAACAAATGCTTCTATTAGGGAAACCAGAGTGCAGAATAGCTTCAGATCTACTGTAGTTCAACTGCGGCTTAAAAACCTCCCAACAGTTCTGTCACTTATTCGCCCCCAAAGACCTTCCAACAGTCTTTGATGGTGTTGATTGTTCATGAATTAGCTGAGAACCTGGATGGGAATTTTGTTCTTCCGTGGTACCAACTGCTCTTGATAAGGAACATGAAAAGACCAGTGATACCAGTGGATGGACAGAAGGGGAGGGCTGCTGCTTTCATGTCCTGCTCTGCAGTTCCCCGAAGGCATTGGTGAATCCCACAAAGATCCTATAGATCGGGGTGTCCAACCTGTCAACCGCGATCGATCCCCAGGAGATTTGGGTCGATCATGGTCGATCGTGGGCTCTTTTTCCTTTGTGTGGAAAAAAGAAGATCCGCCCCATGCCCTGTCTTCCATTCGCGCATGATCACTAGAACGGAAGACAGAGTTTTCGCTGTGAAGCTGTTTGTTTCCTTTGTTTTTCCTTTTTCCCCTTAAGAAAGCTTGACGTTTTTGATCTGCCCCTCTAAAAAAAGGTCAACAACTTTGACTTTCCTTCCTTAAAAAAGCTCAACACTGCCAGTTTTTTATTCTGCGAGTAGCTCGCAGTCTCTTGGGAGTTGGACATGCCTGTTATAGATAACTACTAACAGTAAGCCCCACTCATTTGGTGATAAGGAGTGTGGAGCCCAACTGCAAGTGAAACCACTTTCATAGAGGCCATAGTGCATGAAGAGTTCATCTTCAGCACCTTCCTGGCCTTAGGCTTAGGTGATTACATTTCTATAATCTTATTACTCCCAAGTACTCCAGTCTGGGAATTACAATTGAGCCAAAGTCCTCCCAACCCACCCCCAATGTCAAAGGTGCCAATAGTTGCTAAACCAGTAAGGTCCTTTTGATTGCACAAGGCTTCCCCCAACAGAAGCAGAGCTGAATTGTGCCACAGAGGAAAAACAAAAGGAAGAGATAAACAGGGGGAAATATTCAAACAGAGATGAGCCTGAATTTGAACTCACTGAGATAACAGCAAAATTTCCATTCTCAGCTGAAGAAACAGGATCTAGGCTATGGCGATCAATATGAAAGATCAAAAGAACAGTCAGAGATCAAACTAAAAAATTTCAAAGAGAGCCGAGGAAATCAAAGAGAGAAAAATTCAGGAAAGCAGAGCGGAGCAGTAGAAAATAGAGCAGCAGTACTTTTCTGTTCTTAGCATTGTTTTCTTAAAAGTAGCAGGCCTGAAAGTAATGTCAAAAAATCTGATTCCATTGGTAAAATCTCTATGCAGTTAATCAACATAAATCTAAAGAAATTTTGGGGAACTGTATTTTTGTTAAAGTTTAAAATAAAAGTCAATTTCATTTTTACCAAAGTTGTTTTGGGAAATTGTACAAACACAATATGAGAGAGACTTTTAAGTGAAACAGTAAATTTAGCCAAGCATATTTTCCCCTTAAGCTGTCAGTTGAATTCAGGTTGCTATTTTGAAGAATCAAGTCAATATTTAGAAGTTGCCCTTTTGTTTTATTGTTCTTGCCATTCAGTCAGTCAGTTCTTTGACCTTTTCGTTTCTTGTTCCAAAAAAAAAGAAAAAAGAAAAAGAGAGAGAGAGACAGGGAAAACAAAAGCACATAAGAGATAGAAACAAAAAAGTAATTACTGATGATTGATTTGTTGGCAGAAGATAAAATTTTCAGAAAACTATTGCAATGTGAGTAGTTTATATTGAGCACAATCTTCCAGACACTGCTACTTTTCAACCACAATCAACAGGACTTTTGTGGAGTTTTCCATCCAGATTGTTAGAAAGGAATGGTACAGTACTATTGGTACCATTGGTACTTATCCATTAATGAGTTTGATTTCCGTTATAATTACCTCCTGACAATCATAGTAGTTTAGTAGAGAAGAGGAGCTATTTTTATTGTTGTAGTACAAAAATGTGTGCATTGTTTAAAACTTAGCACATTTGTTTTGATTTGATATGCAGTGCAAAATTTGACCTTCAAAATAAACAAGTTAAAATAGTTCAGCTTTGCTCACTTTTCTTCTCCTAATGAATTTCATATTTTACACCTCAAAAATCACCACAATAACCACAAATTATGCAGTTTTTGCACGAGGCATTGAACAATGGCTTTCTCAGTAAAACATGACCTCTATAAAATGGACTTTTAAATATTTTATTTAGATTTCATGCAGAATAGCAATGACCAGATTTAGTTCAAAAATATTTAAGTGTAGGCTGGAATGAATGTGGTGTTCTTTGTCTCTCTACAATGGAAGCTAGTTGTGAAACTGGGCAGCTTCTTTCTGTGTATCCATTGCAAAATGTAACCATTTGTTACCTGAAAATGCTGCAGGAAGTGTGGTCATAAAATGGAATCTTATTGTTGAAGAATACAAGGGGAGAAGGCAGAAAGATTTGTTTGGTGAGTGGTTGGTTCACAAATGCATGGATACCACTCGGTGATCACTGACACACACAAAAGTCATTCCCTGCTGTGACAGTAATTGAACCAGTTCAGAATATGCGTCATTTAGGAGATTGAAAGCTTTCACTTTGGTGCCGAACACTTCCAGTCTTAAACAATCCACAGTTCCATGTGATGGCCAAACTGAGGTAACCATGCTTACTTAAACAATGGTTTCCAGACAAGCCACCCTTCTTGAGTGCTTTGGCCTAGTAGGAATGTGTTCTCGATAATACCTCTTGCTTTGCTAGAGGAGGGGCCTGCAGGTATAGAAACTAGACTACTGTAGAAAGGTAAAATTGGGATTCGCTGTTTCATCTATTTTTGTCTCTGGCCTCCCCTCCACCATCACGTGGCCATTTTGGTTGAAATGGGTTCTCACCCCGGTTCTAGAAGAAGACTCCTATTGGTTTCCCCCTGAAATGCAAAAACATCTGATAATATGCAATACTTATTTATTTGCAAACAGCTGAAAAAGCCTAGATCTTGCACTAAACACATTAAAAAACTGGAGTCTGCCTGATGACTTTACAATTTTATTAATAAACAGAAGGAAAATCCATATTTAGATCTCTTTCTCACAAGTTTGTCAGAGCAAGGGAGGTGGTGTAGCCTTCGTGGCTCTGTGCCCTTAAATTTCAGTAATTAACAAAATTGGAGCAAATTTTAATCGGCAACTAAAGCTTTAGTTAAATAAGCTCATGATTAAATTGAATAATACTAGCAGCCCTGGTATAAATTAAACCTCCTGCTATCTTACCCTAGTTTCAAATAACAGCTCTTTGTATTTTACAACTAAGAGAAATTAGATTGGACATGCACTCATTATGTCAGCTAGTGGAACATAAAGTGCAACCGAATGCCCTGCATAGAGTTTAATATTATGTACACTCATACTTCTCACCAGCCATTACGCAATCGGAACACCATTTTTCATTTTTCTTAAATTTAACTTGTAAACTCAGACACCAGCGTAAGACTTTTAACATGGAAAAGCTTTCAGGGGTGGTAAATGTATGGCAAGCTGCAGGGAAGCAATTGAGAGCCCTCAGATCAATTACAGGATAACGTTTTGGAGCCCGGGGATTCTACAAAATGAGAAAAGGTTCCATCAACTTTTCCAGCAAGATTTTGTGGAGACCAGTGGCTCTCCAACATATTGACTGGGACATGTAAGAGGTCATTGCTTCTGGACAGACTTAGAAGTGAGAACAGAAAGCCCTTAGAAATGCTAATATTATTCTCAAGTAATTCTAGAAATTTATTTAGGAGTGATACTGTTTGTTAATATTGAACCACTTTCCATTTTTGAAAAGGATTTGCCCCAGACTGCCCAAGGATGGCCAATTGCTGACTTGTAAAATGTTGAAACCATTAGCAGTTTGCGCCCCAAGGCCCCCAAGCCCTTCCACAGTAAATAAATTCAAACAGACACATAATTTTAGTTTAAGTTTTTGGGCAACATTTGGCCACAACTTTATTGATTACAAAACAAATTGGCCTAGGCATTGGTCAGAGACTATAACTGACTCCAGCCTCTCTGGCTGGCAGTCTGAAAGGGTAAACAACAAACGAGGGAGCAACATTGGTGAAGATTGATTGACGCTCACCCCGGGGTTCCTGTGGTCCTGGCATGGCCCTAGCCCCTCAAGTGGACTTCAGACGAGATCCAGGACCCCCAGATTCCTTTACCGGAATACCCTAATTCTGGAGGGGTAGGTGATGGCCACACCTCTCCTCCCGCACATTTCTATAAACCAATGCCTAACCGCCAAACCTTACAAAGTTGTGAGGATTGCTAAGAGGGTAGGCGAAAACCAAGTGGCCAAAGCCAATCTGCCAAATGGAAAAATTCCTACCCAGCCCCTGCTCCAAAGCAGGTGACCCAATCCAAAGCAAGGCCAAAGCAGCAGCACCAAATTGGGGGGGGGGGAGAGGGAGGGCAGGTGTTCGGTACTGTGAAGCAAGTGCCCCACCCACGTCATGCTGCCGCACTTATAGGACCCCAGGATCATGCCACCTGCCCCAATTGGCCCAAACAGCCAGGCATGATCCCAGGGCCCAACTGACAAGGCTTGGACCATGCCTATTAACAACTTACCCCGTGGGGGTGGCTTAAGGGGCTCGAGTGCAACCAGGACCCTCAATTTAGGAGGATCCTATATGTAAGAAAACAAAACAATACAAAAACACCTAGACATTGAAGGAATCCTAAACTTGCAGTGACTTGTTGAAATGAAAGTGTCCTGCTTTAACCAGCCTCTTGTGAACAGCAATGCTCCCTTCTATATACATATCTACCATTTGTTGATGAGGTTTTTTTGGGTGGGAGGGGGTATGTACCCCTTATTGCCAGGTCATGAAGATGGTTTAAATTCAGAAACAAGAAATGGTATTCTTTGAATCAGAGAAAATAATAAAACCCTCATCATTACAGTCTGATGTTTTGTAATTTCATTATATCATACCTTTGAAAATATCCTGATTTTTGTTATCAAAGCTTGCAGCCCGCCTAGGACACCATTTCCACAATTAGCAATTGCCTGAATGGACTATTAAATTAAACCGCAGGCACAGGAGGAGCATGATCTGAAGTGGAACTCTGGTGTGGAAGATAGGTAGACTAAGTCTGATTAAAGCTGATTAATCTCTCCTTGGCAATACCAAAGGACTTCTGAAAGATGCCGTTTAAATTGCATAACAAAATTATGCTCAGTTGCATTATTCAATACCCAGTTTCTATCTATCATCTATCATCTATCATCTATCTATCTATCTATCTATCTATCTATCTATCTATCTATCATCTATCTATATCTATCATCTATCTATCATCTATCTATCTATCATCTATCTATCTATCTATCATCTATCTATCTATCTATCTATCTATCTATCTATCTATCTATCTATCTATCTATCTATCTATCATCTATCTATCTATCTATCATCTATCTATCTATCTATCTATCATCTATCTATCTATCTATCTATCTATCTATCTATCTATCTATCATCTATCTATCATCTATCTATCTATCTATCTATCTATCTATCTATCTATCTATCATCTATCTATCTATCTATCTATCTATCTATCTATCTATCTTCTATCATCTATCTATCTATCTCTATCATCTCTCTCTCTCTCTCTCTCTCTCTCTCTCTCTCTCTCTCATCTATCTATCTATCATCTACACACACACACACACACACACACACACACACACACACGTTAGAGACACTTTCCACCCTGCCCATGTTGGATAAATTCAGCGTGTTTGTTATAGGAGTTTCCTGGCTATCACAAAAATGGAGCCAGCCTGTTGACAAGCAGACATGTTGCAATTCATTACAGATGTTTTAATGCGAAAAGCATCAGCAAAGTTCTGTCTTTTTAAGAGCTGTCACTTAGAAGGTGCCTATTCTACCAAATAAGCCTGACAAAGCCCTGAAGCATGACTGTTTGTGACAGGGATTCCGATGCTACATGACATGAGTTTCTCCAGTATGCCAAGGGGTGATGTATCCTATCATGGGTTTTGTTCAAAAAATGATGTGACCGTAATGTATATATTTATGCATAACAGTAGGTAAAGTTTTGGGGTGGCAGGGCTAACTTCCTTAGCTTTATTAAAGGGGAACCTTTCCACCAAATTTATGAACAAATCCAGTTTGGGTTGCTTCCATGGTTGCTGCCACCACCACCAAACATTCTGCACTTACAGTTTCAATTGCTATCATCTATCTATCTATCTATCTATCTATCATCTATCTATATCTATCTATCATCTATCATCTATCTATCTATCTATCTATCTATCTATCTATCATCTATCTATCTATCTATCTATCTATCTATCTATCTATCTATCTATATCTATCATCTATCTATCTATCATCTATCTATCTATCATCTATCTATCTATCTATCTATCTATCTATCTATCTATCATCTATCTATCTATCATCTATCTATCTATCTATCTATCTATCTATCTATCTATCATCATCTATCTATCTATCTATCTATCTATCTATCTATCTATCTATTCTATCTAAACATAAGGCGAGTCCTGCTGGCTCAGATTTTAAAAAAAACCTGTCTCATCCAGCATCCTTTTCCCCAACTGGATGCCTATGAGAAGCTCACATGCAGACCATGAGTGCCAGAGGACACTCCTGCTGTTGTTCCTCAGCAACAAATATTCAGAAACTTGCTACCTCTGACCCTGGAGATATATAGCCACCACAATTAGTAGCCATTGACAACTTTATTCTCCAGAAATCTGTCTCATCCCCTTTTAAAGTCATCTGAGCCAGTGGCCACCACATCTTCTCGTGGCAGCAAATTCTATAGTTCCTGTCCGAGTGCGTCCCTCATGCTCAGCTACTTTGGGCAGCAATGGTGCATATTGGCTGAGGATAACTGGAAGCTTTTCTCATTCAGACAGCCAGGAAGTGATAGAACATTCGTTCTGTATATGTGTTGGTTTCTGATTGAGAGTGTGCCAAATTGTACTGCCACCCACAGAGTAGAAGGCCAAAGAAGCTTATAGGATCCTATGCAAGGGAGCTAGAGAGAGGATATTGCCTCTGTCAACGCTTTTTTAATCTCCATCTCCTTCATGATAGGAGGTTATCTCTGTCATTAGAATATTCATCTTTGAATCAATGTGAATAATTTATAGCTCATATTCTAAGTCTAAGCAGTCTTGACTTCTCAGCAGACAAGACCCACAGAAATAGATGCTCTTGGTGTGAAGTTCTGGTAAGTTCACAACTGTTCAATCTGTTGAATGTATGATGATCAAAAATTCTATACAGTCCTTCATCTGAAGATCACAGGGCAGTTTACAATATAAAAACACCAAAATACATACCATAATAACAAATAAAACCAATGCACCCCAACAGGTTTGTTAATTGTTAATTAAACAGGATTGTTTAATTAGCCAAATGTCTTGGAGAAGAGGAATGTTCTGCCTGGTGCCTAAAGGTATGTAATGAAGACACCAAATGAGGCTCATTGGGTCTCCCCATTCCACAAGGGAGAAGCCTCCAGAGAAAAGACCGGTTCTTGTGTTGCCACCCTCCAGATCTCTTGAGGAGGCACAAAGAAGGGCCTCAGGTGATGATCACAGGGTCCAGGTCAGTTCATATGCGATGAAGAAGGTCCTTGAGGTATCGCAGTAGATTTGACATCTTGATGTACACATGTAATAATTATATGTGTACTTCAAGCCAAAGCATATCAGTACTGTAGCTGACCAATTCAGCTCCAGAAATACATTTCACTTTCATTCCACACTCTGCTTAGGATCCAACAAGATGTATATGGTACTTCACAGCCATTGCAGATGTACACATACTGTATGTGGACAAGTGGGTGGGACATGCATGAATCAGTGCATATTAATATACTGCATTGCATTCATATATGATTGTGAGCATTGGTTTTAATATGGCATTCAGGGTAGATTAAATAAATAGCAGATTTTTTATCAACTGGATTTCTAAAAATCTGATTTAATCATTTTAAAGTGTTTTTCTTTAAAACAATAGCCTGATGAAAATTAAAATTATATCGGGATACACAAACGTTAAGCTCACTTTAAAAACTAAATAATATTGACTTTAATTGTGGAAAAACAGAAAGTCCCTTTCTTTTTACAAAATGACAATATATGTTACTTAAACTAACAAGTCCCTTGTTTTGATACCAAGTCCCACAATGAAGTTTAATCTGTGAAAATGGAAACAACTTTGTGCATGTGTGTGTACTGCAATTTGGAGAAAGAATTCCCTGCCTTTAGAAAAGTGATGTGGGACAGATTAGGACAGAACTGAATTGGTGAGAATTAGGTTAGGCTTGATGTAAGGCATATGAATTATGCTGTTATTGTCATCTTACTGTTTGTATTGAAGCTTATAATTTATTAGTCGTCCCCTTTCTGTATCATTTTTGAACATACCAGGAAAGATTATCACCTAGCTAACCTGGAGATTCTGAACATCCGGAAGACTGTGTGCTGCCAGTTACATTTCAGGAAGGTAACTGATTACATTATGACTTGGCTGGGTAAAAAGTTATGATTAGCCCAGCTGGGCAGAATAATTTATAATAAGCGTGAAGCTTAACTGCCTGAGGACTTTTAATGAATTTTGAGAGCATAACATCTAGCTGATTCATATATCAAAGAAGTTGTGTAATACATTCATCAGGAACTTGGGCACTTTGCATGCTGCTCTAGAAAGATGAAGCACATACTGGATTCTGTTGTTGCGATCTGTTCTTATGCAGCTGCTGGAATCAATGCTGGGTATTAATGCAAGGCAAAGACTACCAAGTGTATTAGAAAAAGAGAGTCATATTTGTGTCATTATAAGAAGGCCCTGATGTGCTCTTGGAAATCATGCCCATAACTTAAGCCGCATTATAATGTAATATGGAGAAGAGCATACGTGTCTATCTTCCAGCAGGATAAATTACACACAGTTCTTCCAGAATAACATCCGCCTCGATTCATTATCTTCCCTGAGTTAGTTTCAGGGTTGAAGCACAGACGGGAAGGCAGGGAATAACCTCTGGGAAAGAACATCAGGCCTTGATTTACCCCTGCTTCATCCAGGATAAGGGGATGGTATGCTGTTGTTTTTAAAGAGATTTGTTATCACTGATGCATGAAATCCAAACTGCTATGGAAATGGCAAAGAACTCAAGCAGGCGAAGCAGTCATGCACATACATCTTGGAACTGCTTGTTCAGTTCGTGGGGCTATGATTTGGGGTAATATTGCAATGAGAACCCTAACCCTATTTTAAATTGATATTATATAAAGGCCTCAGAGATGAGACAAAGTAACTTCCAGAATGACTTTGCGGACCTTTAAACTCTGCATGTATTTCTCCCATTTTTAGACATTTATGTACGTAACTACTGCAAATCATTATTTTTATAATTTTTTAAAAGAAGATGCCTTAAATCCCATGCTGTTTTTATTGCCATTATTTGTATGGTTTTAATCAATTTCATATAGTTTTAATTCTACTATTGCTTTTTAGCTACTCCCCCCTATGCTTTTAGTGGTTTTTGTTTTTATCTGTAAGGTGACTCGAGTTTCCTCAATCCCCTCCCCTCCCCTTTCTCTCTTCCCTCCTACATTTCTTGAACTTGGGTGGAGATGTAGCTGCATGCTACACCTTAAGCACAGGATACAGTTTGGCCCTTAGAAGCTTTTTGACAACTGAAATCACTAGTAGGACAGAGGGCTGTCTATGCTCTGGTAACCTCTGGGTTAGATTGCTGCAACCTGTTATACATGGGGCTGTCTCTGAAGATGGTTCCGAAACTTCAGCTGGTGCAGAATTCCGTAGCCAGGTTGCTTGCCAGGGCAAGATGGTTTGAGCATATTACACTGATCCCAGACTGACTGCACTGGCTGTCAATTAGTTTCTGGGCCCAATTCAAAGTGCTGGCTTTGACCTATAAAGCCTTAAATGGCTCAGGTCCACAGTACGTCAAGGACCCCGGACCGTGAAATCATCATCTGAGGACCTTCTTCATGTGCCCCCTCCATGAAAGCTCATGAGAATGGACCTTTTCTGCAGTGGAACTTGCAGAATATTCTTCCTAGGGAGGCTCGCCTGGTGCCTTAGTTACAGATCTTTAGATGCCATACTAAAACATTCCTCTTTTCCTAGGCCTTCATTTAATTAAACAATCTTTGCCCTTCTAAGCTGGGTGGTGGTGGTATTGTTTTGCATGTTGGTGTTTTTATACAGCCGTACCTCATTTTGCAGCTGGGATTCGTTCTGGAGCCCCGGCCGCTAGCCGAAAAGGACGCAGCACCAAGCGCTGCATCTGCGCACACACACGGAGCGGTTTGCACTTCTGCACATGCGCATGCGCGAGCGGCAAACCTGGAAGTAACCCGTTCCAGTACTTCCGGGTTTGCCACGGACGTTCGCTGGAATGGATGCTAGACAAGGCAGACATTCACGGAGGTACAGTATTACTGTACTGCGGGTGGCGCCGTGGGTTAAACCACAGAGCCTAGGACTTGCTGATCAGAAGGTCACCGGTTCGAATCCCAGCAACGGGGTGAGCTCCCGTTGCTCAGTCCCTGCTCCTGCCAACCTAGCAGTTCAAAAGCACGTCAAAGTGCAAGTAGATAAATAGGTACTGCTCCGGTGGGAAGGTTTCCGTGTGCTGCTCTGGTTTGCCAGAAGCGGTTTAGTCATGCTGGCCACATGACCCGGAAGCTGTACGCCGGCTCCCTCGGCCAATAAAGCGAGATGAGCGCTGCAACCCCAGGGTCGGCCATGACTGGACCTAATGGTCAGGGGTCCCTTTACCTAAACTACCCTATGATCCTCAAATGAATGACAGAATATGCATTTAATAAATACATTAATAGGAAGACTGCTGATAATTTCAATCAGTCGAGCGACTGAGTATTATTGCCAGGGCTTTTATTCAGCCGGAGGTCACCAGAACTCAGTTCCAGCACCTCCAAGGTGGACACTATTGCCATTATAAGAGAACAATAGCACTGGTTGTTGCCTAAAAGATGTCAAATCTTAATGGAGATAGTTGTGACTTGAAGTTGCAAGCTCTCAGCAAACTCAGCAACAGTATTCTTTTTTTAAGCAGAAAGTTGCCAGGATTTCACATGGACGCACATAGCATAGAATAATTGGAATGTTCATGAGCACTTGTTGTAAAGAGAGGGTCAATGCCATAAAGACTAAATTTCCACCATTATCTGAAACCAGAAAAATTGGTAGTGTGTGTATGTGAGAGCGAGAGAGACTAATTCATAAATATAGTAATGTCAGCTGACCAGCCAAAGAGCTAAACAGACACAACATTCATAAATCGGAGACACTGCCCAAAATAGAAAATAGGAACACATGTTAGGGAACTGCAAGGCAGATGGCCGATCTTTAAGCAGGGTTACCCATATGGCAAGCAACTAGATAAACTTCTGGATGCTATATGAACTCCCAGTAAAGGAAAACCAGAACAATTTAACTCATACTGCAAACACATAGTTCAAAAGGTATTTATTTGTCCTTTGAGGTAATGGTATAAGTATTTGAAACAAATACTGAGCAAGAAGACGACTCAAAAAGCATGATGAAGAGAAGTAATGGAAGATGAATATATAAAACTGCCTGAATGAAGAAAAAGAGAGAGAAGAGATACTTTATACTTACAAGGAACATTGACTGCAATTAGGTGGAAGGTGGAGCTCCACACATTATACACGCTAGTGGAAATTTCTGGTGGGAATAGATATACCAGTGCCTGAGAACATATTCTTATTGGCAGACATGCACTTAGGCTGGTTTGATCCCAGTGATAAATGGGGCTAAGGATAAATGTTGTGGCCATATTGCAACTCACATATTTCCACAGGGGGGTGAACTACAATCACTCTCCCATGGACAAAGCTTAAGCAACAAAAGTGACCACAGAACCAGTTATGTAACTGAAATGAATTTAAGACTTTATTCTGGCACCAGACCCATTACATAAAATGAAGGCAAGATAGCATAAAAAGAAGGCAACAAATGAATAAGCAAATAAAGAAATAACAGCTCGAGTTACGCTGTACTTAGGAGAAAGGATGATGGACAAAGCAAATGTAGAATCAGTTGAACAGGATGAATAAAACAAGGGAATGAATGCCAAAATAACTAATGCAAACGTGTAATAGAGAATAAAACAGAGACTTATTTAATACCCATGTTGGAACAATCCCACTGACAGCCCATTAGATGAAGGTGGTAATAAAGTGCCCAAAAGGACAAAATAAGGGCAAATGTAAGGTTTTGCACACAGCAGATTACACTGTCTAAAATTCTTCTCCAATATGATAAGAGATATAGCATTTTCCTCCAGCCTCCATATTCATAAGAGAAAAGGGAATTGACCTTTACACCTATGTGTTGTTGGGTTTTTTATTTTCTTTTTTCACCAAGATATTGCTTGACAAAAATATATTTTATGAATATTGAGACAATGCGTCATGGACCCTCAGGCTTACACTCAAGACTGAATTGGCTTCTTTGTGGGTTGTCTGTACATACAAAGAAGGACTCTCATTTAAATTATTTGTGGATCTTCCTTTTAGGCTCTGCTCTTCTGATGCTGGAATAATCCTCTCTGAGTTCTGAAGAGCTGCTCTGGAGGCAATGATGTAACAACTGCAATCTGCTGAACTGCTTCAGTGGTAATCACAGGTGCTTATACGTAATAATAATCAGGTCCTATTTAGAAGAAGAAGAATGATCACTATTGGGGCCAAGTGTCTCTTAACAATTTATGCAGCTTTCTATTATTTATGTATCTAGAGAGACACTGTGGACTATTCTAACTCATTAACAGTGAAGAGAATATTTTCTTAACTGTGAGCTTCCCACTCGTCACCATGTGCTAGTTTTTGTTTTTAATTCAAGAAGAAAATGAGCAATGCGATCTCTTTTAAGAGTAGTATCAGAAACTCAATAGCCACTTAGCAAGTGCTTTTTTGGAATGAAGATGGAAATCTGGCAGGTCCTTGTTCTTGCTCCTGACTCTGTAGACAGAAATTTGTGGATATATATCATATCAGTGAGTCATCCTACAGTGGCAGCTACTTATTCAGAATTCTAAACTGGACATGAATTTCTATTGCATGTAACATAGTTAAATTTCACTGCACAACTGAAGTGTATTTGACATTATGGTGCAATTGTCCCCAAATGATTCAGAGATTAAAATAATAAATGAGGCTCTTTGGATTTAAAAACAACAGGCTTTAATGAGAATGTTTCTGAGTCTGGCAATCCATTGTCATGTTTTATTTATAGAGCAGTGTATGATTCATCATTAGACTTCCTTTCAAATGTTGGAAGGGGGAGAATAAAGGTTCATACAGACACAACTATCTCCAGACTCTTGCAGCTGCTGCTGTTTTCAACATCAGAAAACTTCACATTAACGGATTTTAGTTTCATCTCCCTTCCTGGGCTTGCGCTCAGATGCTTGCTACTTCGCACAATCAATCTAATTGCAAGGATGCAAGGCAGTCTCTAATGTAGCAGTTATTTGGCTCGTCAGCAAGCTGTGGTTGGTGCTTTCCATTCCAGGGAGGAAAGATTGACAGGGAGTTGGAGGGCTCTTTCCACAGACCTTTCCTTCTCTTTGCAGCTGTTGCCTAATAAAACAAGACACAGGCAATATATAGGAAAGAAATCCAAGCGCATTTAAACACATTGAGCTAAGTACACATTGTGCAATGAAAATAGGGGGTTTTTGGGGTGGAGGGGGGGGACTATTAATCACAATATCTTGAATTCATTTGCAAAGAAGTTTGTTGAACAGATTTTGTGTCTCCAAAAGTCCACCCCAGCTCTAATCCACCACCTCAGCCACCTGGCTCAGTGTGAATCATGATTGAGCCAGCTCTGTAGACAATGCTTTGCTAGATGGATCCATAATTTGACTCAGTACAGAGCAGCTTCATAGGCTCAATGTGAAAGTGAGAGGAAGGCATTGGCAAGCAGGGCTTTCTTCATCTTCCATAGCTCCCCTCCACCAGGTCTCTAGAAAGGAATGCTAAACCCACCTCAGTAAGTCTGCTACTCCCTTGACAAACCCTTAACCCCTGAAAATTCTCAACGAATAAGAACTTTTCATATTATATGGGTCTCTGTAGTGGATAAATGTAAGTCGTGGATTGCAGCTTTTCAACAAACGAAAACTGAACGTGTGAATGAGTCTCTGCCCTTTTAAAGCTTTTGTGGCAAATGCATGTGGAGATTTCCCATGAAAAAAACCACTAGGCAGAAAGGTCAGTGCCTTCCATGTGCTAAACAAAAGTGCTATCGCAAACCCCGAAGCGTCTTACAATTAGGAAGCGACACAGAGGAAAATCAGACAGAATAATGCAGGAGGAGACAGAGGAAGAAAGAGCAAGGAACTGGAGACGAAGAGCTAAAATCAGGTCAGAGACAGCATGTATAGAAATCCTCCTTGCCTTGAAGTTTAGGAATAAAGAAATCATTTTTGATTGAGCACAGTAGCTTATGTAAGTGGAGTCTTAAAAGAACGTGCCCCAGAGAAACCTACTATAATTTAAAAATGTTTCATTGGATGATCTGAACTGGTGTGCTGTCAAAATATGTCATTTCACATTGGGAAAGACTGTTGCTTCTCCTGCAGCCCTTCAATCTACTTTTGCCACCCTGCCTGGGGTTACAGGAGGGTGCAGAAATCGCTTGGGGCCTATTCCAGTCTTCTAGACCAGTGGTTAGTCAGCCCTGGCCTAAAAACTAACACAAACAACTCATTTAGATTTGAAAATTTCCACAAATGCCAGAATAGTAGCTGTGGGTTGTGAAGTAAGCTAACCTGGGGTAGTTTCTTCTCTTCTCTTATTGTGACAGAGGGGAAGGACTGACCCCTCTGCAGATTTTTTTTAAAAGAAACTTTGCAATTATATATATATTGTTTTATTCAATAAAGTTTTTTTAATGACTCTTGAGGTCTCTTGCAACTCTACAATTCCATGATTTCCAGGATTACATACATTGCTCATAACAATGACTATTCATTAAATATGTATGCATTTATTACAACAACAAATCTGACACGCCAGAAATCCTCATTCTGAAGGCATCCTCATGTGTGGCCTGAATCACAACAACAGTGACCCATATGCATGGCTGCTTCTAGCACATCTATGAGGGGGGTCTGCATCACATGAGAAGTAGGTTCCTGTGACATTCAGTTCTTGTCAAATATGTCAACTCTTTTTTTTTAAAAAAAAGTTTTATGACAGCCTTCCCAGCCTGATGCCTTCCAGGTGTTGTTGGACTCCAAATCCCCTCAGCTGCAGCCACCAAGGCCCAAGATAAGGAATGACTGTGTGTGTGTGTGTGTGTGTGTGTGTGTGTGTGTCCAGCACAATATGGAGGGGCATTAGGTTGGGGAATTATGACACTGTTCCATACACGGCAATTTGGCTACAATTGCAACCAGCCCCCTGTGCTACCCTTTGTGTGAATCTGATATTTGTCTTTCTTTAATGAGAGCTCAAGTATTTCCCTTCAGTAGTTTCCCTAAAGTGTCTTTAGAAAAATTAAAAAATCAGTGTTGTCTGTGATGGATAGCTACCTCCCAAATTTCAGCTCTCTTGAAGTGGGATCTCTTTTTTTCCTTCTACATGTATTCTAATAGACCAGCACATTATTCAGGCCAATAGCAGGAATGGTGCCCTAAAGAACCTGGCAATGCTTTATTACCACTAAATGAAAAGGTCTCCCCAGGTAAAATGTTCATAAGAATATTTTGCCTTCTATATAAAACGCCCATCAAGTAAGACCAATATCAGTCCCCAAGAAAGAGTTACGTTGGCCTATTTATAGCTTTAAAGGTTGTACCAGAAAAACACACACACACACATCAAAACAGGAGAAAAGGAGCAGAATCGTTTGAAACGACATCACGCCGAGCAGACTAGAAGAGAGATAACATGATTAAAGCAAGAGTGCAGCACGGGCAAAATGATATTTGGTGACATGAAAGGAAAGTTTGGGCTGTTTCGAGCTATCACCGGAGTGTATGACAGCCTGCAGAAAGAAGATGGTTGCCATGGCAAAGAGAAGGAATGAATATGAGTTAGCGTCTGTGTGGGAGTAGAGGAGGGCAAGGGTCATGGGCAACCAGCACATAAACGAGATGGCGGTAAGAACATAACAAGAGCCCTGCTGGATCAAAGGCTTATCTAGTCCAGCATCCTCTTTTCCGCAGTGGTCAGCAAGATGCCTGTGATAAGTCCTCAAGCAGAACTTGAGGGCTATAGTCATCTTCTGCTGCTGTTCCCCAATAATATGTTGCCTCTGATCCTGGAAGCAGTATATACATATCATGACTAGTAGCCATTGATAGCTTTCTCTGTCATTAATTTGCCTAAACCCCCTTTTTATCTGTTGCAGTTGGTGACTACCAACATATCTTGTGCAAGTGAGTTCCATAGTTGAAGCATGTTCTATGTGAAGAAGAACTTCTTTTCGTCTGTCCTGAATCTCCCACCATTTGGCTTCATTGGATGACTGAGACTCCTCCCCCGCCACAAATGGTGGTGTTCAATCTCACATTTTTCATTTGACTGACTTTCATATTATAAGTAATCATGTCTACTCATAACATCATAACCCAACAAACCTCTTAGAACTCTCCAATGGGTAGGAATGCTCTGGAATGAAAACATTTTTTTTTTTTTGAAATTGTGTTACTGACAAGAAAATTGCATCATTATGATTTATAGTAATGCAATAAGGTTATGTGAGCTTCGATAAAATTGTGGATGACATTCTCAGCTGTAAACCAAAATCTGGGTTCAGTCTCATCATCAAGCAAGTCACTGTTCTCTCAGCTCTTTCCCTATTTGCAATCTGGATATAATACAGTGGTACCTTGGGTTACATACGCTTCAGGTTACAGACTCTTCAGGTTACAGACTCTGATAACCCAAAAATAGTACCTGGGGTTAAGAACTTTGCTTCAGGATGAGAACAGAAATCGTGCGGAGGCGACGCAGCAGCAGCAGCAGCAGCAACAGCAGGAGGCCCCATTAGCTAAAGTGGTGCTTCAGGTTAAGAACAGTTTCAGGTTAAGAATGGACCTCCGGAATGAATTAAATACGTAACCAGAGGTACCACTGTAGTGCTGCCCCACCCTACAGGTTTGTTGTCACAGTTATTGAGAAAATAAACACTCCAAAATGTTGTAGAAATGCTGCATATTATTAATAAAGCCTTTTGGTGATAAGCTTACACCGATGTGTCAGTAATCAAGATGGTGTGTCCCTCTAGTACTGAATCAATGCACTTGAAAACTTGTCCAAATGCCCAAGTTGCAAAAATATGTTCTAAAGATAACTCTGTAAAATTTGATTATAGGACTCTCAGGTATTAGATAAGAGCCGTGCAATTAAAATTGGTTTGAAGTGGTGAAAATTAAGGAATATCCCACCCCGCCATCATCATTGTGCAGACAATCAAAACTTTGGCTCAGAGCCAAAGAATTGTGACTGGGAAAAGAAAACACATTAAGGCTATTCTATTAACTATTGTGCAGGTGTTAGTGGAAAAGTTTCGCAGCACAACAATGATGTATTGGGGGTCCTCCCTAGATTTGGGGTCACTTATCTTATGCATAAGAGACTCTTGAGAGTCCCATGGACTGCAAGATGATCAAACCCATCCATTCTTAAGAAAATCAGCCCTGAGTGCTCACTGGAAGGACAGATCCTGAAGCTGAGGCTCCAATACTTTGGCCACCTCATGAGAAGAGAAGACTCCCTGGAAAAGACCCTGATGTTGGGAAAGATGGAGGGCACAAGGAGAAGGGGACGACAGAGGACGAGATGGTTGGACAGTGTTCTCGAAGCTACCAGCATGAGTCTGACCAAACTGCGGGAGGCAGTGGAAGACAGGAGTGCCTGGCGTGCTCTGGTCCATGGGGTCACGAAGAGTCGGACACGACTAAATGACTGAACGACAACAACAACAATCTCATGCATTACTCTTGGAAACAGTCCTTTGAAAGAGTCTTGCTGGGTCAGCCTAAAGCCCCAACTAATCCAGTTACCATAGTTGCCAGTCAGATGCTTATGGAAAACCCACAAGCAAGACCTCTTGATCTCTCCATCTGCAATTCCGTGCAACTGGTGGGGCACTTGCCTCTCACAGTGGAAGGCAAACATACCCATTTTGGCCAGGAGCCACTGGCAGCCTGATCCTCCATGAATTTGTCCTATTATCTTTTAAAGCTATTCAAGCTGATGAAGACCACACCTTATGGATGAAATTATGGAGAGCAAATTTGAAATTTACCGATTGTATACTATTAAAAGAGAATTATATGAAAATGATGTACTGGTGGTATATCACCCCAGTGAAAATAGCAAAAATGTACAGATCAAGCTCCAATAAGTGTTGGAAATGTAAAGAGAAGGAAGACACTTTTTATCATTTATGGTGGAATTGTAAAGTAGTTAAAATTATTGGGAAAAGATATATAATGAAATGAAAAAAATGTTTAAGATAAATTTTGTAAAACCCCCCAGAAGCCTTTTTGTTAGGAATATTAGGTCAAGATTTAATAAGGGGAAAACACAGACTTTTTATGTATGCTACAAGGGCGGTAATGATGTTGTTGGCACAAAGATGGAAAAGCGATAAAATACCAACGAAAGAAGAATGGCAAGAAAAACTTACAGAATATGCTGAAATGGCAAAACTAACTGACAGATTACGAAAAAAGGACAAAAAATCCTTTAAAGAAGACTGGGAACCATTTACGGCTTATTTACAGAAACAATGCAAGGAATTGGACTCCTTAGCAGGTTTTGAGGAAACATTTACAAATAATAAAATTTATATAATTTATAAGATTAAATAGAAAAAATGAATGGAAAGGAAATAAGTAGGAATTGACATTGTGTTAAAATAAACCACAAAATGAAGTTGAGGGAAGTCCGGGGGGGGGGGGGATCATTGAGATTGGTGAATTTTGATATCTGTTATAATGTAATTTTGAAGGGAAAAAATGGAAAACTACACACACACACACACACACACGACCACAACTTCTTCTGATGAATTTGGGGTTGTTGTCAACAACTCAGAGTACACCCATTGCAATTAGTGGACCTGAGTTAGTCATGTCCATTAATTTCAATAGGTTTATTTTGAGTAGCACCAACACTGGCTATGACCCTTGGATTTTTCTTTGGCAACAGCAGAGAAGTAGGAAACATGTTTCTCCCATCACATTTCATACCACTTCCTGGAATTTGCTTGTGATGTTCTATACCTATTGCAAAGGCCTTTTTAGGTCTCATCACACCTTTTTTCTCTTCCTGGTCTGCTGATACTTAAACTGCCATTTCTCAATTGCCTGGCATTTTCCTTTCCACTTTGTCCACTTCTCTGAGATTGTCCTGTCTACACTTTCAGTTCTCTGAGATCATCTTATCTGCAGTGCTAAATAGTCAGTCTATTGCCTTGTGTAGAAGCAAATACTGTGAAAAGAATCAGATGAGTTTTCCAGTTACCCCATGCTAACTCTAGAGGTTTGGGAAGGAAATAAAAAAGGCAAACAAGAGTAAACCTAAAGAGCTTTGGGAACATCATCCTAAGCCTAGATTCTTAAAAACCATAATTAGACTCAATTATGGTGCTATTTTTGTAAATAGTGTTTTAAAATAACTGGAATCAAGGAAGACTGATTAGACTGAAGGCAAGGTGCAAGTCTTTTGATCACTCAGATTAAATGAGCAGTGGTGGCTTGATTTTTCCATTATGTTTCAGTAATACATTAGCTGTCTTTCCCTTAATATCTTAGTAGGCAGGAAAACTTTAAAATTTCATGTCATTTTCAGGATTGCTTTTAAACTGTTTGAATGCAATAAGGATTGCAACATGTCTATTCCATTCTTAGCATGTACAGCGTGGAAATGAGGTTTAGAAATGCCCAGTCACTGCTTCTGGTCAGTGACCACAACAATTGTGATGCACAACTAAGGAAATACTTGAAAATAATATAACTTTGTTTGCATGGGCAAAGGCATGGCTCATGCATTGATAAGATGGAACACCTTCATTATATAGTTTCCATTATATGCTGAAGGCACACCTGTATATTTTTAAGCCACACTATAATCACGTGACTGTGATTTGTACTGAACTGTTTTTAATATTGTATTTTTAAATTTCTGTAACCCACTATCGGACCTTATGCTGAAGGATAGGTAAGAAATTGAATTACTACTACTACTACTACTACTACTACTATATCAACTACTACTACTATATTACTACTACTACTACTACTATGTCAACTTACTGATAGCAAGTACATCTGCTGCAGGAGTCTAGCCTAACCTGTTTAATGGAAAAACAAACAAGAATCTTGTGGCACTTTTCAGATCAACTCCTTTAGTCTTTAAGGTGCCACTGGACTCTTAGACTTGCCACAAAAACATCAAACATGGCCTCCCCTCTGGAAACTGCTTCATCATGAACTTTGCCTTTTCAGTGGCTAGAGGCTAGGCTTGTGTTCTCTCTCCTATTGCTGCATTCTGAACAGACTGGGCATTCTGCATCGTGGCATTTGCTAGTGGTTGAAGGCTCCATTGACATGCTCCGATGGAGCATAAAAACATTTCTCTTTCATAGAAAAATAACATCATGGTGACAGATAAAAGCTTAATCAACACCAATAGCTACATTTCCTTCTCCATAGTTTAAAGCGTGAAAGGTGATGCTTTCATCTAGATCTCTTATGGCCTAGGCATTGCCATCTCAAATCAGTTTTAGAACAACAGGGAATTTGCTAATAGAACTGGAAGAAACCATGCAAAACAAGACATTTCAAATTGATAAACAACAGTGCTGCCATAGGCTTGGGTGCCATATGTACACAATCCTGACAGGCCCTAATAGCACTGATTTCAATGCGAGTTAAGCATGCCTTGTTATACATAGGTTGTTGGAGACAGTAGAGTCAATCACAGCCTAATATATGACCCGATGGCTTATTCCTTGATGGAGCTGTGGAAGAATAACGCAGAGAGTGCCTCAGATCATGTGATCAACAACAATTCAAGCTACACATCTGAGGACAGAGGACAAGGGCTTCCAGTAGAAGGCATGTTTTTAAGTTGTCCCCTCTCTTGTGGAAATCAGGTGTGGTATAGCATCAAGAAACCTATCCCTTGCAGAGTCTCAGTGAACAGGTCCTCATAGTCTGTTTCAAGGGTAGCTAATGCTGACCTCCAGATGTTGTGGACTTCAACTCCCATCAGCCCCAGCCAGCATAACTTCATGGATGATCTTCAGATGAAGGGCGGCATACAAATTTAAATCATCATCTACATCATCATCCTTGGCTAAACCTGAGGGAACAGGGAACACCAGGGCCTGGTAGCTCTCTTCAACCTGAGCCTCTGAAGCAGCATTTGCTGCAATACATATAACCTTTGTTCTAGTGCTGAATGGAAAAACTCAATTCTTAAAGGACCCATCTCTTTCTATCTATTATTAACTTGAGAGCATTGTACATTATGCACAGGTAACAAGTTATGAACTCAATGCAGAACATTGAACCTCACAGAACATCATACCAAAACATGATCTGTGCTAAGTATAGTGAAAACTCTAGCACAACGCTTTTGAAATTGCCAAACATACAATAGGCAAACCATCGTTTAGATCTTTGGTTTCCCATCTATTGAGCATCCAGGCTTCATAAATTCTTAACCACACTCCCATCTTCACGGCACAGCAACCTCTTGAGGCAGAGCAACGTACATCACTTTGGCTTGTCAATGTTTTGAATTCCTTGTGGTCCTTATCCCAGACTTTTGGCTGCTTTCCTACTGGGAAACTTTCCTACTGGGCTGCTCTCCTAACTTTATTCAACATAGCTCTCTATGGAGCTAAGAAGGCTTGGAGAAGAGGTGAGGAAGGTGTGACTTTCCAGATTTTGCTGGCCTACAACTCACATTAGCCCTTATTATGCTGGCTGGGGCTGATCACACGTTCCCCTTTGCTGGCATCTTTTTATAGGCCTAATTATTTGTTGAGGGGGAATGAAAAACAAGTCATGAAGTGAAGTAGTTCAGAATGAGTCCTGGTCCCAGCTTCAGGATTCTTTAATCTAGCAATAAAACAATATGTGCAAACTCGGGAGGCTCAAAGGAGAACTTTTGATGACCTCTAATTCACATGAAAGTCTGTTTAAATTCGACACCTCAGAATTCACTCTCTTTGAAGTGCATGGACAGAATGAGGACAAGAGGCTCAATCTGTGGTTTCTATCTCTTTAAGTGCTCTGTATCTCTGTATTGCCTCTCAGATCAGAAGCCCTGAGCAAACAGATGGATTGTTAGAGGCATTTGAGAAATGCTGTAGTGTTCCGGTGCACAGCATATGAATATAGATATGAATCTGGAAACCCTCTTCCTTCCACTGTGATGAGAATAGCTTTTATTGAATGGTAAGGCTTGCATTTTCAAGTATAGAATATTTACAGCATGGTTCACTACATGTCTACTTGGAAGTAAACCTCATTTAGTTCCATGGGACTAATTCCCAGATGTGTTTAGAAGTGCAGCCATGTTCATTATAGAAAAAGGAGCACGTGTATTTCAGAAACAATAAAGAAGGAAAAGTATGTCTTCAACTTACTGATATTTTTGAGAATGCAAACTTTTGAAAGCTTTCTTGTAAGAAAAAAAAAGTGGTGTGTGTTTAGATTGCTTGTTAAAGTTGAGATCAAAGAAAGAACTGACATTCCCTTGCAATCTTGTTTGAAGAGCTGTCTCCATACTTGAGTTCCAAATCTGAAACCTCTTCCTGCAATATAACACCATATTTAGGCAGTGCTCAATCCATTGCTTGAGTCCATGAGAGAAAGGTTTGGGAGAAATTGAACTCCCTTTCTCTCCATACATTGTGTACCAGACTAGCCTCTCATTAAAATCCTTGCTGGTCTGAGAAAGAGCTTAATTTATTATAAGAATGTGGTTTCAATGGCACATGTTTACTAGAACATTCAGAGCAATAATAAAGGGGGGGGGGGAGACCTTTCAGGCATATGCAGAGCATTCCCTGCCCCACTGCTTACTAACCAGTAAATCTTACATACCCGAAATTAATTTAAGGCAGGATATAGCATTATTTGCTGTCAGAATCTGGCTTACCAGAACATTTAGCCAATAAAAAAAATCAAAAAGTTTTGAAGCATGTATCAGAGTGACATTTCCCTCCTGCTGAGTAACTGGTAAATCCCACACATCTGGGGGGGGGGCGCTTTGAAATAGGCCCAGCACATCTCAGCCTTGAAAATACGGCTCTTTGGATTGCATCTCATCCTCCAGCCTCAGGCAGAGAGAGAGAGAGAGAGAGAGAGAGAGAGAGAGAGAGAGAGAGAGAGATGGATGGATTTCAGTCCTTCATTCTGTGATCTGTGAAAGCTATACCAGAGGGAGAGGAGAGAAAAAAAAGGTAACAACCTCTCTGCTCAGAAGTCAGATTCAGATTAGTGAACATCAAGGTATGTTACTGGAACCCCTAAAGTTGAATGGAGGGAGTGTACATCGTTCTCCCTTCCTCCATTTTATCCTCACAACAACCCTACAAAGTAGGTAAGTTTGAGAGACAGTGACTGGCCGAAGGTCACCCATTGAGCTTGATGGCTGAGTGAGGATTTGAACCCTTTTGTTCTTAGTCCAACTCCCTAACCGCTACACTATGCTACACTGTGTGTATTTTGTTGGCTATTTTTAGAAATTAAGCTCTGAGAAAGTAGTTCTTTCTTTGCTTCCTAGTTTCTTCATCAGCATTAGTTTCTGCGTTCCTCCTTCGTTTTGAAACTGATCCACATTACTGGCCAGATTTTAAATGAAAGGCACTTTCATGTAGGTGAGCAAAACAGATATAGTATTTTGGGTGTCTTATCAGTTCAAGTGAACAAATTCCATTGCTTTTATTTTACAGAAGAATCAGCCGCATTAGCCACTACAATGATTTTGAGTGATCACTGCAAACTGTTAAGATTATTGCTTCTTGTTCCTGCTGCTATTTTAGGAGTCTCTTGCTCCATTTAATTTTAATCACATGAGCCTGTTGGGTTTAGGATTATGCGAAGGGAAGGGAAGAAGCAGTTCAGTTACAGAGGTACTTATTCGGCAGACTGCTTCGTAAAGTAAGAAAAACAAGAGCACGAGGGAGCTTTTTGTTTCTAAATAATTCATAGTTGAGCTACCTGAGCTAGGAAGAACCCATTACCCAATTAAACAGGGACTTAGTTGGCTACATGAAGCATATCTCATTTGATCTGGTGGCTTCAGTGTGCATGGAAATCTGAATCACTAGTGCATGCAGGGCAATCCCTGGCACTATGCAACACAGAACTGTCCCAACTTGTCCAAAGCTCTGTGTGCATGTCAGAACATACAGAGCAGGGACAGAAAGCCTGGTGCCCTCTGGATGTTGTTGGAACACAATTCTGATTATACCTTCTTATATCAATGGGCCATGCTGGAAGGGGTGGTGGGAAATGGAGCTCAGCAATATCTGGAGGGCCACGGGCTCCCGAGCTTTATGATAAGCATCCCCAACAAAAAATGTCTACTTCATACCTTGTCCTCCGAAGAAGGGAAAAGTCCTATGAGGATCATTGTCAAAACAGAGGCAGAGAAGTCACTAAAACAAAACAAGAAAGGAATTTTATAAGAGAGTTAGATGCAAATAGCAAAAAAAAGTGTCTATCATGTTAAAAATGTATATCTAAGCACAATCAGGCATTACATATTTCTTTAATTTCATACTTTTTAATCTCCCCTTTCTACTAGCCATGTAGTTCACCACGCAGCGTTAGGCCAGTGAATTTCTCCCCTAGCCTCCTTCATTCTGAGGACAAAATGGTGAAGGTATGTACAGCTGATGCGACTTACAGACTGATTCTGTGAACTGCTACACCAGCATTTACACGTCCAGCGCTGATTCAGTAATTTGTCTTTAGCTAGGGTTAGGAAGCACTCTGTGATACCAAGCAACAGAGTAAAGTACAGTGGTACCTCGGATTACAGATGCTTCAGGTTACAGACGCTTCAGGTTACAGACTCCGCTAACCCAGAAATAGTAGCTTGGGCTAAGAACTTTGCTTCAGGATGAGAACAGAAATCGCACAGTGGCGGCACGGCGGCAGCGGGAGGCCCCACTAGCTAAAGTGGTACCTCAGGTTAAGAACAGTTTCAGCTTAAGAACGGACCTCCAGAACGAATTAAGTTCTTAACCTGAGGTACCACTGTAGTGTTCTTACAACTGGAAGCGACACATCACACAGAGCTACTCTGGGGGACAAACCACAACTGGCATATTGAGGAGAGCCATGTACAACATGCCAAGCAAGCTTACCTGCTTGTATATATTGCCCTCAGGTGACCTGGTGTGCCAATGAGCTCCTACGGAAGGTCGAGACAGGACAGGTAAAAATAGCCATTTTTTTTTAGTGGAAAATTGAGGGAGTGCAAATAAAAAGTGCTCTTTTAAAAAGGGACTTTTCTTCAAAGCTAGTTACAGTAGGTTAAAAGGAAATGTACCCATTGTTCATGGTAGTTAATTAAACCTAGATTAAACCTTCTTTCCATATTACTTCAAAGGAGGAAAGAGCATGAGGTATCTCCTTGGTCTCCTGTGCGAGCTAATCATATCATGCAGAACATACTAAAGGGGATAAAGCCGGAAGGGAACTTTTACAGATGGATCCGTTGTTTATGTCAAAAAGATGATGATGGAATAATCTGATATTCCCTCTTCAGTTGAGGTTTGTGCTTTTTTTTTTAAACTTACAGCACAGCTGTTTGCCTAGAATGCAAGATAATATTGTATTTTTGGAGTCACTTCCAGAAATAATGCAACAAAGCATTAGATTAGGTAAACGTAAAAGCCGGCCATTGCAACGTGGGCTTAGGAGGGGGCCTTTTCTCTGAATGTCTAAATTTGAAGAAGCAACACCAACCCTGTTCTGTATAACTTCAAGCTTTATGGAAGCACTGTGAAGAAACCAACACTGTTCTATCTCCCCCAAACGCAATGACTGCTCCCCACATGAAATGGGGGTGGCCCTTTATGTGGTTGCATGCAGCCCCCTGGACCCTATGCAGCACCATTAGCACAGGCTTGGCTTCGCCTTCCCCAGGTGGGATACCTGGAGGTCTCTGCCTACCTCAGCCAATCCCACCTGGGGAGGCGTTGCCAAGGTGATCAGGCTAGGTAGGGGAAGGGACCACCCTGCCCACACAATAGGGGGAGGATCTTACCTGGGAATCGTCAGTTGGCTCCAGAGTTTCTCCCACCCTACTCACTCTCAGTTAACACTTCTTTTGCAGGTTAACCTTTTCTTCACAGGTATGCGGGCGCTGGTATGTCAAGGTCACTGTTGAAGGGCCGGAAAGGAATTTCCCTGCATTGGCAGGTTTGCCTTCTCTGTAGCAAAATGTCACAACTTTGGTGGTATCAGGCCTTGGGCGGAATCCTTTAGTCTATCTTCCCTAAATTGGGGGAGGGCATGTAGCGGTGACGCCCCCTTCTCTTTGCGGCGGTGATACCAGGGTTCCCTGTTAAAGGGGTTGTTTTGAGGGGAGGCTTTGGCCGTACGCCAAGAGGTTGTCATTGCTCTCCCCTGCGACGGCGGTGTAATGGGGGCGGGCTCTCTGCTTGAACATATGTTCTCCAGAGCCAGCCCATCCCCACCCCACCCCACCACTCTGGAAAACCCTGATGTTCCCCAGATCCTCGGTGGGGGACTGGGAGGAATAAACGCCCAATACATTTAAATAATCATTTAAAGTTGAATTTTTTTGTTTTAATAAGTCCCACAGAAGAGAACCCAAGTATTTTTATTTATTATTATGTTTAGAACAGAAGAGTGCCCCCCCCCCGCCACATCCTGGCAGATTGACAATGACTACATTAGCTTTGTGCTTCTGGTAAGACACAAACATCAAAAACTGCGAAGTGAAGGATGTTGTCTACCTTTCCACCTGTCTTTTTGTGAACACCACAAAGCTTCCTGGCTGATTTCAAAGGTCTTCCTAATACCTTTTCACAGAGACATGATTTTAAAGATCAGTTAAATCCTGGGAACCGGGAGAGGAGAGGAGAAGAGATGGATGTGAAACAAGGGCTGAAGAGCAAATAACAATAAATAATTTATATAGCGTAAAGTCAGGTGCCTCTGCAGGAGCAGAATTCTGAAATAAAGCCAAGGATCTGCTAACAACAAGACTACCACCAACCAGCGAGATCCCTGAATGTGGTCTCTGGGTTGCAATCCAACTATCAGCGGTATAGACTGAAGCCTCAAAGTAAATGCTGTTGCCACTGGTAATCTCAGCCAGTATTATTTATGTACTGGAATTTACTGCACTGCAAGAGACCTGGAAGTTTGGGAAAGGACTGTAACTCCGTTGCAGAACACACGGTTTGCGTGCAAAATGTCCCAGGTTTATTGGTAAAACCTATTTGGTGTTTCGCAACCTTCTGACTAGTTGCAGGACCTTAGCCAGACCTAGCAGAGTACACGCAGAATCCACGGAAGCAATTGGCAACTTGGCTGCAGACAGGATAGACGAAGCAGGAACCAGGAACTTGTAGTTAGGTGTTTATTATATACAGTGGACTATTTACAGGAACAGAACATGGATATTTAGCTAGCTCTCTCATACACGACTCACAGCTCCTACACTGACACAGAACTCTGAACCTCCCGAACTCTGAACTAACACATTCCAGTTAGTAGTCTCTCTCCCTTGAGAGAGCTTGACCAATCAGGGAGCGGTCTCCATGTCTCTGTTATCACCAGGCAGTCTTACTCTTTCAGATTGCCTTCTGGTTGTCTGCCAAACCTTAATTGACTCTGTGTGAGTAGCTGCATGTACACAGTTTCCCAACAAGGTTCAGTCCCTGGCATTTCCAAGTAGGGCTGGAGAAAACTCATGCCTGTCATTCAGCACCCACAATGCTAAGTTGACTTGTTACAAGGCAGCTTCCTATTTCCTAAGAAGCATTCCTAAACTGCTGCTGCGTTGGAAAACTGCTGTGTGGTCGTATCTTAATGAAAGCAGAACAGTGGTGAGTGCTGGGATGGTGTCTCCAAGCCCACGATCACCCTCGCCAGTCACCAGTGTGCATTGCACGTGGCTGCGAGCTTCCTATCTAGGCACAGCACCTGGCACGGAAAGAGTCCTCTGAAATCTCAGCCTTCCTTACAAAATGTGACAGCCTGATTTTTTAGCCCTTATGGCTATGGAGAAAAGTGTGAACAGTGTGTGGGCAGAGTCTGGAATTTCCCAGCAAGGGTGGCCCTGGCAAATGTCAGTTCTGATACATCACATCGTCAGCATCTGGGCTCCCACTCTAGGACAATTTTTGCAAGCTATGACAACGTATTTTGAACTTACCTACTCCTGAGACTCATTTCGCTTTCAGTAATGATCGGCTCTTTGAGCAGAATAAAAGCATCCAGCAGTTTGGAATGCAGGGTAATACCATTGTTTGCAACAAACCGCAGAGAGGATCATTGAGTGGGAGGCCGATGTCACTTCCAGTGCCTTTCAATGCTCTGTAAGGTGCTGAAGGGAAAGACAATTATGTTACTGATCCAATGCATGGGGGTAGGGTGGGGTTGTCCTAACACAGCGGGTGGCAGAAAAGTATGGTTATTTGCTATTATCTGGGCAGCAAGCCTACCTGGGCTGAACTAGAGAGATGTGGCAGTTAAGTAGCTAAGGGTGTTGCAGATCAAACATGTACCGTATTTGTCGCTCTATAAGACGCACCAGACCACAAGACACACCTAGTTGTTGGTTGACTGTATCTTCCTGCCTAGAAAACAAGGTTATCTAGGTCTCTATCTATTTCAGCAGTTTTTAACTGCTTATTCCAGTGAACTTAATTTCGGTACCCTTGATCCCTCTAGGCAGGTTTGGTATCAGAGGTTGGCATTGCTTGCCATTTGCCAGGGCTCTCACACTGCATTGGGACCACTACTGATCTCCAGAACCATCTATCTCTGGAGAGAGATAGTGATGTGAGGGAAGGGGGCTCCCTGCCTTCCCTTTGCTGTTGCTGCATATCCACCTGTGCTCTTGGAGCAGACAAGCTCTGAGTGAGAAGGTGCAGCAGGCCTCTCCACTTGCCTTATCTTGCCCCCCCCTGAGTAGTTGTGTAGAATGGGCCCAGAGAGAGAGTGTAAGTGAAATGTGACACTCAGAGGAGGGGCATAGAGAGCATTTTGCCCAAGGACCTCCTAAAACTGGAGCAGGCCCTGCTCTGAATACAAAATTAGTTAGAAGTGTTGCATGTAGGGACACGGGTGGCACTGTGGTCTAAACCACTGAGCCTTGGGCTTGCCGATCAGAAGGTCGGCGGTTTGAATCCACACGACGGGGTGAGCTCCTGTTGCTCCGTCCCAGCTCCTGTCAACCTAGCAGTTCAAAAGCACGCCAAAAAAGTGCAAGTAGATAAATAGGTACCACTCTGGCGGGAAGGTAAACAGCATTTCTGTGTGCTGCTCTGGTTTCGCCAGAAGCGGCTTAGTGATGCTGGCCACATGACCCGGAAAAACTGTCTGTGGACAAACGCCGGCTCCCTTGACCTGTAAAGCGAGATGAGCGCTGCAACCCTAGAGTCATCTGTGCCTGGACTTAACTGTCAGGGGTCCTTTACTTTTTTAGTTGAATGTAAGCCAGTTTTGGACCCATTGATATCAATTACAAACTCCAGCTCAGCGCATTGAGGGGAAAGACGGTCATTCCTTTTCTCATTGGTATTATATGTAAAGAGGCACATGCCTGTTTCTAAGACAGAACTTCTAATGGAAGTAAATTAATGTGGCTTTGGAAAAGTGTCTCATGGTTCTATGCATTTATCTGATAAACCACAGAGCATGTTATTGCTAATAGAAAAAATATATTCTTACCTGGTCAGCTTTCGATCTAGTTGGCATTTGATTTCAGTTTAGTATTTTCTGCAAAATATACTTTTTTACTGAAGGATATATATTTTTTTTGGCAGATGAATCAGTGTAGGAGGAAATATTCCTGAGGCATTCCTGGGCCTTCATGTGCTGCGAAAGATAGTCATTCTTGCAGTAAATTCACATTTGTAATATAGACAAAAATAGCAGGCAGCTCTGTGTTGGTCAGACGAAAAAAAGCCCACAGGAGAAAGTAGCACAATACTTTTATTTAGAATAAAGGTTTGTAGTCAATTATTTTTTTCAGTTGATTTGTCTATTTAATTTTAGCTGATTAATTAATTTATTAGTTTGTGCATGAGCAAAAGCAATAGTTCCAAAGCAAAGAGCATACTTTTTATTTGATGCCTTTTAACTGATGCATGTGTATTGCATCTGGCCTAAGATTAAAAGAGTCAGTTCCCATCTCCCTCTTTCTTACTGGTAGGGATGGGTGGATTTGTAAATGTTGGTTTCTCTCTGCTTCCCATTTTTCCAATCTCCAGATTTCCACATCAGGTTGCAATTAAAAAAGAAAAAAAAAGAAAGCCCTTATGAAAATTCACCAGCAGTTAAGTGCAAATTTCTCTAAATACACACATTGCTGTATTGAATTCTGCCTTAAAAAACAATTATTATTATTTTGCAAAGCAAGTTTCCCTAATCTACTGCACCTTGGTGTGTTCTTTTTTACTAATATATTTATTTTTGTGCAGACTTAACCACAGCATATGCATTTTGTACCCCTTACTTGGCTGGAGAATTGCATTGCAAAAGTGGGATGGGTGCAAATATAATAATAATAATAATAATAATAATAATAATAATAATAATAATAATAATATCTTTATTGTCATTGCCCCCTCTCGGGGACAACGAAATTACTTGGCTGCTCCATCCACCCAGGTAGGGCACTCCACACAAAATCAAAACAACTATAAAAACACTAATTAAAACAATACAGTATAATACAGCAAGGAAGATTAGATGACTTTCAAAGTCCAGGCTTCCCATTCAGGGCCGAGATCGCTCTGGAGAAGAAGCTGTTCTTAAGACGGCTCGTTCTTGTCTTCATCGTCCTGTATCTCCGTCCCGACGGCAGGAGCTCGAAGAAACAGTGACCAGGATGCGATGGATCTTTTACTATGTCCAGTGCCTTCCTATGGCACCTTGTGGCATAAATCTGCTCTAAGGTGGAGAGTGGGCAGCCAACAATGCTCTCTGCTGCCTTAACAACTCTGCACAACCCCATCCTGTCCTGGGTAGTACAGCTTCCGTACCACACACATAAGCCATAAGTGAGCACGCTCTCAATGGCACAGTGATAGAAGGCAAGCAGCAGTTTCTGCGGAAGATGGTTTTTCCTTAGAATTCTCAAAAAGTACAGTCTCTGCTGCGCCTTCTTCACAAGCCCCCTTATGTTGACACTCCAGGATAGCTGTGTTTCAACAGATAGCTGTGTTTTAGTTCTCATATTGTATTGGAAAGCGTGAATAAGGTAGGTTCACCGTTGTACCTTATCTCTGCTCACAGGAGAGAATGCCTTTTCTAAGTTTGTGCATGCCACCTGCATCCCCCCCCAAGTATTTATATTAAAAACAGTGTTCATATACTCATTCATTAAACTGTTGCCTGATGAATCAATAAGCCCTTTTTAGTCAATAAAATGTTTTTAATTTGATAATTGTAACTGAACGATCAATTAAATGTTGTAGCCCTTTTTGTTGTTGTTCTTGTTTAGTGGTTTAGTCGTGTCCGACTCTTCGTGACCCCATGGACCAGAGCATGCCAGGCACTCCTGACTTCCACTGCCTCCCGCAGTTTGGTCAAACTCATGTTCGTAGCTTCGAGAACACTGTCCAACCATCCCGTCCTCTGTCATCCCCTTCTCCTTGTGCCCTCAGTCTTTCCCAACAATTAGAACCAAATAAAATGGCATAAAATAGTGAAGATTTTGCCATGTTTCTGCCCTTCTTAGGAGAGTTTCATCCTCTCAGTAGTTAGGTAACCCTAGATCAGTGTTTCCCAAGTTTGGGTCTCCACCTGTTTTTGGACTTCAGTTCCCATCATCTCTGACCACTGGTCCTGCTAGCTAGAGATGATGGGAGTTGTAGTCCAAAAACAGCTGGAGACCCAAGCTTGGGAAACCCTGCCACCACAGATTATAAACGTATTAGGCAATATAAGATGTGACATGAAGAAATTATACCTGCCTGTTCTTTGTCTGACGCTGTATTGTTTTTAATATTCGGTTGGAAGCCGCCCAGAGTGGCTGCGGAAACCCAGCCAGATGGGCGGGGTACAAATATATTATTATTATTATTATTATTATTATTATTATTATTATTATTATTAGTGTTTTAACAGTTTTACACAGACAACAACAACAACAACAACAAAAAGACTTGTAGAGATCCTGAAACTCATTTCTAGGCCTAACTCTGGCAAGCTTCATAGGAATGCCAAGAGCTTTTACTAGTAACTCCAGTTCATCATAATAGAATAGAATAGAATAGAATAGAATAGAATAGAATAGATTCTTTATTGTCATTACACAAGTGCAACATTGCACAAGTGCAACGAAATTGGATGCCATCCCTTAAAAACAACAAAAGCAAAACAACAACAACAACCAAACAAACCACATTCCAGCCACACCCACACCAACACCCATCAAACTCCCAGGTCACACTATCGAGTTACAGCATTCAAAAAGGCCACAGCTCTTGGATAGAAACTGTTTTTCAGTCTATTTGTCCTTGACTTGATGTTTCTATATCTCCTGCCAGAAGGCAGTAGTGCAAACAGACTGTGTCCCGGGTGAGATGAATCCTGCAGGATGTTATTTGCTTTCCTAAGACAACGGGAACCGTACAGTTCTTCCAAAGATGGGAGAGGATGACCAATAATCCTTTGGGCTGTGGTTATGACCTTCTGGAGCACCTTCCTCTCCCTAGCTGTACAACTGGAGAACCAAGCACAAATACAGTATGTAAGAATGCTCTCTATGGAGCCTCGGTAGAAGGACACCAGCAGTCTCTCACTCAGATTGTTCTTCTTTAAAAGTCTGAGGAAATAAATTCTCTGCTGGGCCTTCTTCACCAGAGCAGTGGTATTTGCGCTCCAAGTCATGCCCTGATCGATAGTTACTCCCAAAAACCTGAATTCCGCCACCCTCTCCACCCGTTCCCCGTTGATATACAAGGGCTGAATGTCCGCCTTTTTTTCCCTGTAATCCACCACCAATTCCTTGGTCTTAGCCGTATTAAGAGCCAGATTGTTCTCTCCACACCAAACACAGAGCCGCTCCACCTCGTCCCGATAGGCGGACTCATCCCCTCCTGAAATGAGCCCTACCACCGTAGTGTCATCAGCAAACTTGATGATTTTGTTGCTGGAATAGATGGCTGTACAGTCATACGTATAGAGAGCATAGAGCAGGGGACTCAACACACAACCCTGTGGTGAGCCGGTGTTAAGGCTAAGGGCTGTGGACATATGTGACCCTACTCTAACCCTCTGAGAACGTTCTGACAAAAAATCCAAAACCCAGAGACAGGTGGAGTTGGAGAGTCCAATCGCCTCTAGCTTGGACACCAGTCTATGGGGGAGGATAGTGTTAAAAGCAGAGCTAAAATCCACAAACAGCAGCCTCACATAACTCCCCGGCTGCTCCAGATGGGACAGAGCAGCATGGAGAGTGGTGGTGATAGCGTCTTCTGTGGATCTATTTGCCCTGTATGCAAACTGGTAGTTGTCAAAAGTTGATGGAAGACAGGAAATAATGTGACGGCGCACCAGTTTCTCAAAACACTTCATGATGATTGGAGTCAGTGCAACTGGTCTGTAGTCATTCAAACTACTGATTGTGGATTTTTTAGGCAGAGGGACAATAGTTGACGACTTCAGGCAGGGTGGGACAATAGACTGGTGTAAGGACTTATTGAAGATCTTAGTAAAGACCCTCGCCAGCTGATCCGCACAGCCCTTCAACACCTTTCCAGTGATGCCATCAGGTCCAGCCGCCTTCCTCGGATTCACCATCCTCAATACCTGTCTCACCTCATGTTCCTCTACCGTGAATGAGGGGCCCCTATGGGCTGGTGGCTGTAATACCGGCGTCTCAGGTGGCTCCTTCTCGAAGCGAGCAAAGAAGAGGTTAAGCTCCTCCGCCAGCAAAGGGTCACCGTCGACAGCACCAAGGTTAGGTTTGTAGTTGGTAATATGCTGAATCCCCTGCCACATCTGTCTTGCTTCATAGGAATGCCAAGAGCTTTTACTAGTAACTCCAGTTCATCATAATGCTATACCCTTGTGAAAATGTCACTAATGTAACTGCAACTGATTCCTCCCCCCTCCCCCAATGTCCACTTTGAGCATTGGAAAAGTATAAAAAACAATCTTCTGGAAAGATCCTGTGAAGTTTCCCGTTATTACAATCTCCTTGGGTACCAATAGTGCTGAAAACTTTTCCAACTAGTTATAAAAGAACTAAGATTAAAAATTCAGATTTTAAAAATAATAATGCTCCAAGAAGAGCTTATTTCTTCATCACCTGGCTTGTCTAAGAAAGTGCCATAGAGTTGCAGTTGGAGGGAAGCCGTTGACTGACAGTTGTTTGCCACTCACCTCTGCCTTAGCCAAAAGACAAGTCTAACTCATTTTCCTTAGAATGTCACTGAAGGGGAAACCCTGTCAAACTCCATTCATCTGTGCTTCAGCTGGAAGGAACAGAAACACCTGCCCGGAGCCAACAGCTGAAAGATTGAGCAATGCCTCTCTTTGAATTAATCCATAAGATTGGAACATTTTGATGGGAATGCAACTGGGCTGTCATGTATAATTTGAGGAGATCTTTTCAAGCCCATGTTGAAACGGCATCAGTGTGCACTCCAAAAGCCAGTTCCAAAGACTTAATTATATGGAAAAAGCGAATTCCATATTCTGTAGGTGAGATAAGAAATGTACCCTGCAGGTTTGGCAGCAATGGCTAAGAAGGAACTGGCTTAATTACAATTTTAAATTTTAATGTAAAATAAATGAATGGCTTTAGATAGACAATAGCAAATCTCGAATAGCTTTATATTTTGAGTTGCATAGCATTGTCCCCTGTGTTTATTTCTCCTCCCCAGCATGCAGTTAAAAGCTGGGATGGATTATCTTAAATTAACTTCTGTTTCTTTCCTCCATAGCTGGTGGAAGTGCCCATTATTAAAAGCATTTTGATATAAAATAAAAAATAAAATGGGGGCTCTCTTATAAGTCGACATTAGGTCCTATATCTGGATACTGTATATTGGGTGGTCAAGTTAGATATGGATACAATTACTGAATTTTTTTGACTATTAACAGCAGCAACAATATCACTAGGCAAACATTAGTGATCTTTTAGCACAATGGTGGGGAACTGGATCACTCCAGTGGGCCTGATCTCATGGATCAAGTTTGACAGGCGAGCATTTTCCTTTGCTATCATACTGTGCTGGCAAAGGAACTCTACTGACAGCCACCTAGTTGTTGGTACCTGAAAGCCTCGTCTTTGGTGCAAGCCCCATCTTTACCTGCCACACAAAGGGGGCTGTGGATTTGCCAAAACAGCCTCATGTGCCAAACTTGGAGGCCTAGTGGGCCCCATAGGCCCATGGAATGGAGGCTTCCCAGTGCTGTTCTAGAATTCCAGCATCTGAAGAGAGGGATTTGGGAGCTGTAATGCTCATCTCATACTTGATTTGAGCTTGAACATGGAGGTCTTGGTGGCATCTCCACTTTCGATTTCTGAAGTTCTTCTCTGTACATCCCACTCTTAGTATCGTACTGATATGATGAACAGTGAAATGGATTCTGGCACCTTGAAGCCCTGTTTACATACAAACAAAAGCAAAAAATTCTAAATAAGGCAGAAGATACAGAGTGAAATGTGCTCACGTCATCAAATGAGTGGATGTTCACTATCTCTTGAAATTGGAATTTAAGGGACTTTGTGCTAATTAATGGTCAGATTCCCCTTACATGAAGAAAACTCACTGGAGTCATAGGTCTGGTTTTGGGGGTTTTTACGTGTACAGTATTCTTATATTGAATTATGAAGACTTTTAAAATTAGCAGCGGGACTAACTTCTAAATAGACATGTATAGGATTATACTGCAAAATGCTTCCTTTGCAATCATCTGAAATGAATTCATTGAAGCCAACAGAGAATGAGAAGGGAGAATTACAGCTTCTTACACAGCTAGCATTTTTTGTGATGCCGTCATCAGATCTAGCCTTCTTAAATTCTCCATGATAAAAAAAGAGAGAAACAAATCACTGTAGCATATTTCCCTATAGATGTTAAGGTCTGACATTATGCTGGCCTCACCTCTTGGTGAGCAAATCAATCATTCAGATGGAAACATGGTCCTTTTTCATTTTTCTTTTTTTAGATATTGGGCTATATACAGATTGCTTGTGTGCCTGATGCTATTTGATTGCATAAGTTGAATGAACCCAATGTTCAGAGGCTACCTCTCATTTTATAACGCCAGTGTACATATTGTACAGCACATGGTCATAAGATTCAATATATTGGGAGGTGCTGGGGGGAAATAGATTCTGTCACCTCTCAAAGCTACTTAGGAGATGCTTCAACTATATATATATATATATATATATATATATATATGCTTTCGTAGATTTTCACGGGTACAGGAATGCAGGTTTTGGTGTCCTCGGGTGTCTTCCCGTGTAAAAGTTGGGGTGTCTAGGCGACGTTTCGACGAGGTCTCACTGAAGATGACGAGTGAGACCTCGTCGAAACGTCGCCTAGACACCCCAACTTTTACACGGGAAGACACCCGAGGACACCAAAACCTGCATATATATATATATATATACACACGCATATATACACAAACACTGAATTCACAGTTTATTGAATTCTTTCCAGATGAATAATCATGTGTTTCCAGAAGAATAGCCATGTTAGTCTTTAGCAGCAGAAAGAGAAACAGAATTGCTAGCCATATAATCTCAGCCCTGCAGAACATAATACTGTCCATGGCTTTGAAAATAATTACACCCTACTGAAAGCTGAAAGACTGTTCTCCACTGCAGACTGTTTTGCTCTTGAAGTGAGAAATCACTGAGGAGGATCAAAGAGAACCATGTGGTTTGAGGGAGAAACTCTGTGCTTACTGGAAGAATGGTGTGTGCTTTCACAATTCATCCCCCATGAGCTGTATACATGTCTCCTGAGAAGTTAGCCCCACTGGGTTCAGTGGAGCTTACTCCCAGGTAAGCAATTATTATTGTTATTATTATTATTATTACTATTATTACCACCACCACCCATAATCCAAGGATCACATGGCAGTTTACAATATAAAAACACAAAAACACAGAATATAGTAGCAAACAGAAACAATAACCCCCACAATATTATTATTTACATAAGGATTGCATTCTTACTGACTTAACTTAGACACATGGCAACTAATTTGTTCCTAGCTGAAATCTGAGGTCACTAATATACTTGCTGGATGCTTTAGATCTCTGTCCTTGCTAGGGATGTAAAGAAGCAGCAATATCTCTCCCATCCTCTTTTTATCACAATCAACACTGTTTCCATTACACTACATTTCAGCTCCCACTAAGACCTATGCTGTTTGTCTTGCTATCTGCGGAATTCAAGTGTCAAGTGCAGAAAGCAATGTAGTTATTTACACAGCTTTTTCAAACTAAAGAGGGGGGAAAATGGTAGAAAATACTGCTTGCATGATTTCTGCTCCCGACCTCTGACAAACATGAGTTACAGCAGTTTGTTGCTTCCTTTTCTGAAGGACTTCCCAAGCATTTCAGCATCCCTCCTTCCCTGAATATATGAATTGAGGCTATGTAAGTTTAAGTGGCTGAGCCTTAAGTGCTGAAGCAGAAGGACAGGGGACTTAAGGCTGCCTTGAACTCAGCTGGACCTAATGTCAAGTAAGCATGGATAGGATTGGACTGGTGCCTGCTAGGATTCTTGCTCTGTGCTGTGGGACTATTGTCCTTTGTCTTTTCTCTTTGCTGTCTGATGAGAAAGAGGAAAGAGCTCATTCAAAATGCTCTGAGTGTATTATATGTAAATAAAGTAGATTAGCCAAAATGCTGTGCTACTGAGTTCTGTTACGCAAACTGCTAACACTCTGCAGGATCCTAAGCGTGCTAACGCCACTTGGTATCAGTCACTGTGATGTTCGGGCTGGAGAAAGCTTTTGAAGCTCCCAAAAGATTGACCAGGAGGGAGAGAACATGCCAGTCGGGCATGTGTCTCTGCCAGGGTCCTACACACGAGTAGGAGAATCCTAACAATGCCATCATAAAAACACTCATACTTAACAGCTACGTGAAACAAATGGCCACTGTTTTCAGACTTCCAGTTTCAGCTCAGACCAAAAGTAAATTGTAGAATTGTAGGGACCCTGAGGGTCATCTAAAGCAACCCTCTGCAATGGTTAGGATCAATACAGAACACAGTGCAATCAATACCCATAGCTTACCAATGTAAGTTGCTGAATAATAACCATTCTGGGCTCCTGCATACCATGTCTCTCAGAAAATAAGTAGGGCACCAAGCTTTGAATTCATTTATGGCTTCTCACAATAAATATAACTTTACACGAACCATACGCCCCATTCTGCTGCCTGACGTGTTCCTTTGAATTAAAGGTTGTTTTAATTTCAGGGTTGATAAATCATTCATGCAAAAATATATCAGTGATCTGTGGTGATGTTTTCCCTTTGCTCTCAAGAGCTTAGAAACTATTCAGCACATGCTGGCAAAATGTAAAGATGAAATGAAAATGAAATCCGGGTTGGTTTTCCCTTGGACCTCACCTGCTTCCTCCAAAAGGAAAGTTAAGTAGTATGAACCAGAATAAAATATAGTTGTTGTTTTTTCCTGTTGGTAGAAATCAGATCTAGCCCTGAGCTTCCTGAGCTGCTCTTTTTTTTTTTTTTAAATTGGCAGCATTTTAGACTCAACGTTTTCTATTAGCATGCCCCCTGCTTCCAGTTTTACATAAGCTGCAGTTCAAGGACTATGCTTTGTCCTTGGTTGGAGTGGTAAAATTCCCATGCCATTTATTTGGTTTATACAAAACTACACTGAGGTTAAGATTTCAACTCAGCTGTAGGTGACATCCTATACTGTGAATATCCAACTCTCAGGGCTGAGTTGTTCTTGACTAGAGAATATATATGGTGTTTGGGGGGATTTCTGCAGGGCTGCTTCGTAGAGTACGCAAAAACAGTGGCTTAGAAAATGTATGCGACAAAGCCTCTCCTCCTTACAGAGCGGAGGAGTTGTGAGCGGGAGCCATTTCCCGCGTTGGCAGGTGTCATTCCAGCCCCAGCCCAGCTGTCCTGGCTGCCATGCTGTGCCCCAGTTGTATTTGCATCTACAGGCTCCTCCCACTGGTGGTTAACCCTTGTTAGACTCACCTGTCCCTGAGGGGGTGGAGTCACGCTCTGTTGTTTTATCCAGTGCCTAAGCCAATACCTCTCACATGCTGTAATCAATAAAGTTGTGGCCTTTTTTTAGCCCATTAACCTAATATACCGTGTCCATGTGTCTTTCTTATCCTCAAGCGGGTGGCGGGTCCTTGAATCACAAACACTCCTTGCGCAACATACAAAATGGAGACTCATTCATCAGCCTTGCAGAGAGATGTGAACATATATCTGTGTGAAACTTATCCATTGATTTAGGAGGGAAATGTGTGATCTGCTTTGCAAGTTACCCAGGTAGCATGAAACAAGGAAAAGCTTAGCATTGTCATTGATGTCAGTGGGCAACCTTTGCTTTTATGAGGATCTGTGAGTGCATTGTAACCTTCCTGCATATGTTATAAGCATTGGATTTGGAATGCTGCACTTAAAACTGGTGCCTTCAAAATGAACTGTGTTGTTTCTGCCTCTTACATTGTTTTGTCCATGGCTTGAAAATACCATGGTGACAGTGATGAAGGAGAACACTTACTATGTGCCGAGAGATGACCATGTATCTTTTCTGGCAGTCTATAAAGCACTGTCTGTGGCAAATGTGGCTGCATATTACCATTGGCTGCCTCTATCCCAGGCAATTTAGAGTCAAGCTAGTCGGGGGTTGGTACAAGTATGTAAGGGGTAGTTCAAAAGTACAAAACAACCGAACAGTGACATCTATATTACTTACAGGTGCTCTAGTTCAGGGACTGTTTAGTATCTACCTATTTATGGGTTCTTAATCTAGATAAAAACTTCATTAAGATATAATTTGATTACAAGAATTTGGACAGATTTTGAATGCAATACTACTAAGCCGGGGTGTAGCATGGGTTGCCGGTGCCCAGTGAGGCAAGTGTTGTGCTGCCCTGGTAGACTGGGCAGTGGTCAGTCCCTTCGCCAGTCAGCATCTAATCAAGGGAGTCCCTCCTTGCAACTAGCCCAAACCTGGGAGCAGAGATAAGGCAGAGAAGGGGAAAGGGCATTCAAGGCAGGGGGAGGGGAGGAAGGAAGGAAGGAAGGAAGGAAGGAAGGAAGGAAGGAAGGAAGGAAGGAAGGAAGGAAGGAATTGAGCCTGGAAGGAATTGCAGCTGCAGGGGCTGTTTGCAAGAAACTGTCCAGGCTTTGCACAGAAAGAAATTGTTGTGTGTGAAGACCCCCAACCCCTCACTAAAGACAATAGACACAGAATTTAGTTTTAAGGTTTTTGGCATTAATTTAGGCCACAACTTTATTGATTACAGCATGTGAGTGGTTGCTTAGGCATTGGTTCCAGACTACCTGAACCTGCACGGTGGCAGGAACAGGACTGACACTGGGCACCACCATATGTCAGTAAGGGAAAGCATCCTGGGGGAGCGAGAACTCCTTCGATCTCACAGCTCACCCCAGATGCTCCCAGGGGCTCTGGCATGGCCCTAGCCCTTTGACAGGGTTCGGACAAAAGCAAGGTGAGCCCCTGGATTCCTTTAACAGAATTCCCTAGCAGCAGCAATAGAGGGGCAGGCACAGCCAACCACGTCCCCTCTGAACAACATTGAACCAATGCCTAACCACCAACCTTACAAAGTTGTGATGATTTGCTGCATGGTAGGCAAAAACCAAGCAGCACCAGCCAATTGGCCAAATGGCAAAATTCCTACCGGGACCCTGCTCCAAAAACAGATAACCCCTAGACAGGCATAGCAAGGTCCAAAGAATAAACCTAACTAAAGGGAGGGGAGGGTGGGTGATCCACTGCACATCACAAGAAAGTGAAACTCTTCAGCAACATATAGCCCCTCAGCAGCCAATAGCCATCCCAATTAGCCAAATCTCTGCCCTAGCAACTGAGGGGCAACCAATAGGGTGTTGTGGCCATCCAAACAGTCCCGCCCCACCACAGGGAGGCAGTTTATGGTGATCTCACTGCAACACGTGCCCTCCATGATGGAGGACACGATTTCTGGGAAAGACAAGCAAGAGAAGATAATCTCCCAGCAAAACCATTTTGACATTTGCACATTTGTGACATTTCAACCACAGTTTTTCACGAATGGGAGGTGGTCCCACTGCCCTTACCGTAATTACCAACATTGCGGCCACCTTCCCTTCGGAAACTCCGCTGTGTCACCTCGCCCTCCTGTCCTTGCAGTGAGGCACTCTGGACAATGCACATTGCTCTGGCGGTGCTTTCCCACCTTCCTCTTCCTCCCTCCCTCCTTGGTGGGTGGCAGCGGCCGCTCTATGAAAAGCAGGGGACTGGATTTTAATTGTACTTAGAATTCATATCAGTAGTTTCTGAATAAGTTAAGTAATGGCTCGTGGACTCTCTCCCTTACACTAAATGTAAAGTGAAAACACAAAGGGGAAAAAACCAGAGAATGCTTCTTTGTAACATTGTTTATTGCCATCATTGCCCAAGTCACAAAGTGGATCATTGAGATTTGGGGAGGGTGTGTGTGTGTCACTGATGTAATAGCAAGGTTTTCTTGCTGTTGTTCTCTTTGAAAGAATTCCAAATGCAAGCATATTCATATCCCCCACCCAACGGGAATTCCTGCTTTTAAATGATATGTGGGTGGATTCATGTGAACAGAAAGTACAGATACTTTCCCCAAAAGTCTGAAACAGCCCTCACTCATCCATACTCAGAGAATGGCTGGCAATCAGTTTCCAGAAAAATAATAATCAGAAGGGCACAATGCGTGAAGAAAGAAAAATGGCCAATCCCTTACTGGATGTGAGAAAGCCTGAGATCTCACTGGGGAACATAGGGCGTTGTCTGGCTGATTCAAGAAGGAGCAATGAGCTTTCAGTGTATATTAGATAGCAGCTCTGGGATAAAAGCATTGCTATTTTTGGAATGGGTAGAACATTTTAAGGGTATTGTTCCTTTATAGAGCACAATCAGAGGCCACTCTTCTGAAGGAAAAGCCATTGCTCCTCCACTGACCTCAGCTGTTGATGCTAGATGTCACCACGGCACATTAGGGGTCTGTGTATCCTGCAATTGCAGTAAATGCCATTTACTGTGTTTTAGTGCCAGAGGAAGAGGAGCATCTAAATGTCTTCTATACAGCTGATAAAGATGAAAGCTTGGACCTCTCTTGCATTTGGTCACTCTGCCAGATTTGCTTTTTGTTTCCTGGTTTGTCACCAGTGAAGGGGAAAAAGGAAAAGAAAACACTGAACAGGTCACAATGTATCCATAGTTTAGTCCATTTTTCCTGAAGCAAGACATTTGAGTGTTAAAGCTCCTGAGAAGGCAATTCCACTATCATTCACATGCTGCAGTAGGAATGCAGTCCTTCGGTGCTCCTGGACTCCAGCTCCCATCATTCCCAACCAGTGTGGCCATCCCTATAGCTTGGCTGGCCTAGCTGGACACCTTGTTGCTCATTTTTGCCCACAAACACTCTCAAGCATACAGAGCTCTCATTTGCATGTTCAAGCCTCTTCTTTCTGAGGGTCAAAGTGGATGTGATGTGGAAGTTCAGTCTTTGGAGTCCCCATTGTCTTTTTCTTCCTCAGAAAAGCAACCATGGAGATCCCTAAGGATTGCATCATTTAATTGTTTGGTTTTCTTAATTTTATCATCTACAGCTGGCTGCCCTCATTCTGAGGGAAGTTTCCGTTCAGCAAACATGAGCTCCGCTGCTAAGTCTTTACATATACAGTGGTACCTCGGGTTAAGTACTTAATTCGTTCCAGAGGTCTGTTCTTCACCTGAAACTGTTCTTAACCTGAAGCACCACTTTAGCTAATGGGGCCTCCTGCTGCTGCCGCGCCGCTGGAGCACGATTTCTGTTCTAATCCTGAAGCAAAGTTCTTAACCCGAGGTACTATTTCTGGGTTAGTGGAGTCCGTAACCTGAAGCGTATGTAACCTGAAGCATATGTTACCCGAGGTACCACTGTAGAATCTTCAACTGGTACCTGGACATTTCTTTTGCCAATCAAAAATGGGGGCTTGGGGAGTTGAATACTTTCTTCTCAGCTCCACCAGCACCCCCTTTATTTCTGAAGAATTGTGCTGGTTCCCCTGTCCCCCCATTTACCCGGTAAGGGGTCTTCTGCAGTAGCTGCAATTCCCAAGGTCTTATAGTATTTTCTGAGAAGCATCAAAACTCTGGTTTTCAATTCCTCTTGTGTTCTCCTGGCCAAGAGATATGATTGTTAAAGCAACTCAGATAATTAAGTGGCGATGGAGCTGAATTGGAATGGATCCTTGGAATTGGTCCAGGCATCACATGTAGCTATTTGCATTTAGGTCCAAGGGATGTGGTTGTTGAAACTGGAAACTACCAGGCAACTTTCAGTGTTACAAAATGCCTGACCTATAGTCAAAGGGCCAAACAAGGCGGGGTGTTAAATGCATCTTTGCATTTAATGTACATTTAAAAAAGATGTTAGTAGCCACTATGGATGCTGGCTGATAATTATCAGAATCACAGCATCTCGAAAGGGGCAGTTTACGCCTTTTCGCTCTTATTTTGTCCTGATGAAAATTGCTCTTTTGAAGCTGCTACTTACATCTGCAAGGAGAGCAAACTCTGATAGGGATCTCTCTTTTTTTAGGATGAAGAATAGGCAAACAGGCATGAAATTGGTACCTATGAGATTCTGTTAAGTGGTCCACTAACCCCTTCTCAGGTTAGGTAGCATGGCTACCTCATCTATTCCTGAATTGGCTTAAGTAGGTGAGCTATTTTTCAGATAAGCAGATTGTCAAGAATACATGCATGTTAGAAGTCCTTCATGTGACCCCTATCTACTCTGAATGAAGTGAAGAAGAGCCCCTTTATCATGGTGTGGGGAGGCTAGGCTAGAGGTAGAGGAGATAGCCCAGAGGAGACTTAGATGACAGGATTCCTCTGCTGGGATATAGAGAGCCAGAGGCCTCAGAGGCCTTCCAGATGATGTTGAACTCCAGCTCCTATCAGCCCCAGCCAGCGTGGCCGATGGTCATGAATGATGGCAGTTGCAGTCCATCCATATATGGAGGCAAGGACCTACAGTAGTAATCTTCTTCCTTGGGATATTAGTTACACAGAGGAAAGGCTTCTCCTCTGCCAGGTCATGGGTAGTTCAGCAAAATAGGGTGTTTTTACAACAGTTTGGGAGTGAGATGTTCCTGCCAAGCAGAGCCTCTTCCCTTAAAACATGATTTCTAAAGCCTGACCTGTTAGGAAATTTAAATCAGTAACTTCCCAGCTCAGAGCTTATACTTTTAACTGGAAAGCAAGACCAGTTCTCATGCTTCAGATTTGCCACTTAGATCTAACCTAAGGCAGAATGCTATTAAGCAGCAAGAAGGATCCCAGCCCCAAGCCTTATTGTTGCACTGTGGAAAAATCAGTCCCAAACTGCACTGCATGAAAAAAGGTTGCAGGCCATGGCCTTTGAAGACAGATGAGGCCAGTCACCTTGCTAAGCAAGTCTGGGTATGGTCAGTCTGGGTATGGGATGGGAGACCACATGAATACCCTGTGCATGCCTCCTTGAGTTCCACAATGGAAGAACTAAATGTATCATATGAAAATAAATACATACAAGCATAACATTCCTAACTAGGTGTGGTCTGAAGGAGGAGCTTCTCATTTGACACTTTTAACCACTACCCTCCATTGGTGCCTATTTTGGGGTGAGTGTGGGTCAATAAAGTGATTTCGGTCAATAAATCTTACCCTTAAAAGGAAAGCGGTATCCCATCTTCTGAAAATGTTTGTGCACTCCCCCGCCCTTTAACTCACCTTTGAGACATTCATGTGTGATGTGAGGCTTGAGGGTGGTCAGATAGTGTTGGGAAGCACCTGTTGCTGCCTCTCCAGCCTCCCTTGCCCAGAATACTGGCAAAAATGGCAGTGGAAAGGTTTTGTGGTTGAACTAGGCAGCCTGCCAGAAGCACTATATGAAACTATATCTGGATATAATTCTTCCTTCAGTTGCTTTATCTAATTTCCAGGTGAAGCACAGGACACAGCAGCATCATTTGTGACTGACTATCTTGAGGACTGATGCTTTTCCACGTAGGTAAGATGTACCATGGCAACAGCTTCAAAGCACAGACACTGTGATCACAAAGATTCGCTGCCCTTCAAACACTTTCTTGGCCAGGCACCTTCTGTGCCAATAAGCAATGGTTTCCAACTCCGAGAATCCCCTCTAGCCTGCTGTTTAAGCTGATTAAATATAATTATGTCGTGATTGCAGCTTTGTGTATTTCTCCCGCTTATCTTGGATATAATCCATTCAGCTATTCACATATGGAGGCCAGCAGATATCCTAACAGATTGGGATCCTTAAAATAGCTTATCAGGCAAGTTCAGGGTACAAATGAACAATGCTGTTTGTATAATAAGCAAATGAAAGGACTGCTGGATGAAAGAAAGAAAAAAGTAGAAAGAATCCATGTGACTGGCTTGATGACCAAGGTTGAGATAATAAAGTAGGCCACCGCTAAAACACTCCTTGTGTCGAGGATGACCCAAGACATTGCGCAGAGGTGGAACAGTAAATGGCAACATCCCCACCCCCAGATCAATATGGGTCAGGCCATGGCCCACCTAATCCAGCATCCTGTTCTCACAGCAACCAAGCCGTAGGTTATGGGTGAAGCCCACAAGCAGGACCTGAATCCAACAGCTCTCCTCTCCTGTAGCATCCTGGCAACTGGCATTCAGAAGCATGCTGCCTCTGACAGTGGAGGCACAGCATCGTCATCAGAGTTAGTAGCCACTGATAGCCCTTTCCTCCATGAATTTGTCTAATCTTCCTTTAAAGCCGTCCAAGATGGTGAGAATCACTGCCTCTTGTGGGAGTGAATTCCATAACTTCACACCCTCCAACATTTCACCGATGAAAATAGGGATGTCCATAATAATAATAATAATAATAATAATAATAATACCTCGTCCATCTGACTGGGTTGCCCCAGCCATTCTGGGCAGCTTCCAACATATATAAAAACGTATTATTTTTTTTAAAAAAAACTTCCCTGTACAGGGCTGCCTTCAGATGCCTTCCAAAGGTTGTATAGTTACTTATCTCCTTGGCTCGGGGTGTCACAAAGCTCCCAATCCTTCAACATTTCTCCGATGAAAATAGGAAGGTGCTAAGGAAAAGTGGGATATTTTGGGATCAAATCAGAAACTGGGAGGGCTTTTGTAAATCCAGGGCTGCCCCTGGAGAATAGGGACACTTGGAGGGTCTGTGTGAAGTTTTTCTGTTGTCTGTTCTGAATCTTCCAACATTCAGTTTCATTGGCTTCCTCTGGTGCCCTGTCCAATGCTATGATAGAGAGGAAAATGCCCTTCCTGCTCCTTCGTGATGTGCGTGGATCAGCTGAGGAGCAGGGTGGCTCTGCACTGTGTGAGAGATTGTTTGTGTATGCTCTGATGTGCATGCATGGGTGGGAGTTGGGGCCATTCATGCCCACTTGGATGACATGCCCAGCACTGGCATGCATCCACAATGAGGCCATGCCACCCTCAGGCCAACAACAACAAAATATGCATGCCCAGCCTTAAGGTTCAGTGGAATCCTCCAGGAAGCTTCTGGAACAATATAAAACATACCTGAAGAACTGTGGTGATCTTGTGATGGTTAATAATAAATTGATAAAGCTGCAATGAGGCTTGGGGGGGACACCTTTAAAGTCATGCATTGTGATAAATAGATAATAAAAAAGAAAGAAGTTAAAGTACAAAGTATGAAAATGCTAATGGATTAGGCCCGACTAAAGTAAAAACTTCAAAGAATGGTAAACAAATCAATCAATCATTTTTAATTAATGCCCCTGAAATGAAAGAACAAAGAAATAAGTCAAAATTCCTTTTCTTGGAAATGGAGTGATAAACTAGAGGCAAAGCTAAGATATCTAGTGTGCTTGAAGTAGCACAGCGAATGACAGGAGAGCTTGTTTTTCTTTAAGCATTATATAACTTACCTGGGCACTGGAAATAGGGACATTCACCCACGTATTCCAAGAGAACAGGCGATAACTTGAGAAGGGATCTCTCTAGATACCTTCCTTGAAGGTAGAACTCCTATTATATTGAGTGGGTGAGGGGCAACCCCTTTCTCTAGCAAAACAGCAATGTTTGGTGTCTGGGAAAATATAAGGATCTTCTTCTTTCCTCCCAGCTAGTGATTCCCTTATGAAAAATGATTAATGAGGCATGTTACAGATGACAGCCACATGCTTCTGTGAAGAGGGATCGTTCATGATTTGCAACATTTTCGGTACCTTCAGGTTTCTAAATCTTTGGATCTTTAGAGGCTGAGCACATCCACTCAGACATGAAAGTTGTCATCTGATGAATACTTCCATTAAGGTGGAGGGGTGGGGGTGTGTGACACATTCTCAAATGCTATGCGCACACTGCATCAATAGCTGAGCTGCTTCACAAATCCCTTCTTCCTTACATTTTAAAACTGTGAGCCTATCCATACCCACCACAGAAGCATACCTCTCAGAACATGTATAAAAGGACCCATGTTAATTACATCTCTCTGATTTTTGGTGTGTGTGTGAGAGAGGGAGTGGATATTGAGAAAACGAACACCCCACCCATCATATCAAACAGAGGGCAAATTGGAGAACCTGGAGCACATGTAAAGGCAAAGTTACCCCTGACCATTAGGTCCAGTCCAGAACGACTCTGGGGTTGCGCGCTCATCTCACTCTATAGACCAAGGGAGCCGGCATTTGTCCGCAGACAGCTTCCGGGTCATGTGGCCAGCATGACTAAGCCGCTTCTGGTGAACCAGAGCAGCTCACGGAAATGCTGTTTACCTTCCCACCAGAGCGGTACCTATTTAACTACTTGCACTTTTTGGCGTGCTTTTGAACTGCTAGGTGGGCAGGAGCTAGGACTGAACAACGGGAGCTCACCCCCGTTGCGGGGATTCGAACTGCCGACCTTCCAATTGGCAAGCCCTAGGCTCAGTGGTTTAGACCACAGCACCACCCGTGTCCCTTGGAGCACATGTACAAATGTGTAAATGGGCTTATGGTATGCTAAGGGTGGGGTTGTGGTAGGAGCTAGAGCAGAGCTTTCCAAACTTCCGATGCTGGTGACACACTTTTTAGACATGCATGATTTCGTGACACAGTAATTCAGTTTTACTAGCAAACCAGAGGTTAGGTTTCTAGCCCCAGGAGGAGTGTGGGGAGAATTTGTGTGACACACCTACACACTGCAGCTGACACACTAACATGTCATGACACACAGTTGGGAAAGCTCTGAGCTAGAGTTATGTTCCAGCAACTAATCAGGCTGGTCAAGTCTGTAGGTTTTAAAAAGTCACCCTAGAATAGGAAAGGCAAAGGCAACATGTGGACCATTAACATAAATTCCTTAGCCAAATAGTTATCAGTGCCACAAAATAAGATGGAATTTCATGGTAGAAGAAGCCTGAGTAGCTTGTTTATTTGACAGCTGAGATGTTACCATGAGTCTTGGAATAGCCCTAGTTCTTCCCCTAGAGGATAATATAATCACATGTCTCCAACAGCAGAGTGTTCTTACCTAACAGTACCTTCAAACTTCATACTTTGGGCCAAAGGGTGATAGCTGTTAACTGAAAAGAAGTATGTAAAATAGTGGGAATTTACAGCTAGCATGCATATCATCACTGCTGTCCCTTGCCTGCATATTTTAACCCAAGGATGAGGGACTACAACTCCCATCACCCCCAGTTAGCATAGCCAGTGGTCATGGACTAAGGGAGTTGTAGTCCAGCATTTGGAGGATTCCACTAGTTCCACATTCCTGCCTTAACCTAATGCTGAATGCCTGAAGTGTGTGAGAGAAAGTAAGTGAGTATGGGTTGTATGTGTGGGCCAAACTCTCTCAAGACTGCTCCTCCTCTGGCAGGGGTGGGGTACCTGTGGTCTTCCAGATGTTGTTTCTGTCACCCCTGGCCATACAATCTGGGGTTGATGGGAACTGGAGAACAACAGCATCTGGAGGACCTGAGGTTCTCTACCATTGACCTATGGCAAAAGTATTTTGGGGAGGGGAATTTGCAATAGAGGTGGCAATGGTTGACCAAGGGCTGCTTAACCCTTTCCCTACTTGCCATTTTTTTTGGCAACTACCCTTTCAAAAATTTTCCATTGTGTGCTACCAAGGATAAACATGTATCTAGAACCCCACAGAGGGAAAGCTACAGGGGGACAAAATTACAGGGGAAGATTGTCATTCCAGGAAAGGATGAAGCAGCTCATTGCTTTTCTCCCCCAAATTGGCATCTCTCAAAGTTGACTCTCCTTAGTACAAATGGGGGAGAAGGTTATACACATCAGTGTATAATGTGCAGTTCCTCCACAACCCCATTTTATCAATAAGATTTGGAATATCCCCTCTGACCTTCAGTTAATTAGGGTTTTCTAGCCTTTTCTGTGTAGCTGATAACTGACCTGCTACGGAGCTACATTATTTCCTATGGGATTGATGGGTCTTTTGTATAAATGCCTTTCATTTCATGGATCACTGAGATTATGTGCAATAATAACCCTTCGGAGCTACTCTAATCTGTCATTTCAATCTGCCTGCTATGCATGGGGTCTATAGTCACATTCTAAAACATTCTTCTTATATTTTGGCTCAAACAAGTTATTGCTTTGAGGCACTAGGGACTTTTTATTTTATTTTAAAAGGACAATATATTTTTTCTCTTACCTTGCAAAATCCCCAAATGGCTGACTATTTTGCTGAGTAATTTGGAGAGCAAACATATGTATTCTTTAGTCGGAGGCAAATTCAGTGATACGCATGCATATTTATGATTATTACTTTTCTCTTGGTAGACTGTCACTTGTGGTTTCTGATCATTCCAGCGTCACCTAAATAAGCCATTCCACAGTACTGAGTAAACACAAATAGAATAATATATTTTTAATACAGTGCCATCATTGTATGTGACACTTGACTGAGTAGAACAAATACAGATCCCTACAATTTCTAGATTTTGACAGATCATTGAGCAAGGACAAGACAGAGGTGGAAGGGAAACAAAGCATTCAAAGAATGAACAGTTAAGTTCTCATTGTAGGAACTGCAGGTAGGATGAGTGAACAAACAAACGAAGGAATTAATTACTGTATTTTTCCGTGTATAAGACTAGGTTTCCCCCCTAAAAATAATGTCAAAAATTGGTGGGCGTCTTATACACGGATACATCCCCCCATTTTCTGAAATCTGAGTCTCCCAAAATAGGGGTGTCTTATACATGGGGGCATCTTATAGATGGAAAAATATGGCAATTTACTGTGGTCATTGGCTAGTTTAGTGTAGGAAGTACCACATTGGCCCGAATAAAAGCCACACTTTTACATACAGAACAAAAAAATGTTTTATTGCTGATTTGCGAGCTTGAGTGCCTGCGGAATTGTAGCAATTGAATAGTGATTTGCGATTTTAGCAAATGTATGGTAACTTTTGCGGGCTTGCAAGATCAAAGGCTTAAATTGGCTCAGAGTTAAAAGTCTACCAACTGCAGCGATTTTCAGCCTGTAACCCAATTTTAAGGAAGTGGCTTCTATTCGGGTATTGTCTCCCCCACCTCCTTGAATTTTAAAGGGGTGGCTTATTTGCGGGTGTGGCTTATATTCGGGCCAATAGAGTATATGTTTGTACTTCACAAACATTTTCTTCTTTAACCCTTTACAATGATTTCCCACAATGTGTCAGTTGCCTCAGTGACATTAAAAACTGCATTTAGACGTTACTCCATTCACAGCACAATCCAGTGCTGGCACCATGGGTTGGTATCACCAGGTACTTGTGAAGACTCAAGTATTACACAACAAAGAAAATCCCCTGTGTTGCAAAACAGAACATTCTAAACAACAAGAAGCAACACGTCGGCTAATAATATACTCACAATATTTTTATAACACTATATTGTGTCAAAAATCATAAACAGAAGGTATACAATATGTGCATGGAGTCACAACCTAATAAACAACAAATAAATGTTCCATGAACAGGGATAGTAAGAATGGTAAGTCACTGTTAAAGTTCACTGAAATGGAGCCTTTCCAGAGTCAATATCCTGCAAACATGAGATGATGAGTGCTCCAAATGTAGCAATAGGGTGCTCCAAGCACAGCAGCCATCAGAACAGTTCTTCCAGCATAATGAACTGTTTCAATGATAATTCTTCATCAGCTGGCAGTAATGTAAAATGAAATCCATCACATTCAATTGCAATTCAAAGACTGCAATGACAAGCCTCAAGACTCAAGTATTAGCAGGGTCCCCACTGCCAACCTTTTGCTTGTTTGTCTCCAAGTAAGCAGTGTTGGGAACAAGGGAAATGAGCAGTTGTCCAAACTTACCTTACCTCTGGGCATGTGGGTTGGAGGCAAGCAAATGGCCAGCAGCCACAGAAGACTGCCTAGTGAGGACACCTAGCGCAGGTGAAGCTGCCACTGATCCTGTGCAGGTCTTCTCACATTCAGTGAGATTCTCCCAGGTTACTGGGTATAGAATTACAGCCTTAACACTTGGCCCATATCTCATAGACCAGGAGTGTCTAACCTGTGTCCCTCTGGGTGGTGTTGAATTTCTATCAGCCCCAACCAGCATGGCCAATGAATAGGGAGGATGAGAGCTGTAGTCCTGGTGACCTAAAGTCCTGGTGACCTACCTGCTGCCACAGGTAGATTTATCTCTTATTCACTGAAAGGTTCCTACATTAAATAACCCATTTGAACTTTGGGGGTTTTATTTTTGGCTTCTGTCTATTTGATTTATATTCTACCCTTCAATAAAGCTCCCCTGAGATGGTTTACACAACAGTCTCGATCCAATCCAATCCAAATGAATGTATTTATCAAAAATGCATACTGAAGTGTGGCTGCCTTTGTAGATAAATATATAATTTTATTTAATTTCAGGGAATTCATAACTGATAGTGCTTACTGTCTTGAAAAGCGAGTAAGAAAATTTTAAAACAGTGTCTACTTTGGGGTTTCAGTGGTGTCATAATTTTAGGTCTTTTGCTGGTTTGTGGCTTGATTGAAGCAATGTAAGAAGTAAAACATTTTGTAGCAGATGATATCATGTGCTAACTTAAGTTCATTGATTTCAATGACTCTAGCTCAAGTATTACCTCGCAATAATTCTGTTTCCAAATTAGTGTGTTTGTAAGGTGCATATGTAGCCACTGTGACCAAATTAGTGCAGCTGTGGCAAGACGGTGGTTTCATTTAATTTCTTCTTGTCAACCAGAAACTAGGCCTTTAAAAATATTGTTACAGCTTTGCTGATGACTGGCATTGCTTTTAAAATTAATTATACAGAGACAGCTTTAGAAGTCCCTGATGTGGAGAAAGTGCATTTGCTTCTTCAGAGTGAAGCGCCTCTAGCTAACTGCCATCGCTATCTGACATTACTAGATTTAGAAACCTGTCCTTACTGAGGTCATGCTTGTGACTGACAGATACCATCTAGGCTTGTTAAACCAAAGGGCAGATGATATACGATAAATGAAAGACGTTATCATTAGCAAACTTTAGCGCCGTGCTCTTTCCATTAAAAGAGTTTACTAGCTTGAATTAGAAAGGTAATTGTGTTTTGATACTAGAGTTCTAATATGGATATTCGTAGCCCTAGGCCTGATCCTGCAATATCATCTTTAGATTAGCCCGTCACTGTATCATTCATTAAAGAGCCATTGCATTAATTTAGGCCCCATACTTAAATTACGACTGCAAGAAGATCAAACTCATCCATTCTTAAAGAAATCAGCCCTGAGTGCTCACTGGAAGGACAAATCCTGAAGCTGGGGCTCCAATACTTTGGCCACCTCATGAGAAGAGAGGACTACCTGGAAAAGACCCTGATGTTGGGAAAGATGGAGGGCACAAGGAGAAGGGGAAGACAGAGGACGAGATGGTTGGACAGTGTTCTCGAAGCTACCAGCATGAGTTTCACCATACTGTGGGAGGCAGTGGAAAACAGGAGTGCCTGGCGTGCTCTGGTCCATGGGGTCATGAAGAGTTGGACACGACTAAACGACTAAACAACAACATCACTTAAATTATTTAATATCTCAGGGATGAAGTTGAACAGACACCATTTGTTGTACATCTGTTTAATGCAAGTGCAAAGATGCATCATTAAGCGGTCAAATTCAGGGTCAACTTAGTCAGGGTCAACTTATTTTTTGCATTTAATATATCAGTTTTTCCAAAGACAAATAGCACCAGCTACTGGCAGTGGGGGCTGATTATTATGGCTACTTCAGCAGTCATGGAATGTGATTTAACTCCACCTGCGGTCCTGAGGTACGGGGAGGACAGCCTCCATTGGCACCAATGCAAATAGCTGCTTCAGAAGAGTGATTTTCCACAGGACTTCAGTGGTGGGTAGGGATGAATGAATCTACCCTACTCCATCCCATCCTGCTTCAATCTGCAGCTCTTTATGTCCTGCCACATTCTTGTGCAGAATTTAAAGGACTCTTAACAAAATCCACCGAAAAACTGTTACCAAAAAGCAAACAGGCACACAGCTCCCTTCCCACTCCTTGCTTTAACACTGAAAAGCTGCTCAGAGCATCTACTATATGCTTCTAGGGTAGATGAAAAATTCATTAGGGCACCAGTGGATTCCCTAAAAGCAGATCTAGCACAAGGCCCTTCAGATGTTACATGACTATAATGTCAATCATCCCTGACCATTGGCTGTGCTGGTTGGGCTGTGAAGAGCCTAGAAACACTTGCAATGTACCACTTTGGCTAACCCTGCAAATATCTTGAGAATGTGTCAGCCATTTGAAACCACAGGCATTGCTGCTGTCCTTAACATTATGGTATTTTGAGAGATCGTTGTGCTGGAGGGCAGAAGCAGAGATAAATGATAATCCAGACCATAAGGCAGATATTGGAGAATTGGCATGCTTAAGCACAATCACACGTATGGCCTCTCAGTAAAAGTCAATGACTTCCCCTTAAAGGGAATGTTCCCTGGGAATATTCCCCAGAACACAAAAGAAAATAAGACCGATGCCAGGGAAAATAAATGCATCATTTTGTTGGTGGAACAAATTTCACAGCAAATGCCCCTGTAGAAAGTGTTGCCATCCCCTGCTGAGCTGTCTAATAATATCAGTCTTCCCTGCAGATGGTACTAGGCCAAAGGCTACGTTCATACAGAGAAGATGTCAGGCAGGAAAAGAGGATATTTGAAAGGTAAAATGAACAGTGGCTTAAATAGGTCCTGGTTTCAATTTTTTTGGTCCTTTTTGAAGAGAAGCAGTGACCCAGCATGTCAGTTGTGCTCACATCACAGTTGGGCTAACCTAGTAAAATGTGGAACCCGCACATTTTGCTCCCCTCCCAACAGCATAAACACAAAACAAATGGAATGATCTAGCCACAGCTCAGTTGGGTGGAGCATGAGACTTTTAATCTCAGGGTTGGGGGTTTGAGACCCACGCTGGGCAAAAAAATTCTGTATTGTGAGGACTTGGACTAGATGACCCTTATGGTCCCAACTCTACAATTCTTTGATGCTAAGACATGCCCCTGTGTCTCCAGCTTCCAGAATCAGCGAAAAACCTTCACACACACAAAAACCTCTGGCTACTGTTCTTCCTTACAAAGTGATGCTGCTTCCAACTATAGGAGGGAGGGGATACTCCCATTTGTCTCTATGGCAACAGGACAACATCTTTCTAATGTAAATGCCAGTACTTAACTGGCAAACCAAGGCCATACTAAAAAAACTAGTATGAATAGTTCCCCTGGTTTCTATTTGATGATTCTAACTCATAGTTACAGGATCACAGGCTTGGAACGGGCTCACACACTGAACCCCAACCCCACAAACCTATAATAATAAATATATTTGAGTGTGGATTCTTCTCTTTTCAGTAAAGTATCCATGCCATATGTGGTATCCTCTTGCCACCTGTAAGTCCTAAGGCCTCAACCTCCTTAGCTGGCTTAAGAAGGCTCCATGACCTTGGGAAGAACACAGGCTGTGTTATACCCACAGTCTGCAGCATGATCGTCAAACACATCCATATATGTTTTGCTTGCCACCTGCCTAGAAAGAGGGGCCTTTCTTGTACTTCTACCTCTGACTCTTTAGGAGTTTTTTTTTAATAGTCATATTTGCCATGTCCTGCCCCCTTTCTTCCTATCCCCTTTCTGTGATTGTGGAACCACTCCCAGTTTCTGGACCTGCTTGGTCTTGCACTCTCTCACTTCAGCTGAACTTGTAGCATTATCTGCTCAGAACTGAACAGTTTGGACAGTTTCCATCCTGTCTTCCATACCATATAACATATTGCTAAGTACCCATTGTTTGTTTTGCATTTAAAGAGTAGTTTGTAACAAACATTTCCAGGCTTTCTTGGTTTTTATGATTTGGATCTCCACTGTAAGTCTATTCATTCATGGGCAGTAAGCTAATATAAGCTATCATTCATAAATCTATTTGAGTATAGTTAAAGCCTTCCAGCTCTGTGGGAACTACACAAGGGAAGTAAATGAAAGGGAAATGGAGACAAGTGAAGTCAACTGTATGTGTACAGAATGGTTTAAGTGCTATGAAACTTACAAGGAATTCCCTACTGGGAGCAGTAGGAGGCTATTGTTCACAGCCACATGGGCTGATACAAACTGCTGTGTTGTTGACACGGTAATCACCTCTAAGAATAAAGTAGTGTAACTTGTTGAGGCTACCTGGTGGCATATGGCAAGACTTACAGCTCTGATGCTTAAATCATTTGCAATGAGAACACTGTAGCCTGTCGTCAGCAATTGTATTATATATTCAAAAAATAAACTTGTCAAATGTCGAGCAAAAAGCAAATGCATTAAAACCTTAAAAAACCCCAAACTGGTGAAACAGTGCCCGTCAGCCACTCCCAACATCATGATTTGTATGCTGCCATGAAGTAGAATTGCTGTATCTAGTGCCATCAAGGGAGCTTCTCTTCTTGAGGAATCGCAGCTTTGGGAGGGAATTTTTGTTGCTACCTTGGTGCAGGGTTAAAACTTTATGCATTGGGCTCCTGATCCTAATTGCTTCCTCTTCTCTCTGTGGTTTGAATATGAGGCCTCTGCTTACACACCTGCTCTCGGTTCTTGATGTCTAGAAGATCATGACTCCTGTAAAACTTTTCTCCTGCCTCTGACCCTTCTGATGTCTGCCTGCTTAGGAGCATGACCTGCAGCCTCGTTGGGACTTACTCTTCACTTCACCTGCAATGGACCACACCCTTCTCTCTGCCCTCCTCCCCCAGTTAGCTGCCTAGAAGAGACCCTGCTGAGTACTGACACGTGTGCCCCTTTCACATACGAGCTGCATGAAGGGGAAGAGTTGTAGTTCAATGGTAGAGCATCTGCTTTGCATGAGAAGGTCCAAGGTTCTGTCCCCAAGAATCTCCAGCTAAGACTGGGAATCTCCCCTGTGTGAAACCCTGGGGGGCCACTGCCAAGCAGCATAGAAAATACTGAACAAGACGGAGCAAAGGTCTGACTCAATATAAAGTATCTTCTTATGAAAAAGGCACCACAGGAAAGGTGAGCTTTGCTTCTGTCTCTGCCCCTAGTGTCAGGCATGCTACTGGCCCCACCTCTACCCTCCACCTCTGGGTGCTTATCTGCTGGCATGTACATTTGAACTGAGAAAGCTGTCATGTGATAGGGGTGGCAGGAACTGTGATTTTGGTTCTCTCAATTCTTCATTTTTCTAATCTTAAATTCAGATTTCCAGATTTCTACAGTAATTTGCATATTTTAAAAGCTCATGAAAATCCACCGACATTTGGGTGCCAATTTCTTCTACAGAACGTATTTTTGTCGGCAGTTTTGACGAATTGTACTCATTTTCTTTGCAGTTGTTCCTAATATCATACGTTTTATATGATGCTTTCACTAATATATTAATTCTTAATACACACAATGCCTTTCTTCCCAACTGATGGCCAAGCCAAACATGCAGCTTCTGAGGTGATACACTTCTGTCACATGGCTCTGCGACTTCAGATTTCTTGTGGGCCAGTTGCATTTTTGCAAGCTCACATTAAAATTGTGCATTCTCCCAATCGGTAACATTTAACTTAGCACAATTGTGTGTGAGGACTATACCATCTCAGCAGCTATGCTTTAATCAGCCTTAAGTTTGAGGGTTTTTATATTTTATCTTAGTCAGCAGAATATATTTTCAGAATATAGATGTAATACAGTACAATACAATGTTTTCAACTTGTTTCAGCCTTAAACCAGGTAAGTTATAATTCTCATACGTAGAATGTTGTACAAATGTTAATACAGTAGAACCTCGGTTTTCAAACATCTTGGTTGCCGAATGTTTCGGAAGCTGAATGCTGAAAACCCGGAAGGAAATGCTTCCATTTTCGAACATGCCTTAGAAGTCAAACAGCTTCTCATTTTTCTCAATTGATTTTGCTGACCACCCATTGCGCCTCGGTTTTCGAACATTTCGGAAGTTGAACGGTCTTCCAGAACGGACTATGTTCGAAAACCGAGGTTCCACTGTAGTTACTATACTGTAGAATGCCTATTTGATACAGTTATATTTTAGTAAGCAGGGCTAACAGTGTTACAGAATTGTCAACATCTTTGCAACATTGATCCCAAAGAAAAACTTGCTTCCTGCTCATCTGTGAAACAGAACCATTAATCAAGCACTTCATGCATTTTTAAGGAAGGAAAGGAGCACACTGAGCTTCCTGCTGAATTCAAGCTGTTTACTATGCTCAAGAAGATCAAAATGTTTTTTATGATGGATGTGTCTGAAGCACTGTGCCCTTTCCCAGGAAGCAGACTCCATACTATTTAACATACATTGTGCTTTGATTAGGAAAATTACTAGATGAGACTGCTACAATTATTTGAGCAAACATGGAGTTCGCTATTACTGTACGTACCCCTGCTGGCTGAGAGCTGTAAGAAGTTATTGCTTTTTAATTAGCATTCCCCAAGGTTTATCAAAGCAGAGCCATTTGTCAAAGAGGCTTTCATAAATCGTAGAACTATGCAAGGCATTGGAGTTGGCTTTAACAGGGGTAATGGATGAGATATAGCGTTTCATTTGCAGGATCAAGATGAAGAACGTTAAAAATATAAATTAAGGTGCATTTAGGAGAAACACATGGTGGGATGCCACTCAGATTTTTGTTACCTGTATAATATTTCGCTGTGTTGAAAAGATGCATGCCTCTCAGATAGAAGTGATGCTTACGCTGAACAATGAAATTGTATTTAAGCAGCAGAATGGTCACCAAATGGTCTACCAGCTGTGGAAATGAGTATGTGGAAGTGTGCCGTAATTGGCCACCTGAACCCATAACTCATATATGCAGAAAATCAAGGTCAAGTGAAGATCAAATCTGAGAAAGCAGTCCAAGGGTTACTATACAACAGAAGAAAGGAAGACATGTGGTGTCAATGGTAGAGAACATGCTTCACATGCAGAAGGTCCCAGGTTCAGTTCCTGGCATCTCCAGGTTCAGCTGGCAAAAGATTCTAGTCTGAAAACTGTAGAGTTATTTCCAGTCAGAGGGGACAAGACTGAACTGCTCCCTATGATATGCAGCAACTGCAATTGTTGATCAGCATACCAAAAAAACGTTCCTTACACCTTTAAGTAGGGATAGGGATAATCCACAGACAACCCATATGTATTTTCTGCATCCCATATTCTATCTGGCTATCCCATAAGCATTTTCTAGGCAAAGGGGCATTGGGAAAGCTTTCTTCAAGAAGAGTTTGGATTTGATATCCCACTTTATCACTACCTGAAGGAGTCTCAAAGCAGCTAACATTCTCCTTTCCCTTCCTCCCCCACAACAAACACTCTGTGAGGTGAGTGGGGCTGAGAGACTTCAAAGAAGTGTGACTAGCCCAAGGTCACCCAGCAGCTGCATGTGGAGGAGCGGAGACGCGAACCCGGTTCACCAGATTACGAGTCCACCGCTCTTAACCACTACACCATAGTGGCTCTTCAAGGAGAATTGCAACACACTCCTTAAGTATAGCTCATTATCTCCTCCTCAGCTTTCAGATCCTACCCTCTTGCATTGGCAAAGCACACTGAAAGGGAAGGAAATGGCAATGCAACTTGCAAAGGCATGGACTTTTACTATATAATAAAGCAGGTTTGATCACACATGGGAGGGTGCCTTACCACTGCTGTCCATGGTACTGAACTCAATAGTTTACACTACATCCAAAGGGAAATAATGCACAACTTCATCCATAAGGTGTTAAATAATGGCAGGGTCTATATTATTGCCTAAGATCTAAAAGCAACACCTTTCCTTCTTCCCCACCTACTCCCGGCTGCAAACGCTGATTAAACATGCAGTTTTAAAGAGAGTCTAAACATGTGGTTTAAAACAGTTTTAAAACCCTGATTAAATGTAAGGTGGGGGTGGGGAGATGGAACATTTCCGTCTTCCCCCTCCTGCTCCTGACTGCAGATTTAATTAGGATTTAAAACCCCTATTAAGCATGCATTTGGGAGAAGGGGAAAGGAAGTGCAGTGTCTCTGTCTTCCCCCTTCTTCACTACAAATTTAATTAGGATTTAAAACCCTAATTAAACATTAGGATTGGTCTCTGAATTGATTTGGGGCCCAGATCCAGGTTAGGTCGGATTGGATGGGGCACAGCCCTATAGTATTGTATTGTATTGTATTGTATTGTATTGTATTGTATTGTATTGTATTGTATTGTACAGTCGTACCTTGGTTCTCGAACAGAATGCGTTCTGGGAGTCCGTTCGACTTCCGGAACTGTTCAAAAACCAAGACACTGCAATCAGAAGCCGCGGAAGTCATGCTGGACGTTCGGCCTCTGAAAATCATTCAGAAAGTGGAACACTCACTTCCAGTTTTTGATTGTTTGGGAGCCGAAATGTATGAGTTCCAAGGTGTTTGGCAACCAAGGTACAACTGTATTGTATTGTATTGTAGTTAATTTTAGTGTTGTATTTTCTATAGTATGACATTTACAAATTCTTTCGGCTTCAGTCCTACAGGATGATCCTGCACTATATGGAAGGAAGCATGAACATCAGGGAGCCAATCACAGTGTTCTCCCAATCAGGCCATTTGTCCATCGCATTCACAGATGCTTGCCACCAATGTGGGATTTCATCATAGGAAAGCACCCTCCTATATTTTTGCAGACGTGCGCACAGGGTGAATCTTGGGTAATGACACAACATGGCACATTTTTAGGAGGAATCCTATGTTTCTTTCATAAGGTCAAGGTAAAGGGACCCCTAACCATTAGGTCCAGTCACAAACGACTCTGGGGTTGTGGCACTCATCTTGATTTACTGGCCGAGGGAGCCAGCATACAGCTTCTGGGTCATGTGGCCAGCATGACTAAGCCACTTCTGGCAAACCAGAGCAGTGCACGGAAATGCCGTTTACCTTCCCGCCGGAGCGGTACCTATTTATCTACTTGCACTTGACGTGCTTTTGAACTGCTAGGTTGGCAGGAGCAGGGACCGAGCAACGGGAGCTCACCCCGTTGCGGGGATTCGAACCGCCGACCTTCTGATCGGCAAGTCCTAGGCTCTGTGGTTTAGCCCACAGCACCACCCGCATCCCTTGTTCCTTTCATACAGACACCCAATTAGTCCATAGCAGATGATGCTCAGTATTCTCAAGACCTTTCTGAGAACATAATTGCCAGCACTCCCTACCCCCTTTTTGATAGCATTTCTGCACAATGAGACTCAGGCAAGTTCTCTGAAGGCATCTAGTCCACTGTGGTCTCTGCAGCAATCTAGCAAGCTGGGCTTCTTAGGTCAATTTAAATGTGTGGTGACTATGGATTCCACCACCAGTTGTGAGGCTAGTATGCTTTTCTCCTCCTCCTCAAGAAGGACTAGAACGAGCTGTTCCTGATAATGCTTCTCTCAATCCTCTTTCTGTGTGCTTCCTTGGAAAAACCCACAAAGAAACTGAAGAATGTATGCACTACTAACAATTGATGCTGATGACATTGTATGTGATTGTTGCTCTACTGTTTCTACAGTGGCATCTGTAGATAGTGGAGAGACTGTGCCTGACAAGCCCCCTATGTTTGCGATGGAATAGGTTGGCAGGTCCCAACAGTATTCTTGGGTTCTAAACAGGAATATTTGGGAAATTTTGAATTTGCTAGGAATACAGGCAGCAATTTCAATAGCCAAAGGATCCTTACTTTTTGGAGCAAGGAATTGTTTTTGCCTTACCACTGCTAGTTCTCTAATACTAAAGGCGGGCTATAAGGCTTCAAAGACTGTGCTGAAATGCTGCCACCTTGTGAGTTTAGCAAAATAAGCCTAAATTCAATAACATTTTTCCTTAGACTGTACTCTGTTATTATACTCCTTCTGAAATGACCACATATGGAATACGTTGCACCAGTTTATTCTACTGATAAAGGGATGGATTCTGGTAAGAGTTTATGCTGACTTTCATCTGCATTAATGCAGCAATGCAGACATAAAGTACATTTGGCTTGTGCATCTAAAGGTGACCTGCCAGAATCTCTCCCCCACCCCCATCCTTCTCAAGCCATTGCAGACTTGAACATGAAAGCCTCATGAGATTGAAAGACAAACCCACCAGACTGTGGTCTATGGGGCAATATAAAAATGTAGTATTGTCCAAACATTGGTTGAAATCCATTTTTTCAAAGAAAAAAGGAGTCCCTTGTAGGTCAATAGTCCATGACCAGTCTGTTATACAAAGGTCAAAATACAAGTAACTTCTCAGGAGGCTGTTAACTGAATTAGCCTCCCTAATTCATTTTTAACCTAATTTTTTTAAAAAAACAGGAACAAACTAAATTATGACTTGAGGCCCTGTAACCAATTAAGTACCCAGCCAGAGATTTGCTTTTGTTTTCAAATGAAATTTAAACTAGGAAACATTACTCCAGTCTCCAGAAACAATTAGTGGTGCATTCATGTGTCATAGAAATGCAACACAAAAATAATTGGAAATCATCTTGTTTGCTAATATTTCACAGTGCTCTCAAAGTCTAGGAATCCAAGCAGAGGTTGCCATTTCAGATTTCATCTTAGGGGCAAGAAGGGGAAGACATTCCTAGCAAGTTCATTGATCTGCTAATGGTTCATAACTGTGGAAATGTCATCAACACAGACCAAACATTCACCCCTATTCTTAAGCAAATGAATTTGTGTCAAGCAGCCAAACACCAACTACACAGGCATATGCAGCTGTTTATAACTTTTCACTCAATGGGAAGCCTGTGACTTGGCCAGAGATGGGTGTTCTTGAGCAAACTCAATCATTCTTCGTAAAACTTTTGGTGTAAATATTTTGTAAATACTATTTATGAGTACGATCCATACCTGCTCTTCCTGCTCCATTGGTTTGGCCTGATTCCTTTTAGGTTAGCAATTGCTGTTCTATGTGACTTGCCTTGAATCCTTTGAGAAGCAATCAACCACAGAGAGGAAATGCTCATCGATGGGTGGCCCTACACTGATTCTAATGTTTCATTTCAGGAGTGGGGAAAGTTTTCCGGCCCAAGGGCTACATTTCTCTTGAAACAACCTTATGGGAGCCACATGTCACTGGTGGGTGAAATATGTGGACTGTACCTTTGTATGATAGGCTAGCAGAAACGGCTCTCTATGTTCCATCCAGGCTAGCAAGAGTTCAAGGACACATTCTAGCCCAGCAAGAACATTCAAATAGGGTACAAAGCAGGGCTGGTGTGAGCTATGGCTTGAGAGGTGTGTGGCCTGGGGGAATCCTAGGAGCCAGAAGCCTGAAGTGGTATATTTGGTAGGGCTATTCATGGACCCCTTAATCTACTCTATAGCCCCCACATCTGGGTGATTCAACCTATCTTGCCCAGAGGGCCACCCGCTCAGCCTCAGAGCCATCTCTGAAACAATTTGCAGATGGGGGGGGCTAAGTTTTTTTTAAGTGTTTTTAAACCCTTAAGAACCCTTTAAATAGCACAGGACCAGATCCTTCTGCTTAACAGCTGTTGAGTGCATGTGTTGATCCTGTGTGGTGTTAGGAAGAGAGGAGAGCCCTGGCTTGAGTCTGCCTTCCCCTGGGAAGATGTAGCTGCCTGTCTGGTAGGTCTCAGCCTTTTTGCTCACTGCCTGATTTCCCCCCACCCCCCAACAGCCATGGATTGGTCTGGGCCAAACCAACCTGGTTCACAGTGATGGGGGGCTGTGGTACCCCACTCATCTTAGGCCTAAAGCCCTCCGTATAGACCTGATTTGCCTTGGTCCTTTACCAAATCTTGTGCACAGGCTTGAAGTCCCTCATCCCCGTTGCATTCCTTTTGTGCTGATATTTAGTCAGATGACTTGTTGATAATGAAATAAACCCCCCTTTCAATAGGAATTACTCTGCCAGCACTCCTCTTTATACACACTGTCACCTTATTGGTTAGATCTTGTACGAGGTATCAGGGTTTATTTATGAAGAAGGGTGCAGCTGTGTCTGAGTGCGTCCTTCTGTCTGAAGAAGAATAGCCATGCCATGCTTGTTGGAAATGGAAGCAGGGCAATAGATCTGCAAAGGATCTGCAAAGATGGCATTTCCTAAGTACACAACTGTCAGGCTTTACCTAACGCAGGAGATAAATGATAATCCTCTCAGAATTGAAAGAGATAAAACTCAGGCAGGGAGATACAGAAGTGTACAGCATAATGGAAGATAAAGAAAGGATTCTGAAGGTAGCAGGATCTATTTTGCATCAATTTGCACATTATGAGTGATGAGAGAACTTGCCTCACCTTCACCAACTGGGTATTAATAAGCTTTCTTGTTGCAACTGGTGTGCTTCCCAGTGACTATTGTGGGATAGGTGCTTCATATGCATGTATGTTTTTCACATGATGTCATTGGCACCAGAATAAAAGACTGTATCCCTTCCCCCCACACTCCATTTAATCTGGTATCTCCAGCCAAGTACAGTGGTACCTCGGATTACATACGCTTCAGGTTACAGACTCCACTAACCCAGAAATAACTTCAGGTTAGGAACTTTGCTTCAGGATAAGAACAGAAATCGGGCTCCGGCGGTGTGGCGGCAGAAGGAGGCCCCATTAGCTAAAGTGGTGCTTCAGGTTAAGAACAGTTTCAGGTTAAGAACGGACCTCCGGAATGAATTAAATACTTAACCTGAGGTACCACTGTACCTCATTACCTTCCCCAAATTTAGGGGATTGTTCTTTTTTTTAACCCATGAGAAAGAGTAGGCACATAGTATGGTGTTTTGGATACATGTGGAATGGAGGCAGAGGGCCTGCTGTCTGTGGGCTTGTGCCCTTCAGTTATGCTTGCAGTAGTTTGATGAGGGCTGCTCCCACAGTCGAGGACCCCTGCTTCATTGATAGTAAAGAAGTGCAAGTTTTCTGCAGTGCTGGGGCATCAGTTGCCAGGATAGAAGCAGAGAGGTTTTTAGCTCCCATCTGCTGTTCTGAGAAGTTTACCTTCCCTTCCCTGATGACAAAGATCTGACCTTCAAAGAGTCTATATATATTTACTTTAGCCTCATGCAGGGAACATAGATTTGACCATGAATCTCCAGGCAGCAAATACAGCCCAGCAGTATACAAGCTTCGTTTGGTCAATTGTGCCGAGTGCAGTGAACCAACGCAGGAACATCAAAAGTGATGAGAAACCATTAGCTGCCGAACAGTCATAATAAAACTGGGGGGGGGGGGGAGTCTCCAGAGAATTATGAACTTCAAAAACAGCTTGATAGGATTATGAAAGTTAAAGTCTTGAACAGACAGCAAGGACATTTTTATTTTTTTTTTGCAATTAAGGAAAAATATACAGCGGTACCTCGGGTTACAGATGCTTCAGGTCACAGATGCTTCAGGTTACAGACTCTGCTAACCCAGAAATAGTACCTCGGGTTAAGAACTTTACTTCAGGATGAGAACAGAAATTGCGCAGTGGCGGCAGCGACACCGTGGTGTGGCGCGGCGGCAGCAGCAGCAGCAGCAGCAGCAGCAGCGGGAGGCCTCATTAGCTAATGTGGTACCTCAGGTTAAGAACAGTTTCAGGTTAAGAACAGACCTCCAGAACGAATTAAGTTCTTAACCTGAGGTACCACTGTAATGGAAACTTACAACAGCCTGTGACTCGTTCTTTTGATATAGTACAACCCACCAATTCACATTGCAGCTGTTGTGGAAGAATACCAGGGGTCATATGAATGAATGCAGTACAGATTTGCTTTTTTTTTTTTAACCCTCTCAGAAAAGTATTTGAAGAAATAGGGTCAATCATACAAGCTGCTCTTTGGATGATGTATCCTAGGCAACAATGGAAGTGTGTGAGGGAGAACATTTTTTTAAAAAATAAACAAATTCCTGGAACTGTTCACACTCCTCAACCACAATGCCTTGTTTTCATTCATCTTTGGATATTCAAATCTGCTGCTATACTAAAAGCTTGGCTGTATAGACTCTCCAAGGAGCTGCAATGAATTTATAAAGCCTGGAACCAATGTTTTTGCTGAACATCTTCTTGCCCGCCCCATGAAGCATTGCACTTGCTCTTTGGTAACACAGATGTGTTTTGGAAGATTGGTAAATAGTGAATGGGATACAGAAGCAACCACACAAATTACATCAGCCATATGTGCCCCAGAATTGGATGAAGAGGTAGACTAGACCCCAGCTTTAAATCCCCTTGGGGCGGACCAGAGCAAAGCCTGCTGGCCTGATCTGATCCATCCCTGGGGTGGGGCCCGCACTGTAGCTGGCCTGCCATTAGCCAATAGGGCAAGCAGGCTGCTATCCACTTCTTGTCCCTGGGTGAAACCAAAGAGGGTTTACCCAGGCCCAGAAAAACTCCTTGCCTCTGGGGCGATTGCTGGATCCTGGGCTGGCATTGCTGCTATCCTGCAAATTGTGTCTGACCTGAAAGGTAAGTATGATTGGCTACAGGCCCACTCCCCAATGTATATCAAGATGTTTTTCTATCAAATGAATACTAGAGAGGTGACAGAGAAAACAAGTTATACGGAGTAGTTCCTTTTAAGCTGAGCTATTTACTGAAATAAAATAGCTCTCTCTCTAGCAGTTAAGTTTTGAGTATGCAGGCATTTTTTTTTTTTTTTTGGAATTGTAGATCTTTCTGTAAAGAGATATGATATAATACAAGTGAGGCTAAGAGCTCCTCTTGTAAATCATCTGAGGAAGTATAAAGTGAGCAGAGGCAAGAGAGAATGTGCTATCTCTTGCCAATGACAGAAACAAATAGTCTTTCCAAATAGATGCTATGCTTTAAATTCATTGTAAAGGCCAGATGTAAGATGTATCTGTTTATGGGAATCGTTTTACAATGACTTCCTTTGGTCTGATTGAGTTAACATGCATGCTAACAGAGTTTCCTTAATTAAATTTTTGGTTTATAATCACGAAACATCCTTCATTTCTGGCATTTTCATTATTTGATAACACTTTGGCAATTTTTATGGCCTAACTCGGAAATCTTTATCCGGTGATGAGGATTTGCATTCTCCAACAGCTGAATGTAGAAGCCTTTATAAATTACGTATTCACCTTCAGCATCTGATAGGAATTCTTTATTGGAAAATTTGGGTTGTGTCCAAGAGAAGATGCTAGGGGTGTGTGTTTACTGCTACTCCAGTACAATAATGGGGGGAATCTCTAACAAGAATATCAAAAGATAAAGAGTAATTGAACACAATACATTGCAGGAACATAAGCTGCTGTTTTATACCAAGTCATACCATTGGTCTATCTACTTTGGTATTCACCAATATTTCTTAAATGGTTGGCTGGAGATCATCAGGGGGGTCTCAGGTCCTCCTCCCTCACCTGTTTTGCCTGCTTAAAACTTTTGTGAACTACAGTGATTTCCCCCATCCTCTGGCCTTTGAGCCTGGACTAGTATGACAACAAGTACCCTTTTGCTTTTCGACTTGTGTATTGCCACCTGCATTTAATCATTATTAGCAACACCGTTGTTAATTGGACCTCATTGTACGTAAGACTGTGAGTTGCTCTAATCCAAATTAAACACACGCACACACATACTGACAAAGCAACTTCCAAAAGCACAAATTACTTCCAAAGACAGCAGAGGCCTTAATGCATTGCAGTAGCCTAAATGGAATTAGTTACTTGGATGGGGGAAGGGTCCAAGGTGTGTGGAGACGAATCCACTGAAATACTGTAAAATCACATAGAAAGGTGGTGTAGCTGTAGACCACAACAGCAATTACTGTACAACAAAAATACATATAATTCCACTGCAATTAAAAACACACACATGAATGCACTGAAATAAATAGTGTGAATCACATTAAAATGTCTGAACAGTCACCAGAAATACAAATAATTCTGCCACAGTGGACAGCAAGATGAATAGCACTGGATGCTGAACTGCAGTGGAAGGGAATCTGTTCAGGCCATGACAAATAAATGTCAGCATGGGCATTCCTCACTTTGTGATGCAATGCTGAAGAGAGAACGAAGCATCAGAAATATCCCACTTCTCTTTTCAAACAGGAGCATGTAAATGAACTCTTGGAAACGCTTCAGCTCTACAGGCTGCCACGTTAAGAACAACGACGACAGCAGAAAGCATCTCAGGTACGTTGGAAACCAAACACCTGCTTAATTCTATGATGGAATATGGAAGAGAGGCAATTTCAAGTAATGGCATTGCAAAGCTTTTTGTAGGTTTCCTTCACCTGCAAAGTCTCCTAGGATGGCTATTCTACCGTTTTCGTATGCACAAGCGGCACTAGCAGATCTTTTTTTTTTTAAATAATTTTTATTATTTTCCAGCAAGTGTTAAAAAAAAAACTAATCCACAAACATTACAAAACAACAAAAGATCTGCACTAGCAGATCTTTACGCAGTTTATAACATCTTTAGTCTGAGGCTGAGATTTGCTTTGGCAGCAAATAAAGTGCTTAGACGATGCCTGCCAATTCCTGCCCCGGTTCAGTGTTGCAAACCATGACATTATGGCTGACATAATGCAGGATATAGCACTAATGTTTCCGGGAGATAATGATGCTATTAATATGGATGACTGGGGAATAAGATGTCAGGAATGCCTCTTAAATCTTTAGGAATGAAAAAAAGAGGTCTGCATCAACTAATGAGCATAAGTTCCAGTTCTGAATATTTTCTAGATATTTCCTATGCATGCTTACTCAGAATTAAGTCCCGCTGTGTGCAAAGGGAGCAGGGATAGCAGACTTGAGTTGTAATCCAGAGGTGGCTTTGTGACTCTCCAGATGTTATTGGTGTTGTCATACCAACACAACATGATGATAACTACAAACTACACAAGTAAGCACAAGTGAAATCATGAAATGTGTGGATAGCTCAGTTGGTTAGAGCATGGTGCTGATAATGCTAAGGTTGCAGGTTCGATCCCTGTATATTCCTTAATAATAATAACAAAAACAACAACAATTTATTTGTGCCCCACCCATCTCACTGCGTTGCCACTCTGGGCAGCTTCCAACATATATAAAAACATAGTAAAACATTAAAAAGCTTCTCTATACAGGGCTGCCTTCAGATGTCTTCTAACGGTTATATAGTTACTCATATCCTTGACATCTGATGGGAAGGCACCACTACCAAGAAGGCATTGCAGGGGGTTGGACTAGATGATCCTCAGGATCCCTTCCAGCTCTGCAATTCTACAATTCTATGTGGGTAAACATCAGCAAACTTTGATTGAAGTGGATTTTTGACCACAATGGCAGGGCAAGAATGAGATGAAATTCAAACAAGATTTGTAAAACAAATGAAAGGGGACCCCGCTTCCAGGCATTATCCATGACTAACATTTGCTGCTGAGTCATATGTATAATGATGGTAAGATATTTATTCTATGCAAGCAGAGAACTCTCCAGATTTGCAGGGTGGAAATTGGCACATAGCATATCCATGTTGCGGGAGCAGAAATACAAACTTTGCACAATGCGTTATGGAAACACAGAAATATGCTCATAATGGATGAATCAGACGCTTATACTATGTTTAGTATAAGTGATAATGTAAACACTTGTTTCTCCATGTAGAATACGAAAGTGCTCTTTTATGTGGTGGCAACTCTGATAGCGACCATAGATTTGCAGCTACAGTGTGTTATTCTGGCATAAAACTGGCATGATGTGGCATAGCTGCTGGTGGCATAAAGGTAAAGGTAAAGGGACCCCTGAACATTAGGTACAGTCGTGGCTGACTCTGGGGTTGCGGCGCTCATCTTGCTTTATTGGCCTAGGGAGCCGGCGTACAGCTTCTGGGTCATGTGGCCAGCATGACTAAGCCACTTCTGGCGAACCAGAGCAGCACATGGAAATACTGTTTACCTTCCCGCTGGAGTGGTACCTATTTATCTACTTGCTCTTTGACGTGCTTTCAAACTGCTAGGTTGGCAGGAGCAGGGACCGAGCAACGGGAGCTCACCCCGTCGTGGGGATTCGAACCGCCAACCTTCTGATTGGCAAGTCCTAGGCTCAGTAGTTTAACCCACAGCGCCACCCGCATCCCTTCACTATGCTGGTGGCATAGTGGGATCCTAAAAACAGGCTGCCCAAGCTTCAGCTATCTCAATTCTAACTTCATTTTTCAGTGATATATACATTTGCAATTTTGTAATAAGCCTGGATTAATGTTATGGGGTGCCGAATGACTGGAATAAGAATTTTTTTGGGGGGGGGCAATTCCTGTTCACTGTTCCCATTTCCAACTGTTCCTTTTCATTTTGCCGGATACAGCCCAGGGTTTGATGTGGCATAATTCAGAACAGTATCATAATTGAAAATTGAAGCCCCTAATTAATCTGTTTCTGCAGATGATTTACAGTATTGCACTGCTGCCCAAAAGAAAAAAACTCTGGTCCAGAACGAACCTTTGTTGAAAGATCAAACACACAGCAGTTCCCTTGGAAACACTGTAAATAAATTGGAGACATAATGTTCTATCCTGTGGGATGGCTTATAATAAGGGGAAATATACTACTGGACAGTGCTGATAGCATAATTTAACCTCTCTTCCTTTGCCCTTTGGGTTTGAGCCCATGTTGAGGCTCTGTAACATGGCCAATTTCCAAATTCATACTGAAACGCTTAAAGCTTGTAAGGATGAAGCAGCAAAAGTAAACAAGCTTTGTTTGGGGGGGGGGGCAAACCACAGATTATCACAGTGTATACCATTTCTAGATAAAGGGCTATATATTAAATTGTGTGTTAGAATGAAATCTGCTATAACATGGCAGATTTATTGCGGTGGCAAAATGGTTCAAGCACTGGTTTGCTTCTATGAATGCAGTTTGCTTGAATTTTGCTTGAATTGTATGTAATTGTTACTCAGTCCAATGATTTATGCAATTAGATAGATACCTGAAGGTAAGTCAACAGTAGTAATAGTCACAACATTACTCTGGTATGTGTTAAAAGACCACAAGATTTTGTTCAGATGAACCACATCCCAATTCACCACTTTGTAAAATAGCCCATTTTGGCACAGACCGATTTGGAGGGTGATGAATAGAGCTCAGGGGTCTAATCCCATCTTGTTTCCCCCATCTCTGGCTATAATCTTTCCCCCTTTTGACAGAAGTGGGAATAACAGTCCAGAATGCCTAAAGACTGCCAAATTGTAGGCAAGTATGTCTGGGATACTTTTAAATGTGATCCCCTCTAAAAGGAACCACATATAATATGTTACATTCTTTTGGAGAAAATTTAAATGTAAGGCCACCCTTATATTTCATGAATTGTACCGAATTTCAGAAGTATAGCTGCCATTTTAAAGGCAGCAGTTATAGTTTTGGAGCGGATGAAAAATGAATCACTTAATTTCTGCTTGTATGGTGTGGGCAATTGGTCTGAAAACTGAGGGCCATGTCAACAGATGCCTCTTTTATGGATTCAGACAAATAGGTTCAAGGGTTTTTTTTATTAGGCACATCTGAAGTTGCTTTTGGAATGGAAAGAACTACATGGGATTCATTTTCCTAGGTGAAACCATTCCCTCTAATTCCAAGCTAAATCTGTCAGTCATGAAGGAGCACCCTCAATCCATGTTGGCATCTTAGAGACATACAGTTTGTCCTTCCAATGCTGTTCCCTCCTCTGAAGCACTGGGATTGAAGAACGCTGGAAAACTCATTCCAAAAGCTAGACCTGCCAGTTACAACAGAGGTCTTCTTCTGTGCCCTATCTCCACCCTGATGATTGCTCTCCATTCCCTGATCATCCAACTTCGGCTGAGAGACATTACTTTCACTTTCAGCAGACACTTGTCTACGGCTTTTCTTAAGTGTCTGGATTGCCAAAGTGCCATGAAGAGCTTCAGGGGTCTCTGCTTGGATTCTCACCACATGATAGGGATTCTGCTTTGCTTCTGATAATCCCTCAGTACCTCTGAGGCATCCCACCTCACCCTGGGATTTAGGATTCGTTCAAATCTGATGTTCATTTCTAGTTAATGCAGTAAAATCCCAAAACTAGAAGTCTATTAACCACCAAGCTGAGCTAATTGTGAGTTTTGGGGCTCTGTGAAATATCTGTGTAAAAAAAGTCTTACTTATTCAAACTGTACTGGAAAGCTAAAAATTAACATGGTGGACTCTGATATTTCACTTTTGACCTTCAAATCGATGTATGTAAAATAGCTTCCCTCCCCCCTGTTTGGGTTGGCCACAACATGGCCATCCATTTGTTTGGTGCTTGCCTGTGGTTGAAGTTCAATAGATATTTGGTAAAAGACCTGGTTTGTAGACAGTTATTGAAATAGAATGGGACTTAGGCCATTGCTTTTCTTTCACCGTGAGGGCAAAGTAATAGGCAGTATTACAGTGGTGCCTCGCAAGACGAAATTAATCCGTTCCGCGAGTCTCTTCATCTTGCGGTTTTTTCGTCTTGCGAAGCACGGCTATTAGCGGCTTAGCGGCTATTAACGGCTATTAACGGCTTAGCGGCTATTAACGGCTTAGCGGCTTTAAGAAAAAGGAAACAAACTCGCAAGAACTCGCAAGACGTTTCGTCTTGCAAAGCAAGCCCATAGGGAAATTCGTCTTGGGGAACGACTCAAAAAACGGAAAACCCTTTCGTCTAGCGAGTTTTTCGTCTTGCGAGGCATTCGTCTTGCGGGGCACCACTGTATGGGTATTGGACAGGGATGACCCTAACAACACAACCTGTTTTAGGAAACAGTCGACAGCCAACTGAAACAGTTAAATTTGACGGCCAAGGAGATTCTGTGTTCACAAAAATACCATGCAGCCCAATTCATTGATTACCTTGTCCCTAATATTAGTTATTTACAAAAATTTACATTTGTATCATGATTGTAAATAGCTTAACGTTAACAATAAAAAACACATTCATAAATAAGCACAAAATGCGCCACAAATTAGTAGATTAGCTTAATACATAAAGACAACTGGAAAAGGTAAGTTTTAAGTGCCAGTGCTGTAGGTGTCTGCTTGGTTCATTCGCAGGGCATTCCAACAGGCAGGTGCCACCATACTAAAGGCCCTGATTCCAGGGAACATAAGACAAACCTTCAACAGCATGGAACACCATTCAGAGTGTCTTTCCTGAGGATTGAAGTGACTAGAGAGGGGAATACAAGGTGAGGTATTCCTGGAGGTAATCCGATCCTAACATGTTGAGAACTTTAGATACAAATATACAAATATCGAAACCTTAAATTGGGGCCTGGTAGTATAATATAGTGTAATGTGAATGGCTTGGCCACCTGGAAGGCATTTTAGGTTAGAACAGTTCTGCCCAGAACATAATTCCTAATTATGCCCCAAATTTAGGCAGAGATGAACAGATGTTGTGGATTCATGATGCTCCAAAACTCGATGTCGGTTTTTATTTAAAAACAATAACAACAACACAAAATTTAGGAGTTCCTATACATGCCTATTTCAAATGACAGCCTAAAAGGCAGCACTAGCAGGTGGTTAATTACTATGATTCCTAACTTTCTAGACAGCCATTATTTTAAATCTTTGACATGATAATTCAGACTTGTCTTGCCACAAAAAAGTGAAGACTTTTCAAGGCTATTAATATTCGCTGTTGGGGTTCTTCTGATACCAAATTACTGTACAGCAGAGCACATCAGTTTGTTATCTAAGGAATCACCTTATTGTTCAGAAATGCAGGAGAAAGCTTGCCTACACTTCCCAAAGGTTCCTCCTACAAAGGAAAATATGTTGATTTTGGATTCCTTTTGTGTAGAGAACTATACTTTTACATCTTTAGGCTAAAAATGGTCAGGGCAGATGTGCTCAAAACTTTAAAAGGCTTTGGGTTTTTTAATTAAAACAAACACCCCCCCCCCGCTCCAGATAGAAAGTAAATCTTGGGACTTACGCACATGCCTATGGAATACTGTAATATATTTTACTATTTTTCCTTATTACAGTGTTGTTTCAACATATTTTAGTTGTTAAATCCGAAACAAGATATGTAGCCCTCGTTTACTATATAGCCAAAGAATTTGTTCTTCATGGCAGTGATTTGACCTGGAAATAAGTTCAGGCAGTTTACTGTGCTTTTTGGTTGGGAGTAACTGAAATGCTACTTACTATCTTGATATAGGACACAGCCACGGTTAGCATCAGTTCAGAGCTCATTAGCTTAGCTGCTGGTGCAAAGGGTAGCATAAATGGTATGGAAATTAATGGTTTCTTTCTAGCGTGAAATAATGCCACAGTCATTTAAAATATTAGTGAATGCTGGGAGAAGAATGTGATGTATAGGGGAAACACTCATGCCAAGCTGAGCCTATGGTTATTGATCACACACATACATCTGTTACAAGCTTAATTTATCTGATCATCTTTGCAGATGCTATAGGAGCTGGGACAGCCCTAATTCTTCTCTCAGTAATCAGTAAAATTTTGCAAGCACATTGCAGAGCTGGATCGCTCTCAAGTGAGTACAGGTAGGTCTTGATTTGCACAGTTGACAGAACACTAATGCAACCATCCTACCTATTAACCTTGCTTTAACTGAAGTTCTAGGGCAGGAGAGCAGAAGTGCTGCCAAACTGCCTACTTGAAGACTTCCTTAGAGTTGCAATTGTCTTGGACTACATTTGTACAAAGGAAGAATTGAACAAACTCAATCTATATGAATGCTGTGCATCCTCTACAACTGTGGTGTCTAAAAACAAAAAAGCTATTGTGACCATGACAAGCTCAGAAATTGCATAGAATTAGGAAACTTCTACTTTCAGTTCATGCACAACCGAGACTGAGGACATTAGTGTGTAAGCAGTTTCCCTGTCTTGGTTGTCCTTATGGTAGCAGTGGAGGACTTCAAAAACATATCTTCATTATGGTGCACAATATAGATAACCTCAAGGAAGTATGTGTATATATACGAAGGTTTCAGCTTCTTTCAGGTGAACCTGTGAAAGGAAAAATATCAGTTCGAATCTGTCTTGATGCTATGCCTACTGACCTGAAAAACCTGGTAATCGTAGACCTATACAGTGGTACCTTGGAAGTCGAATGGAATCCATTCTGAAAGTCTGTTCGACTTCCAAAACGTTCGGAAACCAAGGCGTGGCTTCCGATTGGCTGCAGGAAGCTCCTGCAGCCAATGGAAGCCACGGAAGCTGCATTGGACGTTCGGGTTCCAAAGAACGTTTGCAAACTGGAACACTCACTTTCGGGTTTGCGGCATTCAGGAGCCAAAACGTTTGAGTTGCAAGGCATTTGTCAACCAAGGTATGGCTGTATTGGCAAGGCACTGACCACATTTTCTCAGTAGTGATGTAAGTAATAGCTGTTGGCCCTCTGCAAATCTCTAGAGGGATGCTCCTGCATGGCACATATTGGAAAAGTGTTAGGCAATGCATAATATAGGAGATATGATACATTTATTGAAAATCAGTCCTCCTGGGTATGGTCCCTCACTTTAATTAACTTGTAATTACCATCAAAAGTAAGACGGGTGATGAAAGAGAAAGAGCCTTCGTAATGACAAAACACTGAAATATGATAGTATCAGTTTAAATAAGTTTCTGTTCATGTGTTAATTCTACAAGACACACAGTTAAGAATGAATTAAATATTTTGGTGAATGACAAATGAGCCTTAGTTTCCAAAGTGAATGTATGAAATGAATATTGATTAAGTTAAGACTGTATAATCAAAGGCAATATTAAATCTTATCTGTTCAAGGAGCAATCATAAGTATAATCACATTCTTAAATTTCTGTTTAGATCCAGCAGCTGAATTAAGCATAAGGAAAATGAAGGAAGAGTCATTTTTTCCTCAGTACACAATTCAGTGGTTCACACAGCGAGTTTATGCCTTATGTGAAAGTGAATTGGTTTAAAAGTTCAAGTTTTGATCTGAAGAAGATCACACACACACTCTGGGTAAGAAAACTGATTTCCAAGACAAAGATGCTCTGATAGAGAGAAACACAAGGGTTGAATGAAAACTTTTCCGCTTTATCTTTCCTTTGTGTAATGTGCCCGAGTTTTATTTTCTATCCAAGCTGAACAAGTTCTCAAAATGAGAGCAATGTTAAGAGACTTTCTTCATGAAATTACTTGCACAATACACATCAAACACAACCCGTAAACAATAATCTAAAATAATTCAAAATACCTACCTTGCAATAAACACAAACAACAAATAGCCCAGCATAACGTAAGCATAGGAAAACTGGACCACTAATCATAATAACAGCCCACCCCCTTTAACAGACTATAGATTATTTAATGGCTGAAGGCCTGGGACAAGAGAAATGTTTTCTCCTAGAACCTAAAGATGTGTAATAGTGACACCAGGCGAGAACATTCCACAGACAGGGAGCACCACAGAAAAGGCTCGTTCTCATGTTGTCACCCCCTGAACCGCTCTGGGAGAGGGGGGGCCTAGAGAAGGGCCTAGGATGACAAGTGCAGGGTCTGGGTTGGTTCATATGGAAAGAGACAGTACTTAATGTATTGAGTTCCTGAGCTGAGGACCCAAGAGGACAGGATCGCATCATCCCAAGGTCCCTTGTATGTTCACTTCATTGATCAGTTCCTCCCTGTTGGTGAGAACCAGGTCCAAGAGAGACATTCCCTCTTGTTGCTGCTTCTACCTGAGAAATAAAATGGTCAGAAAGGCCATTGCATTCTTGGCACAGTAAGTTCCAACAGATATCAAGGTAGCTGAAGTCTCCCATGACTGCAACATCTCTCCTTTTTGAATGTTTAGTAATCTGCTCTAGGAAAGCATCATCCGAGTCCTGTCATTAAATGTCAGTCATGTTGCTTCTTATTCACCTTTTCTCTACTTAAAAAGACTCCAGTACTTGTGTTATTTGCTACAAGTGTGCAGCTCCCCCAATGGTACAGTTGATTTGTTTCTTGCTGGCATTATTTTATCTAAAGTGAACACATACCTGCATATCCACAATTTTATATGTTTTGTTCTCTGTGCTTATACTGCATTTCTTTACCTTTGTGTTTTAAATCACTGATGAGTCACTGTTGGACCTAATCAGTCCTAGCCTAATGAGGTACCATTAGAGAAATGCTATATATTAGCGTTTGCAAAATAGGTAATTTACAAGGTGCATTATTGAGCATGGACTTTTTCTTCTTCTTTTAAAACGATACTCTTGGTCTGTAAAGCTTTAGGAGAGAAACACGTCGTAAGAGATTTTTAAATAGGCTTTCATGAAATGTGCTTTATGTTCTACATTGAGCTCTATGTTACATAACATAATATGCCCTTCGGTAGGGAAAATACAGTGCTTTTTTTCTTTAAAAAATGTTTAGGGGTACTCTCATTTCCCTGCTTATATTGAAACACTGCCCCTCAATGAGGCCAAACTTAGATTCACAAAATGTTTAGGGGCATGCATACCCCTGTGTACCCCCAGAAAAAAAAAAGCACTGGGAAAAGATATCACACAACAACACAAACTATGAATTCCCCATTGCATTTTCATGCATTTCCTTTCCCCCATCCCAAAAGGCTCAGAGTGAGTAATATTGAGAGATAAGGTACTGAAATATGTAAATGTCTAAAGATATGCTGGGCGGAAATCTGCCAGTAAAATGACTTGCTGCTCATTTCATGGCTTGGGAGGGGAGGAAATGTTTATGTTCCACTCTTCTTTGGGAAAGATCTGAGCAACTTACAAAAAGTTCTCAATCTTAAAGCCAGGGACTAACTAGGCTATCAAACCTAATTAGATTTCACAATATAACAGCATCATATCACTTCTATTTTATTAAGCAGTATATAAATTCTATGAAAATAAATTATGAAATGAATCATACCACCTACCCTTAGAAGTTGAGTGGGCTCAAAGCACTTCTCATGTATGTATGGGTTATATCTATATTTTGAGGATGGAAGACTAAGATTGGAAAGAGTGGCTAGTCCAGGCATCCAATCTTCGGCCCTCCAGATTTTTTGGACCTAAATTCCCATCATCCCTGACCACTGGTCCTGTTAGCTAGGGATCATGGGAGTTGTAGGCCCAGACATCTGGAGGGCCACAGGTTGGGGTTGCCTGGGCTAGTCTGAGGTCACCAGATGTGTTCATGGCAGTCAAAAGATGCAGGCAGGAACCTCTACACATAGCAGTCACCCCAATAACCAATGCTGTTTTTCTAGAAAAAGAGATGCCAGAGTTCACCATGAACGTCTACCTTGTTTTCTTAGAAAAGCAATGGCAACCACCTGAAAGATGATGGGCCTAAGCTCCGGTGAGCTCTGGCTGGAAAAAAGTCCTGCAAGTAACCTGATGCCTTCTCCACTCTGGTGAGGTTATTGTATTTCCATTTAAATTCTAATTTTTTTTTTAAAATTCATGCCTCTGCCTATGTAAGCATATTTTACGCAGTCCGGGGCTCTCTTCTTTGGTGAATCAAATCCTCTTTTTCCCGGACATACATAACTGGTCACTCTAGATTACAACATTATATTTTTTTCCTCCATTTAATGCATAAGACAAAAAGGTTTCCAGTAGCTGAAAGCCTTTTTGTAGTTCCAGGGTTGAAGATAAAGAAAATTGATTACAGCTGCTTTATGACGTAACAATGCCAGTGAGTGATGATGGTGATTAGGCCAGATTAGCCTACTCCTTTTTCAGATGGACAAAATCATTCTCCATGAAGGGTTCTGACAAACAGGCAGATGGTGAAGTTCTGTGATTGCTGGTGGTATAAATCAAATGCTGCTGAGTAACTGCCTTTCTGCTGAACAAAAGAGAGCCCCCCCCTTTTTTCTCCTAATATGTATTTAAAATGTTTCTGACCATGATTCTAGAGAAAATATTGGAATGCACACACCAAATGTCTGCTGAACTGCACCTAAGTGGCGCTTTTTGAAATCTGTACTTCCCTGAAGGTTCAGGGTTGTGGTTTTTTTTTTTTTACAAGATTATAAAAAGGAAGAGTGGACATAGGCTGAAGGGAAGGTCTGGGCATAAATGGAAGAAAATGCATAGCTAACAGTCCCAGTCTTCTTCTTCCAGCTACAAAGGAAAGTGAGGAGTTGTGATGGGCAGCTCAGAGGACAATAGCAGAGGAGCAACTGGTAACACCTGACTCCACCCAAATACAATTAATTCAAACGCCACCTGGTGACTAAACAATATAATGGCCCTATCTACACATATAGGGACGTGGGTGGTGCTGTGGGTTAAACCACTGAGCCTTGGACTTGCCGATCAGAAGGTCGGTGGTTCGAATCCCCGCAATGGGGTGAGCTTCCATTGCTCAGTCCCACCTCCTGCCAACCTAGCAGTTCGAAAGTACGCCAAAGTGCAAGTAGATAAATAGGTACCACTCTAGCGGGAAGGTAAACGGCATTTCCGTGCGCTGCTCTGGTTTGCCAGAAGCGGCTTAGTCATGCTGGCCACATGACCCGGAAGCTGTACGCCGGCTCCTTCGGCCAATAAAGCGAGATGAGCGCCGCAACCCCAGAGTCGGTCACAACTGGAGCTAACGGTCAGGGGTCCCTTTACCTTTTTATCTACACATATGCTTCTGGGAAGCCGTTTCAGTTCACATAGTCAACAGTGAGGTCTATCAGGCGTATTCATATTTGTATGCAACAGCTTTCATCCAAATAATTAGTGACGCGATTAATCGGCTCAAATGCCCATTGTAAAGTGGCCTTCAGAATACTTAATGGAGTACAAACCTATTGTCCCTTCTGTGTTATTCTTATATAATGGATATTCAAGTATTTGTTTGAAAAGCGTCTTCGTTCAGTTCTGGCCAAACTCCAAAATGCATTGGCCGCATATAGCTCAGAGTTAAGCATACTTAAGTAAATTGAAATCAATAGGCTTAAACATGCATTAGTCAGTGCTGGACTGTGGCCTTTGTTTTTAATAATCATAAGCTTTCTTTACCACCCTATTAGAGTAGCTGCCTTTTCATTGACCGTGATCCTTTGCCTGTAGAATCAGCCCTGCGCATAGAAATGTAGCAGAAGAAGCTACATCCTAGCAGGAACATAAGTGGTACAAAAAGCGAAACCTGCTAACGTTCTGCATGTCACACTGCTGCTCAAAATGCAGGAGCAAGGCTGGTGTGCCTCTTAGTCACATCTTATGTGGTACAAGGGAGAGGGCAGTGAGTTTACACACCCTTGCCCAGCCACCCACCTGCTAACATTTACTGCTCCAGGAACAGTGTTGTTGCAGCCAAAGTGGAGCTCCTGTAGGGCTCTCCAGCAGGGCTCATGGCAGACCGCCTCACTGTGATGAAGCGTCCTTCCTTGGAGTGAGGCATTATGGGAACGGTGGTCATGTTGATCACCTGTGCTGCTGCTTTGCCACAGCGACTACTGTTTACATTTAACAGTAGTAAACTGTTTAAACTTGCTACTCTTAAACGTGGGTGGTGCTGTGGGTTAAACCACAGAGCCTAGGACTTGCTGATCAGAAGGTTGGCGGTTTGAATCCCCACGACGGGGTGAGCTCCCGTTGCTCGGTCCCAGCTCCTGCCAACCTAGCAGTTCGAAAGCACGTCAAAGTGCAAGTAGATAAATAGGTACCGCTCCAGCGGGAAGGTAAACGGCGTTTAGGTGCGCTGCTCTGGTTCACCAGAAGCGGCTTAGTCATGCTGGCCACATGACCTGGAAGCTGTCTGCGGACAAATGCCAGCTCCCACGGCCTATAGAGCGAGATGAGCGCGCAACCCCAGAGTCGCCCGTGACTGGACCTAACGGTCAGGGGTACCTTTACCTTTACTCTTAAACTTTAAATAGTATTTGCACATACTGAAGCCACCTGAAAGCAACACAGTCCTCTTGGGAGCCATCTCACCCACAATGCCTCACTCTGGGGAACAGCCTGCCCTCAGAGTGACTCATTCCAGTGTGGACACCACTGGAAAGCAGGTGTGTGTGTGGAGGGGGTGAACCAGGTGCCCCCACACAAGAATCCCCCATCCTGCCCTGCCTGCCACCAGGGGTCTCTGGGTCCTGGAGCCTGGCCTGGCCTTGCTGTTGCTGGAGAGATAGCAAGGAACACCACCAATTGCTTTACTACAGCAGCAAAGTTGCAGTGGTGCTCCTAGAATGACAAATGGCAGTGGGTGACTAACAGGACCCCTTTGCTCACAATGACATCCTATTTCCCTTGGCATACTTTGCCACAATAAGAAAGGCATTGTCAAATGGTCGGGTCCAGAGAGCCTCAGCACATCTGTGCTGTGAAAACAAAGGAAGAAGCATATGGGCACTACACAAAGAAGTGAATGTGGTTCTGCCTCAGGCAGCAAAATGTTTCGCCCTTCCCCAAACCATGGTGTAAACAAGGTGACTACACATTATTGTACTAAAGTAGCCATTCTAAACACCATATTTTGCCAAGGGACTAGAAAATTAGAGTAATCCGGATGATATTAATTGTGCTGGGTATCATATGTCACATATCTACAATGCCTTGGTCTTCTTGAGTGCTTTGGTGTCCAATCATATTCTCCAAAATGAACTATAAAAAAGCTAGCATTAATTATTGCAACCTGTTGCAGATGGTTACCTATTTTTGTACATTGTAAGCTGCTATCTATAATAGGCACCTACAGTATAAATAAAAGGTTCTGTATTCATAAATTCTACACTCTGGGATATTCTGAAGATAGCAGATGATTCATATTTCCCAATACCCTCTGCTATTGCAGTAGAATTCTATATGGGGGTGAAATACTCTCATCTATTTATTCAGTTCAGTTATAAATCATTTTAACAAATTAAACCCCATTCACAGGTTTGCAGCAGGAATGTTGCATCTTGCTATAGAATGGCCAGCAAAAAAAGGAAGATGGAGGATAGAGAACAATGTTAGTAAGAATGCTTGTGCTGGCATATGCTATTCATGGCTTGTGTTGACAAAATAGTCCATGTAGTGAATTTGTGTAATCCAGGATTGATGAGGATAGAAAACAGTTATACCAACAAGTCTACTTTATGAAAGGAACATCCTAGTCATAGAAATACTTCTTCCTCAAGCAGAAGGAAAGCTCTAAATTCAATCCATTGTCAAATAATTCCTTTTTTTATTTTTTGAAACAAAAACTTTAGCCCATGACTTTGGAGTGAGATCTTGACAACAGTAGATCAATGGGAAATAGATCCACTATGAAATGCTCAAATAATTTTTTTGTATTTCAAACAAGCAGTTCACTTCAAATTTTGAACTCCTAAATATTGAAAAGAGATTTTATTGATGAAGTACTTTATATTATATTTAAGTAATAAATAAATAACATGGCTGGTTAGTTTTGGCAGATTCATTTTTCTAGTTTTTACATAGTTTTAACATTTTATAGTTAAAAATAACATTTTATAGTTAAAAATATAGTTGGGACACGGGTGGCGCTGTGGGTAAAACCTCAGCGCCTAGGACTTGCCGATCGCATGGTCGGCGGTTCGAATCCCCGCGGCGGGGTGAGCTCCCGTCTTTCGGTCCCAGCTCCTGCCCACCTAGCAGTTCGAAAGCACCCTTAAGTGCAAGTAGATAAATAGGTACCGCTTTATAGCGGGAAGGTAAACGGCGTTTCCGTGTGCTGCTCTGGTGCCGGTTCGCCAGAGCAGCTTCGTCACGCTGGCCACATGACCCGGAAGTGTCTGCGGACAGCGCTGGCTCCCGGCCTCGAGAGTGAGATGAGCGCACAACCCCAGAGTCTGTCAAGACTGGCCCGTACGGGCAGGGGTACCTTTACCTTTACCTTTAATGCTGCCCCAATGCATCACCTGACAAATGCATAACAGCATTTATCATAAGTCACAATGCACCCAAGAGTTGATAGTCTAGATTATTTTGGCTGAGTTTATAAAAATAATAATGCAGGGCTAATAGCTCTCTATTTATTTAGAGTAGCAAATAAATCAACCTCTTTCAAAAATGGAAAGGCCAGAAAAGAAGAGATTGTTCTTTTCCATTTTATTTTTTTTCTGGCCTAAGGTAATTTACATAACCATACCCAATTCGGGAGAGTAATTTATCATGTTCGGGAACTGTTTTTCCCCTACTGTTTTTGGAATTTCTGTAAAACTCATTTGGTAGCAAGGCTGATAACAAGTGGTGCAAAAGTAGAACCATTGCAGACAAGTGCCCGGCTCCTTGAGCTGTAGTAGCAGTGGGAGATGGACCCACTTCCTGGCTCAGCCTGAGTAGGCCCACTGTCATTATATCCCACAACTAGCACTCCAAAACTTGGTGATGGACTACTGATTACCACAAGGATTTATAAAGCCTTGCTGAGCCTTCATGGATCAAGTCGCTAAACAGGGAGCTAAGCTGAAGGAGTGAAAAATTCACAAGATCCACAATTGAGAAGATCTACTTGGGGGCACCAAATTTTGGCCTCGCACAGGGCACCATATTTCAAAAAGGCAGCCCCTGCAGGCACTGATCCTAGAAGGAGCCAATAGCCATGCCAGAGGATACTGACCCTTTCACTAGCAAGCTGCACACTCAGAAAGTGAGGCTTGTTGTTATGTTGCACAAGCCTTTCTTCTGTTTTGTCATCTACTGGTATGGAAATAAACGACCTCTTTCATGTCAATTTATCCAAAAAAGAAGCCAAGAAGAAGGTTTTAATATCCAGATTCACATCCTCGTGGCAGTGAATGGGTGGAGGCAGACAGCTGGGTGAAGGTAAGCATCCCTGTGTGACATGGGCGTAGACAGGATATATGTTTTTTGGGGGAGATCAAGACACCCACCTGTCATCATCCTCTGTCTGGTTCTGTCCAAGCTACCTGTGACACACTTCGACAGTTCACAGAAGCCACGTCTCCATCGGGTTGCCAGTTGCGTCACTAGAATGCGCCACAACATCATCCAAGTGACCTCAGCGAACATTTCAGTTTCAAATATTTCAATCATTTCTATTCTTAAGTGTTTTTATTTATTTACTTGATTGGGGGGGGGGGAGAGCAGCCACCACCACACCTGCTGCCCTGGCTATGCCCATGCTGTGTAAGAATGCAGAGGAGAGACATTAAAATGAGGAAAATATCATTTCAGTTTTTAAAGACCACATTTGATAAACTTTTCACATGGTCCACCAGAGAATTACTTTTCTCACAATGGGTTTCAAGACATTGTCTCATCCTGTGTTAAATATCCTTGACCTCAGGTTTCTGCTTTTGTCTCTAAAATGCCTAGCAGAACCTCAGATGTTAGCAGGACTTTTCTTCTAGAAATAAGGGTGCCGATATTGCAGACCCTTGAGTACCCCCAGAAAAAGAAGTATTGGATGTTAGTAATCTCCACATAAAGTCTGCTAGCTCACATGCTACCTTTTATTATAGAGTACTGCTTTCTATCACACTTTAGTTGATAATGCTGTTGGGAGGTAGTAATAAAATTGGTGTTTTAAGCATTCATCTAAAATATGCTCATGTTTCCATTTACACTCCAATGGTGAACAATTTAAGCCTGTGCTGATTCAAGCTATGCACAATGTTACGACGACTATGCCCCTCTAAAAAACAGTTAAAACATCCTCTTTGAAAATAGTTGTTGTTGTTGTTGTTGTTGTTGTTGTCATAATTTTAAAGACTTCACTGAGTCTGATTTATCTGTTTCTTTATTGGAATTATCCCTTCCTTCTTTCCAAAGGAGCCCAAAGGATTCTCAGTTGCCACTGATAAACTGAGCACTTTCATACATAAGATTACATTTGTTAAGCTTCAGACATATTGTTAGAGCTTTCCCACTCTCTGCAGGACACATTTAAAAGCATAATTATCTAATGAAAATCATACTTTTGAAGCTTGCATATCCACAGTCTGTCTACGGTAGTTATCATCATTTTCGAGCAAATGTTAAACATGAGCTTTAAGTTGTGATTAGCAGTTGTAAAGAACTAGAATAAAATGTAAAGGGTAGGAACAATTTTTGTGTCTAGCACCACTTCAGTACTTAAACATGAACCTAATCCCTGACATTTATTGTAAATCTGTTGTTGCAGAAGTCACTTGAAAAAGAAGAAGACGGAGAAGAAGGAGAAGAAGAGTAGTAGTTTGGATTTGATATCCCACTTTATCACTACCCTAAGGAGTCTCAAAGCGGCTAACATTCTCCTTTCCCTTCCTTCCCCACAACAAACACTCTGTGAAGTGAGTGGGGCTGAGAGACTTCAGAGAAGTGTGACTAGCCTAAGGTCACCCAGCAGCTGCATGTGGAGGAGCGGGGAAGCGAACCCGGTTCACCAGATTACGAGTCCACCACTCTTAACCACTAAACCACACTGGCCAGATCCCCAAATCTATCAAGCCAGAGAAGAGTTTCACCATTGACATTAATGGGGCTAAACTGCCTGAAATTCAATTACTCTATTACCAAAGGCAGGGTGAGGAACCTCCATCCCAAGGGGCCAAACATGGCTTGTTGTCAGGCCGCCCGAGTTTGCCTGCGAGTCTTTTCTGGGGAAGCTATGCCCACTCACCCCATATCTGCTGTCATGCATGACAGGAAGTGTGGGTTGGGTAAGGGTGGGGCTTCAAATGAATAATTAAGGTCTTAAAGCGAGCTCCCAGTTGTTATTTGCTGGGACAAGGTGTGCTCCCACCTTGTTCAAGGAGTCGGAAGCAGCTTCCTTTTGATGGAAACCACTTCTCCCTCCCAGTGTTGCTCTTTGAAGCAGCCCTCAAATGTCAGGGACTGGCGGGGTTCTCATGAGTGTGTGGCCGAAGCAGCAGGGTGGGGAACAGAGGCTAACCCAGGAGAAGGGCCAGCGACTTATGGGGTCTGGTGCCATCTGAGAGGCAGGAGTTGGGGTGGGATGAAGGGGAAAGGTCCAAGCATCAGAGGTGGAGGAGGGTGTGCAGTGTGTCAGAAGTGGAAGGGAGGCTGCTCAGGTGAGGGTATAGTGTTTGCAATAATTGGTGGGAGGTTTTTTGTATGGAAACCTTTTTGAAGATATAATTCTATCCCCTTGCTTGGTTGTACCATACCACTTTCTTGGTGCAGAACTTTCCTTGCATCGATGCTTGTGACACAGCTGCCGCTTAAAAAACCCCTACAAAAACACAAGTCTTTCTCCTCCCACTAAATGCAGGCAGCAGTTAAAGATTGATTGTAATCTGCATTTGTCATTTTCTCCCGTCCTCCTAGATAGACATTGTATTCTTGGGGCAGCTTTGATATAGTTTGTAATCAAATTCCATACCTAATTTGAAAGGAACACGCAAACAGCTTAGCATTTTCTCTCCCTGAAATGAAGGCTTGGGCAGAATGAAGGATGAAAATCAATAGAACGGAAATGCTTCCTGCTCTGAAAGCATGATGAAAGGCAACTAATTTGCTCTGTTTGTGCCAGACTCACTAATCTGCCTTCCCCATGGTAGGAATTTTGGAGTGGTTACAGAGCTAGCAGAAAGCTCATCAGTGAAGCACTCCTTATCTTCTTCGAGGTGTTATTTTTGCAGGGACCAGGATAAATTCAGAGAGAGAGAGAGAGAGAGAGAGAGAGAGAGAGAGAGAGAGAGAGAGAGGCGTTTCAACAAACAGCCAGATTTGTGACATGAAGGTTATATTTTGCAAGTAAAAGTGACCTTGGACTGGTTTATGAAGTTCTGAGAGTGAATAAACATCTGGACCTTCTGCCAATAACAGTGGCAGACACAAAGATCACTTTTGACTCCATTTTGGCACAAGACTCAACCAGAATCTTGGAAATCCTTATTTGCTCCAAAGTGAAATGCCCTGAAAAATGGTCCTTTCTGTGGTACAATGGAACACATTGGATGCAAACCTCTTTATCTGAGGCATGGCTGGCATAGATACATACGATCCATTTGGCACCTGTGCTAAAGTTTGACATCCATATATAACTCAATGAACCAGCTGTCCATAGCGTCACACATCAAAATCCTTTCTCATTTGGATTAGTGAAGCTCATACAAGTAGGTATCACAGATTCAGGTGCTTGCTTACCACAGGATTAAAAGCATTAGATCATAAGGTATGCCAACCTCTTCAAGCCCATGGGCCATTCTCCTGGTTGTGCTTATCCTCTGCTGGAGGAGGATAGGGGAAAGAGAAGTTTGGAGCTCATTCAGGTTCATCGCACCTTGCGCATGCCACTCCAAACCATGATTTAGTGTGATGTGCAAATCCTTTGGAATCCTTTCCATTGTTTTGTTGGGCCATGCTGCCATCTTGTTAGCTTTATGTGGATACATGTAAGCTTCTATTGAGGAGCGAGAAAGATATTCAATAATTCAAGTAGGCCATCAAATGGAAGCAAGTTACATAAGTCAGACTGACACAAAATTCTAATGATAAGAGCTGTTAAAGTAACTTTACTTGAAGAGTTGAATTAATCTTAAGAGTCTTGTAGAAGAAACATTGTGACATTATAACTGGCAGATCTATTCAGCCTGAAGTAATTTTCTTGAGTGATATTTTCTGTATATAAAATTCAAACAAAGTAGTTCTGGAACATGCACTACTGTTGAAAACGTGTTTCATCTCTTGGGGCAAGATTATTTAAATATACCTAGTACCTTCAACGTTTGCCTTTGGATTTCAACACAGAATGTAAAAATAAGTTAGAAAGAATCTGATGGGAGGGGCGGGGTATTCACACAGGGATACATTTAGATATCTGAATATCTTGTCGGCTGTTTTATGTGATCAGCACTGTCCAAGATTCCATATATATTGTGTAATCTGGGAAGTTAAACCAGGATTTAGTATCTTGCTAAAGTGTATTCAGCAGAACATAAGACTTAAGATGTAGAGGACCCCACCATGGCCAGATGAAATATGGAAGAGGTTGAGGCACACATATGGACTCAGATAAGCCTTTCTTTCCAGGACCAAATTGGCTATTGGGCTATGTATTTTATATAGTAGGATGAAGGCTGCTGCTGTAGAACAATTATCTGAGTTGAAAATGGATTTACTCCATTCCCTCATCACTAAGAACTTTATGGCACTTTCTTTATCACATAACATCAAAGCAATGCATCAGGGAGACTTAAAAAAATACCGTATTTTTCGCTCTATAAGACGCACCAGACCATAAGACGCACCTACAGTGGTGCCTCGCAAGACGAAATTAATCCGTTCCGCGAGTCTCTTCGTCTTGCGGTTTTTTCATCTTGCGAAGCATGGCTATTAGCGGCTTAGCGGCTATTAGCGGCTTAGCGGCTATTAACGGCTTAGCGGCTTTAAGAAAAAGGAAACAAACTCGCAAGAACTCGCAAGACGTTTCGTCTTGCGAAGCAAGCCCATAGGGAAATTCGTCTTGCGGAATGACTCAAAAAACGGAAAACCCTTTCGTCTAGCGAGTTTTTCGTCTTGCGAGGCATTCGTCTTGTGGGGCACCACTGTAGTTTTTGGAGGAGGAAAACAAGAATTTTTTTCCCCTGAATCTCAGAAGCCAGAACAGCAAGAGGGATCGCTGCACAGTGAAAGCAGCTCTTGCTGTTCTGGCTTCTGGGATAGCTGCGCAGCCTGCATTCACTCCATAAGACGCACACACATTTCCCCTTATTTTTAGGAGGGAAAAAGTCAGTCTTATAGAGCAAAAAATACAGTATATTGATGGGCTTGTTTGTTTGGGGCCAGGACCCAGATTTCTGTAACACCCAGCAGCTGTAGATCCTGTATCATCTTAGGATGCAACTTAGGATGCATTTGGCTGTTTTAGTTTGCTGTACTCCACTTGGAGATATCAAACAAACGCAAATAAGCATATATTCAGGGCAAGCAGGTCCCTTTCCCTATGTGTCCAGAATGAGGGTTATGTGATATATAGGAAGCAGTGAGCTCACTCTGAAGCGGCTTCATATGTCCTTACTGACATTATCACAATGCCAAGTTAAACAGGGTATTTGGCACTGTGATACCAGCTTGTTCACAACACGGTCTCTAATTGGCTTGGGTCATATTGTGGAAAGGACAAAGTCCCAGTGATTATTGTAGTTTAAAAAAAGACGCACCAGCTGCTCAGCCCAGCAGTGAACAACAGTAATTTGTAAACAATAACAAGCCAGGGTTTGGGTTTTTTTTTAGCAGGAACTCAGGGGAACTGAGTTCCCTTACATTCTTTTAAATTAAATAGTTTCTCTCTCTCTCTGAAGGAACTGAAATGCATATACACCCAATGCCAGAGCTAAAAATCTGCCTATATCTGTAATCAATAAAGTTGTGGCCATTTCTGATCCAGATCGTTGCCTCCTTGAGTTCATTAATCACATCTTACATTTACTGCCTGGGATGTGTGTGTAGCACTGTCACTGTAACAAACAAACAAACTTCATGATGAGTTTCCCCACCTTCCCCCCCCCCCCCAAAAAAGCACAGATAACAGCCTTTTTTGTTTTTCAGTCCTAAAGGAAACACTTTGGCTTCTCCGCAAAGCCCCCTTTATGCACCAGAAATGTTCACATAATAAGAACATTTACTATAGTACTTTATAAAGCATTTCCATTGCTTTGGTGCTTGCAGTACAGTAAAGCAATTCTTCTCAAAGACTTCTCTGTCTACTTTTTGTATTTGTCGACTTCTTTCACTAAAACACATTAATATTCCCCTAGGATGAGAAATAGGGCTGCTTATAAAATCTTGTGTAATTAGGAAAAGATAAATTATCCCACTTAAACCTCTTAAATATTCTACATGCAATGAGCTGTGTATTATTTTTGCATTTATATTATTTGCAATTTACTCTGTATTGAATACCAATGATGAAATGTACTTTACTACAAAACAGGTGACTCAGTTCATGTGTGTTGATGTCCTTCCTAGGAGCAGGATGTGTAAGCCTTGTTCTTGTCATATGGTTTATAAACAGCAGCAGAAGAAGCTCAGTGTTGTATGCCTGGATTTATATTATGTTCTTCCCATTGTTAGCAGCGTTGGTTTTCATATTTTGAACACTGTTGCATTTCCCCTTTTACCTTGACTTCATGACATTAGCTCTCAATGTAATGCTTTGCTTAAGTACTTAAAGCACCTGACATTCAAATAGCTCCAGATATTGCTGGCTGGTGCTGTTGATAGCTGGAGTCCCACAACATCAGGAGGACCACATGTTCCCCATATCTGAAGTAGGTTCTGGAGCCCTGGTGAAGTCTGGCTAAAATTAAAGCATGGGACCTGAATAATCTTAAGTCTTTTTTCTTTACATTGACTGATTGCTAATATTTTTGAAGTGTCTTTGATAATACCCTCTGATTTCTAACTCAGTGCAATCAGATGTTGTTAACTCTGTAATATATGGTTACTAATGCTTTTCTACAATGAATCTCTTGCAGAGAATGCATTCTTCATGAAAAAAGAGACTCACAATAACCCGGAGACTTGGAAGGCATTGGACAGTTTCAAAATAATTCAAGGAGACACCTTTCAATGAGTTTCTTTCAATGGACAATAGACAATTTAGGGTGGGAGAAGTTGAGATCATCTTTGACATTTAAAATAAATTCATTCACTTCATTACAAATTGGGTTCAGATTCTCTTGTTTGTACCACAAAATCCCAACTCGTCTGTTTGAACACATACATTACTTCCAAACTACTATTTCTCCACTTTTGGAGGTAGTATGCTTCTTTCTTTCTTTTTTGAAATCATTCTTATTAGTTTTACAAATACAAAGTTATAAACAGAGAATCAAAAAGTATATCCTATAAAGAGATTCCTCCAAATCTCAGGACTCCCTCCCCCCATCGCCTCCATGGGGTCCCATTTTAAACATTTACTACTGCATATTCTTCCATACTCCAATTTTTATATCAGACCATATTATCCATAGTAATTATTACACTACAAGTGAAATCAAAATCCTGCCAATGTTTCCATCTGCTGGAGGCAGTATGCTTCTGTACATTCTATCCTAGCTGATGGAAACTGCTGGAGGAGAGAATGCTCTTGTGCTCAGGTCCTGCATACGGGCTCCTCAAAGGCATCCATGAAAACAAGATGCTGGACTAGATGGACCATTGGCCTAATCAAGCAAGCTCTTCTTATGTTCTGATGTAAATACAGTGGTACCTCGGGTTAAGAACTTAATTCATTCTGGAGGTCTGTTCTTAGCCTGCGCTATCACTTTAGCGAATGGGGCCTCCCGCTGCCACCACGCCGCCGCCGCCCAATTTCTGTTTTCATCCTGAAGCAAAGTCCTTAACCCGAGGTACTATTTCTGGGTTAGTGGAGTCTAACCTGAAGCCTCTGTAACCTGAAGCGTATGTAACCCGAGGTACCACTGTAGCCATTTTGGAAAGCAGTCTTATCCATGTATACATCACTGAGTTCAGTATAAAAGATTGTAGTCTTTAAAGACCTAAACCCAAGGCAGACTTAATATTGCTTAAATAAGTCCAAGCTCTTTGTTAAATTTAGGCCAACAACTGCAGGTCAGCAATGGGGAACATGCAGCTTTCCAGATGTTGTAGGCTCCCATCACTCCCAGCCATTGGCTATGCTAGCTGAGGCTGATGGGGGCTGGAACAATGGGATTCCTTACAGCATGGCCATAGATTCAAGATGGCTGCTTGGAATATAGCCACCCGCAAGGCTGGCTTTGGTATAAACCCAGGCTAGCAAAAACATCTCCAAATTTGCAAATTAATGAGGGATTTTAAAAAAATAATAACCCCCAAAATGATCTTACAATTTTTTTTCAGAATCAGTAACAAAGTCAAAGCCTAACGTGATGAGAGGAACCTAAAATGGAGACTCCGCAGAATACAGAGACAATTGAAAGACAATAGCAGACATTAGTAAGAGACTCTGTAGCGGACATGACAAAGGCAGAATTTACAACTCTATTAGCAACTCAACAGGAAACTCTTAAGGATTTAATTAAAACCCTGCTGTGCCCTATGGAGAAACAACTTTGGGGATTTACCGGTAATACAAAGCTTGAAGCCCTGATGGAATCTACAACAATGACAAATTTACAGACCCAGGCACGTGAGGAAGAACTTCCCCGTCTGACAGCTGAAAATGAGAAATGAACTAAAGGATTTGGAAAACAGATTTGGTGTGTGTGCATGGAGTGCATTGCTTCCTGGAACCCCTCCTCAGGACATTGTAGTGTACTTTGCTCACTACAAAAAGAAAGAGGAAGTATAGTCCAGGATAAAGGACCACACTTTTATACAATATGAGGGCATCAATTTTAAGGTGGCGCAGGATTTTCACAAGCAACTTTTAAAAAAAAATATATATGGAGGAAGCTACATTCTTGTACCCTAAAACAACAGGAAGCGAAAATCAAATATCGCTGGGGTTTCCCTTTTAGGCTCATAGTATTGAAAGGCTGAATTCAGCTTCCTGCCACCAACCAGGAATAGGCAATAAAACTTTATTCCTTAGACCGGGTGAAATGCAACTTCAGGATTCAGCAGATGAAATACATGTACAAAATAACTGGACTTTCAGAAAGAGACTGGAGAATGGTTGGAAAAAGTAAGTGATCATGCAAATATACCAAGGATAACTGAAGTTTTGCTACAAGACAGATCCATCTGTTTGTGACACCCAAGACCCATTGATTAGATATCCTGTATATTTAAGGTGCTACACTCAATATGCCAGCAAATTTGGAAAACTCAGCAGTGGCCAGAGGATTGGAGATCAGTCTACATCCCAATCCCAAAGAAGGGCAGTGCCAAAGAATGCTCCAACTACCGCACAATTGCACTCATTTCACATGCTAGCAAGGTTATGCTTAAAATTCTACAAGGCAGTCTTAAGCAGTATCCGGACCGAGAACTCCCAGAAGTGCAAGCTGGATTTCGAAGGGGCAGAGGAACCAGATACCAAATTGCAAACATGCGCTGGATTATGGAGAAAGCTAGAGAGTTCCAGAAAGACGTCTACTTCTGCTTCATTGACTATGCAAAAGCCTTTGACTGTGTCAACCACAGCAAACTATGGCAAGTTCTTAAAGAAATGGGAGTGCCGGATCACCTCATCTGTCTGCTGAGAAATCTCTATGTGGGACAAGAAGCTACAGTTAGAACTGGATATGGAACAACTGATTGGTTCAAAATTGGGAAAGGAGTGCAGCAAGGCTGTATATTGTCTCCCTGCGTATTTAACTTATATGCAGAATTCATCATGTGAAAGGCTGGGCTGGATGAATCCCAAGCCAGAATTAAGATTGCCGGAAGAAATATCAATAACCTCAGATATGCAGATGACACAACCTTGATGGCAGAAAGTGAGGAGGAATTAAAGAACCTTTTAATGAGGGTGAAAGAGGAGAGCACAAAATATGGTCTGAAGCTCAACATCAAAAAAATGAAGATCATGGCCACTGGGCCCATCACCTCCTGGCAAATAGAAGGGGAAGAAATGGAGGCAGTGAGAGATTTTACTTTCTTGGGCTCCATGATCACTGCAGATGGTGACAGCAGTCACGAAATTAAAAGACGCCTGCTCCTTGGGAGAAAGGCGATAGCAAACCTGGACAGCGTCTTAAAAAGCAGAGAGATCACCTTGCCAACAAAGGTCCATATAGTTAAAGCCATGGTTTTCCCAGTAGTGATGTATGGAAGTGAGAGCTGGACCATAAAGAAGGCTGATCGCCGAAGAATTGATGCTTTTGAATTATGGTGCTGGAGGAGACTCTTGAGAGTGCCATGGACTGCAAGAAGATCAAACGTATCCATTCTTAAGGAAATCAGCCCTGAGTGCTCACTGGAAGGACAGATCATGAAGCTGAGGCTCCAATACTTTGGCCACCTCATGAGAAGAGAAGACTCCCTGGAAAAGACCCTGATGTTGGGAAAGATAGAGGGCACAAGGAGAAGGGGACGACAGATGGTTGGACAGTGTTCTTCAAGCTACAAACATGAGTCTGACCAAACTGCGGGAGGCAGTGGAAAACAGGAGTGCCTGGCGTGCTCTGGTCCATGGAGTCATGAAGAGTCGGACACGACTAAACGACTAAACAACAATATTTAAATATTTTACATAGTTAAGTTTTGAACACTGTTCCTTTCTAGCTAAAATATACTTGATTAGGCTGTTAAATGAAGTAATTGGAAAGTGAAGTGTTTATACCACTTAATGGACTTTTATGAGGGCAATAATCCACTAAGGGGACAAGAACTGCAAACTAAAATGGGAGAAATTCAAATATTATTGCTACTCCACTATCAATTGAAAGTTTTTCTATCTAACTCAATATATATGTGTCCATGTATGAGTGTGTGTGTGTGTGTGTGTGTGTGTGTGTGTGTGTGTATCAACATGTATTTCTTTTTAATTCAAGAAGCTTTTTCACTAAACAGGAGCAAAACAAAGGAAACATTTAATTTTACTAGTGGCATTCTATTATTCAGCTGCATGCTACATATTCACAAAAGAACAATATCTATAATGAGTCAGAGTTTGTCACGACTTTGCTATTTAAAAAGTATGCAGAGGAGAGACTGGCTATAGATTTTACAGATCAGGAAGAGAAAAGGCAAGCTGGCAATAAAAAATAAGATTCTTGACCGACATCTTATTTGCACAACTAAGGATGGGGGAAGCAGCTAGAGCTGATTGTTAAAAATCTCCTATATAACAAGATATTTAAATTAAAAACAGAGGGGTAAATAGCCAAGCTTTATTCATATGAATACGAAACAAGAATCATAAATGTTACAAGCAATATGATTCAGTGGACTATGCAAGATATAACTTCAAATTAACTTACAGCATTGACGGTATTTTTAGAAGAATAAACATCTAGGACACTTTTTGTTCCTGTCCCCTCTCCCAATATTCTCTAAATATAGTCATTGTTTTAACTTGAGCTAGAACTTAATCACTGGAGATTACTTAGAGATATACACCATGTTCCATAATTTTCTGAGCTGGTACTTGTCTTTCTGTTCAGGGTTGGGAAGCATATTGCCAATGCCCTAGCACAGGGCTATGGGACCTCAGATATTGCACAACAACTGCCAGCATTCCTGGCCACTGGATGGTAGGAGCTGGAGTTCAACAATATTTGGAGAGTCACAGGTTCCCATTCTACCCCTAGCACAAGGATGGGAAAACTGTGGCTCTCCAAAATGTTGAACTCCAACTTCCATTAGATGCAGCCAGCATAGCCAATGGTCAGGAAAGATGGGAATCATAATCCTACAACATCTGGAGTGCACAGGTTCCTCAACTCTGCCTAAGAGAATAGGAGGCAGCATAAGCAACTGTTGTAAATCAGCGGTGGTCAATGTGGTACCCTTCATTTGCTGCTGGACTACAGCTCCTGTCATCCCTGACTATCATCCATACTGGCTGGAGACCAAGAACATCTGGAGGGAACCATGTTGGATACCCCGTTCTAAACAGTGCTTCTCTGTGACTTCAAGTACACAATATGGTAAATGTTTAATGTAGAATCCAGTAGTCGTTAGTGATAAAGTTTCTGCACCTATAGCAGTGCCCGCATTCAGAAAGCCCCCCAGATCTTGGGATAGCTGGGCAAATATCTAGCAGAAAGAGCACATTTTGATGTTAACATCTGAATTGTTCATATTTCATTAGCAAACACAGTTCTTGTGCACCTTCACAGACAACGCTCTCTACTCATTTCCCCACAGGAGACATAAGCAGAGGCAGCATCATGAAACTGCAATAGCAAGAGGAGTTAGCAGGACTCAAAAATCAGCGCAAGGAAATAGAAGTTTGGAAGTGCCAAATCATATTCCAGTGTTGTGGGGACTAATAGGTGGACGACAAAAAATGATCCTCTGAGCCCTTATGGTTGCAAAGAGAGATACTTCAAGGTTGGAAGAATAAAGAACACCAACACCTTTTACTCATCAGTCTGAGGATCTTACTATCCTGTCCACATGGTTTAATGGATTATTCTAAACTTTCTTGGTGTAGTGGCGGTTCTTCTTATTGTTAATGGGAGCTGACCCCACCCCTTGCCACTCTCCCTTTTTCTTTTGTTATATTTGCAGATAGATGATGATAGATGATGACAGATAGATGATAGATAGATAGAATTTGTATACCTTCCTTCATCTGTAGATCTCAGGGCAGTTCACAACATAAACTACAAGTTAGCAGAAATATAAGAAGGAGGGAACCAGTCTCTGATTCTACAATCCTACAAGGCGGCTCTGGGGTATGGCAGAATGACTAGCAATAACTTAAACCATTGACAACCTCAAGGTCACGAATAAAATCAAATAGACATTGTATTCAGCGGGTATGCAATGCTTTATAATGTCACGAACGCTCTTTCCACTGCTGATTTCAATAACAGGCACTGACTGGGTTATTACTAAGTATCTATTTCCCCCTTGTGGAATTTCTGATTTTCCATTCATGTTCCAAATGATTATTGAATAACAGTAATAAAAATGATCAGTTCATCACTTTTTTCTTTCTTTCAGATATCTCTTGAAGCTGCTAGTGCTACAAAAGTCACACCAGACAGAACAGTTTTAAGCCCTGGCTAGGAGTGTAGAACCGAGTGGCAGCTTCACTGCTACACCTGAAGTTCTGCCCTTTGGGCTGGTCAGGGCAGAAGAGAAACTATTGGATTTGGATGGATTTTAGGTCACAATTCATGTGGTCCTGACCATTGATCTAAATTTAAATTTAAACTGCATCATAAAACATATTCCAGAACCCCCTGTAATTTTATTGGAGTCCAAAGTGAGAAAATATGGGATAAGGCAATATACAATATAAGCAGGCTTTCTATGCAAAACGCTTCAGGTCCATTCTCTTGCGTCTGCAGGCAAATTGAGGAGACTCCCAACTGTACCCTAGAGGTGCATTGTCACTCAGTGCTGAGCTAAATGGACCAATGATCTGATTCCGTAGTTTCGTATGATCCTAAGGGTTCCTCCAGTTGAGTTAACATGGAAATGTACCCTGAGGGCTATTTGGGAAGATAATAAAGAGACTCCTACAGAAAGAGAGTATTGCTCAGGTGAGACAGTTGTCATGAAGTGTAGGCTTATGATTCAAGTGGGATTGCCTTATGTGTAAAGGGAAGGGTAAAAGGTAAAGGGACCCCTGACCATTAGGTCCAGTCGTGGCCGGCTCTGGGGTTGCGGTGCTCATCTCACTTTATTGGCCGAGGGAGCCAGTGTACAGCTTCCGGGTCATGTGGCCAGCATGACTAAGCCGCTTCTGGCGAATCAGAGCAGTGCACGGAAAAGCCGTTTACCTTCCCACCAGAGCGATACCTATTTATCTACTTGCACTTTGATGTGCTTTCGAACTGCTAGGTTGGCAGGAGCAGGGACCGAGTAACGGGAGCTCACCCTGTAGCGGGGATTCGAACCACCGACCTTCTGATTGGCAAGTCCTAGGCTCTGTGGTTTAACCCACAGTGCCACCCGCGTCCCTAAAGGGAAGGGAGTTATGGTCAAAACAATTATTTTCTGGACTAGAAATGTATGACATTTGAAGGATTGATGCAAAAAGGCTTAGATCTAAAGATGATTATTTAGTCAGCTATGACATTCAATGAAAAACAAAGGCATTAAAAAAAATTAAATGTCACAAAACTGGGTGACCTAACATGGAAACATAGTTTTTTTAAAATACAATGCTGATCTATCAGAGTAAAACTTTGATATGCTAGGCAAAGCTGCCTTGTAACCATTACAATTATTTCAAATGCCCTTGTCACTTTGGAGCCATAGATCAATCTATTAAGATTTAAATAAGCCGCTTTCTTGGCAAGGCTTTGGCAGGGCACAAACAGATGATTCATACGTTGTTTGATTTCTTTGTGCTCTGGCAGCAAATGAGTTCCATAACTGCCAACTCACAAGAACTCAGTTAAGTACGCACATTTTGATTTGTCCTAATGAAGTCCTGAGAAAGTCCTGGAAATTTCTGGTGCTAGGGCTTAAAAAGAAACAAACAAAGGATCCCGATAGTCCTTGTTCTTCCTGCTCCTTGTTCATGCTCTTGATCTCAGGTTTTTAATAGAATTAAGAGAAATTTGGCTGCTATCGTCCATATGCTGATTTAATTAAAATTAGAAATTCCTTATCTGCCCGCTATCACTGATGTCTGATTCTACCACCTACCCAGTTTCTTCTAAGTCTGAATTTGAGAACTTGCATCTCTCTAGGTATCTCTCAAGGTACTCTCATCAGCCCCAGTCAGAACGGCTAATGGTCATATCTAGAGATGATGGGAGTTGTAGTCCAATGTTATCTAGAGGGTCACAGGCTCCCTGACTCTGCTAGAAATAACCTGTAAAGACTTCAGAATAAATCAGGCTTTTTATTGATTTGACTGCTGACTGGCTATACAGTGGTGCCTCGCAAGACGAAATTAATTCGTTCTGCGAGTTTTTTCATCTTGCAAATTTTTCGTCTTGCGAAGCACGGTTTCCCATAGGAATGCATTGAAAATCGTCACATTGTATCCTTTCATCTTGCGAAGCAAGCCCATAGGGAATTCGTCTTGCGAAGCAACTCAAAAAAAGAAAACTCTTTCGTCTTGCGAGGCATTCGTCTTGCGAGGTACCACTGTATATCATTTTAATCTGATTCTGTTTTTATTACTATGTTTGTTCACATTTTTTTAAAAAAACATATATTAGTGAAAATAGCACACAAGATATTAGGGAATATTTATTTACAAAAAAATGTGTCTGTTGGGGGATAATTGCATGCTGAAATATGAGCAATGGAAGAAATTCATACTGAAATGCTGGTGATTTTTTTTATGAGGACGTTTTTCAAAATCACAATTTGATATGGAAACATGGAGAGCTGAACTGAAGAAAACTGAAAAAAAAGAGAGAAACAGAAAGAAACTGAAATTAACAAGGTTGCCCAACCCTACACAGCACATAAACTATAGACTTTTCAATCACAATATGTAGTAATAGTCACCAACTTGATAGTTTGATTGCCTTGAGGTTTTCTACAATCGATCAGTATATATATTGTATGAAATAAAGATGCATAATTTACCTCAGTATGTGCATTTTTGTACACATTGCCTGGAGAAGTGCCTTGCAAAATTCAGAGACGGGCAATCTTCAAAGGATGGCTGCATTTCAGTTCGCCTACTCTTTCATAAAGTGTGAATTAGGCAGGTTTGCCTTTGAATGCAGTTTGAATTGGATTTCTCCCCCACCCCTAGTGCTATTTGAAGAAGTAATTTCTTTTGTCTGTCCTAAATCTCCCCATATTCAGCTTCATTGGAGAACCCCAACTTCTAGTATTATGAAAAAGGGAGACAAACCTATATCCACCCACGTTCTGTGCACCATGCATGGTCAAGGTCTCCCATAATCATTTCGGTTGCCCTTTTCTGCAGCTTTTGCAGCTCGACCATATACTTCTTGAGTTGCAGGGACCAGAAAAGTACACAGTATTCCAAGTGTGGTTGCACTATAGACTCGGCTCCTCACAATCTCTCTCTGTTCTTACCATCCTACATAATCTCCACAGCCTTCTACAATTCTCCAAGCCTCTCTTTCCTCCATTCACTTCCCTGGCTGCTGCAAGAGGGAGGGAAGAAGAACTACAGACAGACCTGGGAAATGTAGCTTCAAGGGCTACTAGATGTCAATAGCCGTAGTAAATAGTACTGGCAAGACACCAGCTTTAATCTTGATCCAAAGTTACTTGCTCTAACTTGCTAATTTAAAGTTCATTCGTTTAACTTGTGAGTTTTCCCCTTCTGCATTGTAAGGGAACCACGCTCATCTTATAGCTATGAGCATCCATCATATGTATCCTATAGCTATGGTATGGTATCTGAGCAGCTGCCTCCACCCCAACAATGTTATCAGCTGTTCATTCAGGTCCTCCATCCTCAGAAGTGTGGGGAATGGCAGGCTGGCAGACAGCTTTCTTTGTGGCTGCCCCTAAACTGCGGTGCCTCACATCTACAGCTTTTGCTGCTTAGGAAGGTAAGAAGAACCTGCTGGATCCGCCCCATTTAGTTCAGCATCCTGTTCTCACAGTGGCCAACCAGATGCCTGTGGAGAACCAGCGAGCAGAATTTGAGGAGAAGAGCACTGTCCCCTCCTGTGGTTTCCAGCAAGTGTTATTCAAAAGCAACACTTCCTCAAAACACACCCAGTGGTGAAGCTGCATGTTCTTGCACCGGGGGCGGAGAGCAGGCAGGGGCATGGCTGGCACATGTCCTGGGGGCGTGGCGTGCATCCTGGGGGTGTGACATGCTGTCTGCAGGGGCATGGTGCCCCCATCTCTGGGGGGCCATGTCCAGGGGTCCCCCATGTCTGGGGGAGCAGCCGTGATGGTACCCCCTCCCCGATGGTTCCGGGGATGGTGCGCTCCCCCCACTGCCCCCGTTCCTCCGCCAGTGGACACACCTCTTTACCCTGGCCTTTGGCAGTTAGTTTTGTGAGCCCCACCATGAATTTTCAGTGTTTTATTCCACTTCCAGTTGCTCTACTTGTTTTCAAATTGCAATGTTCTTACTGAGAAGCAAAACACTGGGGAGCTTGGCATGTTGTGCACAGCAGCAGAGCCAATCCAGTGCTCCCATCAGTGTACCTGCACCATTCTGAGCTCCCCGCTGCCTTGTCCCTCCCCCATGCCCTCCCAGTAACTGCTCTCGGAAACCAATACAGCCCCACCTGTGCCACACTGGCTCCCCACTGCTGATTATACTGCACTGTTCTAATATGCCATGACTGGGAACTTAATGGTGTTGTTGTTGCTGTTGTTGTTGTTGTTGTTGATGATGATGATGATGCTATCACAGTTTCATCCAGCCTTCACCCTAGGATCCCAGGGCAGTTTACAACTACCAAAACACAACATTATTATTAAAACAAAATACTAAAAACACTTTTAAACAATGCAACGTTACAAAAACAAAGTGGTTCCTACAAATATACGGTACCTCTCAAATGTCAAAAGTAAAAAGAGGTGTGTGAAGGACAGGTAAGGAATCAAAGATATAAACAAACAAACAAACAAACAATTTTAAATATAACAAACATTTTAGATTCATTTTCATCAAATTTCTTAAAGACGTACCTCCTCACTCACACACCTTCAAACTGCTTCCTTTGGGGACAGGGAAAGAAAGACACAGTGACCTCTCTTCCTTTGTTCTTTGGGGCAGAATCAATTTGTGCCCTGTCTTCTGCAAGTGTAATTGAACGATCACCAGTCTGAAGTGCAAGTCTCATGATTGTAATTAATTATACCGCAATTGATCTGCAGTTCTGCTTCTTGGTTCTCCCTGTGCCCTTGCCAGTTTGGGAGTGCAGTTCCTTTCTTCCCAAGAAGTTTCAGATGTCTATAACTGGCATTGAGAGAAAAAAACTGATCAGGTGGTGATTTTTTTTTCTTTCTTTTAAAGATATACTCGACATTCTTTAAATATCATTAACATGATCAGGTCTGATACTGGAAGCGTAAAAAGCCTTTGAGAAATCTTGTCAAGATAGCATGGGGAGAAACATGAATGACACTTAAATAGGAAAATGATTCAGGAAATTCAGATTGATGCCTGAATGTGACTGATAAGCAGCTGAAAGGCAGGCGAAACAATGTCAGCTGCAGCTTAAAATAACCCAGTGGGAATTCAGAGAGCAGGAGGCTTTATTGGGGATGGTTCAGTGCTTTTGACAGCATTTAAGTATTGATGACACAGATTCTCGATTTCTGTGTCTTGAGTCAGTAATCTGTTTGCCAGCTTAGCCAAACTGTGGTTTCCTTGCTACATCATTAATTTGGGTCCATTTTAGTGAAATATGTCTTTCTGTGGATTATTTCTGGTAGATTGGTACAGGTACTGATATCTTCTTTCCTGAATACTTGTTTGTTTGGCAGGGTTGAACCCGGGTTAAGGACGTACATCAAATTGGAGCAACCTCACCAAGATCGCCATTTTGGGAGGGTGCTATGGCCCATCGGTCCCTGTCTGGGCATTCAGACAGAAGTACCTACCCCTGGACCCCTAAGTGGGTACTCCAATCCCTTGAACCCCCACCCTTTGCGTTGACTAAGGATCCAACTCAATGCTTTGTCCACCACCCAAGATATCAGAGGGAAGACCAGTGCCTGAAGTCTTTCCCCTGGTCCTCATCCAAAGCCATGCCCCTGGCTTGCTAGTGATTGGCTGAAACCTTGAGTGAGCCCCAGAAGCTCATGCAGCCAGCAAAAGAGGAAATGGTGTCCACAGATGGCTGTGTAGGGCCCACCCAGATGGTTGCCCTGCCCTGGCCACAGGTTGTGCCAGGCTGCAATTGCTTCACCCCAAAATGGAGAAGGTGAGTGGTCCTTTTGTTTAGAGTGGCCCAAGCATGAGGTCTACTCTGGAAGTTGTTTCCAGCAAATCCTTCTCTGGAGTTCCCTCTGTTAGATAGCCAGGGCCATGATAGTAGTGGAAGATGATCACTCATATTCACAATAGCTAATTGCCTTGTTTGCAGGGCAACACTTCTATTTATACTTGGTTGTATTGGAAGGACTGTCCCAAAGTGGTTGGAGTGGTTGGTGGCATCAGATGTGGGTTGATTTTGCTTTCAGTGGGCCAAGGCCCCTGGCCTCTCTCAATGTCAATATCCAAATTGCCAAAACATCTTGCAGAGCCACCTTATTCCCACTGCTGGTGACTTTCAGTTCATCAAGGGAACAGATAAGGAAAGCCAAGTCATCTTTTCACCACTGAATTATTGGTGAATGTGAAAAAGAAAGCAGAAATGGCACTCCTTTTGCACTGACCTGTGCGTGGCATGTCACTAAAGTATGATGCTAATTCTGGCAAATGCTATCCATTCACTTCTGCAGTTTATGGTAACTGGGTGTTCAGGGAGGTTCTCGAGGCTACAGAGTAGCTATGAAGAATGTTCAGAGAGGTCCAAAGTCTTGACATTCAAGACTTAATAATTGTGGCATTAGATTTAGTGGACTAAGTCTGCTTCCTCAGATACTTTAAGCGCCATCCTGCGTTGGCAGGTTTTCCGCCAAAGACATCTGCTTTTTGGGAGCAGGGAGCATGTTTATGGGTGAGGATCACAAGTTCTATTAATGCACAGCAAGCATACAACTGAAACAATACACACGTAATTCTAATCAAACCTTAAGAAAATTAAATAAGGCACATTACTGAAAAGTTAAGCACAAATAAAAGCCTGCCATAGCATATATCAAGCCCCTTCTGTTGCTGTGGAACCTGTAGACATGGCAGCAGTTAGGACACCCTCGAAGCAGGAGCAGAATAATGCATAACACCATCCTGGGAACTCTGGTCTTCTCCTGAGTTCTTTCTTTCTTTAATGGTGCTTTCATCTCTTGCATTTATACTATAGTCTTACACTGAGAAGACAACTTGATGAATGAAATGTATACATGTGATTGACACTAATATTCCTTATGCATTCTGGGAGAAAAGAGGGAGCACCTGACACTAAAAGCAACAGTGTGAGAAACTGTCTCGACTTATCTGTAAAAGATAACCAGCCAGATAGTTTCCGGTTTTGATCCTCCCTTTTAGCCTATCATTCATTTGTATTAAATAAAAGCTGACTGCAAAGAAACTGCATTAACTGCTGCAAGGTTAGGTTGCAATAGGATAATAGCAAAGCTAAATCCAGGTTGTGAGGCACAATACCAGGGCAATTGCAGGAATCTGAAACAACAAAGGTCTTCTGCATATTCCAGTGCAGCTGATTTATATACACATGGAAATTAAGGGGGTATTTTTTAGCAATATGCTAAATAAATTTTTTTCCTTGATTCTGACTTGACTACAAGAACTGAAAAATAATAATATCCCAGGATAAGAACAGACAGTTTGCAACAGAAAACTTTTAAAAACATAGTTTTTTATTTATTTGTTTGTTTGTTTGTTTATTTATTTTTATATTCCACTTTATCATTACCCTAAGGAGTCTCAAAGCAGCTAACATTCTCCTTTCCCTTCCTCCCCCACAACAAACACCCTGTGAGGTGAGTGAGGCTGAGAGACTTCAGAGAAGTGTGACTGGCCCAAGGTCACCCAGCAGCTGCATGTGGAGGAGCGGAGACGCGAACCCGGTTCACCAGATTACAAGTCCACCGCTCTTAACCACTACACCACACTGGTTCTCGCAACAGAAAACTTGAATTAAAAATGTGCTGCTCTGCTCTGAATCTCTGGCTACATTTATTCTTTCCTCTTGATTAGGGATGGGGAACATGTGGCACTCCAACTCTCACTGGAGACCATCTCCAATTGTCTTTGATCAGGGCCATGTTAGCTGAGGCTGATGGGAACTGGAGATCAATAATATCAGCAGGGCCCCATCATCCTTGCCCTAGATGTTGTGCTGTGAGTGAGCTTCTGCATTTCAGACAATTGGTGAATGGCACTAATTAATGCCAAGCATGGCCCAACATTTATGAATAATAAAATATAAAATGACAGGTCCTCCTAATGTAGCTAGCTAGATCATCACAAATGGGATATTTGATGCTTGAGCAAGAGCCTAAAGTGGAATTGATCCCCAGTGTCTATAAAGCCGACATAGGCAGTTGGATGTTTAACTAAGTGAAAGCCCCGTGAAAATGGCCTGATTTAAACTTTTTACCCTGCATTATGAGACATACACGTAAAAAATACAGTTTTCTATTGGTTAATTATTGTTCAGAAAAACCTGAAGTCTTTCCAGCAATGTAACTCTCCCTAACAGATATAAACCCAAAGCCTTTTTAGCTCTCTTATTCTTTATTAGTACAGCTCCAGAGCTCGATTCCTCAGCAAATAGCATCTGATAATACTATGCAAAGAAAAGGATTTTTCCTGTTGAGATACTGACGCAATTTCAGTTATGTAAGCAATGCACTTAAATTGGTTCCTTGATGGCAAATGCGTCCGAAAGCATCAAAACCCAATTGTAAAAACAGTGTAATAGCAAAGTGTGCTCTTGTTATATATTTAGGTAACACGATTTGTATGCTGCTTACTTCAGTTTACAAAGAGCAATCGGTAATGAAAAAAGAGTTCCTTTCTCTTGTTTATGACATTAGATGGTGGGCAGCAGCAATCTAAGTCAATAACCTTAGATGGTTCGTGGCAACTCTTAACAGTACAATCCAAATTGTATCTACTCAAGAAGGAAGTCTCACTGAGTCCAATGGCACTTACTCCCATGAAGTGTGCATAGAATTGTGGCTAAAGACACTAGAATTTAGGCGGGGTGTGGGGCTAATAAGTAATGACCCTTGTTCAAACAAACAAACAAACAAACAAACAAACAAACAAGAAGTGTCCCCTCCCCCAACTGCTGCAAATAGTTCCAATGTTTCTTTCCTGGATAGACAACACCATTTCATACCCGCCCCATTGTAGAGTCTTTTCCAAGTTTGCACAGTGACTTTGGGTGTATCACTTGACTTTGTGGTACTTCAGAGATCTAATGGGCTGCCAGTGGTGAATTAGATATGCAGAATGATAAGATGCACTAATTGAACCAGTGTTAGTAGAAAATCTGGTTCAGATGAAATACAGAAGACAAATATATAAAAGGAAGCATGATTGATTAACAAGGAGAAAACAAGCACCTTGGGGTAACTGAAATAGATTTTTTTTAAAAAAAAAAATGGAAATCACAAGGAGATCCTGAGGAGACCTGGCTCAAAGGGATGTTCTGTTAGCAGAATGAAAATATCCTTATTAAAAGTTTGGCAAAGAAATAGATAAAGATCACCTCAAAACAATTTAAGAGGCCTAGAAGTGTAATAGGAGTTGACAAAGAGTTCACACAATTTATCTTTTGGCTGCATAAAACTGTCTTGATTGCCTTACAGTCTATGCTCACAGAGAGAAATGTAACGTACAACTATGTGTAGTAATGCTGGCTATAGTCAACATTAATTCCTGTTAGCATGACAGCACTTTTTTTAAAAAAATCAGATACAAGCTCAGATTTGCACACTGATCATTGTGCCACCCTAAACAGTCATGGCTTTCCCCAAAGAATTCTGAGAACTGTGGTTTGTTAAAGGTGCAAGTAGATAAATAGGGACCGCTTACCAGCAGAAAGGTAAACGGCGTTTCCGTGTGCGGCTCTGGCTCGCCAGATGCAGCTTTGTCACGCTAGCCACGTGACCCGGAAGTGTCTCCGGACAGCGCTGGCCCCCGGCCTCTTGAGTGAGATGGGCGCACAACCCCAGAGTCTGTCAAGACTGGCCCGTACGGGCAGGGGTACCTTTACCTTTACCTTTATTCTCCTCACAGAACTAAAATTCTCAGAGTGGTTTAACAGTCAGTCCCTCTTCTCAGGGAACTCTGAGAACTGTAGATCTGTGAGGGGAATAGGGCTCTTCTAACAACTGCACCTTCAACACAACACCACTGTTCCCAGGAATCTTGGACTGTTTAAAGTGGCATGATACCACTTTAAAAGTGTTGTGCTGATGGGCCTTCTGTCAAATAAGATGAAAATTGCTCCAGTGGCCAACTTGGGGGATGGGGGAACTAATTTGGCCTCCATTTCCATCCTGAACAAGTAGTCAATTGGCAGCTTATTTGAGAGAGTCAGGTATGCGCATTGCACCTCGACTGCGCAATCAGACTTGGAAATCCTAGGTGTGGCATCCATCTACACACAGAAAACTTGTTCTCATGTGCACATGTCTCTCAGACTGGAGTGATATCTTTGCTCCCCCAAAAGTATGAATCTGAGAACAGTTAGCCGTGTTCGTATGGGCAGAAATGTATTGTATGAAGTGTCGGGGGGGGGGGGGAGGAGATGTCATGAAAATCACTGGGGGAAATTAAGAAACAGGGTAAACTGAAGGTGAAATACAAGCAACTATGAATTGTTGACTATAGTTAATTGACTTTGGAAAGTGTTAGTGTCATAAAGTATTTAAAAACTTTTACATTATTACAGAATGTTTGAGTACAATGCATACTGACACAATGGGATATTTCACATCATTCGAAATCACACATGAATGTACAAGAAATCACATATGAATGTACAAGTGTCATTTTCTTTCTTTCACCGTCCTAAGAGCAAATAAAGTGCACTCGCAAACGATGATGCCTGTGGTTGAACACATTGGCCTCCATTATAATGATTTGTACATTTCAGTGAGTGACTTATTATCTTTGTTGTTTCTGCTGTAATTCCCCCCCCCCCCATCATTCATTGCTTGCTAACTACACAATATATCAGGAAAATAAAGTGGCTATTTTGTCTGTTGTTTGGCCCTCATTTTCCACGTGTATATTTGTGTGTATGTGGTGTGGGTGTGTGCATTGGGAAAAAGAAGTGTGTATTGTGTAGCTGGGGGAAAGCCACCAAGGGATAAAGTTACTTCTTCCTGATGAAAGTCAACGACATTCTTGCCCATTGCCCCCTCCACTGGTTCCAGACCTGTGGTTCATCAGACCTTCCTTGCCCATGAAGCAGGAAGATAAGCTGCTGTATCCATCAAACTTTGGAGCTCAGGAAGAATAGCAGCAAGGAGAACTCCAAAGGCCCTTATTGGCAATGTGGATTCATTCACCATGGTCATTGCTACTTTTGTGACCTCTAAGGGCCTTTGAGTATAATATTGGGAGAGATATGTTTACATGTTCAGTTTGTCACCTCAGTTTTTACCCAGAGGGCAGTTGCTACTCCCCAAACCCAGGTAAGTAGGACTTACTCCCTGAACCATTTTAATCTGCATCCAGAATCTGCAACCTAGCAGAAGTATAAGCCAGTAAAGTGAACACAGCCACCTCCTGTAGATGCATCTGGAAATGCCTGCCTGACTAAACAAGCGTGGAATCTACACACATATTAAAAAACGCTGTAAAAATGCTTTTAAAAAAAAGTTTTGAAAAATGCATTGAATTTTGCATAGCTCACTGTCGCCATCTGGTGTCACATTTGTATATTGCACTTTACAACACATTTTAAACGTTTATTTGCAGCTGTATAGCTGAGTCTAAGGTAACAACTGTCTTCTCCCACATCAACCTGCTTGTCTGTGAAGATGATCTCTTCTAAATTATGGGGCAGATAGGAGTGCATATTTGAGGAACTAAATCCTAAATAACAGCTAGAATGACTTCCAGGGGCAAAGCACAATCAAAATATGACTTAGACTGAAGTTATACGGAAGGCTCACTTAAAAAAAAAAAATCTATAGTGTCCTTCCTCCTGCTTCACAAGTATTGAAAACTGCCAAATCTTATTTTGATAAATGCTGCCTATTTCACTTTTTCCGCCTCCAAGGTTATGCTCTAATCCAGTGTTTCCCAACCTTGTGCCTCCAGCTGTTTTTGGCCTACAATTCCCATCATCCCTTGCCACTGGTCTTGCTAGTCAGGGATGATGGGAGTTGTAGGCCAAAAACATCTGGAGGCACAAGGTTGGGAAACACTGCCATCGGACACTTTATCTGCTGCGTGGCTAAGATAGGAGGAACTATTCAAAAGAATCTGGTAGCTGCACAAATAAGACTACCCAGCCAGCATTTTCAACCTACTTGATTTGTATCAGAGAAAGGCTCGTCATTGTGAGCTAAGTTGATTCAGCAATAAACAAATAACCGAAAGCTTTGCAAATTTTGTCCTTGCTGTTCAAAACCAATGACAATTTTTTTGCCATTGGGTTCACTCAGAGCCTTAAAGGATAAGGGTGGAACAATTTTAGTCCTCAAAAGGAAGAGAAAAAAAAGGGGGGGAATGGTTTAGAATAGCAGTTCCCCAACACCCCACCCCCTCCGGGCCACTTGGAAATTTCTCAGGGTTTTGGCAGACCACTCAATGTTTTTTCTGTAATTGAAATCACAATTGTAATTTCAAGCAAAAACAACAACATATTTATGCCCCACCCATGTGGCTGGGCGGCTTCCAACAAAATATTAAAATACAACAGCCCTTCAGATATTAAAAGCTTCCCTAAACAGGGCTGCCTTCAGATGTCTTCTAAAAGTCTGGTAGTTGTTTTTCAAGCTGTAATTCAATAAAATACAATATAAGAAATAAAAAGCAATCAAATACAATTAAAAATCAATGTGAATATTCAATGTGATGGATGCGCAGTCTCCCATCTTTGGCCACAAATCCACAGGCTCATTGCAAACCACTTGAATGAATCACAGCTCCCTTGGCTACAGCTGGGAACCCCTGGTTTAGAAGGCTTCAATGAAAATTTCAAAAGGGGTCTTTCATGTTGAACCCCTCTTACCTTATGAATCTATATCATATGTCTATTTACATCAAACTTAAGTTTATAAATGTCAGCTCAAGACCCACAGATCAAGTGCATTCTCTATATTTCAGTCTCTTGTGCTGTAATAACTTCAGCCTTAGTGGAATATATATATATATATATATATATATATATATATGCAGGTTTTGGTGTCCTCGGGTGTCTTCCCGTGTAAAAGTTGGGGTGTCTAGGCGACGTTTCGACGAGGTCTCACTCGTCATCTTCAGGCTGGTGCTTTCGGCTTCTTGTTACTGGAACAGAGCTCTGTTCCAGTAACAAGAAGCCGAAAGCACCAGCCTGAAGATGACGAGTGAGACCTCGTCGAAACGTCGCCTAGACACCCCAACTTTTACACGGGAAGACACCCGAGGACACCAAAACCTGCATTCCTGTACCCGTGAAAATCTACGAAAGCAAATATATATATATATATATATATATATATATATATATATATATATATATATAGCTAGCCAAAGCCAAACAATATGATTTTCATTGTCACTTTGACTGAATTTCTTAAAAGTGATTGAATGTGCTGATGAATTATTTGCTCCACTGCAGTCAGTAAACACAAGCTCTAACACTGTACTAATAAGAAACTGCCAGGTTCAGCCAAATACAGTAGAAAGCTATTCACTATTCTTTGGCAAGCTTGGTTGCTATGGTATTTGGAAGAAGGATCATTGCAGAAAACATCCCTCTTTGTCCCAAACATGCTCTGAAGTGTATAAATTATTCTCCCGCTCTACTCAGCATTCTCCATTCAGGGCATCTTTGTATCCCAAAGGCTGATTCTACTCTTATTCAAAGTGCATGCCTAAAACATTGCACACATCACAATGTGGCAAGATGCCTCCAAGGCCAGACCTTCACCACTCAAGCTTCACCACTCCCTTTCTATCTCAGTGTATTTACAAGGGGAAAGGAAGGCTCCATTTGCCTTAGAGCAGGGTTGAGTAACCCATATCTTGTGACCCTCTAGACCAGACATGTCCAACTCCCAAGAGACTGCAATCTACTCCCACTATATATATAAAAAAACCTGGCAGTGATCTGCCCATTGGATTGACCAAAGTTGTTGAGTTTTTTGGAGGGAGGAACACCCAAAGTTGATGAGCTTTTTTTTTTGGGGTGATCGATCAGGTTCACACACTCAACCAGGATTGACCAGCGATGCCCGGCGATTGACCAGTAGGTTGCGATTGGCTGGTTGGACATGCCTGCTCTAGACCTTGTTGGACTTCTTATTACTCCTGCCCATTCGCTGGGCAAGCTGGAAGTTCATACAATCATACAGTTATATAGTTGGAAGAGACTCTGGGGGTCATATAGTTTAACCCCCTGCACTGCAGGAATCTCAGCTAAAGCATTCATGACAGGTGGCCATCCAACATCTGCTTAAAAACCTCCAATGAAGGACAGTCCACCACTGCCCAAAGAAGTCTGTTCCAATGCCAAACAGCTCTTACTGTCAGAAAGTCCATCCTGATGTTTAGTCGGAATCTCCTTTTTGTAACTTGAATCCATTTGTTCGGGTTCTACCCTCCAGAGCAGGAGAAAACAAGCTTGCTCCATCTTCCATGTGACAGCCCTTTAGATATTTGATGATGGGTATTTTCAGTCTCCTCTTTTCCCGGCTAAACATACCCAACTTCTTCCATCGTTCCAAGTTGAAATAAAGCCATATCTGTAAGGCCACAAGTTCCTCATGCCTTAAATAAAAGGTAGGTTTGTAACAGCAGGCTTATTGCACCACCCCCTGCCCCGAACGATAGGTATTTGTACCCCAAGATTAAAAAGGCAGAGGGCAGAGATCTCACACAGGCAGGGATAAGCGATCCATGGTGAATGTCTTCCAAAATCTCTCCATAATTTATCCAGTAGTTAGGAAGAAAGAGAGGGAGTACAGTTCACCAGATATTGTTTATAATGCCTCAACCTACAGAACTATCAGGGGAGCTTTCTAAAGTTTCAGAGGGACTCTGTTGTGCTTCTGAAATTCAGATCTATGGGTGGGTCTTGACAGTGCTTCCACTTGACAATTCTTCCACTGAGAATCTATTATGTAAAACTATGTACAAAATTCTCCCACTGGTATGGAAGCGAGCTTGCTATTCGCCATTTCTCCAAGGGAGCCAGGGTACCAAAGGGAGTCACTGCCTAACCATATGAATAGAAAGAAAAGCAAGGCGCGTTCAGAATAAGCGTGGGAGGGGGAGCCAGAGTCAATCCACTAACTGGGTTAGGTTTTGGCTTGTGTATAACAATAGGTTGACTTGTACAAGTCATGGTGTCCAGTTTTGTTTTCTTTTGATAAATTGCGATCAAATTAGACATAAAGAGCCAGAAATAATAGAAAAAGAAACAAATCTGCATCAGACATAAATACAAGCATGTCATCTAAGAAACAACAAGATAGTTATTTTCATTTACAGCGGAAAGTGGATGGGCCATTGCGTATAATTTTTAACTACCGCTTTTAGAAATCTTTTTAGAAAGCTTACACTTTGTGCAAAATGTGTAATATGTGGTCCAATGTTTGCTTATTTTTGCTAGGTAGTTTGAAATGTTTCTGGTTTTTCCCCTCCTCCCTCCTTTATACCTTATCATACATTGAGATGGTTACGAGTCAACCACAGTCTCATTTCCTTATTTGATTTGAGTTAATTTTATAATGAAATGATTTTAGAATGTTGTATTCTTTTATTGTTGTTAGCTGCCCTGAGCTGGGGAGGGCGGGATATAAATAATTTTTTATTATTATTATTATTATTATTATTATTATTATTATTATTATTATTATTATTATTATTTTCATATTGAACACCTGCCACTTCTTCAGTTAAAACTGTCCAGGCCCTGGGAAGGTAGTGAAGATCAGAAGGCTCTGGGAATGCTTCCCAGCCAAAATGTTTCCTCTCCAAAGGATACCTCTTTCAAAGAGGTTGCACAACTGAGGCACCTCAGATAATTGCCTCGTTGGCCTCACTGGCTGGACTGCCCCTGGAAACATACTTTATCAGAATTTAGAAGGTGTACAACATTATTCTTCCAGAACTATTTTTTGGAACATATAGTTTCCAGCAGATGGCAGTATATCTAACACAATGAATTTCTACTGTGTGTCTGAACGGTTGTTTTCTATAATAAAAAAGTGATGTAACACTAATGTCTCAACAAATGAAACTGATCTGTAGAAAATGTAACTTGAAAAAAGAGACACCACACATACTTTTGTAAACCAAAAATCTTTAATAAAAATATGTTTTTTTTAAAAAAAGGGAAAAAAGGTGATTTTATCTGCGGGTGCTACTTTAACTTACTAGTGCTAGTTAAAAGAATATTATGATGCAATTACCTGCAAGAAATATACCCAATCTGGTTCAAATTCCCTTGATTCATTATGCCTGTTGTTAAAGCACTGCTTTTCTTGCTAAAACACTGCTATTGCCTTGGTTTAGAAGGCCTGAAGATGTGTGTGTGTGTGTGTGTTTGAGAGAGAGAGAGAGAGAGAGAGAGAGAATAGTCAAATATTAGGAATGTTCAGTGGTTTTGTGTGTGGGCAAAATAAGAAGGCAAAGGGTGTTTCTTTCCTCCCTTAGTTGAAGCATGATTTTAGTAAACAAGGTTTCAGACCCTTTCACCAAACAGCTAAGGCTAGGACAGGTAACAAGGGAAGCCACAGAACAGACTGATTGCAGTAATCTAGGCATGGAACTGTTAGAACTGTACTCCAGTTTCTAGGAATTTTCTGGGGACACTCTGTTTGTGCAAAGGGATCCCTTTGTGTTTCCCATTACAAAATTCCCACCTGGTCAGCTCTAAGTGTATGTGAAATAAATACAGGAAGCTGAAGCCCACATGCTATAGCCTATCTATAGCACATCACACACTCTGTGGTCAGTGTAGTTATTGACAGGATTTTTTTTCCATTTCTATGTCCCATTGAAATCAATGGGTGGGAATTTCTTTACACCTTCTCCCCAGCTGGTTTAAAGTTTGACCATTGACAAGGGCACCTTATGGATGGATACCAGGGGTGGAGTGGGGGGCTAGGATACGGTGTATGTTGGCGCTTTCCACCCCTGTCCACCCTTGACTCAGGAACATTTTACCATTCTGTCAGCGTGCCTGAGGTGTTCTGCTGTCGTGGCAGCAGCAGGCTGTCAGCACAACAGGGCATCTACCAAATTCTGGAGCCCTCATCTGCTGAGACTTGAGGATAGGATTTCACCCTAAGGTATTTAACTTTGGCTGGGTTGCACCCACACTGATTTTAGACCATTGAAATCAAAGGGGGGGGGACAATTATGTTCCCTAGGAAGCCTTGGGTAAGTGGTTGAGGCTGATTTAGTAGAAGACATTAATAAGCACACCTAAATCCCACGTTTTGCAAGAAGTGTGTATTTCTACCGCCTTTATTGTTTACATTTATAGCAGCAGGGAAGTCCCAATGGAAGACTATATTTTGAACAAGTTCACTAAGCTGATGGTTAAATGCAAAAATCCATTGCTGTGTTATAGCAGGAATATGAAACACCCTCCAGCAGTTTGAAAGTAATAGAAGCATGTTATGGTACATTTCAGAAAAATGGTCTGTCTTCCAAATAGCTCATCTTTTTTCTTTACATATTTATCACCCAAGTTGGTAGCAGCGTTATGACACATACCAGCAATTCTAGGGTTATTGTGTTTTTGGGGTCTATTGAATACAGCCCATTAAGGTTTTAGGAGCAATAGCACTTCTCACTCTATAAGAATCAAAGGAATGAACAACGTCTGAGAAGCAAAAACAAAAAATAACTCCAAAAGTTATATAAAAAGGAATGCTTACTTTAGTGTTAGAATGGGCTGCTCTCATACATAACTCACAGGCTAGTGTCTCTAAGGGCCGGGCGGGGGAGCTTTTAGCAACATTTGGATGTTAAAGATCAAACAGGCCACTTTTAGGCGATTAGTCAGGTAGGGTTATGTATTTACTCCCAGGAATTGGTGAGTGTGCTTGTTCAGTGAACTATCTCAGACTGGTCTCGTGTCTAGATATAAAACAACTCAACATTGAAGTGGGGGTTTATTCAAAACTGTTTCAGGGAGAAGACATTAAGAGTGGCAATTGCAAGACATAAAGGCTCAATAGCAGAGCAGGTGCTATACCAGCAGAAGGCCTCAGGTGAAATTCTTGGTACAGTTTTACCTTGGTTTTCAAACAGCCTAGTTCTCAAACGTTTTGGCTCCTGAACGATCAAACCCCTTGACTGTGCTGGTTTTCGAACCTTCTTTTGGAAGCTGAACATCCGAGGGGGCTTCTGCAGCTTCTGATTGACTGCAGGAGCTTCCTACAGCCAATCAGAAACCACAATTGGGAAGTTGAACGGATTCCATTTGACTTCCAAGGTATGACTGTATCTCTCAGTAAGGCAAGGGAAGACTTCTGTCTTGAAGCCCTGGAGAGTGACTTCCAGTGACTGTAGACCAGCAGCAGAGAACCTTTGATCTGTGCAGTTTCTCAGGCCCACCACACTTCTGAATGCAGCCCATGAACCCATTTTGGACAGTATAGGGAACTCCTGATTTGTGTGGGGGTTGTGTTCACATAGAACACATGGGAATCTGCACACTGTAGTGAGAAATGAAGCCCTCTTGGTGTGTAGTTAGCTTGGTCTTGCTGTCTGTTTTTAGAGGTGCTGTCTGTTTTTAGAGTTACTGCCTGTTGCATCTCCTATTTTTGACCAAAGGGCAGAACAAACATTACAGGAAGTCCCAATGCAACTACACCCCCGTACTTAACGCATTCTTGACAGGCTGAATGACTAAAGTATTCCTTGACGGCTTAGATAACAGGTCACCATGGCTTGAAAGCTATGACTGTTGGAAGATGTACATCAGTAGACCACAGAAGTGCTCTTTTGAGAGTCTACAGGGAGAGCTACTTGGAATACTGACAATACCATAGGTCATCTCAGATCATGAAGTCAAGGAGCCCCGTAAAGAACAGTATTTCTGTAAGTGTAACAAGTCTTACCACTGCTTTGTGCTTTTGTTGAAGACAAGCTGTTGGACTGAAAAACCCTCTAAAGAAGAGAAAGTGCTTCTGTGGTAACGTAGATGGAAATGGCAATGATTAAATTATGCTCTGTTGTTTATGACTTTGAATTTTCATTTTGTCTGTGTGTTTTAAGGTTATGTCATCATCATATAAGATTTGCATTTCTTCTTAAATAAAAATAAACTGTTCTTCACGCCAGCTGGTTAGCAATGAATCAAATATAAGACTTGTAGTTATGCCAACCATGAGCTTTAAGCCACAGAACTGGTATCAGTGGCCAATATTGCATTTTGGCCCCCTTCAGACAACTTATTTTCACAGGGACCCCACTTCATTATGGTTTGATTTTAAACATTTTATACCATGTCTTTTCAATTGGCTTACATTTCAATGTGTGTGTGAGGGAGACCCCAGTATTAGAACCATTCAGTATACCAAACAATATTAAAACAAAACAGTATAACACCACAGAACAGTTTGAAATAATGCAATGAGTTTTATAATGCAATAGTTGTTCATGCATCCTAGCTTTGGTTCTGAAAGCTTATCTGATTTTGTAATTTTTTAGAGATTAATGGGATGGTTGAGTTTTTAAGTAGCTTTTCAAGACTGGGAACTATTCTATTAACTTTTTTTCCCTTTAAAGTATATAGCATACACCCAGATGATTCCAGCTGCCCTTTACAAGTTTACCAGACTCCCTTTAATATATAATACTAATTTATGATCACTTTACTACCCAGATTCCATCTGTTTGTAATTCAGTTGTACAAATTAAGCGTAAAAAAGTTAATTGGGCACAGTTGGCAAAGTAATTCTTGATTACTTTATTGTAAAAGCAGATATTGGCAGGCAGGATTGAGGAACTACTTTTATGCATCTTAGCTCCCTTTTTAAGGAAAAGGAAAGGGAATATATTGTTTTTGGAAAAATGTTGTACTTAAAAAAAATCAAGTTGGTAAGAAATTTTAAGCAATATTCCGGTAATATTAGTAACAGGGGCGATAAGAACTGAGTTAAATCAGAACTATGATATAAATCCTCATGACAGGGAGACCACACTGTGTGTAATGAAGATGGCTTTTAATTCTGTCTCTAAGCAGATGTTTGTTTCCAACTATCATTAAAAGTAATAAAACTAAGTTTAATGGAAAATAATTAAATTCAATGAGATTTAGGTCCTAGGAATTCTCATCTGCGTCAGTATTAGGAGTTCCAGTTTGAAGAAGAAAGTGCCATGATATAAATAAGATGGAGATATTTCGTTCCTTATGCTGAGAAAGCCATTAAACCTGGATTGTTTTGTACTGGGAACTTTATGCAGCTTAGGAAATGGGCCACATGGAGCTGCAGTAGCTCTCTCATAAGCCCCAAATGAACAAGGCAATATACATATATATCTCAAGCGTATGCAGAAAAACCACCAATAACCATAGGTAAGGTGGCCTAAGCCAAAATTTCAGAATGATCGATGAAACCCTTCATTGAATACAAACATTTTACTTTGTTGTGGATCCCATTTATAGAGTAATAAAATCTATAATACAGGGGTGGGAAATCTTTGAGGACACAAGGTTTGACAAAGAGTTGCCTGTTCTGGTCAACCATTTAGGGGTCATGTGCAAGTGGCTGACAAAGCCTGAGGTAAAAGTGGATAGACTAACAAATGTGAATTTTACCTTCATACATTAAGCTATTTTCTATACACACTGACACAACCTTCGCTATTCTCCACCTGGGCAAGCAGGTAGCATTATCAGAGTTCAATGACATATTCAAGCCGCAGAAGAAGAAGAAGAAGAAGATGACGACACCCTTCTGACTGGGTTGTTCCAACCACTCTGGACAGCTCCCAACAGAATATTAAAAATGCAATAATACATCAAACATTAAAAACTTCCCTATGCAGGGCTGTCTTTAGATGTGTTCTAAAAGCCAAATATTTCACCGCCTTCACTGGTTCTGATTCAAACGAGAGGTAGAGCTGGGTATCATCCGCATACTGGTGAACACCCAGCCCAAACCCCCTGGTGATCTCTCCCAGTGGCTTCATATAGATCAGAGGTCGGCAAACTAAGGCCCGGGGGCTGGATGCAGCCCCCAGGCTCATAAATCCAGCCCTCAGACCCTGCCACCCACTCGGTCAGTCCCTGCACGCTGCGGACGCCTCACCACACGGAAACTGACTTCCGTGGTGCCGGCATGGCTTCTGGGTGGGCCACGGCGCTGGTGTGGCTTCGGATTGGCTACAGGAAGCTCCTGCAGCCAATCCGTAGCCTCACCTCCCACGTGCTGAGGTAAACCCAGCACAGCCATGGATGGAGAGGCCAGTGGGGGGGGGGCGGTGGATCTGGGCCGCGCCATGGGCATCGTGATGGGCATGTCGCGGGGCTTCAACTGGAGCTTGGCACGCCTGCTGACTCCATGCCTGTTGCCTGGCTCAGCGCTGCTGGTGGTGGCACGCTTGGCGCCCGCGCTGGAGCAGCTGGAGAGCGAGCTGTGTGCGCCTGCCCGGCACTCTGTGTGCACCGCCTGCCCACTGACCTAGCCTTGGACGATTCGCACAGCACATGGTGGGAGCTCCACGGAGACGGGCTGATGGTGCGGCTGCTGCTTGTCAACAATGCTGGTGAGCGGGTGGCGCTGAGACACACTCCTGAGCGCGTGCAGAGTGCGTTCCTCCTCCAGGTCCAGAGGCAGCTGGGGGATTGGCTTGCTGGGTATTTATATTTTTCAAAATATAGTCCAGCCCCCCACAAGTTCTGAGGGACACTGGACCGCCCCCCTGATGAAAAAGTTTGCTGACCCCTGATATAGATGTTGTGCCTCAATGAGGGTGCAATGCTGGACCAAGCAAGAGGTGTGGCCTGGGTGAAGGGGTGTGGCTGCAGACATTCCCAGGGGGCGGACAAAGAGGCATGGAGAGGCACATTTCACTCCTGGGCTGAGATTCGCCATCCGTACTATAACACCTTATAAAATCTAAAATGTTATCAGGAAGATGTTTGCTGCTGACTGTGTTCTGAAACATCAACAAGCCAGGCCAAGTGGATCCAATGTGGGGAATCATGGTGAAGTATGTCAATATGTGTCTAAAAAGCCTGCGCTGAGTTCATCCAGTAGTCAATATTTGGACAGAATACTTTACAGAGAGTTCTCCTCTATTTGAAAGGCTGTCACCATAGAGCAGCCTTGTCTTTTTGGCCTGGGAATTAAGGGCAGTGTTTTTCTACGGAGACTTTGCTCTCCTAGATACTAGAATTTGCACAGACTGATCTATATAAGAACAATAAATCGAAGAACTGGTGTCTGAGATTGCATTTCCCCTCTTCCCTCCCATCCATTTTTCTTTGTATGCCCTGTCTTTTTTGACTGCAAGCCAGAGGGCAGGGGTTGTCTTACTACTGATTTCCGTAAGGCATTCTGGGGGTCTTTTGGGCAGGGTATAAATGCTTTCAGTAAATATTTTAGTTCAGTTCAGACAAATTTGCATTTGTGAATTGAATATTATATTCCCCAGTTCCATAATAGATAGACTATTCACTCTGCTAGTCTTCTCCAAAGAATCCATTGTCCTTCAAGGAAATTTGACATAAAGTGGAACAGATAAGAATTTTAAATTAACTGCATCAACTCTTTCACAGTTGCGATGCATTTACAAATAGTAGCCACTAGGTGGCAGAAACAAACAAATTTCAAGTACATCCAGCTTATCTTGAGAAATGAGTAGGAAGGAAAGTGTCAGGTCTAAGATATACTGAATGAATCAAATGTCCCTGTAGCAGTTAACTTTATGCATCAATGAAAAGTCCAGCAGCCGAATCAATGGCATAGTGAAATCATGATAGTAGACTTGATCCCATTGAAGTCAATAAGACTGGAACATATTAAATGAAACAGCTATGTTTCACCTGAAGTAGCACTTTGGCTGACTGGACAAGTACTGAACGGAGTTCATTTCTATACTAGGCTCATCTATTCTGTGTTTGTCTACAATGGCAACAAATATAATCTTTCAACGGCCATTGGAGAATGGATGGCAACTAGCGGATTGAGGTTGAATTCTGACAAGACAGAAGTATTGTTTCTGGAGGACAAGGGGGCGGGCAGGTGTTGGGAACTCCCTGGTCCTGAATGGGGTAACTGTGGCCCTGAAGGACCAGGTGTGCACCCTGGGAGTCATTTTGGACTCACAACTGTCCATGGAGGTGCAGGTCAATTCTGTGTCCAGGGCAGCAGCCTACCAGCTCCATCTGGGACAACAGCTGAAGATCCTACCTGCCCGCAGACTGTCTCACCAGAGTTGTACATGCTCTGGTTATCTCCCACTTGGACTACTGCAACACACTCTATGTGGGGCTACCTTTGAAGGTGACTCAGAAACTACAACTAATCCAGAATGCGGCAGCTAGACTGGTGACTGGGAGAGGCTGACTGGACCATATTACACCAGTTCTCAAAGATCTACACTGGCCCTAAAAGATTGTAAAAAGCAACTACAACTTAATTTCCATTGATATCACGATGGAAACAAAGGAAAGAGCTGTGCACATCTTTTAACCAAGCAATCAGCAAAAGCAAAAAGTGGTCTGAAAGGTACAAAACTATTGCATTAAAGCATTTAAACCAACATCTTTTCTTAAAACAACAACAACAACAACAACAACAACAAATCTGGAGCTGATAAGAATGAAAGTGATTTCTGGACTTTGAATGGATCACAGATACTACATTAATCAGTGCAGTGTACTGTATCTGATAGAAGCACTGTATGGTTCATAAATACAAACTTTCAGGATCTGGAATTTCGCATTTTGAGATTTGCCCATTAGTAATTGCCTGGTACAGATTATTCTGACTCACTCCATCTGGCAGATGAAAAGCCAACAGTTAAGAGTCTTCATTTGCCGGAGACCAGTAGAGTACTGTAATTAGCTTCATTTGGCATTCAAAACAGTTGCATGCAGTTGGCCATTTACGGCTTCCTGAACTGAATTTCCTTGGCAATTTGGACCTCTGCAACTTCTATAATTACTGTACGTTTGAAATATTGTCAGATCCTTAGCTGGAGAATTAAAAGGCCTGAATCAGCTGACTTATTTTGAGCAATGACTCATGAAGGCTTACATTGAAATATGCAAGATACATCTGCAAGTCGGAATGCCAATACTTGAGGGAAGAGGAAGAGGAAGAGGAAGAAGAAGAAGAAGAAGAATTTATTATTTATATCCCACCCAGTGGCGTAGCGTGGGTTGTCAGCACCCGGGGAAAGGCAAGTAATTTGTGCCCCCTAACCCGTGGATTTGCGCCCCCTAACCCGTGGATTTGCGCCCCCTAACCTGTGGATTTGCCATAACCCCAGATGTTGCGCCCGGTGCGGCCGGCATCCCCTGCACCCCCCACGCTACGCCACTGATCCCACCCATCTGGCTTGGTTTCCCCAGCCACTTTGGGTGGCTCCCAACAAAATATTAAAAACAGAATAAAACATCAAACATTAAAAACTTCCCTAAACAGTGCTGCCTTCAGATGTCTTCTAAAAGTCAAGTAGTTATTTCCTTGCCACTACCGAGAAGGCCCTCTGCCTGGCTCTCTGTAACTTCGCTTCTCGCAGTGAGGGAACTGCCAGAAGGCCCTTGGTGCTGGACCTCAGTGTCCGGGTAGAATGATGGGGGTGGAGACGCTCCTTCAGGTATACTGGGCCGAGGCCGTTTAGGGCTTTAAAGGTCAGCGCAAACACTTTGAATTGTGCTCGGAAATGTACTGGGAGTCAATGTAGGTCTTTTAGTACCGGTGTTATGTGGTCTCAGCGGCTGCTCCCAATCTGGCTGTTGCATTCTGGATTAGTTGTAGTTTCCGGGTCACCTTCAAAGGTAGCTCCATGTAGAGCACATTGCAGTAGTCCAAGTGGGAGATAACTAGAGAATACACCACTCTGGCATTCATTTTGTGTTCATTTTGTCTTTCTGCAATGTTGAGCAGATCTCTACTGCTTCGTACACTACCTGCTCTGGGGAACCACTTAGCCTAAGTCATACCACACTTATATATCCAGCCCAGGCACCAGCATGCTTGCACATTGGCTTGTCTAAAGACCTCTGTTGCCCTTCTGTGTTCCTGGTGGATCAGCTGATCAGGTTTGTCAATCTTTTGATCCCTTGACATTGGCTGTCATTTCGAGCATGTTCAGCATGTTGGGTAGAGCCTACTTCTGATTTTCATTCCCACCGCTTCTGATCTACTTACCCTAGTTTGCTTTCGCCACCAACACCTAAGCTGGAAGGAATTGGTGTGCCAGAATCCAGAACACTCACTGCTTGGAAGCTAAAATAACCAGGATGATGAAGTTCGACACCCATTGAGGCATTTAATCATCATTCACTATTATTCCAGTTTGTAACTCAAACTTTTGGCAGCTTTGCATTGCCACTAGAAATGTAGGTGTGGCATGTTTCTTTCTGCTAAGCACTGATGGGCTATTGCAAGCACATTTCAAAATGGAATTTCTAGATATCCATTTAAAGGCAAACCTACCCCAGCTTTCTCATTTAAAGGCAAATTTACCCCAGTTCACATTTTCCAAAACAATATGAGAACTAAAAAGCAGTCAGCCCTCAAAATTTGATTTGCACTTTCAGAATTTTGCAATACAGTTCTCCAGCCAAGTAATGTGTAGAAAAATACATACACTGAGATGCAAGTTACAGATAGGTAGCCGTGTTGGTCTGCCATAGTCAAAACAAAAAAATTTCCTTCCAGTAGCACCTTAAAGACCAACTAAGTTAGTTCTTGGTATGAGCTTTCGTGTGCATGCACACTTTAAGGTGCTACTGGAAGGAATTTTTTTTGTTTTGAGATGCAAGTGTCCGTGAAAAATATTAGTGAAAAAACATAGAAAAATGCAGTATTTTAGTGGAAATTTATTTGCAGAAATGTGTGTACAGTGGAACCTTGATTGTGATACCTAATCTGTTCCAGAATATTGTTTGACTTCCAAAGCGTTTGACAACCGAGGTTCCACTGTATTAGGCAAAATTGTATACAAAACATAGACATATGGAGAGATTTACAATAAACTGTTGATGAAGTTTCATGGGGGGACACACACCACCAAATTGATGGGCAGATGTGGAGAACTGAATTTAAGATTAGAAATACAAGAAACCAAAACTCATACTTTGTCCCTCCCTGAATGTTTCTTCCTGTTTGGTCCGTTCCTTTGCTTTAGCTCCCCAACAAACATAAAGGTTCCCACATCATGTGGGTGGAAGTTTGATTCTACCACCACTTCCTGTCATTCGTCGAAGGAACAGCACAACTGTGATACTCCAAAGCAATTACCCACGAAGTATATTTGTCAGAGATTGGAGATACTCCTGAACATTGAAAAATTCAAATAACATGAGATGAAGAGGATCCTTGCTCTGGCTATTTGAGGCTTTGCGACCACAGATATCATGAGTCCCTAAAAATATTCCTGGCTATATACTTTACTTCCTCTCCTCCTCTGGAATATTTCCCTAGCTAATATAATTTAAATTGCCCAGACATCACTTGGGGATGATGCCTCTTTGCCTGTCTGGCTGATAGATACTGTGGCAGCTGCAGATTACAACACATTAATGACAGAGCAAAGTAATTTGCATCATCAAGACTCGAAGTATCTGCATTCCAGCCTCTTGTAAATAGCACTAATCTACTTTCCAAGAAAAGACTGCAGGCTAACTAACTTGGGTTTGTGGGATGCATTTCTTAAAAGCACTGTACGATTTGCATTAATATTGAATGTTGGAGAGATTTATAGCCACACAGGATTGCGTCTGATTGAAGAAATATAAAGTGTTGTGAGCACTCCATGCATATCACCAGAGTATTAACAACATAAAGTATCCCCATAGCTTTTAACATAAAAAAATATTTTAGCTTAAAAAATGTCATTCTGATCAGCAAGCAGTCTAAAGCACAGCTCATAAACCATCCTGAGGAATAAGCTTCACTGAAATATTTCCAAAGCTGTATTGAATAAGACTTTGGTGAGGACTCAGGAGTCCTCAAAACATCATTCGTAATTATACTTTTCATCCTTCATATGAGAAGTTGAAAGTTCCCTCTTGTTTTTCACTGAGTATCTGGTCAAGCAGAAGACTAGTTCCCCAGATCATTTCCTCTCAAACTTTTAACCAGGCAACATGTGATTCAAGAATGAGCAATATGAAGGGTGAGTCAAAGTGTGTGGCATGAAGTTGCATCCAAGAGGCGAAAGGCAAGACTTAGAGAATACAGAAAGCTATTTTGATCGGTGGGTTTCTGTACACCAGATAGCAGAACAGTCATTCAGATGCAAAATCATACAAGTTGGTGTTACAAAGAGGAATAAGAAGCTCACTTCACTCTCAGTTAATTAAAAACTATCTGATCATTGGGGATGTTCAAGGGTAAAATATTTTCCTGGAAGAGGTCTACAGTCTGAAGCTTAATGAAGATGTGCCACTGAACCAAACCAAATTAAGTGTCTTTTGTTCAAGGGGCTGGCTTGGTGTACTAGATAACTTCTGAGTTACTTGCCTTTATATGAACCTGATGAAATGTCCAAAGTGAATTTTGCAAAGGACAGGAACCATAGATAGATATAGCTAAATTTACCAATGTGTGAGCAGGACTCTATAATTCTGATCTTGGTATCATTTCTGGACATGTGTTCTGTGGATTCTCCATCAGAGTTGTGGCACAGTTAGTGTGTGCAGGCAAAAAGGAGAATTACCCTTATCTGCATAATTTTGAAAGATGCAGGAGTCCTGTCCTCTTTTGCATCTCAGTACCCAAGTGCCATGCAGAGACCTAGCTCATGATCCCCACCCACCTGAGAATAGTATTTCATGACTTCTGATTTTGCTGCCACGGTGAACAGTGGTTCCCATGATAGCAGACCCCGGGCATGCGGCCAATTAAGGATAATTTGAGAGTAATTATCCTTGCAAGCCCACCCCTCCAGGTCGGGGGAGGGAGAGCTCTCATTTGCAGATTGTCCGGTACCTGCCTTCCACTCCTATGGAATACAGGGAGGAGGGGATGCTGAGTGCATAGCACTGCGTGCATCGGAAACTCTCCAACTATGAGTGGAGATTCTTCTGTTTTTTAAGATATATCAGAATTCGGACTTAAGAAACAGGCATGTCCTGGAAGGAGGAGGCAAGTTAACCTGCTAAATGAATCAGCCACTGAGTGCCAAGGTCTTGATCTGGAGATGTTCATCGTAATTGAATTGGTATGTGGTGGAGAGAAGCCTTTGTTTTCTCTTTATATATTTACTATGCTGTTTTATGATTTGGCAGCTCTTCACTGAAGAAGAAAAAATTAGCTACTAATGGATTGTAATTATTAATGGATTGCAATTATCAATGGACTGCAAGAGGGAATCAATAAGAACTTTATAATGCTTATGGATTAATTGAAAGAATGAAACTGTGTGGAAAATATTGGGATGTTCCGTGGCAATACCCTCCTACGGAGGACTCTGATTTATTATGGTGTTGGTGAGATATCAGCTTGTTATTAGATGAGAAAGATTTCAAAGAAAACAATGGACGTCTGCCTGGAGTAATGGCTAGACGCCAGACCATTTTCAGTTTTAAGAAAAGCAAGATGGCAAAAGGACACTATGCAGTAAAACTGAGTCCTTGGAGTGGGGGGGGGGGATGCTGAAAATGATTGATTGCCACAAGAAAGGAAGGTCGAATGTTAAAAAAAGAACACTCCACACAGAACGTTACCAGGTATAAACTCCTCTTGCAAATTAAAGGATTCGGAACAGTTAAATACAAACGAAAGTCAACACATCAGTGGCTGTTAAAATAAAAGATCAACATCGGAACTTTATTATTTGGATTAAATAAGCGGATTGGAGTGGGAACAAGGAATCAACATCTCCTAAAAATCTCCTAAAATCAGAACATGGGAAGTCAACCAAAATGTTTAAATTGGAATCTGACAATTGGCTTTTTTAATTGAATTATGATTTGGTATTGTATTAATGTGGTCTATATTGGATTGTTATATATATATATATATATATATATATATATATATATATATGCATGCATAGTATTTCATATAGTCTTGCTCTCCTATAAGGAACCCAAACGTTATTTATATGAGAAGTTTTTCTTCCAATACTTTTATATCATAATAGGACACTCCAGAGCATCTATGCAGTTTGTGACCAACCAAGTGAACTCAACTACAGATATCATAGACTCTTCATAATATCTTGCTTGGAAAATACAGTTCAGCGGCTCTTAATGTTCACCTCAAATGTGAGATGAGCATTATGACTTATGGATTTTTCTCTGAGCCTCCATCTGTCTCACACACTTGTCTCCATTGCTACTCCAACAACGTGTGTGTCTCTGATAGGTTTTTGTTTGCATTTAAAAGGGAAAAAAATGCAAAATTCATATTATTGAACCAATATGTGAACAAAAACCACACAGCTAGCCTTCGAACTTTGTACTACTCCAAATTTTCAGACTCACTTTGCTAACCAAGTAATTCAGATACGGGGAAAATGTGCATTAAAAATGCATACACCTGTGAAAATCTACATAATGCATTACATTAGGGAATGTTGCTTAGTCAAAACTGCATACAAACTGTGTTTTATTAGGAGAAATTCACACTAAAATGCTACCGAAATTTCATGAGGATTAAAAATTGCTGCAGAAATATGGAGAACAGAATATAAGATTGGAAAAAAAATTAAGAAGCTGAGAGAAACCAAATTTGAGAGATTTTCCCTTCCCCCGTCTCTGATCCCTACCCTCCTGCCGGCCTACTTGGCTGCTGATCTTAGCAGCAGCAGGAGAGAGAAAGTGAGAGAACACACCTTCTCTCTCTTCCCTCGCCAGGTGTTGTGAGCATTGGCAAACACAGTTGTCGCTACTCTCCTGGCACTGGCTTTCAGTTTAACTCAGTTTTGCTAGAGTAAGCTGAGCTGCCCCATGCTATTTCTTGATTTTGTTTCTGTTCCAAGGAGAACTGGTGGCAGCGAGATGCCTGCCACTAGGCGCACAGCCTACCAACTATGCATGACCTGCAAGAGGCTCCAAAGTCTCCTGCCTTCCCTGCCATCATGGCAAAAACAAGAGGGTGTCTTGCAAGAAGCAGCTTGCAGGCTCCGATGTGTGGGTTGCGTTTTGCTTGGTGGGTCGCGAGTCATGCAGGCCTCAAATAGCTCCTTCTCTTGCAGCAGATGTGTCTTTTATTACCTACTTGTAAAAGTTTCATTTCGCAGTTCTGTTAGGGGGTGATGTTCTTGAAAGCAGCTTTATAAATAGATTGACTACTCAGTAACATTTGCCTTGTTTGAATAACAACAACATGAGATTTTCATAAAAGGTTGCTGAAATACTGCATTTATGATTATTGCTTTACATAGCCAGAAACCTGAGTGATTTCAGTAGCAGGTATCCTTTTTGGCACTATGCAAATGGAAGCATAACTTTGAAATAAATAAATGTCATTAGGTATGCACCTTTTCCGAGGGTTGAGCTTTCAGCATTTGTCCTTGACTTTGTGCCCCAGCAATTGGTCTTTCAGGTTAATCAGATGGACCACCAGCTAGCTGAATAATCCTGTGCATGGCTCTCCAAATACAGTCATAGATTTGGAGGGTGCCTTCCCCTACTCAGGGCAGGAAATCCAGAGCAAAAGCATCTCCAAGAGCTCTCTGCCCAGCCTCTAGCAAGAGAGAGAGTTGCATGCAAATTATTGGTTAGATCAGGCATAGGCAAACTGGGCCCTCCAGATGTTTTGGGACTACAACTCCCATCATCCGTAGCTAACAGGACCAGTGGTCAGGGATGATGGGAGTTGTAGTCCCAAAACACCTGGAGGGCCCAGTTTGCCTATGCCTGGGTTAGATCCGTTGAAATTAATGACTATAAGTTTGCCCTGTCCATTAACTTCAATAGTCTACTCTAACTTGTTTCTATAGTCAAACTAGTCTTACCATCAAGAGGTTTCTCCTATGTTGAGCTGAAGTCTACTGTCTTGTAACTTAACTTAAAGCACGCAGCATAGCTCAGTTAGTAGCACATAAGACTCTTCATCTCAGGGTCACTGATACTAGCCCCATGCCGGGCAAAAAGATTCCTGCATTGCAGGGGGCTGGACTAGAGGACTCTCACGGTCCCTTCCAACTCTACTATTGTATGATTCTATTAACATAAATGATGATAATGATGATTTCATTGCCAGACCCTCACCCTTAAAGCCTCAGGGTATGTTACAACAATTTAAAATGCAACATTCAAAATAGCTTTATCCAATTTACAATCACAAAAAAGTAAATATCCATCTCTGGTTTCGAAGGCCAGGGAAAAGAGGTCTGCCTTCAAGCATTTGATAAAAACTGTATAGTGAAAGTGCCAAACACACCTCTGTGGGAAGGGAGCTTGACAAGTCAGGAGCTGCCTCAGTCAGGGTCCTCTGCTGGGCTACCACCCCCCCAAGTTTCTGAGGGTGGCAGATCTACCAAGAGGACCGTCTCTGCTGAACTTAAAGGTAAAGGGACCCTGGACCATTAGGTCCAGTCGTGGCCAACTCTGGGGTTGCGGCGCTCATCTCGCTTTATTGGCTGAGGGGTCATGTGGCCAGCATGACTAAGCCGCTTCTGGCAAACCAGAGCAGTGCACGGAAATGCTGTTTACCTTCCTGCCGGAGTGGTACCTATTTATCTGCTTGCACTTTGACGTGCTTTCGAACTGCTAGGTTGGCAGGAGCAGGAACCGAGCAACGGGAGCTCACTCCGTCACAGGGATTCGAACTGCCGACCTTCTGATCGGCAGGTCCTAGGCTCTTCTGGGTTTCTCTGCTGCCTCAGAAGGCATGTCCTCACTATCTTCTCTGTGACAGACCTTCAGGTATTTGAAGACTGTTTTCATCTCTCCCCACAGCCTTCTCCATGCTAAACGGGGCCATTCCTCATAGGACTTGCTCACCATACTGCTGACTGTTGTCACCCTCTTCAGAACTCGTTCCATATTTTGTTGCAACTTATCAACGGCACAGGCTGTGTGTGAGCCAGAAAATGTGCCAGCTTGCTTGCTTGCTTCTTTCCTACCCTATGACAGGCTGGGTTGCAGGAAAAGTATCATTGGATCCAACACCTGTCCATCTTGTCAGTACAGTCATTCAGGCTCAGGCCGGCCCAACTTAGTAAATGGTTTATTCTTAATTCAGTCTACCTAATGCAAAATATAATTACCATTTTGTGACAGGAGCTAGAAAACTCAAAAAGAGCACTAGATTCCCCCTAAGGCTACAGCAGTAAGCTGAAATAGAACATCGGTGATTCTGTTTCTATATGAAATTCTTTCAACAGCCAACTCAGTTCTAAGATGAGTGCATTTTATTTTACAAGTTCCTTCAGAGATGTAATTTAGAATCTTTGTCCTTAGTATAGTTACCTCCGGTTGTGAAACAATGCTGTTGATTTTCTGCTGTTTAACCATTGAATTGCACAGGGATGAATGTATTTAAGGAAGCATTTGTCTTTCCTGATTGCTGCCTCTTGATTTCTGCTCTTTTATGTTAGTCTATGACACACTCGTGCTTTATATGAGACATAGCTTGATTTATTATAACACAGCAATTCAACACTAATACAGATAACTAAATATCTTTTTGTGCACCAAGAACTGTGGAGATTTGACTAGTGTAATATGATCTTCTGGGGTCACTGAGGCTTCAAAAGTCTTTAAAAGTGAGACATTGTTGAAGGAAAGGTGCTGCCTATTTTAACATGAAGATGGCTATGGCAGTTCTCTGCAAGTTGCCTTAGGTGATTTAGAGAAAGGTTACTAAGAAATCATCCACCATTCTATCCCTGACCCACTAAGTTCATAACTTGAAGGAGTTCTACACATCCCCAAGATTTTGGAAATAGCTGATTGGTTAAGTTCTGTTTAACAAATAGGATGGCTTATTGAATTTACTTTGAAAACATAGTGGAAATAAATGACATACAAAAAATGGAGCTTTGGAATAAAGCACTTTATCAAATAAATAACATGTCAGACCTTAGAGTCTACTGACTGTTGGCAAAGAATATTAACAGCACCAGGTAGCTGCACATTACTCCTACCAAAAGAAATATTTCTTACAAATGCGATCTTGTAGTTCTTTCATTAACCTTACACTCCTACACAACAAGTCTGAAACATAAATGTCATTTTAATGCATTTGCTGCTTTCAACAATGGCTATAATCTCGAATATAAGACTTTTTCATTTAGCAAAGCCACTTGCTATTACCTTTTTTTTTTTACACTAATAAATGTCAGTTGTAGTTTTAAGACAAGACCCATTATAATTTTAATACTACATTTGAATTTCTAAAGAGCCCCTTTATTTTATTTTCTCTCTCAACCCCCTCATCCCAAATTAGGTTGCTGTTGTCTCTGTGCATACCAGAGTTGATTGTTTGGGCAAGGAAAGGCTATCCAAAGTTGTTTATCACATGCAACTTCATAATGCTCTCACAGCAGTTTTCAAGTCAGAATGGCAATAATATAAGCATGCAATAGCAACAGCTTACCAAATCTTATCAAGCCTACTTCTTGCTCATCTACCTCTGCATTTGAAACTTTGGGGAGGAAGAGACATGCTCTTGGGCAGGCATAGGCAAACTCGGCCCTCGAGATGTTTTGGGACTACAACTCCCATCATCCCTAGCTAACAGGACCAGTGGTCAGGGATGATGGGAGTTGTAGTCCCAAAACATCTGGAGGGCCGAGTTTGCATATGCCTGCTCTTGGGGATCAGTTTGGGTTCTCATCCATTCTTCCTGCAAAAGATAGCACAGAAGACTATGGAGAGAGAGAAGAATACTTCAGAAGAATGGACTCAGATGGGGTCCATGAAACAGGTTCAGTTTCTGCCTCTGTGGTCTTAGCTCCTCTAATGAAGAACTGCTGGCCAGAGATGGACTGGGAGGAACATGTTTGGCTGAAGCTTGGTGAAACTGGCCTTTAAACTGAATTATTTGGAAGATGGAGACAACAGCCCAAAGCGAAACACAAATGAAAGCATTAGAGATAGGGGCTTGGGTGCTACAGGAGAAACTGAGGGCGTTGAGGGAGAGTCTCGCAAACCTGCAATCAAATGGCAGGAAAGAGATGGGATGCCTCTGGCTGCATTTCAGAAAGAAATGGTTGAGTCACATCAGTTTAAAGATTTTCCTTTGATGTGCAATTTCCATCTGTTTGCTGTCCATTTGTTCCACACCAATAACACACCTCCAGTTTTTCCTTCTGTCGGTTTAGATTCTATTAAAACTTCATGGAAATAAAGAGTTTTTAAATGTTTTTCCCCCTGTACAATGGTCACATTTTAATCCTGTTTTCATGCCTGTACTGTATCTTAAACAAAAATACTTAACATGATGATATAAAAGCAATTATAAAAACAAATAAAATTAGTAAAGAGTAGTTCTAAAGTAACATTGGAATCACTTTATGTAGTTCTAAACCTTGGATTGTTCTGATTATGGAATTATGCACATATTTCTTTCTTAATTGAGAGGTAAGTGATTTTGGCAGGTATTTTTTATTTTTCTATTTTCTCAACAGCACAATGTTGAAGAATCCTGGTTCATAATTCACATAAAGCAGCGTTCAGTGTCCTTTAACTAATACAATTGGTTTTATAATGCATTTTCAACACATTTTGCACTGTTGTCAAATCAAATGTTGTTTGGCCACCATTTTGTGGTTTCTCAACTTTATATTCTAAAAAGCAGCGGGATAAGTATCATTCCTAATATTAGCTCATGCTCAAAATTTCATCTAAATCTGTTAAGCTGGGGGGCTGCGAGAGTCAGTTTATACTTGTGTGGAACTGCCATCCATCTTCATGGCTGCCACCTTTGGCTCCAGGTAGAAGCTAAGATATATTGCACAGGTACAGACAGATTTCTATTTGGCATGTCAAAAAACAAACAAACATAAAAGAACTCAAGCAAACAAATAACTTCAACACTCAGGAAATCTTCCTGTCTCCTACTTAGGTAGTGTCCTGCTCCATATTTGTGAGCTATCTACTAATTATAATCAATCACCTAAAGCAAACAGAGCTTTGCTTGAATTCCATAGTATAGATATGTGCATAGCTCCTGTTCAAATTAATAGAATGTCAGTGGAAGTCAGGAGACTTGAATACGTAGGTGAGTGTCTCTGTGTGGCATATAAGAATGCATTAGTGGATAAGATGCTTGACTTGGGATCAGATGATAGATTTGGCTTGACTCCATGGAATGAGCATCAAGTGTGTGTGGCATTAATTAAATTGCTTCACTGACTGTATGCTTCAGGTCTGCAAGCGGACCATGAGGATAATAGCACTTCACAATCTGACAGCGAAGCTTTGTGGATAAAAAATCACCAGTGATTGCAAGATACCAGGGGGAGAAAAACCGTAGATGGATCTAGACTGGCAGACAGACCTCAGACTGGACTTTCATCCTAATCTATATGACTTTTGCTATTTCTCACAGGTGTTTTAAATTTTAAAACCACTCAGCTACATGGGTGGAATATATGTGAATTTCTTCCTCAGGTTTTAATTCATTTTCCATATATTTTACAAAAAAGCTGAATGTTTATGATACACCCAAATACAAAATATAAGAAAATAATGAGTGTGTGTTTTTAGGCCAATTTCCATAACAATGCTGACAAAGTGGAAGCTGGGTTGAAAACTTTAGGAATGCTTGAAAAGTGGAGCAGCTTATCCAGGCTTGCTTGGGGAATAACTCTGGCAACCAGTTTACTAAAGAAGGGATGGAGAATCCTAGATGTTGCTGAACTACAACTCCCATCATCCCTGACTATTGGCCATGTTGGCTGGGCCTGAGGGAAGTTGGAATCAGGTGACAGGGATAGAGGTTCCCCATTCCTGTCCTAAAGAAAGGAGACGTAGAAATTTCAAGGCTATTTATTTATTTACGTTTTTATGAGGGCCAGTTTCATTTGAGCCAGGATAATATCCCAGCGTGGAATAGTATGTGGAGTAATAAAATGTTTGAGAGGGCCGCGCCCCCAGTTGATGGGCATTACCATTCATATGGTTTGCATGCACTGCGTCATGTGATCGATTAAGCAGGGCGGGGCATAGCTGGGCTCCCGCAATACAGTGGTGCCTCGCAAGACGAAAAGAATCCATTCCGCGATTCTCTTCGTCTAGCGGTTTTTTCGTCTTGCGAAGCAACGCCATTAGCGGCTAAGAGGATTAGCGCTATTAGCGATTTAGCGGCTTAGTGGCTATTAAAGGATTAGCGGCTAAGCTGCTAAAAGGCTATTAGTGGCTTAGCGGCTTTGAAAAAGGGGGGGAAAAGTGGGGGGGGGAATGGCGAGACTCGCAAGACGTTTTCGTCTTGCGAAGCGCCTCCGAAACGGAAAACCCTTTCATCTAGCGGGTTTTCTGTCTTGCGAGGCATTCGTCTTGCGGGGCACCACTGTATTTTATTCAAGTTGGCACCCCTGTTTTAGGCCAGACATCTGTGGCATCTCTGTTGCCAGTGTGTGTTGACAATACTGAGCTAAAACGAACCAAAGGTTTGACTCAGTGAAAGGCAGTTTCCTATGTTCCTCACCTATTGCTACTCTTTAGACTCAGACTATCTCTACTTTTGGACATCATTTAGTTTCGGTACAGACTCAAGAATATGAATGAGCATGAATAGTGACTATTGGTATGCACAGGATGGTGCAAATGCCCGCCAGAAGTAAATGGTTTCATTTGAAATAATCTAGCAGCTGTCTTTCTATTGATTTAATGTTTACTGACTTCCTGTTTCCTTCCTGCCTGCAGTTATTATCCGTGGCTTTTCAATTTGTGATGCATTCCTCTTTAGGCAATACCTTTTTTATGGATAGTGTAATGCCTCATTACAATTAAGGGCCCTTTCTTTTAAGTAGGCTGGTGCTGCATATTGGAATTGTGGGGGTTCAGAACAGAAGTTTCCCAGTTTGGAAATGACATACTGATTAAATACGGGGCGGGGGGTGGGGGGTGGGGGAGGTTCGCTTTGAAGATTGGTTTGGTTCGCAATCAACTTGTGTTGCAGCCATCCATTCTACAGCCTTCCCTGCCACCATTTCCTGCACTATCTCCTTTCCCAAGCTTGTTTTGTGAAAAGGGCAAGGGAAATTGGTAGCAGGAGCGTCTGGGGCAAGGGACAGCAGAGAGGTCAGCACTGGGATTTGTAGTTCTAATACCTCCTTGATAACCGAGGAGGTGGGATGAAAAACACACACAAGGCCATCTGTGAGGTGGGATCAAGACTTAGGGGCTTTCCAAACACTCATTGCATCATATGAGGGGACAGAACCATCTCTTTCCTCAGGGAGAGTGGTTTTAATACCATGGACCATCCAAAAGACACAACAAATGCTTGGCCTCCCTCCCCAATTTTGTGTTCCATTTACAGCAGGCAACACACCATAAACCCTAATCACTTGGAGCGGACGATTTATGTATTCCTAGAACTATGGGACAGTTAGGTAAAGATAAAGGGACCCTTGACAGTTAAGTCCAGTCATGGCAGACTCTGGGGTTGCGGCGCTCATCTAGCTTTACTGGTCGAGGGATCCAGCATACAACTTCTGTGTCATGTGGCCAGCATGACTAAGCTGCTTTTGGCGAATCAGAGCAGCGCACAGAAACGCCGTTTTCCTTCCCACCGGAGCAGTACCTATTTATCTACTTGGACTTTGATGTGCTTTCGAACTGCTAGGTGGGCAGGAGCAGGGACTGAGCAACGGGAGCTCACCCCGTCGTGGGGATTTGAACCGCCAACCTTCTGATCAGCAAGCCCAAGGCTCAGTGGTTTAGACCACAGTACCACCCGTTAGAGATGAGCAAATTTTTAAATTTTGTTTTTTCTCAGTTTCTCAATTTTAGTTTGCAACCTCTCTGTTTTAAAGTCCTCAAGAAATTCACCAGTATTTTAGTCCAATTTCCTCCTTAATATACACACGCTTGAATACAAATTTGCCTGATATCCACATTCTTGGAAAGCAATGTTTCCTAGTACAACACATTTTTATATGTTGTTGTCACTGACATTTGGCCATTCTTATGCACACCTTATCCTAATATATGCCCTATTGTATATATTACTTGTCTTGTGTGCACATTTCAATGGATTGCTGTGTCTCAGTTCACATACTGTTTGAGAAAGTGTGACTTAAGTAGATTTGCCTTTAAATACAATCTGGATTGAATTTCTTTCCCATCCCTAGTGACAGTGCAAATCAGGTTGTTCATCACATTTTTTGAGCTGCTCACAAAGGGGTATGTGTGAACTGAAATCTCATGAAAATGAGGACGTGCAGGGGGAGGCGATTTTCATTGAAGGTATCAGGATGTGGCAGCCTTAAGTAATTTTCAGGCAATGAGATGGCTGAGGGTGATGACTTCTTTGCTCTTTATTTAAAAAAACAACACCACTATTGTACAGTTGCTGCAAATTTCTTGGTCATTCAGCTGAGCTGTTTTCTTAAAGCCCTCAAGCAGTGGCCTCACAGTTCAAGTTGCAGTCACCTGCCTGTACCGTATTTTTCGCTCTATAAGACACACTTTCCCCCTCCTAAAAAGTAAGGGGAAATGTGTGTGCATCTTATGGAGCGAATGCAGGCGGGAGGCTCTGCTCAGTGCTCCCTTTAAAGAGCCGCGTGGAGCGTGTGTGCGGCTCTTGGGGGCTTTTCCCCGAGGAGGAAGAAGGGCTGCACGCTCCACGTGGCTCTTTAAAGGGAGCGTGGCTTGTGGGGGAGCCTTCCTCCCACTGCCGTCCTGGCTTCTGGCTTAGCCTCTCCCGGGCAGGGGGAGCCTTCATTCCACTGCCCGGGAGAGGCTGCGCATGGCTATCCCATAAGCCAGGACAGTAAGAGGCTATCCCAGAAGACAGATCCCTCTTGCTGTTCTGGCTTCTGGGATTCAGAATATTTTTTTTCTTGTTTTCCTCCTCCCAAAACTAGGTGCGTCTTATGGTCTGGTGCATCTTATAGAGCGAAAAATGCGGTACTTCTTTCCCGTGGCGGAGCTTCATGCTTCGGCACTGTGTGTGTGTGTGTGTGTGTGTGGAGAGCAGGCGGGGGCGTGGCTGGTGCGCATCCCAGGGGCGTGCTGTGTGTCCTGGGGGCATGGTGTGCTCTCCCCGCCCCCGTCTTCCTCCATCAGTGGTTCTTTCTGTGATCAAAAAAAGCAGCTGGGAGGTATAGAGAGAGGTGTGGGGCGGCCACATGCAGTTTAAAGTGCAGAAAAATTGCTTGCCCATTTTTTGGCGGAGGGCATGTTCATCCGAAAAGGCAAGTGAAATTTGGTCCAACTTTAGCCCAAATAATATTTAATCCAAACCTATGTATCAACCCAAGGGGCAGTCAAATAACTGATCATATATATATGTAAACTTTGCTATCTTGTGCTATAACCCTTGCCAAGGACATCTGGTTAAGTTCTAAAATTTATCTTCTTCATAGTCTGTTATGAAATAAATAACCTCTTGTTTCTTCTGGTACAGTCATAATGATGGGTCATTTTTCTTCTTAAATTTGAGCACAATGCTTTTGTTTGCTTTTAAATCTGCTGATAGCATTTCCTCAGATAGTGCTTCAGAATGCACACGGGGCCCAGTTGACACCATTAATAAAAGAACCAAGTCAAAGATTTCTTTTACAATAAATATGTCAAACCCCCCCCAAACCTGAGAAATTTAAATAACAGTAGGGGAGCTTCTGTTACTTAAAAAGGTCACTTAAATGCTAAGCAATTATGGTCTAGCATTTACGAACTCAATTACTGCCTCTTCACATTCCTGATGTGGCACAATGTACATTGATTTACATATTCAGGACATGGCAACTGCATTGGAAATGCTATTAAGAATGAAGTTGAGGCCCTATGTTGTAATTGTTCCAAAATTATTTATTTATTTATTTATTTATTTATTTATTTATTTATTTATACATACTTTATTTATTTGACCCAGATATTATCTGTGTAGTGCCATTCTGAAGTCATCAAGTATATGTCCTTGTCATATGAGAACCAAAGAGGATCTCACACATTACATGTTGTATTGTCCCATCTATTCGGCCTTCAGGGATGCGATGTTACAAATTATTCCCAAATCAATAGTCAACTCTGAGGACCAAGTAAAGTTTTTACTGGTGGACGCTGATCCACGGATTTCTCACGTGGTAGCGGTCTTTGTGGTGAAGGCTATGAAAACTAGGGTACGGTTCCTGGAGGAAACAGTGAGGTCCCTCCCATTGCTCTCTTAACCTGTTGCTGTATCTTCTTTCCTGAATGGTGGGGTTTTTTGGGTAGTTTCCTTGCTGGGACAGCATGGCATGAATTTTAGCTTACTTTTATAATTTTATTGTCTATCTTTCAATAATGTTTTATGGTATTTTGTGTAAAGGCATGGACCTTACAAATTTAATAAACTTGAACTTGAAGTCATCACACCATGCTAAAACTAAGCCCCCCCCCCGTGCCACTCCTATGGGCCCCCCACCCGCACCAGGCAATCTAGTTGGATTTTATTTATATCTTTAAGATTTTGCAGACTTTGGCTGTGAACTGGGGCCCTACAAAAAAAAAATCAAGTTGCACCCCACTTCTTCACATTGGGCCCCACTGGCTAGCTCTGAGTCTCATCGTTGCTGGGCCTGAGTTGCCCTGCCCTCGCATGAAGTCTTGGGTTTTCAATTTTGGGAGAGGGGAGATTGTGGCACTGGGGAACAGGCAGGCTGGCGAGGCCCCACAGATTTAGAGGCCCAAGTTGCCCTGACCTCGAATGAAGTCTTCGGTTTGCAATTCTGGGAGAGGGGAGACTGCCCGCTGGGGAGCGGGTGGGATAGCGAGGCTTCCTAGATTTAGAGGCCCTAGGCTTCAGCCTACTTAGCCTATACATAAATTCGGCACTGTTGGCCACTAACCCATTCGGCAGCAAAGAAACCACATGTGCATTTCTGTTACCAGAAGATTATGCAGAGGAAGTAACCACAGAGGAGGTAAGATTCAAAACACAAATGATAGTCTTATCCCTTAAAGATGGGACACAGACAAGCACTGCCAATCTGAGGGCATGGGAATGGACATACTGGTGGAGTGACCTTGAAGGCACTGTGATCTAAACCACTAAGCCTCTTGAGCTTGCAGATCAGAAGGTTGACGGTTCAAATCCCCATGGTGGGGTGAGCTCCCGTTGCTCTGTCCCAGCTCCTGCCAACCTAGTTCAAAATACACCAGTGCAAGTAGATAATTAGGTAGGGGCAGGCATGGCCAAACTTGGCCCTCCAGCTGTTTTGGGACTACATCTCCCATCATCCGTAGCTAACAGGACCAGTGGTCAGGGATGATGGGAGTTGTAGTCCCAAAACACCTGGAGGGCCGAGTTTGGCCACGTCTGTTCTAGGGGTCCTTTACCTTTTACCTTTTTTTTTTTAAAAAAAGGAAGTGGTTTGATTATAGAAACAACAGTCATTCTGTTTCCATTGCACCTTACCATGATGAATCTCAGCTCTCATATTCAACTGATCTCAGAGCATCAATTCCTCACAGGAACCAGTAGGTCTCAACCTTATTGGCTGGCCTTCCATTAGCAATGTCCATGGACCTTGCAGCAAATCACCAGAAGCAGCTAAAGGGTTGATGGATGACCACAGCCTCTGCTCCTTGTCTCTGTTCAGTCTTGTTTTGTCATTATCTCTGACCATCTCGCTGGTTCTTAATTTGAGGCCAAATGTTGCTAGAAGAGAATTCTCTCAGGTGTAAATTAATGGCTTGTGCCTGTGCCATTGTAACATCTGCCTCCGCTCCTGGAGTGACTTTTTCCTATAGCTTAACGTTCCTATGAAAACCATTTGGCAAATACTTTAAAATCAGCAGTAATTAATACTATATATATTTTGGTGCATACCAAAGAAAGTAAGAGCATATGCACAATCACGTTTTAATGGCAGGGTGCTTCAAATACCACTTGCCATACTGGGGAGATAATGGAGGTGATATTTAAGAAACATTCAAGTGGGAAGAAAAATTTCCCTTCAAAATCCACTACAGAGATTAACTGCGTGGGTGGAAAGACATTGACTTGGATGAGCTCCTTAATCAATGTTGCAGAGCATCCACCACATGCATCACTTCAGTGCTCTCTACTACCTTTCTGTATCTGAAGATGCAGGATAGCCAGACAGCAATTGATAAAATGCCATCGTGGGAAGAAGAAAAAAATCGCCACTGCCAAATCACTCACTATTACATGGGTAAAGTTTATTCAGTTACGACTAGATGGTCCAGTTTTTAGTGTAACTGAAGAGTGAGACCTCTGAGGTTATAGAAAACAGCAACTCTGTTGTGGTTTAAAACTAGTACAGTGGTACCTCAGGTTAAGTACTTAATTCGTTCCGGAGGTCCATTCTTAACCTGAAACTGTTCTTAACCTGAATCACCACTTTAGCTAATGGGGCCTCCTGCTGCCGCCGCGCTGCCGGAGCATGATTTCTGTTCTCATCCTGAAGCAAAGTTCTTAACCTGAAGCACTATTTCTGGGTTAGCGGAGTCTGTAACCTGAAGCGTATGTAACCTGAAGCGTATGTAAACGGAGGTACCACTGTAATGGGGAAAAATACCCCCCCCCCCACTATAACTTACTATTGTTTTATAGGAATGCCTCTGTAGGTATGCTTTTGTTGACTCATTCATCATTTTGCCTGAAACTTTAACAATCACTGGCGTTCAGCATATTTCACTGAAAATGGCATGGAGGCATGCTAGGGAAAATATGTTTTGCCAAAATGTGTATATTGGGTAAAATAATGTATGCATCGGGATAAACTTGCACTAAATTGCTGGTGGATTTTCACGAGGACGTTCAAAAATAAAAAATTGCAAATTGATGTGTAAATGTGGGGAACTGAACTTAAGACTGGAAAAACGAGAAACTGAAATTGACAGAGTCACTGATCCCTAACCACCTGCAACACAGATTGAAGTGGAGAGACCACAGAGCAACCTAGAAACTGATGCAGGCTTTTTATTTTACCAAAGCACAAATACAGGCATGAGGTGAATATTTGGGTTCATGCACACCTCAAGTGACAAGGTTTACCATTAACACTATGGTTCTTAGCCAATAAGGTTTAGCTACATGAAAACATCACCATGGAAGCCAATATAGGGTGAAAACTAAGTTTCCTGAACTGGCAAATACTTTCAAGCCCTTTCACAGCAATCACTGTAACAAACACCCACACCCACCCACCCACAGCCAAAGAGCCTTGGTGCTTTTTGATGCTGCTGAAAATGTTTGTAATAAATGATAACACCTCCCTCTTAGCTCAGCTCGAAAATGGAGCCATCACTGAAGATTTCCACAAACATTAATTGGACCAAATTGTTGCATTATCAATGTTAATGTTCTTAGGGCTATTTAGCAACATGTAAAACACTTAATCACTAAGCATCAAAGTGTAACGAACAGCCCATCACATTGATTTACAACCTAATATTACATTCTTCACCTGACAAAAATGTAAGATGTAGAATTACTGCAAACACATTTCACTTTTTTGGGTCAGTTTCACTTTAACTTTTAAGAGAAAGCACTGTTATATTTTCATTAATAACATACCAGTGAAGCTGAATGGAAATTATTTTCTCTTACACAGAATAGCACACTTGAAAGTGAAGCAATGTGAATATAGCTTAGTAAATGGGAAACTCAAGCATGCTCTTAGTACCAATTAAAATTCTGTCACGTACATGCCAGAGAGACCAAGCTTCTTGAAACGGCGGGTTTTCCATAATATATTAGAAAAAAAAAAGTAATTATCATCCTGAATGTAAAGGAAATGTTCATTAAAACGCACACAGAAGACTGTTAGCTACGTTAGTTAGAATAATCTATTTTGGAAATAACAGTTTTACATTTATTTTTCCATCCATCATATATTCAAGATGTTTAAGTGCCAACTAGAGAAAGATATTGTAGCCACGGGATAATTCATCTCCATCTACTGAGTGTGGAAGAATATATAAAGTTTATTTTAGACATGATACATCTCCCTGTCCTGATTAAGAACAGGCTACTCAAAATGTGGTGGCCTTCCAGATTAATGCAGTGGGAAATTACAGGTCATCACAAACACAAACATTTCAGAAGCTTGCAGATATAGCAATGTTATTCTTGGAGTGGCTTTTTTTTTTTTATAAAAAAAATTGCTTGCTGTGAATATTCATGGGATTATTTGTGCAGTTGCAGGAGTGATAATAATAATACTTAGCATTTATATAGCACATTTCAAGTGTTCAAAGTACTTCACATATATTATCTCAGCAATCCTTACTGGAGTACTGTAATTTAGGCCACTATTATTACTCCTTTATTTTCAGGCCTCTTCTTCTCCTTCTCACAAGAACATGACTCCTGCTGGGTCAGACCCAAGGCCCATAAGATTGTAAGTTCCCCAATAACTAGGATTCGGAGGCATGTCAATTCTGCTTCTGAAGGAAGTAAATGGCCATCAAGTAGCCATTGATAGCCTTAACCCCATGGCTTTGTCTACCATCAGGACCGCAGTAATTAAAGCACCACCTCTCTCCATATGAACCTACCCAAACCCTAAGATCATCCTCTGGGACCCTTTTTTGTGTGTCTCCTCCATGAGAGCTCCAGATGGTGGCAACACGAGAATGGGCCTTTTCTGCAGTGGCTCCCTGTTTGTGGAATGTTTTCCCCAGGGAGGTTCGGCTGGCACCAGTTGAAAATGTCCCTGTCCACAGCCAGCTAGGGACGATGGGAGATGAAGAACAACAACATCTGGGTACCCAAGGCTGAGAAAGGCTTCTCTAATGAAATAATCTAATCCTCTTTTAAAACCTTCCAGGTTGGTGGCCATCACTACTTGCTGTGGCAGTTAACTATGTACTGCATGAAGAGGGCTTTTCACACAATAGATCAAGCTTGGAAACCCTGTGCATTTGAAGTTTGGGTGGGCAATCTGTGGCCTTCCAGATGTTGTTGGACTCCTGCTTCCATCAGCCCCTGCCAGCATAGATAATGTTCTGGATGGGAGTTGCCAGCAACATCTGGAAGACCAGAGGTTCCTATGCCTGTGTTACAATATACACATTAAGGACTCATGTTCAGCCCTCCAATAATCCTCTGCTGCTTCTATATCCCAGAGTCAGATGCATACCATCTGGCCAGAACATAATCTGTTTCACACATTCCCATTCATACACAGGATTATATTACATCTGGACCAAGAAAAGCTTCCACTGTCCTGCACCAAGTGATGTATCTTGGCAGTTCCACCTGCCAATGCTGATCACCCATATGACTGGACATAGTATCAGAAAGACGGGGCTCTTACCATTAAAAAACAAAAAATCTAATGTGACTCAAGAGAAGAGACTTGTAATTTGTCTCTTTGAGAAAGCAGAATAAGTGCATGGCGTTCCCTCTGTCATCTGGTTTTCTATTTAGAAGAAGCAGAGCAAACTGTCATTCAAAATCCTAGTGACTGACTTGTCTGCCTGTGAGTTATGGCTGACCCCAACTGAAGTATATTCATTTTTGTCAAATTTGTAAATGTCTCTCTAATATACGCTGACAGGCACTGAAATTGTCTGCAGCGTTGCTTCACAGTCCAACACTTTTCCATTTAACTAAATGAATAAATGTGGGTGAGTGTCATGGTGCTTCCCCTCTTGTTTCAGATGCTTTTGAATCTGCCTGGCACAACAGATGTACATTCACATTGCTAGCACTTTATTGTTCCCTTTCACAGTACATTTGCTGATGGCCAAGGCATTAGGGTTCAAACTGCAATAATTTCATTTTGGCAGCAGAAACATGTTGGAACCTTTACAGATTTCACCCCCTGCTCACTTTCACTTCACCGGTGAAATTCATGGTGTTTGGTTTACACTGTTTTCTATATTTCAGTCATGTTCTTAAATATATATATTTAGGATTGTTACGTATATTTTGTCCTGCATTTTTTAAAAATATTATATTTGACTTTCCTAGACCCTTCACATATCCATCTTCCTGATATCATGTCTTCTGAGATATTGTCAGTCATGATAATCAGTAGCTCCAGGTTGCTTTATAGTATGCTAGAACAGGTCTGTAGTTAGACGGGATATTGTTTCTGACAGCCCAATTCTATAGGTTGGCTTAAAATGCAGTGGCACAAATCAAACTTGCACCACGGTCTCTGAACACTGAGCCTGTTTCAGATTTCTGAAATGCAGTGTAGAACAATGTGTGTTTGACCCAGTACTGAGGAAGACCTATTCCTTCATTTCCTGTGACTTATGGCTGCCACACCTTTGTGCTAGCTTTTGCTGCCCTTGTGATCCAGGGGAAAGTTTCCTCTGCCCCTAAGTAATTTTCTTACATGCATTCTGCACAGTATCAGCAAAAGCAAACCCTCAGCACAATGCTGTTGCTACATGCGGTGAGTTGTAAACCTCTGAACTTGTACACAGAGGACTTGTACACTTTCCTGGGGTGGGATACTGAAGTTCAGAATGATGTAAAGGTAAAGGTAAAGGGACCCCTGACCATTCGGTCCAGTTGTGACCGACTCTGGGGTTGCGGCGCTCATCTTGCTTCATTGGCCAAGGGAGCCGGCATACAGCTTCCGGGTCATGTGGCCAGCATGACTAAGCTGCTTCTGTTGAACCAGAGCAGCGCACGGAAACGCCGTTTACCTTCCCACTGGAGTGGTACCTATTTATCTACTTGCACTTTGACATGCTTTCGAACTGCTAGGTTGGCAGGAGCAGGGACTGAGCAATGGGAGCTCACCCTGTCGTGGGGATTCAAACCGCCGACCTTCTGATCAGCAAGTCCTAGGCTCTGTGGTTTAACCCACAGCACCACCCATGTCCCATCAGAATGATGTGGAAATCAGCAAATCAGTTATTTCTTTGCATGGTATTTTAAAAGTTCCTATTATTCACACTTCAGGTTCTAAGAGTACCAACAAGGTTTTTTTGTTTCTTCTGCAAAACATTTCCAAGTGGTGGCTCTGCCATTGCCAGTTCGCACTTGGGAGTACCAGGACCAATGACTGGAAACATTTGTTGGATATTCTGAAAAGGCATGAAAAGTCACCCAGGCATTTCACTGCATACTGCAAGTGGATAGAAACAGAATATAGGTTTCAAGTGCATTGATGCAGAACACCAGCATTGGAGGGGCGTGCCGAAACACCTAATGGATATGGCACTGCTCCTGGTGGCCCAGAACTCAGCATTCTGGGAATCTACAGACAACAATGGACATTTTCTGGTACTTGTACAGCTGCTTGAAGAATATGATGAAGTAATGGCGGAGCAATGTAATTCTCCCTACTGTGGGAAAACCATTCAGAAGGAACTGATAGACTTCATGGCCAAGGAAGTACCTTATTATAGAACATTGATTAATAATTTTCTATACAGTACTGCTAAATATATTAAAATATCTCTAAGCAGTGTACAGAAAACTGAAGCAAAATAACAGCAGCAGCAGCAGCAGCAACAACAACAATTTATTTATACTCCACCCATCTGGCTGGGTGGGAAGCTTCCAACAAAATATTAAAAATACAACAAAACATCAAACATTAAAAACTTCCCTAAACAGGGCTGCCTTCAGATGTCTTCTAAAAGTCAGATAGTTGTTTATTTCCTTGACTTCTGATGGGAAGGTGTTCCACAGGGCAGGCGCCACTACTGAGAAGGCCCTCTGCCTGGTTCCTTGTAACCTCACTTCTCGCAGCGAGGGAACTGCCAGAAGGCCCTCGGAGCTGGACCTCAGTGTCCAGGCTGAACGAAGGGAGTGGAGTTGCTCCTTCAGGTATACATCAGACAACTTCAACAAAACATTACAAAAAATATACAGTTGCATACAAAAATATTACATTAATACTTTAATAAAAACATACAGAGCAGGTTGGACAAAGCTAAGTATTACTGTGTCATACTGGATTGCATGCCTGATGTAAGTTACTCTGAGAAGATGTCGCTCACAGTGAGATGTGTTGATGAAGACAAGGGAAAGATTTGTGCAAAGAAACGCTTCGTCGGATTCAGCACAGTTCATGAACTCTTGCTTAAGACCTTGAGGGAAAACAATATTAACACTAAGTCTGGCATGGCAAAGGCTATGATAATGGGGCCAGCAGAGAACAGGGAGGGGTAGTGTCAAGGCAAGGCCTCCTTATGCTGAACTGATAAGCTTCATTCATACCCTGTGGCTGTGATTCTCTCAATCTGGTAGTTTCAGATGCAGCTTCATAATTAAATAATCCATTACCCCTTTTGGCATGCTGCAGTGCATGTTTATGCTATTCTCTGCCTCTGTTCAATAGTGGCAGGTTCTAAAAGACAATGACTTCAACCTCACCATGAAGCCACTGGGAAAGTTGTGTAGGCAGTGTGAAGCCTATTCAATATCAAACAAAATAAGGTTATGTTGCTTCGATGGCATGTCCAAAGTCTGTTTCGGGGGCATAATCCAAAAATCCTAAAAAAAAAAAAAGCTCAATAACTTCAATCCTAAATAAAGCTCAACAACTTTGATCGGCCCTCACTCATGTTCACTTCATCAAATCTGGCCCTCTTTCAAAAAAGTTTGGGCACCCCTGGTTAAGCAGATGTAGATCTTTGCTATGAAGCACAATGCCCAGCAGACCAAATAACAGACTTCAAGTTCTTGATATCAATCATATTATGGTATGACAGTCTATTCCATGTGAATATTGTAAGTAAGGCTATGCAATGCCTTACAAAGGACATAGTACAGGCATAGGCAAACTCAGCCCTCCAGATGTTTTGGGACTACAACTCCCATCATCCCTAGCTAACAGGACCAGTGGTAAGGGTTGATGGGAGTTGTAGTCCCAAAACATCTGGAGGGCCGAGTTTGCCTATGCCTGACATAGTAACTACTGCCTCCCCTCAGGAAGAAATGTGTGGAGTTCATTGCCTCATATAGGGTAAGTGGTTTTGCAGAGGTGGTTATTGCAACTAAAGAGCTCTCAGAAGCCCTTGATGCTGATGCCACTTTCAAGGAGCACTCACGTAAGTGTTGCAAGAAGAGGCAGTTTGAAAATGAGGGTCGGACTCTTGATGACAAGTGTGGCAGTCCAATTTTTTTTTTAAAAAATTCTACACTTTTCTCAATACTGTGTTCAAACTGAAGAGCAATTTGAACAGCTCGAATCTCATGGGGATTTCTTGACAACCTTGAAAAGCTACGGGAAGAGACACTTGTCATCCACTGTATGGATCTACACAGATCTCTCAATGATGGCAACCACCCTGACATAGATGGTGCAGATCTTTGTGTTGACTTAGGCCATCTCCACAACATGCTACCTTCTGAAAAAGGCTCACCATGAGATGCCCTGCGGTACATTCACGATACCTGAATTGCCGATGTCTTCCCAAAAGTCTGGGCAGCATTACAAATTCTCCTGGCATTTCCAGCTCCAGTTCCTACTGCCTAGTGGAAGTTCTCAAAATTGAGGCTCATCAAAATGTACTTGCGATCTACCATGATGGATGAGAGGCTCACATCATTGCTTGCCTTACCCACTCAGAATGACGTTGCACAAAACCTTCATCTTTCCATCAAAGTTTGCAGAAGGCAAAGCTTGAAAAGCTACATTCTGAGCAGTGGCACTAGGTGACACAGCAAAACTATCACAGGCTTTACTTTTAATATGTTTTGTTTTGCCGCAGTTGCTGCCTCTTGATAAGCCTTCTTTATTTTAGAATAATCATATTTTTAATCTTAAAAAGAAAGAAAGAAAAGTTCGTGGCTTTATTTTATTATTATTTATATAATGCTTATAGGTTTTTTTAAAATAGTATTGGAAGTGCTAAGTGCTGGGTAATGCTTCTCAAAGTAGAGCTATGTTCATTGATTTCTACCTAGCACAAAGGACATCAAAGGGAAAATTGAAAAGGGAACATACTTTAAAGCTAATGAAGGACAATCACTTTCCTAGTTAGTACCCAAACATAGAACCTGGGGCAGCCGGGGAGAGAGGTTAAAGACACTTGCTTTTTGCCACCAAAGTACACAGCAGACTCTACATTAAAAAACAACAGCCACTGAACTCAGCTTGGTGCCCTCCTCAGCTTGACACCCTGGTGTGGTGTAGTGGTTAAGAGCGGTAGTCTTGTTATCTGGGGAACCAAGTTCATGTCTCTGCTCCTCCACATGCAGCTGCTGGGTGACCTTGGGCCAGTCACACTTCTTGAAGTCTCTCAGCCCCACTCACCTCACAGAGTGTTTGTTGTGGGGGAGGAAGGCAAAGGAGATTGTTAGCTGCTTTGAGACTCCTTCGGGTAGTGATAAAGCGGGATATCAAATCCAAACTCTTTTTCTTCTTCTTCTTCTCACCCACCCCTAAGGCCAACCCTGAACATGCAGTCTCACACCAGCGGATTTCTGCATATTCAAGATGATTTCTGGAGCATGGGGTTTCAATGTTAGTAAGGTCCATGTCCTTTTCTTCTGAAATGTGATGCAATTCCTGCTTTTTCAATTCCTGTTCCTGTGTAATCTTCAAATTTGCCTTCAGCAACTCTACACCATGACAACTCTTTGCTTGATCCAAGTAAAGGCTAGCAGTGGAGTTAACACCCAGAAAACAAAATAGCTCCTTTTAGAGTGTTCCATTAAAAGAAGAAATCACATTTAAAATGTTTGCTCTTAGTTATAATGCTTTCTATTTTAAAAAAGCAGCACAATTTCCATAGTAGCATTGCATGTCCTTGTGAGACGGATGGCTGGAAATGCAGTGGGCTCCATTTCTACTGTATGCAGAATAGCTATCTATATTGAACGTTTTGGGGATATTTTTCTTTTTGCAATCGGTTAAAGCAAACACAAAATGAATGATTAGCTCCACATTAGCCAAGATTATACAAAGAATGGGAGAGAATTAGCGGGTCATTAAAATAATGTGTCTCAGACTGCATACACACCATATATTTAAAGCACATGTCTTCCCCCAAATAATCCTATAGTTTATCCCTCACAGCACCCTTAGTCCTCATTCCCAGCATCCTTTAAAAAAAACCTACAGTTCCCAGGGCTCATTTGAGGAAGTCATATGTGACAGACCTGTAATAGGTTTGCATCAATCTGAACATTTATCACTGTAGGTCACGGCATAAATAATAAGGTTGGTATAACTCTAATATGACAGGAGACCCTCCATGATGAAGTTGGGTGACCATGGGACAAGCCTGAGTCCAGCCTCACCTCCTGTAAGGCATTCAGGGATATCCTAACCCATCTATACCTGACCTAAAGATCAACACATGTAAATTTAGTTGCCAAGTACAGGGAACTCAACTCCTCAATGGGAGCCATTCACACAATAGTAGCTGACCAAAAAAGAGAGAGGCCAGGTTCAGTTGATGGCTTGATAAGATTGTGATCCTAGCAGTCTTTCACCTTTTGTTAAGCAAGATGGGTGAAGTGAGAACTGGACAGGAAATTCTGTGAGGAACTATGGAAACTGTAGTAATGACTCAGTTCACACACCCCTCCAATCTCCCCTGACATGCCTTGAGAAGAAGGCATAAAAAACCCTTAGATCCTAAAGTCAGTAGCTCTTCTAGCTTCAACAGAACAGAACTTACCCAGAGCCCCTCAGGACTCAGCACACTTCTGCTTTGCTTTAAGGACAGATACACTTCCTCTCCCCTCCACTTCTAGTGTGGGTTTATGCCAAAATTGTCATGTCCATGTTTCTGTAGGCTTTTAAAAATAGTCTTTCATTATTCAGATCAAGGGATATGTGTGTGTGTTGTAGGAGCTTCTCCCTGCTTTTCTTGTTGTTGTTGTTTAGTCGTTTAGTCGTGTCCGACTCTTCGTGACCCCATAGACCAGAGCACGCCAGGCACCTCTGTCCTCCACTACCTCCCGCAGTTTGGTCAAACTCATGCTGGTAACCTCGAAAACACTATCCAACCATCTCGTCCTCTGTCGCCCCCTTCTCCTTGTGCCCTCCATCTTTCCCAGCATCAGTGTCTTTCCTAGCATCAGTGTCCATGGAGTCTTCTCTTCTCATGAGGTGGCCAAAGTATTGGAGCCTCAGCTTCACGATCTGTCCTTCCAGTGAGCACTCAGGGCTGATTTCCTTAAGAATGGATAGGTTTGATCTTCTTGCAGTCCATGGGACTCTCAAGAGTCTTCTCCAGCACCATAATTCAAAAGCATCAATTCTTCGGCGATCAGCCTTCTTTATGGTCCAGCTCTCACTTCCATACATCCCTACTGGGAAAACCATGGCTTTAACTATACGGACCTTAGTTGCCAAGGTGACGTCTCTACTTCTCAAGATGCTGTCTAGGCCTGTCATTGCCCTTCTCCCAAGAAGCAGGCGTCTTAATTTCATGGCTGCTGTCACCATCTGCAGTGATCATGGAGCCCAAGAAAGTAAAATCTCTCACTGCCTCCATTTCTTCCCCTTCTATTTGCCAGGAGGTGATGGGACCAGTGGCCATGATCTTCGTTTTTTTGATGTTGAGCTTCAGACCATATTTTGCGCTCTCCTCTTTCACCCTCATTAAAAGGTTCTTTAATTCCTCCTCACTTTCTGCCATCAAGGTTGTGTCATCTGCATATCTGAGGTTGTTGATATTTCTTCCGGCAATCTTAATTCCAGCTTGGGATTCATCCAGCCCAGCCTTTCGCATGATGAATTCTGCATATAAATTAAATAAGCAGGGAGACAAAATACAGCCTTGTCGTACTCCTTTCCCAATTTTGAACCAATCAGTTGTTCCATATCCAGTTCTGACTGTAGCTTACTTTGTATTTTTGTTATCTGAAGCATTATTTATTTGTTGATTTATTTAATATGCGATGTGAGACTTTAATGTTGTATACAGCATAAGGTTGGGGGAGAAGTGAGGTGGGGAATATATACTGTCACTTCTATTTCATATAATAAACTAAGCTTTCCTTTTTCCTTTGGCGTGAGAAGTTATTGTGGGCATTAGGTTAACACATACTCCTAGACAAGTGTATGTTCTAACTCCAGCAAAAGATCCTAAGCCTCTCAGCAGTGTGTATATGAACTGGATGGTGCTGTGGTCTAAACCACTGAGTCTCTTGGGCTTGCAGATCAGAAGGTGGTTCGAATCCCTGCAACGGGGTGAGCTCCCATTGCTCTGTCCCACTTCCTGCCAACCTAGCAGTTTGAAAGCACGCCAGTGCAAGTAGATAAATAGGTACCACTGTGGTAGGAAGTTAAACGGTATTTCTGTGCGCTCTGGTTTCTGTCACAGTGTTCCATTGCACCAGAAGTGGTTTAGTCATGCTGGCGACATGACCCGGAATGCTGTCTGTGGAAAAACGCCGGCTCCCTTGGCCTGAAGGCGAGATGAGCGCTGCAACCCCATAGTCGCCTTTGACTGGAAATAACCATCCAGGGGTCCTTTACCTTTACCTTTTATATGAACCTAGATGAATGCTGGATGCACACATGTGAGTGCAGGTATACATTTGTAACAGCCCTGCTGCCTCTTTTCCTGACCTTAATGTATTGTGCATGAAGGTCTGCAAGAACAATTCTAACTGTGTTCAGCTAAACGGGATTAGAACACTCCCTTGAGCTGGAAAGGGACGCGGGTGGCACTGTGGGTAAAAGCCTCAGCGCCTAGGGCTTGCCGTTCGAAAGGTCGGCGGTTCGAATCCCCGCGGCGGGATGCGCTCCCGTTGCTCGGTCCCAGCGCCTGCCAACCTAGCAGTTCGAAAGCACCTTCGAGTGCAAGTAGATAAATAGGGACCGCTTACTAGTGGGAAGGTAAACGGTGTTTCCGTGTGCGGCTCTGGCTTGCCAGAGCAGCGATGTCACGCTGGCCACGTGACCCGGAAGTGTCTCCGGACAGCGCTGGCCCCCGGCCTCTTGAGTGAGATGGGCACACAACCCTAGAGTCTGTCAAGACTGGCCCGTACGGGCAGGGGTACCTTTTTTTTTTGAGCTGGAAACCCTGATGGCACAGAGTTCTCGTTCCAAAGAGGATTCCAAGGAAATACTCCTTCAGACCTTGGCCTCACGCAAAGATCAGGAGGGGGAAGGGCTGGTGCTGCGGTACAATGGGGATGTGGGAAATGTGTGCCCCCCTCACAGCCCCTACTCAGTTTAAACTGTCATGCATTCACCCAAATGCTTGGGAACAACAGACCAAAGCTTGCGTAGCGTTCACCACGAGTTAAAGAATAGATCCTAAGGTGATCATAATATTGTAAATGAGGGACACCAATGGAATAGGCATTTGAAAAATGGCTTAAGGCCAAGCTGTAGAGAAGACAAATGTGAAGGATTAGAAAAAGCCACACACTTCAACGGTAAGGCTCATCACTTGTTGGGAAAGCCTGCCGAGGATTAGCATAGCAAATTTATCCTGTAGATATTCTAATCACAAAACCGTCAGTGTATTATATGACCATTTATAATACATTATTGATGAATAAGAAAATCATAATGACCTCAAGAGCCCAGTAATTAAACATTTAAATCATACTGAATATTTAACAGCAACAAAAAAAAAAAGCCTGGTTGCACCCAAAAAGACTGACACATTTTATTATGGTCCAAACTTTCGTGGATTAGAGCCCACTGCATCAGATGCATGTGAAATCACAGGGTGATTTCTTGGGAGCCACTGGGTGAAGTCATTCAGAGCTTTAGATTGCAATGTCAACTGTATAGGGATGACACACAACTCCCGTTTGCACCTACTAATCCCAGAGAGGCTGTGGAACTCTTGAAAGGGTGTTTGGAAACAGTTTTAATATGAATGAAGATGAGCAAAGTGAAACTTACCTAGACGGGGCAGAAGAGGTGAAGACTGTTTACTCCTGACAAGAGACTTTAACTGGTTCTGTTGGATGAGACTACAGCTATGCTGGCTGCCTATTTACATCTGAGCCCAATTCAGAGTCAGTTTCATGTAGATTGCAAATAGCCCAGGGGACAATACAGAGCCCTGTGAGATCTTTTAAGCCAGTGGCCATGGGGCACAACAATACAAAACAGGTGGGGGGGGGGGCTAATCCACTGCACAAATGACTGAACTGACTCCTGCCCCCCCCCCCAAAAAGAATCCACCAGTTTTGGCAACTGTTGCAAAAAGAAACAAAATAGACATTTTAAATAAGTTTAAGCCTCTCTGTGGCCCAGCTCAGTGCCCAATGTCCTTGGTTATCAGACCAGTCATTTGATGAACAGGGAGGAGTGCTAGCTATGTCTCTGTGAGTATTTTGGTCCACTTTTGGCCACACCCTTCTGGCCTATGACCAACAGAAGGTTGGCCAAGGGTGAATGGGCCCATTCAGCAAAAAACTTTATCACACCTGAGATAAACCAAGGAAGAAGCATTCATCCCACCGGGATAGGCTATTCACCTTGGTCTTCTTCCTGAAAAGAAACCATATCAGTGAACTGTTGCAGGGCTGGACACCGCTGATCACTTAATAGGATTGGAATTCAGATTTGTAACCTGAGAAAATGACCATAGTTCAATAATATGAGAACACCAAGTACCGATTCCCCCTCCCAGGCATTGTGGAGTTGTGCAAGATGTACTTGTTAGTTCTAATGACAAAAGTTGAGCAAAATGTGCCAGAGGCAAAAGCAAACATGACTTGTCTGAAATATCATGGAGAGTTTCAGTCATCTGAAATGCTTTATGATCTCTGTAAAGCCCTAGATTAAGTTATTCCAACAGCACAAGTCTACAATTCCTCAGGCACATGCCTCACTCTAAGCTCACTCCCACAGCAGCCAATTACAATGTGAAACTTCAGAGTATGTTGTTTAGACAATGCAGACTTAAAGAATCCGCAGCTAACCCAAAACAGGAAGGAGCATAGAAATAATGTTTTAACTTTCCATTCACGATAATGGCTTTACCTTGACATGTTATCATTTTTTAATTTACTACCACCACCACGTTTCTCTCTATGTGCACAAGGCTTCGCAAAGAAAAAGGCAGATCCCTGTCCTGAGGAGCTTATAACCTCAAATTTTTGAGACACTTTTCTTTCTCAGCAGCAGGAACTGGCAGTGATAAAAGCGAGAATGCAGGCCACCACCCCACACACCAGTAGACTGGTCCACCCCTCCCCTTGCACACAAGGAACTCTCTCACTGTGGCTGATTCCAAAGTTTCCTCCTCTTGCTGCTGCTCAGAAGGAAAGTGCCTTGCCTTTGCAGCCTTCTCCTGTCTTGGGCATGCTGTGATGGAGGGATGCTTTGTTCCATACAAAGGAATCAGTGGCAACGGTGTGGGGGAATAGCTTGCCAAGTGGCTGTCGCATAGCAGCTTTCAATTTGCTGCTGTGCTACAATTTCACATATATTAAGATGTGACTTCTGAGAATGTTTGCGGCGCAATGAGCATCTTGCGGAAGCAGAAAGTAGGGAAGCAGAACGAGGATTTAGAAATAACAATTCCCCATTCTTTTTACAAGCATGCTTTAGTTTTTTAAAAAACAATTATGCATTTCCCTCCATTGCTATATGGAAGTTCTACAGGAAACTTTGGCTTACCAAATGTTGTTGGACTCCCAACTCCCATCAGCCCCAGCCCAGTATGGCCAATGGGCAAGGAGGATGAGAGCTGTTATCCATCAGTTTATGAAGGATCACAGATTAGCAGCTCCATGTTCTACAGCAACACCAGGTGTTTTCACTTCATTCAGTTAAGAGCATTTACTATTCTGATAGCAAACCAGTGAAGGACGCCTTTGTGCTTATGCTTCTTTGATGCCAGAGCCTAGGGCTTGCTGACCAGAAGGTTGGCAGTTCGAATCCCCACAACGGGGTGAGCTCCCGTTGTTCGGTCCCTGCTCCTGCCAACCTAGCAGTTGAAAGCACATCAAAGTGCAAGTAGATAAATAGGTACGGCTCTGGTGGGAAGGTAAATGGCATTTCTGTGCGCTGCTCTGGTTCGCCAGAAGCTGCTTACTCATGCTGGCCATATGACCCGGAAGCTGTCTGCGGACAAACACTGGCTCCTCGGCCTATAGAGCAAGATGAGCGCCGTAACCCCAGAGTCATCCACTAACGGTCAGGGGTACCTTTACCTTTATGGCAGGGTCAGCAGCTTGGAATGCCCATTGACCTTCACCTGTCATCCAGTGGACAATGTATATGACCCCTCTAAATCAGGAGTAGTCAACATGGTACCCTCCAGAGGTCATTGGGCTCCAGTTCTCATCAGCCCCAGCAACATTGCCCGTGGTTAGCAATTACAGGAGTTCTTGTCTAGCAGGCATCCAGAGGACTCTTCTCTAAATGATAAGATTCAAAAACGCTTAAGATACATATTTCAAATATATATGAAGACTGAAGATTAAGCAAGAATCCCAACCATCCTCAAAAGATAATAGCTACTGATGCTGTAGGTTGTTACTTTATTTTGATCTATGACAACAAGAATTCAATTTCTAAAACTTCATAAATCATCAATACCACAAGGTGGCAGCAGAAAATTATTTTTGTAAGAATTCTGCCATGACCGTTTCCCCCTGTTTTATTTTAACAAACATCCTGCATTTCCTCTGTTCCATGGGAAACACAATTGCTCCGGATTGAAAATGCTTTTACTTAGGCCCCCAAATTAGTCCAGAAATGTATAGGTTGCAAAAGGTTGATTCATATTATACTTTTCCCAGGCCTTAGATGGTGGGGGCAACTTCCTACATTAAACCAATCATGTTAACTTTGTCCTGGTGCTAATGAATGTCTTTCTCAGGAATCAAAGCCGGCCATACGCATTGCCTATGGATGAGATGATAAGAGACTACCCTTAAATTTCTATGAAAGAGGTTAATATGCACAGGCTGAGCACAATGCTGCCTGCTCCTCTCTTTGCTCCTATTTTAGCTGACCTTTTAAAAGTAATTATTTTGGTATAGTTTTAATGCCCTGTTTGCCTCAGACACAATAATACAGTCAAAAAGCTGGTTCAAAGGCAGCACTACATTCCCAGAAGCCTCACCACTGATGAACCCACACAAGTCAGACAACAATGCGTTCGGCAAGAACAGAGCCCGTGTTTCACAAACAAGCATTGGGAGAGCAAATGTCTTCCTCACAGAGATTGAAACTGAGGGAAAAAGGAAGGCTACAGACCAGGCAAAAGCTGATTGATGCCTTTCATTTGCTCAAGTTCCATCGCTGAAAGATCCTTGTCGATTCTGCAAAGAGTTCTTTGCCAGGCTTCCTCATCAGACTGTTTGGTGAGCATCAAAAGCTGTTGTGTTCTTTCTCCAAGAGAAGGTAGCTCAGCAAAACCATAACAATAATCACCTTTCACAGCCTGTAGTTTTGAATGTAACTTTCAAGGAGTTCTGTTTAATAATTCTACATGTATATATATATATATATATATATATATATATATCAAAATTGCAGAGGGGTTTTTTAAGGTGTTTTGTCAACCACGAAAAAGTCATCCAAACATACACAAATGGCTCTATTTATTTTTGAAAAACATCTGATTGTGCTTCCAAATTAACAGAAGCTTAGTAAGAATCTCAGCATGTGTATTGATATTTTTAAAATAGTTGCTATCTTGTGGAAGACCTGTTATCTGAAACAAGCTATAAACACAAGCAAATCACAGAACTCTGTTGAAAGGACCTGTTCCAAAGCACAATGAAGCGAATGCCAAAATGCCAAATGATATCAGTGGGATTAGGACCAGGCCTTGAAAAGCTAGTCGGCTTTTGGTGGGGCACAGGATAGCAGTTCCTCCAGATCTAGCTGTCCAAGCGGCAGCCTGTAAAATCAGAACTCAGCCAGCTGGCTGCTGGCCACCTCGCCTTGCTCCTAATGAATGCTATCTGCTCGGTCCCCATGCAGCTGTTCCATCAAAATTCCCCATAAAGTTTACCCAAATGTTTCAAGCTTGTTAAGACTTTGAATGGAGCAGACCTGGCAGTCTGTACGGGAGGCTCCTGCAAAATCTGGGATTGACATCAGCAGTTCAGCACTGTAGGGAATCACCCGGGGGGGGGGGATGGGGGCGCCTGGTGGACTTAAAGGAAATGGAGACAGCAATTTCAGCTTGCTGCCAGCAGTGGAGCACAAGTACAAATCACAGAAAGAGAAGTTGATGCCAGCAGCTCAAGTACTGTCTCCTCTTTGATCTGGAGGAATTGGAAGGGTTTTCTATACACACACATATATATATAATCCAAAAACAAATGGAGGAGGAAAGAACAGCCAGTGGCAGAAGGAAACAAGATAAATAAATCTGAATATTGTGTGTGTGGAAGGGGGAGGGGAGGCATATAATTCTATTAATTTTAAACATTTGATTTCTGCTATTTTGAAACTCTAAATACAAATGATCTGGAGGAAAGGTTGCTTTTCTTCCTCAACCTTCAGTGAAACACTGGAATGTTGTGAGAATAAATGGGCTCTGAGGAACAGCGTTCAAAGAGAATTCGAGAATCTATAAAGGCTTAAACAGATGTAATTTCCTCTAGGTCTGAATCGCCGGCATCTAGAGACTGACATTTGCATGTCCTGCTTGCCTGTGATACTGCATGAAAAATTAGTTTATTTGCTAAGGTATTCTGGGCTGGAGCCTGAACTGGAAGTCTGATGCCTAGGTAGGCAGGCAGGCAGGCAGGCAGAAGGGTCTCAAAACGTGACAAAGAGGCAGGTGCTAAGGGATGCAGACAGAATTATCTCTCACACACAATGCCCCCCCCCCAACAGAGTATCTGAAAAATAAGCATGCAGAAAAGGACATCTGACATTCCTATAGCTTGATGGAAGAAATAGAAATACAGTATGAGAGATGTGCACTTGTCCAAGAAAAAACCTTAGAGCCACAAGGGCAATGGAGAAGCTATTCTTGGCAAGGTTTTTTTTTTTTAACTTAACACAGAGGTTTTCAATCTTTTTGAGTCCACAGCTCCCTTTGAGCAACTATATTCTTTCTGCAGCACCCCTGTGGGACTCAGGAGCCCAGTTATGTCACCCCTTGCCTGCAGAGCTGGCAGCCTCTCGCCCTTTTTCAAACACCATCCCTTGTGGAGCGTTCCCTCAGCCTCCTCTCCTCTTCCCTCTCCTTGGGTGTCCTCCATGCAGCTTCAGCTGCCTCCTCTGGTCCCAAGAGAGGTGTCTCCTCACACTGCCCCACAGGGCCTGGGAAGAAACCCCTGGTCAGACCCAGATGCATCTTTCGCCTGTGGAGCTTATAGCCAGGGCTGCTGCAACAAACAGTTGTGCAAGCCTTTGGGAGGCAGAGATGCAAGAGGGAATCAGAGGAGGGAGGGAGGCCAGTGTTGCCCGCGGCACCCCTGACCATCATTCAAGGCATCCTAGGTGAAAACTACTGACTTAACAGAAAGGGTTCTTATTTGTATTGCAGCACATGCAAGAGAGGTCATATGTTTTGTCTAGTAGATGTGATTCAATCCAATTTTAGCAATAGGCTCAGCCTAACCTTGGGTAGATCTATCTATCATCTATCATCTATCTATCTATATCTATCTATCTATCATCTATCTATCTATCATCTATCTATCTATCATCTATCTATCTATCTATCTATCTATCTATCTATCTATCTATCTATCATCTATCATCTATCATCTATCATCTATCTCTATCTATCTATCTATCTATCTATCATCTATCATCTATCATCTATCTATCTATCTATCATCTATCTATCTATCTATCTATCTATCTATCTATCTATCTATCTATCTATCTATCTATATCTATCTATCTATCTATCATCTATCTATCTATCTATCTATCTATCTATCTATCTATCATCTATCTATCTGCCTGCTTCAACTCCACCCATCTATAAAAGTAGGTTTACAGTGACCTTCCTATTTTACGGAACTGTTGTGAGGGTGGTAAGCCAGGCAAAGGTTGTAAAGCAAATTGCATGCTTTTACTCAGGAGTAATACATAGTTTAAATTGCTATATATTTTGCCTTTACCACTTGCTTTACCTATATGGAAAATATATATAATATTTAAATACGTGATGATACGTTCTGATATAGCCATGCAGTGATCTAGTTCCCCATTTTTTATTTGCTATTCTTCTGTATTTGTGTTTTCAGCTGTAGGGTCTTTTGATCTGGGATCTTTTTGTTTTATTTCTGCAAAGTACTGACTATATTTCTAGGAACCGCATAATAAATGATTCATAATAACAATAATTATAATAAGACCTGATGTAGGAGTATTCAAATTTCTTCATACACAAAAACCTGTAGTCAACAGAAGTTGGTCCAATTAAAATAATTACATTGTATCTTATCATTCATTCTCTTGGTACCAACGTAACAGGTATTGCCTCTTCAAAGCTACATATTCTCCCTGCCAATCACTTTTTAAAGAGCCAGCTCATTTCGGCTATGTATTCCAGATCTGAGCTATTGTCTGCGGCAGTCACTTAGGAATATGTAACCTTAAAGTCATGAACAAACAAAGATGCTGAGATATTCTAATTCTAAGTCAAAAGACCATGTTCTTCATTTGGGGCTCTAATTTATTTGCAGTGATACATTCTTATTTAGTTAGATTAGGGAATTAGCACCTTCTAGCAAACTGTAAATTAGGGATTCCAGAGCAAGATCAGTGTAAGCAAAATTAATTCAGTGCAGCACTTCAGAATAATCTGTTTATGCTCTGAGGTACTCAGTTGCAAACCCTCGAAGTCAGCAGTGCACGTTTACTTGCGGCATATTATATCTGAAATGTCATGTAGCAAAATGGTGGTGATGAGATTTGTGCCTGGCCATCTGAAAGGTATGCGGCAGTAGATGGATGACATGAACCCCGGTGGAATTTGAGACTCTGCTGTCTCGTGAACCATCATCCTATGGGCTCCCAAACCTCATTCTGGCTTCTCAGCGTTTTTGCTGATGCAAATGAAACCCATCTTTTCTGCAAAGGCAAAACTATTAGAACACAGTGGTGGTTACGAGGGAACAGTACACACTTTCCAATATCCTGAAGATAGTAAATTGAATCAAAGCTATGTTTAGTATGCCTGTGAGTTTAGGTTTCTGAGATCCTTTAGGCACTCATTCAATTGTAAGACTCCTGAGTGCCTATGCAGTGTTTGAATTACGAATGAGCTCTTGATGATCATCTAATAAAGCCTAAAACATAGGTCAATTTATCTCAGTTAACTCATAGAATCATAGAACTGTAGAGCTGAAAGGGACCCCAAGGGCTATCTAGTCCAACCCCCTGTGATGCAGGAATCTCAACTAAAGCAGTCCAGATGACATTTCCCAAAACTGTGCCAGAATTTAGCTGTATGGTTCAAAATATAGAATACCTGATCATTATTGCGGGTGCTACACAATTCTACAGATGAAAATAAAAGAGACTGTGAAGAATTTCCAAAAGTGTATTTTCAAACTGGGCAAATGGAAAACAAAGTGGCAGTTGCAATTCAATTGAAAGAAATGTAAAACCCCTAACTTCTCATTAACACTGATGCAAACTCTCGTGCCAAATTTGGCAATGTTATCTCAAGAGGTCACAGAACAATAAACATTCACCCTAAATCCATCCTGATTTGCTCCTGTGGTGGTTATACATCTTCACATTAATCATTTGTTCACCCCACACTTTTCAGCACAGTTCCCTTCTGTTCTCCTAACCGCAAAAAAGGACATTTCATTTGGAAATGTGGGTGTGCTAGGCTGTCAGAAACTCTTTAATCCACTTTCATAGCGCAAACTTAAATTTCTAGCACGGCCTTGAATTCCTCCTATGAAGCACTGACAGTCCAGAGGTGACCTACATAAAGTCCATCTTTGTCATCTTACCATAGCCATCTTACTCTTAACAAAATGTATGGAATATATTTTAATAGTTCAAACACTGATTTAAGGTTTGAGTTCAATTGCCATTGCACCCAGCAGGTATACTGTATATATCTATCTATATCCAGTTCAATTTAAGCAAAGGTTGGCTACCACGGCAAGCTCTAAAAGTTAGCTTGGATAAAAAGGAAACAGATCCCTCAAAACATTTAATAGAGGTCAGTAAACTTTCTTCAGTAGATTTGGTTTGAGGTTGAAACACTTGTGTCCATTTGTAGTAACTCTTCACCACAGTTAACATTTGCTGCACATCACAGTGTTGCCATTTCTCTATTGGAAGCTGACTGGGCTTTTAATTTCCCCCCATTAAAGTTAATTGACATGCCTTCTGCAGTTTCTGCTGTTGTGGCAATCAAACAATACAGCTTCACTCAGCTAATCGAGTGGAGTGGAGGTCTAATGGGAAGCAAATACAAAGATATAGTTTGTCCAGTTTATCTGTAAGCTATAATGGAATGTAAATAAAATATTCATTGTGTCAAGGCATTTCAAGCAAGAGGCAAAATAAATAGCTGTGCTTTATTCTTTTTCTTTTAATGAGCATCTTCCAAATTGGATATCCATTTGGTTACAATCCCGCTGGCCAAACACAGACAAGTGAATAAGCAGATCTGACTGTTTCTGGTAGGGTGCAGATTGAATAGGCAGGGGAAATAAATTCACGTGAAGTGATGGTTTCCTGGACTACAGGAATGATCATGTGCCATGAAACCCCAGGCTCCTGCATGTGCCATATGTAAGCTCAATGTACCATGCTTGAAAACAAAGACTTGACAGCATGCAGTCTGAATTAACATATGTGCCTACACTCGGAAATAGACCGTTTTGCTCAGCAATGCTCTTTGAAGAAGTTAAGGAAGAGGGAAAGAGCAGCATGTTGTGGCCCAAATAAAGAGGACTACAGGTAAATCAGGAGGATCTGTGAAAGATAAGAAGGTGTAGAGACCTTATAAGTCAACGTGGATGCTGATGCGCGTTTTGCTAGGGAAGGTGGTATTGTGGCTTGGCGTGGGTAAATTTAAGGAACAGTCAAGATCTATTTTAAAGGGAATTTGTGGCTGGCAATAATAATGCTGTCCTACATGGCATTGGTGCCCATTACCTAATTCCCAACGTACAGTAGTTCCTTGTTATTGTAACATTTTTATTATGATCAGAAAGTCTTATCTTTGGCCTTCCTTATTTAAGAATTACTTTAAAAAATTAAGGTAACGACAGTATGGAGAATAAGAGAAAAATTTAAAAAGTTCAATCCTGCACCAGTTAAAACATATAGTATCTCATTGAGCTCAATATTTTTTGGGGGGTGAACTCCTGTCCTTGAGATCAGATTCTGACTGAGAAACATACAGGGACATACAGTTCTGAGGGTGATCTAGAAATCATCTAGAAATAACTTGGGGGTGGAATAGGAGACATTTGAATAATCAGCAATTTTTTCTCACCTCATGCAATGGCTTCTGATAGCCTGCAGAGGTGAGTTGTTATACACTGCTCACTCCAATCCGAAGATAAAATGCCTGATCCCACAGCTCTTTCAATAGGGGCACACAAAAATAGGAGTCCATCAGGAATGCCCCTCTCCTCTTGGGATAAATCATCCTCCATCTATTTACGAGTCTTAAGTATGGGCAATGAGCTTTCAGAAAGAGAACAACAGATGGCAGCACTGTCGTAATAAACATTGTCCAAAAGCACCACTCAGGCTCAAAAAAATAATAATTAAGAAATACAAAAAATGGCACTTTTTTGAGAACCTGGTTCTCCCTTGCCTGCATCACATCTCATCTTTCACTTCCGTTCTTAATCCATTCTACCACTTAACAGCTGGTGACATTCAAACACAAAGTCTCATTGAATGTTTCACCATGTGCCCTTGGCAAAGAGCTGTATGGGCGACCGCTCCCCTGCAAATTCTGAGAAGCAGGTGAGGTTGCCTGGACAGGAGGAATGCACCTCCTTGGAGCTGGGCGGAGCCCCTGTGCTGCTCTCAGGAAGCTGCTCTGGAGACCCCTTTCAGTTCTCTCCTGTAGCAGCAGCAGCGGCAGATTTTCCTGATTGAGAGTATAGTGGATTCCTTCTTTGGGAAAAGCAGATGTGGGGCCAGGTTTTGCCATCCTCTAGGTGTGCCTCTGTGTGCATGGCATCTCTGTGTTATAGAATCGTAGAACTGTAGAGTTGAAACTGTAGAGTTGACCTGTAGAGTACCTTAGGATCATGTAGTCCAACCCTCAGTAATGCAGGAATTTCAACTAAACCATCCATGGTAGATGGCCATCCAACCTCCGCTTAAAAACCTCCAAGGAAGGAGAGTCCACCACTTCCCAAGGGAGTCTGTTCCACTGCCAAACAGATCTTACTGTCAGAAAGTTCTTCTTGATGCTTAGCTGGGATATCTTTTCTTGTCATTTGAAGTCCTTAGTTATGGCTCCGGAGAAGGAGAAAACAAGCTTGCTTCATCTTCCATGTGACAGCCTTATAGATATTTGAAGATGGCTATCCTATCGCCTCTCTGTCTCCTCTTTTTCAGGCTAAAAATACCCAATTCCCTGAACCATTCCTCATAAGGCTGGCTTTCCAGATCATTGATCATCTTGGTTGCCCTCCTCTGTTTGTCAATATCCTTCTTAAATTATGGTGCCCAGAACTGGGCACACTACCTCAGGTGCGGTCTGAGTATGGGGGAATAGAGCAGTACTATTCTTTCCCTTCACCTGGACTCCATACTTCTTGATGCAACCTAGAATAGGATTAGCTTTTTTTGCACCACACTGTTGACTCATGTTAAGCTTGTGGTCTACTAAGACCCCTAGATCCCTTTCACATGTACTTCTGGCAATCCAGGTGTCTCCCATTTTAAATTTGTGAGGCTGGTTCTTCCTGTGTTTAATAAAAATATACATACAAGTCTCAGAATAAGTTTGCCTTGTCTGAAGTACTGTTGGCTGGTTGTTCATCCACTCAGATGAAGATATTCAGCCTGTTCTATATGATGTTCTGCTCCTCCTAAAAGATGAAGTTTGAAGACTTTGTGCTCCAGCATTGTAATTAGAAGATCAAATGAATTCTGTGACTTGTCTGTCTTTTTATCAGCTCTGGCTGTCATGACAGCTACAACCATACCTGGATGGAGATCTCAGGGTCCCTGTCATCCAGCAATAGTAACAATATTTTTAAATTAGGATTTCAGGTTGTTATATAACCAACCACTCACATACACCCTGACATAACTTAGCACACGTAAAATAAAGGAAACCATGGGAAGGTGGGCTGCAGAGTTATAAAGCAATGACAAGTCTGTCACTAACTGCAGCCGTATGTCACTTATTGACAGGAAAACATGACACTCGACAAGATTTTGCAGGTACCGGTAACTATTAAGAAAAACATGCAGGGCGAGAGACAAAGAAATCCACAATATCCATAACTGCATGTTCACTAAGATTGGAGACCTGCCCTGTTCCCTCCAATTTGTGTTATCAATAAAGTTAAAGCATGTGGCTATAAAAGAGTCTCATTTGCTTTGACCATTTAACAGCTCTTTTCATTTATGAAGGCCCTCAAAGTAGCTTACTATCAAATCATCATGAAACTTAAAAAGACCTTAGAGTGAAGCAGCAGCAACAACAACGACATGCAGATATGGCTATGTGCTCAGTCAGAATTGCCCTTTGTCTTGTGCACTGCATTGTGTTTGCAAATTTAAATATTGAGGCTTCATGTTTTCGTCAGGGCTGGATGAACCATTAAGCAAAAGAAACACATGCTCAGTGCATCAACAGGGGCACCACAGAAATTTTCCATTGGCGGATTTACCATGGACCATGGTGCAGCTGAACAAAAATAAACATTATCTATACATTATTTTCAATCTTACTTCAGGGTTTTTCCCCATTTAGAAAAATAATTTTTTATTTGACAGTTTATTATTCTTTATATTTTGAATTGGATATACTGTATACTGTATATGGGGACACCAACATCTTTTAAGTGCTTGAGGCGTCTAAAGGACTTAATCCAGCCCTGTTTTTAGTTCATTAAGATGAGCCAGGACTTCTCATTTTCACACCTTTAGTGAATCACTCAGAATTGTTTGAATTTCTTCCTTTCCTTTTAAAAAGTTTTTAATTATACTTTTCAAATTTATACTTTTCATTAATTTTACAATCATTTTAACATTTCAAAGTTTGAATTCCTTTCTCCCTTTCTGCGGTTCCTTAAATTTATTTTTTAATATCTTCTGCATATCCAAATTCATTTAATATGCTCATTTAATTATCTACTTTAAAAAGATATTCTTTTGTAAAAGGATAAATGTGAAATGGAATTAGTTCCTTTTTGGACATGCTGAACTAGAACCAGAACCAGTTCCTTTAAAAAATGACTTTCCCATACTCTGCATGCGGATGCCAGTTTGGGCAAGTATGATGTTTTGCTTCTATTTACTGTCTCAGACTGTTCATTTTAAATTATATTACCTGTTCTCTTTTGGAAAATCAGACCACTTGCGATCTGATCAAACTTTCTGTTCTTTGTTTTTAAGAACACACAATTTCACTAGGTTAACATCTGTCAAGACGTTACCAAAAACACACACACATCTTACTTTTGCTTTGAACTCCTATCCCTGAAGAAAAATTCTATGTAACGTAAAACCTCTTTTCCACTCCTATAGTCTAATAAAAAATATCACCTCACTTGTTCAGTGCTTCAAGAGTGAAGTATGTCTGAGGTTCTCTGTATTTAAAACAGATTGGAAATAGCTTCCCACCATGGTTTAGTCACCAACACTCCACTCCTTGTTACTGCCTGTTTCAAGATCCTAGTGGTAAAGATGGGGGGGGGGGAATTGATTTAGTCACTTCTCTGCATTTTGTAATACAATTCTCCAGGAAAAGTGCTCCTCTTTTCTGAAGTATATCCAGACAGAGGAAGGGCATGTACTGCATTGTAGCTTTTCATTGTATTGTGTTTTTCTGGCCCATGTTGGACCAGTTTGGAAAGTTAGCCTTGGTGAAGACTTGACGTTTTCATCCCCACAAAAGTTTTTGATTTGAGTTTCCATTGAATGAGGCTGTATTTTAATATTTTAATGTTGTATTTTAATCTTGTTTTTAAGTTGCATTTCAATCAATTTGTTTTATATTGGGTGTTAGCTGCCCTGAGCCTGGTCTTGGCTGGGGAGGGTGGGTTATAAATAAATTATTATTATTATTATTATTATTATTATTATTATTATTATTATTATTATTATTAAGGCTACATTGGAATGGTTCTATCAACACTTGAGAATTCCACATTTCCTGGGTAATGCAAAGGCCCTTTTCAGAGACTGGCAGTACTGGTTTTTTAAGCTGAGCTCTGTGGCTGTTCAGAATATTTTTTAGCATGAAGACTTTCCCTTACTAGCAATACATCTAAATGCATTTTGGGGCTCCTAGGTAACTTGCCACAATAGTATGGGAACTGAGTCCCCTGGTTTCTTCCTACATCATCCCATTAAGAGTTGGAAGTCAAACCTATGTGTCTAAAGACAGTTGTGAAGGACCTTCCTGTCTGGGAGGATCATAGCCATTGGATTGTATTCAATACTCTGCACACATAGCTCCACTGGTGCAACGGAACTTCCATTTCCTCTATTGTTCACACACAAAATCTTCTCCAAATGGTCTCCCAACCCCATGGAGCTGATTTTGATAGTGCCGGGGGGTGGGGGGAGAGAGAGAGAGAGAGAAAGAAAGAAAGAGAGAGAGAGAGAGAGAGAGAGAGAGAGAGAGAGAGAAAGAAAGAGGAATCCCCATTGCACACATTTTTTCAAAGAATGCTCAAGGCAGCTGTCAAGAACAGTAAACAATATAAAGGTACACATACACAAAAACTCAAGGAAGAGTGCTGTTGGCTCAGCCATGTGGTTATTCTAGGTTCCCAGAATATTACTATGCAGCCATGGGAAGCAATTTTGTCCCAGTGATAATAAGATTGGTATCTTATTCTGGGGTGACAAAGCCGATTTGTGTATTATAAGCAATGGTGTACAGTTGGCTTACTACTAAATCCCTAGCAATGGTAATACACTTATTTCTAAGTATTTAATACCTGCTTTTGTCTCTTTACAAATATATTGCCTTTACAGTCTAATCTGAAAATCTTTTGGTATTCCAAATCCCATAATGACCAGATGGATTAGTTGTAATTTAGTTTAAACTCCTTTATCCTTCCATAATCTTTAATTTGTTATATAATTAGTGATTGAGAACTTTGTCATTTGATATGATTTACAAAATAATGCAAACATCCCCATTTGTTTTCCACCTTATCTACAAAATTTTCTTTATATCACTATCTAGATTCTAATTTGCAAAAGCTGATTGGCGTCTGAGGCCCCGGCTCTCACTTGCAAACAAATGTCTAACTCCAAGGCTAACTTGCTTTTGAGAAGAAATCATAGCCAACCCAGGATAAGACTGCTGCCACCATAATGTATAGCCTGGCTGTGACTATCTGTTAAAACAGAATGTCCATTAATGTCCTTGCCTGTATGTAAAGTGCAACTTGATTTCTTAGCCAAAACACTTTATTATGTTGTCCTAAGATAATGCCAGCTCCATGACATATTGCTCATAGCAGTGGTGGAGCTTCATGCTCTGGCACCAGGGGCGGAGAGCAGGCATGCGTCCCGGGGGAGTGTGGTGCACTGCCTGCGGGGGCGTGGCGCCTGCCTAGCGCGGAGGGCCCATCTGTGATGGCATCTCACCGGGATCGTGATGCCAGGGGTGATGCGCTCCCCCTGCCGCCCTCTTCCTCCGCCAGTGGCTCATAGTTCATAGTTTTTGTACATTGGCGGTCTCCTGGTAAATGTTACGTGGAGATGAAAACAGAGGTTTATTCACTGTATCTGTAACTAAATGAAAGTGTACTCCCATAAAGGCAGGAGGGTAGACTGGATCATTCCTCTTGAGAGTTTAGCATCTTTGTCCTTTGAACCAAGTGACATTTGTTGAAATAAATGCTTACCTGAAAGGTTGCGGATCATCACAGCCGCATGAAAGGATGTGAAAAGATAATAATTATAATCTATGCGATCTTTCACACAGCTGCAATAAATTAAACTATGCATGGATCTTTTTGTAAGTGCAGCCTAGCACCATGATCCTGGAAGCAAACTTATTGTGTGCTCAGGACTGGGGACGAGGGGACAGTATATCACATTTATATCAGGCAGATCTCTATTCATACACTTCTGCCCTTGTGACAATGAGCATCATACCTTAACCAAAAGCTTTTTCTGAAGTCTTTGCTGTAAAATAGCTTTGATGCCTCTATGAAAAATTCCATATGATTTTTTAAAAAAACGTCTTCACCTAATGCCTGAGCAGCATTCTGAAGGCATAATCTGTGTTTCTAAGAACCATTGTTTCTATCAGGAGTGAGAAAAAAAGGTATCTCTGGCGGTATCTCTTCTCACGTAGAAGAGGGAAAAGGCACTAGAACATTCAGTCATGTTTTTCTGTCTTAATCATTCCAGAAATACTTCCAAGTTTACTCTAAATGCTGCAATAACACATTCAATAGCAGGGAAAGGGTAAAATAAGGCATTGATGTGCCACATTAAAGAAGGAAAGAAAACAAGAACTTGTTTATTCAACTGAGTACCAAATCCTTACATTTTCTCCCCCGTCACAATATGTAAGGACCTGTAGAATTCATGAGATAAATGTTATATGCCTCAGGGCCCATCCCAAAGGAACATGGCATGAGAGGGCAAATAAAATCTATTCTGGCTATAGAATCTCTACAGTATTGCTGAAAGTGGTGGAGGAAGATATGAATCCGCTGTAAAATATTTGTTCCGGCAATGTCTGCTTTGAAGCCCTAACTGCACTACGAATTTAAAACAACATTACAGGTATAGCAGTTTAAACAATCATGGCTTCCTGTATCACAGGGGCTGGACCAGATGACGGTTCTAGTTGAGGACAGAATCAGCAGCTAGATTTACAGCTCAGTAGCTTTTTAAGCTTTTAAATTTAGTTTTACCCTTTTGTTGGGTTTTAAATCAAACCATTTTTGCATCTTGGAAAAGCAGCAAGCAGAAGACAGAAGACCGTGTAGCTGTGTAGCTAACTGTAATCAACAGCGTTTATTGCTTGTTGGCTTTCCGGTGGAAGCTCCGGATGAATGAATGTTGTGTTCTTACTTTGTATTTTTATGTTGTGAACCGCCCTGCGATCTTCGGGTGAAGGGTGGTATACAGATTTAATAAACAACTGTAATAAAAGGTTTTAGCAGGTGCAGAAAACAATAGAAGAAGAAGAAGAAGAAGAAGAAGAAGAAGAAGAAGAAGAAGAAGAAGAAGAAGAAGAGGAGGAGGAGGAGTTTGGATTTGATATCCCTCTTTATCACTACCCGAAGGAGTCTCAAAGCAGCTAACATTCTCCTATCCCTTCCCCACAACAAACACTCTGTGAGGTGAGTGGGGCTGAGAGACTTCAGAGAAGTGTGACTAGCCCAAGGTCACCCAGCAGCTGCATGTGGAGGAGCGGAGACACGAACCTGGTTCCCCAGATTATGAATCTACCGCTCTTAACCGCTACACCACACTGGCTCATACAGTGAAGTCACGTGCCTAATATTAATGAACAGGGAGCACCATCTTATTAGGACAACCATTTGGTAAAATACAGATATCACACTTTGGTGTGATAGCACCTGCCTCCTGAAAATCATTCCCATTACAGGTAAGAGGGGTGCCAACTCTGTTGAAGACTGTTCCTTTTTCTTCTAAATTGATTTTTTTTGTCCCAGTCTGCCTATGTATTGGACCTGAATTTTGTTTTTAAATTGTAAAACTGCTTTGGGATATTTTATGGGAAGTGATGTAATAAACAAACAAAAAACAAATAAATGCTTTGTCTGAAAAGCCCTAGTCGAAGTCCACAGTACATTTGTAGTGATGGGAAGTGATGGGAAGTCTAAAGCCCAAGTTGCCGCTTAGGGCCATCTGTCTCTAAGCCCTTTGCTATCTTACTTTTAAGGTAAGGTTACCAGACGTCCCCGTTTTCTGGGGGCAGTCCCTGGATTTACAAATCAGTCCCCTGACAAAATCCTATCATTGCTACTGAAGTTGAAAAGTGTCCCCGGATTCATTGAAAAATATCTGGTAACCTTATTTTTACTAGAATTCCTGCTCCGTGATTGCAGTCATGGTTTTTTTGTCTATCACATGATGGTATATGTTTTGACTCCACAGTGTGGGAAGTGACGGAGACAGGATGTTTGTGTTACTGTGTTCCATGAAGTGGGACTATTGTTCTTTGTTCACTATCTTTGCTGTCTGATGCTAGAGAGAGAGGGAGCCATGTTGCAGTGCTCCGTGTGTAAATAAAGGATGTAAGTAAATAAAGTAGATTAGCCAAAATGCTGAGTTGCTGAGGTCTGTGGATCCCTAAGTGTGCCAATGTGTGTTGGCAGCGGTCGCTATGAAGTTTGGGTAGAAGAAAGCTTTTGAAGCTCCCGAATGATCTACTAGGAGGGAGGGAACATGCCAGTTGGGCATGTGTCTCTACCAGGGTCCTACTCGAGTGTAGGACGAGCTCCTGACAATTTTAAGGCTCATCGGGTTCTGGGAGATGGTGGGTCTGGAATGGTTTCTAGTGACAACGTGTCAGCCAGCTGCTCTGTCTCTGTCTCTTCCTCCTCTCCCATTATTTCCCAACTTTTCCCTCTCCTTCCTCTGAGCTGTGACCTCCCTCCAACCCCTGTTTTAATTCAGAACTGTCTTCTTCTTCTCTGGAAGGGTCAGGCTGAGGAGGGGGTCTCCACCATTCCTCCTCTGTCCAGTCCCTGACAGAGGCATGGGGGCAAGGGGTGCTGCTGTTTGAAAAGTGCATGTGGTCAGAGTCCCCATAGACCAATGAAAGAGTCCTATGGTTCCATGGTACAGTTAACTCACCACTTAAGCATGTTTAACTTGTGCAAATACAAAGCATTTATAGAGCACTTTTATATCCTGATCCTATACCTTTCTGTGACTGTTTCAGTAAAAGCTTTGACTTGTGCTGCCTACAATAATATTCTTGTGCAGTAGAGAACAGAGCAGAGCTGGATGGCTTCACCCCACTTGACTTTAAAAGCAAACAGAAATCACTAGAGCCTTTTACTCTTGAACTTTATAAGGGCTTCCTTTTTATACTGAGGCAAAAACATTATTTATTCAGTTTCAGGGGGGAAGCTGAGTCAGTCCATTGTAGCTAAAGCAACAAAGAGTATGTCACCTACTTGGAATGAACTAGTTTAGTTTAACTAAGCTCACTGAATTAATTCAAAAATCTCTGAACTATACCTCAAAGTATTTCCCATAATTGCCAAGTGAACTGAACATGAATTAAGTTCATTTTGGGGAAGAAATTTGATTTCTAGGTGGTCTTCGGGTTCTTTCTCTTTACAAAGTGTCTAAACTCTTTGTGGTTTAAGCTTAAAGATCACAAGTGTTGGGGGGGGGGATAAATAAATAATTCACATTCCACTGTGTGTGTTATTATGTTTCTTGGTCTTCTTAAGTACATTTTATATGGCAGAGGATTATTTGGATGAACTTGAACTGAGCTGAACGTGAACCAAACTAATTTTCTTTGCAAATGGACAAACAAGAACTTGAGGTTTTTTCCTTTTTGGACATGAGAACTAGTTCATTTTTAAAACGGATCTTTCCAAGCTCGGCTAACATTTATTATGGTATAAAGTCCACTTCATCAGATAAGTGTTTGTATATTTATAGCATGTCTGTCCTGCCCCATAACAAAGTTCTTTGTGTGGTGTACAATTAAAAAAAGACTTTATACTGTGTGTGTGTATGTGTGTGTGTGTGTGTGTGTGTGTGTGTGTGTGTGTGCATCTATTTACATCTATATATGTCTGTCTGTCTGTCTGTCTATCATCTATCTATCATCTATCTATCATCTATCTATCTATCATCTATCTATCTATCTATCATCTATCAACATATACACACCAAAAAGGAGAGAACTCACTGCATCCCCAAAATTAAAAACCAATTTGCAAAAAACAGATACTCAGACTACATATTTTGTTTAAAAGATTTGGGTAAACAAAAAGACTTTGAGTAGCACTCAAAAGACCACACAGCACCAGGGAAGCTTATCAGGGAAAGCCATTCCATAACCAGGATGCCAGTACCAAAAAGGCCCTCTTCGTAGTAGCTGCCCACCTCACTTCATTTAACAGGAGCAAATGTCTTGTCCAAAGAGGATCTTGATATTCACATACGGGAGAAGAATGTGTTTTGGGGAGCCTTGTTGCAATCCACTTAATGGCTTTCATGGCTGCTGGGATGCGAAGTTGGACTTCCTGGTCTGATTTAATGCTCTGCATTCCAGAGCATAGACCTGGATTCTTCAGTTTGAAGTGTATTTTTCTTCTGCTCACCTCTCATGAGGTTGGCCTATTAATTATTGTATTAGAGGCAGGTTGGGGGTGGCTATGATACACTTTTTATTATTTTTATGATGCTTTTATAGTAAACTGCTTTGAGGGCCTTTGCAGCTGAAACGAGACAATAAACCTAACCAGGTGAATGAAATTATGAGTTTCCCAAGGCCACCAAATGAGTTAATTGCTGAATATCACACACAGTTATATTTACACTTTAGATAAAAATGTCTTGCTAATTTAACAACGGACACCTTGACATCTAGGGGATTCATTAAGGTTAGGAAAAATTAGATACTTTAAGTTATTGTATCCTGAGGAGTACTTTGCATGCATTCAGATTTGTGCACCCTAGTAAAGTCGTTGTAAAGAACCATTTCTGTTTTCAAAGCATTTTCCCCGCTCCAGGGCTTGAGGGTAGGAGTCCTCTAGAGCAAAAGGGAGAGTCATAAATTTGAAGCTTTATGAGAAAAGCATGAAGGCAGTTGAACAGATTTATGGAATATCTTATGATATCAGGATACCTTATGGCTCTTCAGCCTGCATTTTCTTCCATAAATTCACAGCTCATTATTTATCAAAATTACCAAGGGTTGGTTCCATAGAGGGACTTGGTTAAACCAAAAACCAAAAAACCACCTACAGTCTCCATTGCATCTCTCCTATCTTATGCTAGTCTATTTCATCTAATTTAAGGAGCTGATTTAAAGTTCCTCACATCATTCCCGTGACCAAATTGGAGGCTCTTCATATCTTCATAGCTACCTTATTCCCACTGCTGTGTCTGAGGCCTAGACATTTTTTTCTCTTTAGGGGATATGTCAGGACACAGCAGATGGATTCAATGGTGATTTAAATGCTTCTTGCAAAGTTCTTGCTATGTGCATATTGATAGCCTATCAAATATATATACTGCCTAAGACAATATGCAAAGGAACTAAAATGAATTCATAATATAAATCTTTTCATCTGTTAACTGGAAATTACCATTTACACAGGGGCTTGGCTGAAATGTGGAGCTGTAATTCTAATCTGCCCTCCAAGTGTGTGCATTGTTTCAATTGTCCTTTTTCAACACCCTTTTCAAATGTTATACCTGAAGGAAACAAATGTGTACAGCAGCAAGGTGGCATCATAGCATACGTGTGGCCTATGCAACTTGGCATCAGCTTATTAAGAGAGTTTGTGTACATACAAGTATATATGCATAGGTTCTCCACATTCAATTGTGAGGTCTGCAAAGGCTGGGCAGAGTTCCTGATTGTGAGAAGAGTGTCTATACTGGATGCATAGCCTCTATTGCGACCTTTAAACAAGTGAGTTGCATTCAATGAAGTCATACTAGTAGAAGAGACCCATTATAATCAGTGCCCTCAAGTTCACCATGACTAACTTAAACCCACTGATTTCAGTTGCACTACTCATTTAATGTAGGTTGTGGTGGACCTGGCCACCACAATGATATCCACGCAGGTTCAGTTTCTTCTTGGTTTACTGTTCAGAAAGGGCTTTGGTCCAGTATGTTGGGCAGGGTTCATACAACCAGATGGTGTCATCTGCCACACGCATTACCTTTCCAACAGGAATGATGCCATCCCATTTGTAATGTTGACTAGGCTGGAGGATGAGTGTGAATCTGCTCAATGCAGGCACTGCTCAACTTCACTTGGTCAATCCTTTTGCAGCTCATTGCTACATGCAAGGAAAAGGAAATATCAAAGTTTCTTGGATGCACATCAATGTACAATGATAATGACTGTATTTGTGGTTACTTGCATCATGAGATTGAGTTTTATTACAAAATAAAAAATAGAACGTACCTACACTGAAATTTAATAACTCAAGACTGGTATGTTGACAAATGTCACCCTCTTAATTTTCTCCTCAGCTCTTTCCTAAACGAATAGCTTCATGTTTACAGAGAACGTAATAGTGTCCTTACTGAATTTCCATTGTACATAGAGACAGATAAAGAAGATAATCTCAACATTGTGCCATGGAAATTCAATGTGATGCAAGCAATCTCTTTTCTGCTCATGTCTGCAGTGCAAATCATTTGAAATGTTTAATCTAGTGAAGCGATTGCATTCTTTGGGGTCAGGGATTGATTAAACTGAATGGAAACAAGCATTTGCCCTTCACACGCTTTGTAACAAACAAGAAACTGATATTTGGAGTTAAAGCATTAAAGGCAATTCATATCATGGCACATGAGTTGGGTGTTATAGGTCACAACTGTACCAAATTTTATTTTAGTATATTATGCAGATAAGATTTGTTCATGAGTATATGATATCAATGTCTGCACTGTTTTGCTTTATATTACATGAATATCTGTTTTCATGACAGTCTGTGAAGAACCCTTCCACTACTTCTTTATTTATTGTTATGGAGGAGTGTCTCACACTTAAGCTTTTCCTTATCTATGACCTATTACTTTTTCTTATTAATTTGTTACTGCTGCTACTATGATTCTAAAAAACCATCTATTTTCTATTTCAGTCTATCCACCAGTAGCTATGGTTAAGCACAGGACAAAACAACACAGAGATCCAGACAGAAGGCAAGAACAAAATAATCATATTTTATTTAAAAGTTATTGATCTAAATGTAAATATAAACAGATGGTGATGTTTGTAGGTATGCTTGACTTTGTTACAGTTGCTTTGGATTAGAGTGTTTACACTATACGGTTACTGTCCCTTTAAACAAATACAATACAGCAGTACAGCATATAAAATACAGCAAATACAATACAGTCAACTTACATGGGGGTTACATTCCAGGGATAGTTCATAAAGCCAAAACCTGCTCTCCCATGGTGAGTATAGTGGCAAAAGGGGATTGCCAGTTCCCTCCACTCCTGGATGCCTGCCCTCTTTTAAAATCTTTTCAAGCACATAAAGCTGAATTTGCACATGTTAAATGCACTAAAGCTGTGAGTCGACTGTATACCATTAGTCTCAATAGAAGATAAAGTTATAAGTGCCTCCCCCTACTCAAACCTAGAACCCAACTTGGCTATATCGCTCTTCCCCAACTAACATTCATCAACCAAACACTGAAAACTATACTTGGAGTCTTCACTCAGGTCCACAGCCTTTTTCCTCTGCATTCTTGCAGGCTTTCCCCCTTGGTCCAGCAACCACCATTGCTTCAGGTTCTCAACAATCCTGCTGACTCTGGGCTGCTGAGCTGTCTGTGAAGGCTGCCTCTCAAGTCACAAACTCTTCCTCACAGGCCCTTTCTCCTCTAACCAGTTATTTCAATTCTCGACTCTTCCCAGGCTTCTCAAGGTTCTGTCAGCTGTACTTCTTAGGTTCCTCATTGTCCACTTCCAGCTTTTCCTTCAGGTGACCAACAGCCACACAAACTCCCATTCAGTATGGAGCCCAATAATTTTAATGTGCATGGAATTCTGCCTCCACATTGACCCATAATTATGACCCAATAATTAGCAAACATCCTGCTTCACCCTGACTAATTCCAGTCTATCAGTTTCTGAAGCCTTGGTTCCTACTGAAGTAGAAAGAAACCTCTCTCTAGTATGACACATTGGAAAGAGTGACAGCTTAACTATCACACAGGCCCCACCGCTGACCCACCATAATCCCAGCAGACAGTCATGACAGTTTACAGACAGTTAACCCTTTACATCCAGCCACATATAAATCCCTTTATACATTTTTAACATAAAAACTTTACCTCAGAGACGCAACAATTTTGCAACACAGGCCCTCTGACTCAGCAGGCTTTCAAATATTTGGAAAATGACAGGAGACCCAAGAGATTTAGTTTTTCTGTTTATTTTATTTATTGCACTTAGGTCCCAATAGCCCCCCATGCAGGCAGTGATCAGGTTCAATCTATTTACCTTCAGCTATGCTGGGTACTCCCATATCGGATACAACAGACATAGGCTGAACATACCCCAATCCATTTGTAGCACAAAAATGTACTTTTTCTTGATCCAGAAGCCTTCATTTTCATCCTCAACAAGCGGCTGTCAATGTTGATTGAGTCTAGATCCTGCTATATACAAGGGTGATCACTTGATACACATGTGAAAACCCTCCCCTTGATTAGGTCATCCATACATTTTTCTCCTTTCACATGTCCCAGTTGAATGAAGAAGGAAGTAGTGATTGCAACCTTGGTTAAATGCCTACCCACAACATCACTTAGCAGCATCTGTTTTCAAATGAACAAACACACTGTGGAGTAAATCTTCAATGAGATTTTATTTTTGCAGTGAAACCAGTTTCTCAAGAAAGTTTTCAGGTGCAAAAATATATATGCAATAGTTCTAGCTTATGTGTACATGAGGGGGGCGATGACCCAAAAGTATTCAGTTTCCATTGATTCTAGAGTAGAATATTGTGTGATTTTACAGAGAAAGTATTCAAGAGGCAAAAGGTGATCAGCCTTGACCTCCAGAGCTGATGCCATTTTGCGGGGTGAACAACCACCCGCTTCTTTGGGAAGTGAGCTCTGTTAGTGCCACCAGGTGAGTGAAATCTGGGAAAACCCAGACTTGTGTTTGACACTTGCACCTTTTTAGCACAGTCTGATGAATCAAAGAACAATATGTTCAAGGTGCAATGAATAATTTATCAGTACAGTGACAGTAAAGTGCAAAGCTATAAATACGTTGATAGGGACTCCAATGACAGCATAATTAACAAGGAGCATGGCACTTTGACTGGTTGGAGATGTCACCATTACGCCAAAGAATAATTATAAGTTGCTTAGCTTTCCTGTTTCATGTTTAAAAAATGTTTGCTCTTGTGTAATCCATGAATATCACATACATGCTTGAATACTTGGATTCCCATATCCAGTCACACTCAGCCTGTTTCTCCTTCTGCTATTCTTCATTCTTGCCAAATATTTAGTCTGTGTGATGTTTTCCTACTTTAATGCAGTTTCCTACTTACATTTTGTTTGCAGTGAAAATGGTAGGATAAAATGTTCACATTTTATGATTTCCAGAGGCCATCAAGCCCTGACAACCACATTTTTGCAGGTTTGGAGGGGCAAGCAGAAGTAATGATGCAAATGATTCTGTCACTGACTCATGACCTGCCTACTCAGTTTTACAAGATCAAGTTGAAAGCAGAAATAAATAAAGAGGCTGTCTTCAATAACTGTGATTAAACAGATGACAACTTTATTTAAATCAAATTGCAAAACATGCTAGTGATTAAGACCAGTAATGGTCATAACTGATTACATGGAAATCTGCATGGGGCAGTCATTTGGGACAATCAGATCACCTAGGAGCTGAGTTATCCCTTCATCGTATGGAGGGAGCTAGATGTAAAGTAAGTTCTCCACTGTTCCCTGCGATATCTGTTGGTTTAGCCACAGCTTCACTGCCATGGGTAGCAGACATCATGGCTCTCTTAAGCACCTTCTCACTAAGGTCACTACTTAAGCAATTCCAAAAAAAAGAAGAAACACATCACACGAAAAAGAGCACACAAAGGTACCGCCTATCGGGGCAAGAATTGCCTATGTTAATTTATACTTACAGATGCAAATTCAGAAATAAATACTATATTTTAAATAGGAAGACTGTGCTGGGCCTGGAGGTAACCCTTGAAATGCGGTCCAGGACTGGTCCAGAATCCAGAGGTTCCGCTAGGAGTCAGTCCGACAGGGTCAAGGCAGGAAACCAGGTAAGGGCAAGGACAGGTGCAGGATCTAGCATACAGCAATGTTGCTCCCACAACCTGGGGCGGGGTCTGTCAGCCTTTTATCTTTGTTGGGGTAGCGGCCGGTCCTGATCCCCCAGCGACTCACCTCCCTGTTTCGCCCGAATGCAAGCACTCCTCCTGCGAGTACTCAGGTCTCTCCTTCTCTCAGACCTTAGTCTGAGCTCGGGAGACATCGGTGGGTTACTAGACCCAGGGGCCGCATCAGCCTTACCTGACCCAACCAGTAGTGGAGCAGCTGTAAGTGATGACCCAGCTGAAGGCAACGAGGTAATCCCCACATCTGGAGCCAGGGCAGGCTTAGGCCCCTGACTTGGCCCAGCTGGTGTTTGTTGCAGGGGAACCTGTGCAGATGATGCCTGAGGCAAAGGATCTGGTGCAGACTGAGACTCCTCTGGTTCCGAGTCTGAGCCTGAGTCCCAGGCCATCACAAAGACAATGCATTTCATCACAGTGGGGTAGATTGTGGCAATGATTCATAGTAAATATAACTCCAGTCAACTGGTGTGTGTTGTATAGGGCTGTCCAGATTTTTCCTGACCTTCCTCTTTAGCAGCAGCACAACACAAACAACTCCAGCAGGTGAAGCTTTTCTTACCATTTTCTTTCCATGCCAGAAAATAATTCCCCTTTGAATTTATCTGTGTTAGGTTGGGCTCCATGATCACTGCAGATGGTGACACCAATCAGAAATTAAAAGACGCCTGCTTCTTGGGAGGAAAGCAGTGACAAACCTAGACAGCATCTTAAAAAGCAGAGACATCACCTTGCCAACAAAGATCCATATAGTTAAAGCTATGGTTTTCCCAGCAGTGATGTATGGAAGTGAGAGCTGGACCATAAAGAAGGCGGATCACCGAAGAATTGATGCTTTTGAATTATGGTGCTGGAGGAGACTCTTGAGAGTCCCATGGACAGCAAGAAGATCAAACCTATCCATTCTGAAGGAAACCAGCCCTGAGCACTCAGTGGAAGGACAGATCCTGAAGCTGAGGCTCCAATACTTTGACCACCTCATGAGAAGAGAAGACTCCCTGGAAAAGATCCTGATGTTGGGAAAGATGGAGGGCACAAGGAGAAGGGGACGACAGAGGACGAGATGGTTGGACAGTGTTCCCGAAGCTACCAGCATGAGTTTGACCAAACTGCGGGAGGCAGTGGAAGATAGGAATGCCTGGGGTGCTTGGGTCCTTGGGGTCACGAAGAGTCGGACACGACTAAACGACTAAACAACAGGTTGCTATTAAAGGCACAGAAGTAGATCCAGTGTTTGTTTTTGGTAGCAGCAAACCTAGATGCCTGATAAAGATATTTGCCTGCAGATGGCTGGGCATAATCACAGTGGCAGAAGAAGCTTTTATTTCTTTTTACAAAAGACAACAGTCCTCCTATATTGCTTCACTGCTGAATAAAGAAGCGCCAATTTTGTATATGTGTTCTTGTTAGGGGATTTAAGCACTGGATATTATTCACACCACCTTTTGTCCTGGCAGATCTACAAGGCAGCTTGCAATCTGCATTTAAAAATACAAGTGAAAACAGTAATATAAAGCCTGAAGAAACAATACAGTGCATCAAATAAAAATGAGCTGAAAAATACAGCTGAGACTGCGGTGAACGCTTCCCCAAACAACAATCAGAGAGCCCCAAAGGTTCCCTGAAAAAGAGAGCTACTTTAGCCAACTGCCTAATGATATGAAGCAAGTTGAAGTCCTTTTATTTGAGTCCCCAGAGCCAACTTCTATAAACCAGTAGCAAAGACTTAAACCGAGTGGTGTTTTGCCGAACTCACATTGTCAAGTGTAAATGAAGTTTCCTCCTAAAGGACATGTTTGTTCCTTCATGTTTGCCAGCAGAAGAACAGTTTGGAACTGGAAACAAAAGCAAATTGATTTTTTAAAACTTTCCCTGCAGTCTTGTTCCCCTGTACATATCGAGCTTGCTACTGTTGTACTCACACAGACACATAAACGTCATCCTTTTTTCCCTTCACCCTACCCTATGTAGCAATTTCTCACTTCAGTGCTGGCAGGAGGCAATGCTAATGTACTCATACTTCTTTGTAATTATTCCTGATTGATATTAGTTATTATCAAAAATGCATTCTTTCCTCGTTTCAGATGAGAGCCACAATAAAATACAACTGATAGGAGAATTAGCTTTCTTCATGAGTGACAGGATATTGCAATTCTGAAATTTTAATTTTCCCAGGACCCATTTCATCCCTCAGTGAGTGAAGAGTTATTTGCTTTTCTTCTGCTTTAATTGAGAATCACAATACTTTCCAATTGGAACCACTTGAGACTTCCTTAATTAGTAAGGATATCTGTGCAGCATGGAATGGCAAAATCAGCCCAATTCTGACCTAACAATACATGTCTGACTCTTGTATTATCAATGAAATGTTCAATTTAAAGAGGCTTTTGATAATAAAAAGGGGGGAGTAGAAATTGTAGCAGCCTCCAGAGAGAGCTTTGGGGAATACTGCAACTAGATTCAATTGTGTTCAGTCCTGACTGCAAGGCAAACAGAAGTTTCGTACTAAAAATCTGTTTGGACTTATAATAGTTGTTTAGCAGCATGGCATTAAGAAAAAACAACCCAGATATTCAGAGTATTTTCATTAGTGGCACTGAGATATTGTCTGGAATTGCATCCTTTATGAAGGTTAATATGCAACAGAAAGTGGAAGACAAGCATCTTGAAACATATGTATATTTCAGTCAATGCTGCCTATAACGCATACAAAAAAGCCCTGATTTGAGGACCACTTCTTTAAATGGTTATATTTATTTATTTTACTGTTTTACTCATTTGTTACATCCATTTGTTTGCTTATTGCATTTGTATCATGCCCATCTTCCCAAAGGACTCTGTCATTTCTCCAGAGAGCTCAAGTTCATCCAGTAATGCAGATCAGGACATTCATGTGGGCAACTGCTGCCATCTTCACCTGTTATATGGTTATATCACATGTACACACACTTAAGCATAAGTGTATGTTTTTGAATTGGTTGAATTCTGGTTTGAGGCGAAATGTATCAAACAGCAGTAAACAAACGCAAACAAGGAGGCCTGGGGCGCTGCGGCCTTCTGAAAGCCACCAGCTCCAGCTCACATTGACGATTGACTCTTGTCATGCAAACGGTGGCTATGAGGAGCCATCCTCCAAAGCATTGGCTCCCACCTGCGCAAGGCATGGAAGGTGGGCTCTGCTCCTCCTCCGCTTCCTAGCGCCCGGGCTACTAGGAACTCCCTCCTCTTTTTCTGTTAATGAATCCCTGAATGAACCTCCCATATTGCCACGACAGATCAAGCATTGCCTTTCACTTCTCCCCTCTTCCAGGGAGAATAAAACTCCAATTAAATATGCTTGGATACCTTTCTTTTGTTCAGCAAAAGGAAATGCATTTAAATAGCTAGCTAGCTAGCTACAGCGGCGGAGCAAGTTGATCGGGCGCCTGGGGTGGTAGCGCATGTGCCCTGTGCCCAGGGGTGGGCCAGCTGCCCACGGGGGCACTGCAGGGCCTCCAAGGAGTCTGCCTGTCTCCTCCCACTCAGCTGCCCTACAGCTTAGGGGAAGGCAACAGGTGGACTGTTTGGGACAGTGCGGAGCCTGCGGGCACTCAAGCCACCGCGTCACTCCCCTGAGGGACATGTGGCTTGGGCATGCTGCAGCCCCCGCGGTGAGTGCCACCCACCATTTTGTCACCCCCCTTAGTGGGGACACCCAGGGTGGATCGTACCTACCACACCCACCTTGCTAAGCTAGAGAGAGAGAGAGAGAGAAAGAGAGACCCTACTACGGCTTGCGGTGTTGCTGCTTTGCCTGCCTCTCCTGTGCACAGCTGATCTTGCTTCTTACATCTTGCTGCATGCCCCCCAAGGGGGGCATGGCGGGGGGGGGGGCGCTGTGGTCTAAACCACTGAGCCTCTTGGGTTTGCCAATTGTAAGGTCAGCAGTTCAAATCCCCACAATGGGGTGAGCTCCTGTTGCTCTGTCCCAGCTCCTGCCAACCTAGCAGTTCAAAAGCACTCCAGTGCAAATAGATAAATAGGTACTGCTGCGACGGGAAGGTAAACAGTGTTTCTATGCACTCTGGCACTCATCACAGTGTCCCGTTGCACCAGAAGCAGTTTAGTCATGCTCAACACGTGACCCAGAAATGCTGTCTGTGGACAAACGCCAGCTCCCTCGGCCTGAAAGTGAAGATGAGTGCCTCACCCCATAGTCAAATTTGTCCAGGGGTCCTTTACAATTTTTTCACGCCCCCCAGCCTCCTCTTCCTCTTCCTAATCCATCGAGATGCAATGAATGTCCCTTTAAATCAGCCCTGCAGGCTCTATCACTCTCTTTTTCCTCCTTGCTTCTCTCACCCCACCCCGTGCCAGGCATCAGCTGGTTTCACGGTTTTTCTCATATGTGATTTTTGCCACCACCTGCATAGCAGTGTTGACAGAGAAAAGTTCCCAGTCTGCACCTGCTCTGTGGTTTGCTGCCCCCTGCAGGAGACAGGAGAGAGCTGAGCAGCAGGGCAACAGACACTGACTTTGTGCAGTTTATCGCCGGGGCAGATATTTTGAACTGGTTATCACAATGTGGCTTTCAAAAAGGTTCTCAGTGATATATCACTAAATCGCCCAGGCCTAGCCTTCATCCAGTTCACCACTGTGACTGGGAACAGCCAATTCCCATTTAGATGGTTTGTCCTGATGACACCTCACACCAAAACTCCTGAAGACCACTCCCAAAGGTTTCATATAGTTGCTAAATAACATTGTTGACAGAACAGTGCCCTGTGGATCCCTGTAGTTCAGGGGCCAATGGCTCAAAGAACACTCCACCAGTGATGCTGTCTGGACTTGGCCTGGTAGTCTGTGATGGAACCATTGTAATACAGAACATCTGATACCCACCTGACTTGCAGTTGTAGCTTGCAAAGGACCCTGTAGTCCATAGGTCATTGCATAGGGGAGGCATAGATACCTGAGCACATCCAATATTAGGAAAATAATTGTGACTGGACCTGTCAGTCAAAATAAAAGATATCCTCACCTCATGAGCTCTAGGCATTTCTGTTGTCAGCTTGGTTTCATTTCTCAGAAGAAGTAATCAGTTACATTTGGCTACAGAGCCACTGAGAAGCGCAAGGTGTCTCAGACTGGACTCAGGGACGTAGTGTAGTGGATTCATAGTGTAATCCAACTTGGAAATGTGAGAACCTTCCCCCAATAATTCTGATTTGGGGTATACAGAGAGCTAGTATTTATGTTTAGTCATATCCAGTAATACCTAAAGAATTTTGGCATGCAATTGCTGCTGCTTAATGCCAACATCTAGATAAGCAAATGTCAGATAATAGAGTATTTGCTGTGCTTTCAAAGACGTAAATACCAGTTAAGAACCTAAACGTTGCTGGATTTAAGTGTGAATTAGGTCCCAACCGTTCATTTGTCAAAAGGCACATAGAGAATGTAAGTTACTTACCTACAGTATCTACCTAGTTTTGTATACATGCCCCATAATTGTAATTCTTGAATGTCTGGCGGTGAAGTGCAGTATTCATTCATCTACCAATTCCATGAATTTTTCATTGGAAAGTCTAAAGATGTCCTGTGAAATGCATTTTAGAAATGTGCTTTATGCACTTTACAAAAGGTTGCTAAATCTATCTGCTACTACCTGTTTAATAGGAATTTTTTACCTCCCTTCGCTTCCTCAATTTCATTCCCTAAAACCTTTTTTTAAAAAAATAAAAAATAAAAATGCAGGGTTGAGTGTTGCAGTAAAATATAGAATTTCCACATATATATTGTGCAATATTTATAAATCATGTTAAATTATCTGTCCCAGATAGGCTTTAAATGGAAATTTCAACCTGAATAAAATCAGAATTAAGCACTGATGCTTGGCACCCACATTTCCTAATATATAGGCATGTTCTAGTCAGGTTGCTCATGTTAATCAGTGCTTGGATGTACACGATTGTGCTGGCAGCACACAAGAGAGCAGTGTTGTAAGACTGCAAAGCTCAACTATTTATAGGCAGCAACTAGTCTCACCTCTTGCTTCCGAATAGTGTATTGCAAAAGTTCAGTTCTGAATGCAAAACTGCCTGGTAGTTTTCGTACCAGCAAATTGACTTAATAACCCAAAACCTTTTGATCTTTAATGAGCTGTGTCACATCTGCATGCATAATACAGTCTTCTAAACTTCTCAACAATGCACGAACATTAGGCATAGACTGTAGAGGTCTAGATAATATGTTCTGTATGCTGTTGCGGTTTTGCGAAATGTAACTCTTTTTGTACAAAAAAGAGAAAGCAACACTGTAATGAATCACCATCACTGTGCAATGCTGAATTTATATTCTCATCCTGTACACTGTACAATAGTTTTTCCAGAATGTGTTGAAATATTTGTTTGGGAACCACACACTTGCAAATCTCTGGCATCTCGGTGGCTTGGCTTGCCTAACTGGATGTAAACCAAACTGACCAAAGTGCCATCAGTGATGACATGCAGATGTCCTGTGGTCACTTTAGAAATGTATTTAAAGCCTGCCTCCCCCGCCCCTTAATCCTAGGGATAGCAAGGCAGAAGGGCAATCAGCAGTGCGAATGGAGTTATTTGCTCCCACATAATGCACATTTTTAGTAATTCAAAGCAGCTTTCAAATGGGTATCAGTTACAACAAGCAGGCATGTGCCAAAGCCCAGATACCAATGGCGAGGTCTAACTCTGTGCCACTATTTCTCATGGGAACATTACCATTGTCAGACCGGAAAGTCTCTAGGCATGTCTCACACTCACAGCCCCACACCCATGGGACTGGTCCCAAATGGCTTTCTATTTATCAAGTTTCTAGCCCCTCAATACAAGTTGAAATCATAACAAATCATGGACCAATACAGATAAACCAGTGGTCATGAACAGGCTTTTCCACTCCGTATGGCAAGGATGCAAAATGTGTATTGTGGGCTCTAATTCCCAGCAGCTCCAGCCAGCATGGCCAGTACTGGTCGGGGATGATGGGCATTACAGCTCAGCCTGAACAGTTACCTGCTTCCAGGCACCCACAAGTTGCCTAATCATTTATTGACCCCATTTAATTCTCTACAGGAAACTTTGTGGGAGGACTTAAATAGAATGTTAGCTCTCTTTGCACTCCAACAGCTTTTAATAGTCGTCCTTGGCTGTTCCTAGTATATTCCTCAGGATAGGGAAAGCTCATTGCATACAATGGAAAATGGCATTATGGAACTGGAACATTTATTTCTCCTTATATTTTAAGGAGAAGGAGCATTTATATCTCCATGAATATAAAAGGACACTGTCCCCTGCCCCAACATGGAGTGCTGGATTGCAACACTTAATTACTAGCAGTATTAAATAAATGAACAGTACTGTTGTTTTGCGATGTTGCTTTTTTATGCAGTTACAACTTTAATTTGGCATTTTTTCTGGATTAAGCTTGTTTTATTTCTGTACACAGCCCTGCAGCCATGAGGTGAAGGGTGGTAAATATTCAAATAAATAAATAAATAAATAAATAAATAAATAAATAAATAAATAGAAACAGGGTTTTCATAAACAATACCTAATAGTAGGAGTAGCATATCAGGACTTGTTGGCTAATATGATGGTATCTATATAATATCTATCGATCGTCTATCTATGCTAAACACAGCTATAACAATATAATAGACTTGAGGGACTTGGATGAACATTTTCTCTGAAGTAGAAATATACTCAGGGACGCAACAGTTTTCAAAAACAGACATTGGGAAGTGTAGTTTCTTAAGAGTGCTGTGGATTTTAGCTCTGAGAGGTAAACTACAGTTCCCACGATTCTTTGGGGAAAACCATGTGCTTGGGATGTATGGTGTGAATGGCAACAGACATTGAGAGCAGCACATGAAACATTCTCTAGATTATCTGTTGATAGGGGGACATCCAGGTATTAGAATTTCACTGTGCTGGAAACAAACACTTGAAGAAAAGGTGGCAAAGGCTGTAAGTTTTCTGGCATGCCTGGAGAGGAGCTCAACCTGCTCCTTGCTTCTCTTGCGCTGTGCTGATGCCTGTTTTCCAGCTCAGTAGACCTGAGGCAAAAACAAAAGAGGCAGCAGGAGGCTATATAGGTCTTGTAGTCTGAAGAGACCTAAACAGTTTGAACTTTAGTATTATTATTATTATACTACAAAGTAAATAAGGAGCAGAATCCTTGACAGCAGTAGAAAGACTTTTTTCTTTTTTAACCTGCACGCTCACGGGAAAAGCTTCAAGCAGCTTGTGTCGCACAGAGAAGTATTTTGAATGACGCAACCAGCTCTTTGCCATCCCCTCCTTTATAGGCTGCTTGGCAAGGCAAGAGGGGGAAATAAATGGAGATTCTGTGCTCCAGCAACCTCCATCTATCAGAAAATCCCTTAAGGCTATGGTCAGTTGAACACAAATTAGAACAGCTAGCCAGCCCCAAACCACAGCCGCGCATTCATGGAGTCACAAAAGTGAAATCAGGATATAATGTGTCCAGACCTAGTTTGGATGAAGCACATTGGTATTAATGTTTGCGACTGACATTTTGGCTTGGGAGATATTTTCAAAATTCTTTCCCTGTTCTATTTTGTAGAGAATAGAATATCTCCAATGAAGCATTTCCTTTGAGTTGCCAAGGCTGTGCCTGGCCTTGCCTTATTCCAAGGAAACGATGCTGTCCAGATCAGGAAGCGTGTCTTATGATTACCGGAGAGTCCTTTCTCTCTTTTTTTTTAACTATTTGAGGCATGAGACTTGGCTGTAGCTAATGCAGAATTCTGTGAGCCATACGAATGCTATGCTCCCAAGCAGTCCACCTCGCCTTCTGTCAGAATTGGCTCTTGCAGGAGTTCAAAAACTAGTTGTATATTTCACTGATGTACAAGATATTTTTCATGCTAAAAAAAATATTGGCTTCCACGTCGGGTGAAGAAAAAGATTCTGTAGGAAAACAAAATAAAATGCAGGCTGTGGTGGATTTATATAATTCCCCCACCCACCCTGTTTTCCCCCATTTGGAGTAGTTTTACAAATTGCGTGACATGCAGTGTATATATTGTGCTTGCAATAAAACAGGTAACCCCCCCCTTTCCCTCAAAAGCAAAAAATACCATCAACATAAATAATAATCAGATTTGCCCTTTAGCACCAACAGCAAATAAAGTTAAGGCCCACCTCAATATTTAAGCTCCATAGAAGGTCTACCCTTTGTGTAGTGCAACAACAGACGACACAACATATACATGCAGTTTATTCTGTCTCATTTTCTGAACTACTGCTTTCATTTTCCATTTCTTCTTCCTCTCCCTCTTTGTCATTTTTCTCATGGACTTCTAAAAACCGGCTTCAGAGGAAACAGAAATAAACCCTGGTCCCCACCCCCAAATTTTTCTGTCCCCCCCCCAGGCCTTCCCATCTCTAGTCATGAGATTGGGGTGGTGGAGTTGCAGTGTCACCCTTTTGAAACTGGCATTGATTACTGGGACAGGGCAGGTATTGGGACAGGGTGGTGGTGAAGTCAATTCAGGGCAACACTGTATCATCCTGGTCACCTGGGTATGACAATATGAAATTGCCTTTTTGTGTGTGAAGGAAGCATAAAGGTAAAGGTACCCCTGCCCGTACGGGCCAGTCTTGACAGACTCTAGGGTTGTGCGCCCATCTCACTCAAGAGGCCGGGGGCCAGCACTGTCCGGAGACACTTCCGGGTCACGTGGCCAGTGTGACAAGCTGCATCTGGCGAGCCAGCGCAGCACACGGAACGCCGTTTACCTTCCCGCTAGTAAGCGGTCCCTATTTATCTACTTGCACCCGGGAGTGCTTTCGAACTGCTAGGTTGGCAGGCGCTGGGACCGAACAACGGGAGCGCACCCCGCCGCGGGGATTCGAACCGCCGACCTTTCGATCGGCAAGCCCTAGGCGCTGAGGCTTTTACCCACAGCGCCACCCGCGTCCCCGTGAAGGAAGCATAGATGGCATTAATTAAATGGGCCCCATAATGCCTTTGTTATAAGTTAAATGAACAAAACTCTGCCTTATTTGGAGCTCTTCCATTCACTCCTAGGACAAAACTGGCTCAAAACTGTCTGATGGAAAACCTTCAAGGCATAAAGAAGAAGAAGTTGAAAGATGGCCTTGTTAGGCACAAACAGATCAGCACATCAGCCTATCATGCCATGTACTGCTTGCTTGTAAGCAGCCCTATGTGAACTTGGCAGCCTTGCTGTGGAATTCTGCCCCCTGCCACACCAACCAGATTCCTCTGGAAGGTAGGAACAAATAAGAGACTACATCCTTCACAGCCTGCAGTGATAAGGGGTTTGGGGAAATTGATTATTGTTTTCTATGTCGAGTTTTGGTTCCAGTTGGCTCTCTGCCTTGGAAAACTCTGCCCCCCTGCTGGGTTAAACATGATGGACAATCTCTATGAACACCAACCCTTTTATTTTGACAATAGGTTTGATGGAGATCCGAGCCATCTCTTCCAAAGTACAAATATGTTGTGCCACCAGCTGTCAGAGGCAGCTCCTCCCCACACCAACACTCAGACTATGACTCCCACTCTTCCACATATTTTATTGGCTTGTGTGTTTTATTTAACCCTTGCAAAATACCGAGACTCTAAGTTTTCCCTCAGGTAGCATTTTCAGTGCCTGCTAATAACATGGATTTTAATGTTCAAAGCTGCAGCACTCCAGTTCTGATTTAAACACCCTGGTTCACTATACAGAGGAGTGCAACATTCCAATTAATATCATATATAAGGGGATAACACAATTTCATATTTGTGTAAAATAACCTATTTTTCAGGGCAAAATTGTGCCAAAGGCTGAATGAATGTATACTATTGCTAAACAGCAGTTCATGTGCCACAGCTTCTAGACTGCAGGAAGAATGCATGTTATCGTTGTGGCGAGTTGGGGCATATGAGAAAAGACTGCCAGTTAAGACTCCAAGGGGGAGAAAAAGAGGCTGATGAGGTTGAATACAGTGCCTATAAATCATCAAAAGGACAGAAGCAAGCAAAGGAGAAGCGCACAAAGTTTGTTTCTGCTGTTGCTATCCAACAGGATATAGAGCGCCTTGGAACTTAAGGCCAAATCATGTCTGTGTAAACACAGAGGTTTGGCTGTTTTACTGTTTCCAGTACGAGAAGAATCCCGTTTTGAAAAACAGAACAAAATGGTGCCATACCAGCAAGCAGGGGAGTGTAATTATTATTAATAATAGGAATAAGGCACCAACACCAGTGAATAAGCTGCTTCTAGTCATTGGGACGCGGGTGGCGCTGTGGGTAAAAGCCTCAGCGCCTAGGGCTTGCCGACTGAAAGGTCGGCGGTTCGAATCCCCGCGGCGGGGTGCGCTCCCGTTGTTCGGTCCCAGCGCCTGCCAACCTAGCAGTTCGAAAGCACTCCCGGGTGCAAGTAGATAAATAGGGACCGCTTAATAGCGGGAAGGTAAACGGCGTTTCCGTGTGCGGCTCTGGCTCGCCAGAGCAGCGATGTCACGCTGGCCACGTGACCCGGAAGTGTCTCCGGACAGCGCTGGCCCCCGGCCTCTTGAGTGAGATGGGCGCACAACCCTAGAGTCTGTCAAGACTGGCCCGTACGGGCAGGGGTACCTTTACCTTTACCTTTAGTCATTCAAAATTATACTGTACTGGGTCAAATGGATAAATTTGATTTAAAGGTTGCTTTCCATAAATGAAGATTTCCTAAGTAAAGACTTAAAATTATAGCATACTGTCTTTTCCCAAAAATGGATCCATCATTTTTGAGAGATTTTAAAATGGCACCATTTTTGAGCCATCAATAAATATCGACAGATTCACTGAAAAACATTCTATGTCCTGTATTTTTTTTATCTTGTTAAATAATGCTTAAGAAAATTAAAAGTAATTAACAAAATTAACGTGAGCACCCATATATAATCTGATTTTGTTTTGCTTTGCTTATGGAAGTACAAATATTCTACCCTGTGTTAGAAATGTTTAATTCCTGCTGGATGAACTCATAGCTGAAAATGCAATTTGGTCGTAAGTGTTTAATTTGGACTTGCTTTCTTTATACAAACACATTAGTTAATTAATCATACTTGCATAGATGCAAATAACAGTGAACTGGATTCATAGAAACATAAAAAGGAGGCTAGATTAATGTGCTAACAACCCCAAAAGCCAATAATCAGAAAATGCAAAGTTGGCTCCCGTTATGCACATTAATGATATTTACATAGATCTGCTTCTCTGCCTCACTATATGGACACAACTTTAATTAGTGTTGAAACTGCTCTCAGGGAGTAGTCTGATAGTTGTGAAGGAGAAGTGAAATGCATGGAAGGCAATATATGTATAATGACAGAATTTTGTGTTGAATGAAAAATATTCCTTTTCTATCTATTTGGAACTGCATCTGCCCACAAAGATTTCTGAATTATTACTAGAAATGTTAAAGACTTGTCAACAGTCCCCTATGGATTTCTCAGTCAAGCAGTTTGCTTTTGCAGATTAGAAATTGGTCGCAAATACACACACAGAGGGACACAGATGGCGCTGTGGGTAAAACCTCAGTGCCTAGGACTTGCCGATCGCATGGTTGGCGGTTCGAATCCCCGCGGCGGGGTGAGCTCCCGTCTTTCGGTCCCAGCTCCTGCCCACCTAGCAGTTCGAAAGCACCCCTAAGTGCAAGTAGATAAATAGGTACCGCTTTCTAGCGGGAAGGTAAACGGCGTTCCGTGTGCTGCGCTGCTGCTGGCTCGCCAGAGCAGCTTCGTCACGCTGGCCACATGACCCGGAAGTGTCTCCGGACAGCGCTGGCCCCCGGCCTCTTAAGTGAGATGGGCGCACAACCCTAGAGTCGGACATGACTGGCCCGTAGGGGCAGGGGTACCTTTACCTTTACCTTTACACACAGAGAGACATGAAAAATATCCCTGACATCTAAATTGGGGTTTCTTCTTCCTGTACCCCCCAAACAGGCATCTTCTCTGCATTCAGGCGAGGAGGTGATTACAATGTGAGAGCCAATTCAGATTGTCACTTTGGAGTTTTCAAAATATGTTATTAGTTTTGTAAGCTTGAGTTGGGAAATAGAGGTGAAGTGGGGAGCTCCAGTTCTTCCAAGCTCCACAAGAGACCTGCAGTGCCCCCTGCATGTGAAGAATTGTTGGAAGAAGAACCCCTTTTAAGAATAAGGCAGCCATACCAGCTGCTTTCTGTATGGAAGGCACTGCTGCAGCTTGTTGAATAGAGGGATATTAAGCTACTATACCTGAGGTGGCTAATTCCTGCTCCAGGAACCTGCTCCACCTCCCCGCCTCCCAATGAAAACTCACGCCTCCGATTGTGGGTGCCCTTTGTGGGGCTGCACGCAGCACCCCTGAGCCACATGAGGCTTACCAGCTGGTTGTGGTGGCCCACCTCTCTGATGTTGCAGTCATTGGGGGTTCCCGCCAAACCCCGGTTCAATCTAATCAGTGGCTTTGGTGGTGGTGGGGCCAGCCGAGTGGACCGTGAGTGAGAAGGCTTCACTCTGGTCTGCTCGAGGTGAATTTAAGGGGGCAGAGCCAGCAGCAAAGCATGCAGTCGGCTCTGGAGCTTCACCCTCCCAACCCTCCCTTTGCCTAATGCTTGATTGCAGGTTAACTATTTTCCTTCCTGGTCAGCGGGCGTTGGTACGGTCTTATTGCTTGTTGCTGTTGAAGAGCTGGGAAGGAATTTCCCCTGCTCCACATATTTTGCCACCCCCGTAGCAATTGTCACAACTTTGGCGGTTTTAGGCCTTGGGCGGAATTCTTTAGTCCATCTTCCCTAATTGGGGGGGGGGGGGTGAAGTGGTGACTCACCCCTCCACACGATGACGATTCCAGGGTTCCCTGTTAAAGGGATTTGTGTGAAGGGAGTCACTGGCCATACACTGAAAGGTTGTCAGTGAATGCCCCTGTGTTGCATGGAAAAGGGGGCTAGCTGGCTCCGTAAACAGACGTCTTGCCGTGCCCCCTCCCCAGATCCTATAACCCTGATGTGCCTCAGTCCCCCGGCTGGGAGGGATACACACCCAATGCCTAAGCCAAGGTCTTTCTACATCTGAAAGGGTTAATAAAGTTGTGGCCAATTTTAATTCCATCAACATGTCGTGAGTTATTCATTCCTTCTGGTGGTCTCTCGGGGTCGGGGTGGTCTCCGCCTGGGCATGCAATGTAATTTTTGCCCCCTCAAGACCCCATCAATTTTGGCACCAGTGTTAGAGACAGCGTTGGGATGACAGAATTAGACAAAGATGGCTGGTGCCCTTATGGGTATGGAAACTGGGTGTCCACACACCCAGCCACTGAAACGCATAAGAGGAAGAAAGGGATGCTAAACCAGCTGGACAGGAATAGTTGGGTATCTTCTGTTCTGGAGAGTGGGATCGTAACATATTTCCTGCAGGCCTGTCAACATTTATACCCAGAAGAGCTTGTAGTTCAGGGGATCAGGATTTCAGACTTGTGTGTGTAAGGATCAAGGACTGCCAACAGAGCAAAGCGGAGCATTCCCTGGGGACTCCAGTTTCACTGCAGTAAGCGGGGATGGGGGGGGGGGGGAGAGAAGAAACCAGAATGATTGCTCAGCATCTGTGAGGGGGAAAAATGCATTTTAAGATTCTCCCAACTTTAGCTACTACTGAAATATTTATGTTTTAATGCATTATTCGGTTGTGTTTGTGTTTTGACAAACTCTGGCCCATTTGGCTGTATGAATGTATTTATGCCACGTGTATGTAAAAGACAGAAAAGTGCTACTCTTTACGATTTAAAAAATATAGACATATATTTATGGGTTTCTGAATGACATATAAGCCCACTCATTCAGAGGCGGCATCTTCTAAATACCATTGAGGGGACCCAATGTGACGTCCTGACGTCACTTCATGCCCAGCTTCGTATATGCCTTGAATAATTGGGGCCCCCGGCCCCCTCCAAAAATAAAACATTGAGGGGGTCCAAAGAGCCTCAGCCCACAGGTGTGTATACACCCATCAGTTATCTTCCCTATAGTTTGTAGCTCAGTTGATTGGAGTCTGGGGACAGGCAAAGCTATGAATTTCAGTTACTCCAGTTTGATTCTCCACATTTTCACATCCATTTGCAATTAAAAATAAATAAAAACCCATTAGCACTTTCATGCAAATTTTTGCAAGCAATTTCCCCTAAAGTGATGGATTTTTGTTTGTTATTTTCACAAATATATGTATGCATTTGTAATCAAATACTAATTAGCCAAGTAACAGCTTTGCAAAATTCAGAGAAGTGTGCAACTTTGGAAGTATAGCTACATTTTGGCTTGCATATTGCTTCAGGAAGTGTGACTTATGCAAGTTTGCCTTCAAATACAATATGAAGCAAATTGCTCTCTCATCTCCGTTCAGAAACCTTAGGAAAGCAGTCCTGATATTTTCAATAGCATCAGTTTAGTCTTGGGCCACAATGCAAGTTCTTATGCTTAGCTCTGGTCTGAATATGCAGCTCAAAGCTCCACTTGAGAAAAGCTTATTTTGCTTTTTTCTTGTCTTCTATACAGCCCTTCCAATTCCTTTAGCCCTTTTTAGATGTTCCTCCTTTTACGGTTGCTTCATATTTACATACCCAAGTTTACTCATTTCACTAAGGAGGAGCAGCTGTCTCACAGCATATGTTAACCTTTCTAAAACTTAGTGGGTTTGATACTGAAAGCACAGATGCAAATCTACAATTGAGATTTCAACTGTCAAAACATTCAGGTCAAAGCATTTAGAAGTGAGGACATCTTGCTGGCTTTCTCCGACAAGCCTCTATTTTTTTTTACCTCCCTCCCCAGACTCCATTTCCACTTCTGAGATTTCTTCCGCAAATCTGTCTCAGACTGAGTTGGGTAGAGTCTATATATACACTTTCTACTCAGGTAGCACTGCTCACAATAGTTTTCCTTATTTATTTTTTTATATTTATGTACCTAGGACAAGTTTTCTAAAGTCAAAAAGGATTTTTTTTTAATACACAGAGTCAGGTCAAAGGCTGTCAGCTTGTTTGCTTGTACACATTAGCCAAGTCCCACTGTCAGGGTCAACGGCCTTTGTATCCTACTTTACAAAAATATTGAGTGTTACAAGAAGCAGATATTCTCTGCTATCCCATGAGACATCTAGTGGGAAATCTTCACAAAACATTGTTTAAAATAGAGAGTGTGAAAGAAAACACTAAAAACACCTTGTGTAACTTTGCTTATTTCATAACAGTTTTGCATTTGTTTAGGGAGGAAACAAAAGCACTGAAACAGATTGTCATGTTTCTGGGTAAAAGAACAGGCACCAGGAGTGAGAAACAGTTTAATATGCCTCGTTCTGTGTCCAATAAGCATGAGACGCCTTTGCTCGGCTGAGCAGGGGCCCAAAGATTGTAGCAAAATACTGGGCAGGGTTTAGCCCAATATCTTGTCTGTGTGATGGGCTCATGAGATAAAGTTGTCCTATGAGCAAAGGAGAGGGGAAAGCCTATATAAGGCTGTTTCCCCTTGAGCTCAGGGCAATTTAGCCTCAAGAGCTTCCTGCCCGACAACCCTTGGGTTAGAGGCTTCACTGAGCAATATAGGGTTGTTGGTTGACAGGGCCAGAAATGAATTATCTCTCTCAGTCTGATTAGCACTTGGTTGGGTTCACCCCTCTCCCTCAGTGAAATTATGGCCTTCCTTTGTTAGGCGGAAGAATGTTGTTTGAAGAAATAGCATTGGGCAAGATCAACAGGGGGGTGGGCATAAGAGGTCTGAGGGGAAATTGACCATAGCACCCCAAAGCTTGGGTTGGGGTATCTGCCAGGTTGGAATCTGCACCCTGGTCACCCATGGCAAGGTTTAACACCAGACAACTCTCATGGAAACGGTTTGGAGTGGTTCAAACCTGACAGACCAATTTCATCAATGGGGGCCTGTGAAATGATGAACTAATCCCAGCCCTAATGTCTCGCCAACCCTTACCCTGCCTGCTGCTGTCAATAAAGATTTGTCTTGATTTTATCTCATCAGTGTTGAGCGTTCGTGTTATTTTGCTGCTCTCATGGGTCACATAATGCACCTGCCTGGGGAACAAGAACTAATACCCTCTACTAGAAAATTGCATTACCAGATTACAAGTTCTAACATCATAACAAGTTAAGGATGTACACTTATGTAGGAGAAAGCCCTCTTGTTCTCTGTGGGACTTGCTTCTTGTGTCATATTGCACCACACCTGGTTTAAGTTAAAACAAGGAAAGGAACCAGGATGCTGCCCACTATGCCTGTCCTCAAGCCCTCCCTCTTCCTTCTCCAAGGATAGCCATGTCCCCTCCAAGGATACGCCATCTCCATTTTTCTCAGCTGTTTCTGTATGAAGGGTCAGGGCAGAAAGAGACAGCTTGCTTCCTGCACTGCCGGTTTGCTTGGCTTCTTTTACTGTCTGCTAAAAATGGAAGTCTGAATTGTATAGGTATCTAGATGTAGCTTGGTGATACAAAGCATCTTCTTTGTGTGCAGGTTCAGCCCTCCCCCAGCATCTTCAGGTAGAGCCAGGACAGATTCCTGTCTGAAGCCCAGGGGAGCCAATGCCAAGCAGTATAGATAGTCATAAGCGAGATGGACCAATAAGACTTGGTATAACGTCCCTCCATGTTAAAGGATCAGCAAAAATGTAGGGAGGGCCAGAGGATAGGCTTTCATGGTTAGGGTCTCATTGGAACTTCTAGGGTCTCATAGGGATTCAAGAAGAATCTTCATGCTCAAATCAAGGTTGGGTTATTTTGAAAGAATTCAGGTGGGGAGGTGATGCCAAAGTCACTCAAACAGTATGACTGACATGACTAACAGAACATTCACAGGGAGACCAAAATGCTCGTTTACAAAACTATTGTACTACCAACTTTACTGTATGCTTCTGAAACATGGACCACTTATAAATGCCATCTCCAACTCCTTGAAAGATTCCATCAATGATGTCTCTGAATAATTTTACACATCACTTGGGAAGACAGGTGAACTAATGTCAGTGTACTGGAAGATGCAAAGATCACCAATGTAGAAGCAATTATTCTTCAACATCAGCTTCGTTGGACTGGTCATGTTGTTCAGATGCCTGATTATTGTCTTCCAACGCAACCACTCTATTCCAAACTTAAAAATGGAAAGCGTAATGCTGGTGGTCAACAAAAGAGGTTTAAAGACTCTCTCAAGGCAAATATAAAAAAGGTAGTATAAACACTGACAACTGGGAAACACTGGCCTGCAAGCGCTCCAATTGGAGAACAGCCTTTACCAAAGGTGTTATGGACTTTGAAAATGCTCAAATTGGGACAAAAGGGAGAAACATGCTAAGAGGAAGGCACACTTGGCAAACCCTCACCATGATCAACTCCCGCCTGGAAACCTGTGTCCCACTGTGGAAGGAAGTGTGGATCCAGAATTGGCTTCCACAGTCACTTACGGACTCACTGTTAAGATCATGTTCATGGAAGACAATCTTACTCAGCTATGAGTAACCACCAAAGAAGATGTATAATTCATATTTGACAGGGGCTAAAAGGAGAAAAGAAGTCCTAGCAGAATATTTCAAGGTGGTTTTGCACACTCTCAGGTTGGAAATATAATATAAGATTCAGAAAAGGCTATTGAACTAACCAAAATAAGATGAGGAACAAAGAATGAGAATTCTATGCAGACAAAACTTTTTTGTCATTGAAAGAAAAGCAGCAAGCTAGGAATATGTATAGCTGCAAAACGTAGGTGCTCTCCTGATTAAACAACCTACAAGGGAACAGCAAGGAATTGAAAGCCGTCTTCATTGCTTAAGGTACATGCATACAAAGCCATGTTTTGCAGTGTGCATTTTTCTCAGAATGACACATTTCTGGATTTATACACACATCAAAGAACAACTGCAAATATCAGAATGGTTGCGAGAGAAGCTGTGCGCAGGAAAATGAAGGGACCCTGACAGAAAGAACATGAAAATAAACCCTTGAACAATCACAACTATTATAAAATCACAAATAGCTTCCCCACTTCCTTCTGAATGCACCTTCCAAACTGAAATCTAACAGACACAGGTTGAAAACAAAATACCAGTGGGTTCATTAGACTAACATACATGTGAAGCCATGGAACTATTGACATATCTGAAGACATGAGAAAGAGCGCAAAAATGAGCTAAACCTTATTTTTTAAAAGTTCCATTTTTCTTTGTGCCTCTAAATGCTTAGCATCTTCTTTCTCACGTCTGTGTCCATAGATTTTCAGTGCAGTATCTGTTATGTGTTTGAATCTATTTGGGAGAAAAATCCAAACAGAAATAGACAAAAAAACCCAGCTTGATTCCCTAACTCTAAGGACAGTACTTATCTGCACACAGTCATTTTGACAGGGGAGTACATGTCTGAAGATTTATATTTTCTGAGTACAGTTTTCCATTTTAAAATCACTAATGGCTTCAACAGATATTGGTTTGTGTTAGCCAAATTGAACAGCATGTTCAGTTTTTATTATCCTTCCTGTTGTCCTTGTGTTCTGCCAATGAGCAGAGGAATCAATGAGTTTAATTGTTCATAACTGTAAACAGGACTGCTGCGTCCCTTTCAAGTGTTGCCACAGGAGACAAACAGGATCATGATGCTACATGAGGACAGATCTGCTGCTCATTTGGAAACAACACAGAATGTTTGTGCTGAAACATCCATATTGTATTTTCATGAAGTTCAGCAGCGAATTTGGTCTGGTTAATGTTGCGGCTGTCACTGAGGCAAACACAGTCATAGTGAGGGCGATGTTGTCTTGATGATGCTAGGCAATCAAAGATCACACAGCAAAGATGATTTCACAACTGCCACACAGTCAAACAGACTTGGTTACACTCTGCTATCACAGAGGGCACAGTCGGTTCAGAGTGAGGCAATGATTTCTGAATAGTTGGACACTTCTAAATAGTCCATTTACCAAAATGTCCAGCAACCCAAAACCAAATGGGAGCACACTCTGCATATGTGTTTCTCGGCAACTGGTATTCAGAGGCAGACAACATTCTGTAGACAGGGACCGTAACTCAATGGCAGAACTCATTATTTGCTTGCAGAAGGTTCATGGTTCAATTTCTGGCATAGTAAACTCTTCTGAGACCTTAGGGCAGGGGTAGCTAACTCAAGGTCCACCAAACATTGCTGGACTACAGTTATCATTGATGACTATTGTCTGATGGGAGTAGAGTCCAATATGCCTGTGAGCATGACCTGCATGCTAACAACACTCTCCCCATTTGTGATGCCTTGCAACTGGTGTCCAGTGGCATGCTGCCTCCGGCTGGGGAGGTTCAATGTAGCCATCATGACTAGCCTTAACTTCCATGAATTTGTCTAATTCTCTTTTAAAGTCATCCAAGTTGGTGGACATCACTACATTTAATTAGGAGGGAATTCATAGTCTATGCACTCTGTAAGCAGTAGTCTCTTTTGTCTATCCTGGATCTCCCAACATTCACTGGATGTCCCCAGGTTTTAATATTATGAGAGAGGGAGAAAAAAATGTCCACCCTATCCAGGGGCATACCAAGGGGTTCCCCCTACACACATACATCCCTGTTGGTGCCCCTGAGCTGCGACTATTGTGGTAAAGTGATTTGGAGGTGGCAGCACCAATACAGCTCCTTGCCAAGGGTGCAAGGGACCCTAGGTACGCCTCTGTCCCTATCCACTTTCTCCAACCCATGCAGAATCTTATACAACTCTATCACATTGCCCCTTACTTACCTTTTTTTTCTAAACTAAAAAGGCCCCAAAGTTGTTAACTTCTCCCATCACTATGGAAGTTGCTGCAGCCTATTGATTATTTTGGTCGCCCCTTTCTGAACGCTTTTTCAGTTCTACAATACCCTCCAGAAGGGAGGACCAGAAGTATGCACAATATTCCAAGCAGGCTTCCACCATGCATTTGTATAATGGCATTAGAATATTGGCAGTTTTATTTTCAACCCTTTCCTAGTAATCCCTAACATGGAATTGGTATTTTTCACAGTCCATTTATTTCGTCCATTAATTTCTGCTCTCCGCTTCCTGTTCCATAAGCAGCTACTGATCCGTACTTAGAATTCAACCAGACTCGGCTCTTAAGGTAGCTGTTGCTTATGCAGCAGTACAAAATTAAGACAGCATTATTGTCATGTATTGTTAGTCTTTGTCCTGCAGAGATGGTGAATTACATAAGCAGTAGCTTTATATTGCAATCCTATAATATCAGTGGCAGGTGTTGGGGTCTCAAATATCAGCAGCACCCTGTGCGGTGCCAAAATTCTGTGCCCCCCACCTCTCACCTTCCATTCTTCTTCATAGCTGCGGCACCCAGTGAGACTGAACCAGTCACACTCCCCTAAATCTGCCTCTGTTAATATCTACTTAGAAGTAAGCCCTGTTGAGCTCAATGGGACTCAGTAAAGCAACATGTACTAGCCTCATACGCCTCTGCTCTAAGGGTCACTCTAATAGGTGCAAGAGGAAAACTGGAGAATGGATTATTGCAGTGGATTTGGAGGCCCTGCTTTTGCATACCCTACATTTGGGCCTGGCAATTTTTTGGCTGAATTAAGGATAGGGAAACCTAGGTTTCAAATCCCAACATAGTCATAAAGCTCACTAGGTGACCTTGGGTCAGTCATCTCTCAGCCGGACCTTCTTCACAGGCAATAATAATAATAATAATAATAATAATAATAATAATAATAATAATAATAGAATTTCTATACTGCCCTTCATCTGAAGAGCACAGTGTGGTTTACAGTAGGTTGCTACAAGGACAAAGTTGAGGAGAAGGGAGGAACCATGAATGCTACTTTGGGTTCCTTGGAGGAGAGGCAGGATCCCAATGTAGTTGATAAATACAAAAATGAAATAACCACTAGGTTTCAAGAATTCACTTTATTAAATGGATAGACGCCTTTATTAAATGAAGATGCCTGCTTCTTGGGAGAAAAGCAATGACAAACCTAGACAGCATCTTAAAAAGCAGAGACATCACCTTGCCAACAAAGGTCCGTATAGTTCAAGCCATGGTTTCCCCAGTAGTGATGTATGGAAGTGAAAGCTGGATCATAAAGAAGGCTGATCGCCGAAGAATTGATGCTTTTGAATTATGGTGCTGGAGGAGACTCTTGAGAGTCCCATGGACTGCAAGAAGATCAAACCTATCCATTCTGAAGGAAATCAGCCCTGAGTACTCACTGGAAGGACAGATCGTGAAGCTGAGGCTCCAATACTTTGGCCACCTCATGAGAAGAGAAGACTCCCTGGAAAAGACTCTGATGTTGGGAAAGATTGAGGGCACAAGGAGAAGGGGACGACAGAGGACAAGATGGTTGGGCAGTGTTCTCGAAGCTACCAGCATGAGTTTGACCAAACTGTGGGAGGCAATGGAAGACAGGAGTGCCTGGCATGCTCTGGTCCATGGGGTCATGAAGAGTCGGACACAACTAAACAACAACAAATCGATAGATACACACATGGAACAGAGTTCTTTTGGCAGGGAGTGAGAAATGGTTTGATATTCAGAAATGCCATCTTGGTTTTTGATTAAATGAGCTTTATTGTGTAAAATGCTTTCCATTTCTCAAGAAAAGGAAACTCTCTGGAAACTACATGCATTCTTAAAACTACCACCATCACTAGTGGAGAAAAGGTCACCAAACTCATTCTTCATTCAGCCCCGAGAACATAAAAATAAAAAAATGCAACGTGAGATGTTGTATATAACAATTAGAAAGTAATTACGTTCATATATATTCCCATGGATGAGATTACTTTAGGCATTGCCAATGCTTCCACTTTAAGAAGTCGCAGTGGACATTGTTCCCATGGTTACGAGGAGATAGTATTCATGGAGACAGCTGAATACAGCTGAAAACTATAAAAGGAGTAAGAAACCACAGTACCTGGAACTGGTCTTAACAGTCCCTTGTGCTCTAGTAGTTATCAGTTATCAGGATGCCAAAGATTTTGCATCTCATCATAAATAATGGGCCTAATTAAACATTTACATGGCTAATATGGTTTAATGAATTTTGTCAGGCTTTATCATCTTTTTTCAAAGCTTTAAGATTTAAGATATGCTGAAGAACATGAACAGGATTTTAGAATAGCAAGGTGTGTGTGGGGGGTGTGTGTGTTCTTCTAAATGGGTCAAGTGAAAGGAGGAGGATAAAAATGTACCATATTGTACAATGCATTTTGGAGGTGGCCCACATACTTTAAAATAGACTTTCCTTAACACTGCTTGCCCCCTCATTTTGTATAGCGAGCCTTATGAAGCGTGATAGCCTGCTTTTTCTTCAGCTATGATAATCTAAAAGCTGTTAAGCTTGTAATTTTGTCCCAGGTTAGGCCGTTTATTTATGGTATTAGTGTCAGCTGAAAATGTGTGTATTTGGGTTCATGGGTCAGTTATTCTAGTTAGGCACAAAATAATGCCTCAAAATAGTGCCTCTCAGCTATTGGCTGCTGGCAAAACATTGACTATTATTTTCTTCTCCCATCCCCAACTCTGATCTCTCTCCACCCACTCTCAAACCCTCTCTCTCTATTTTAAAGCTGCACTCCACCTCCTGAATTTTAACCCCACTTTTATCGCTTTATCTCTTCTATTACATATGCAAGTTCACTGCCAGGCAGATTGTAAATCCTTAATGATAGCCCCTGAGGTGAAATGCCAAAACTACAGCGTTCGAGAATATTTCCACAGCACAGCAAGATGAAATTGGCCATCTCTGGGTGTTTGTTTTTAGTTGATGGAGTACTTTCAGCCTTCAAAATTAATCTGTTGGTCTTGACTGAGGTAGATAATTCTAAAGTCCTTAAGGAAGCACATATTCGGAAATTTCAGTATATTCACTTTTTTCTCTCCTGCCTGCTCCCCCCACAGCTCCACAGTTGTAGACCAGTTTCAAGGCAGTTATTTTTGGATCAGCTTTGGATTTATGCTGTCATTTAAAACAGACAGCTGAGTGACATTAACTGTGAACACTGACGGCAATGGACATCCTATAAGCTCTCAAGCCCCTGGAGTTTCTCTCTGATACATGCATTCTTGTAAATCTCAAGTGCTGGAGAGAGGCAGCATTCATCAGTACAATAAAGCTGACTCCCCTGACTCCTAGAGCTGAGAAAGCAAACTGAGACAGGAAGCATATGCAAATTTACTAATTAAAGCTGTGTGAATTCCAATAAATTAAGTGAATCTTCCTTACAATTTTGGATTGTTATGTGGTCTGCTTTTGAAGTATGAATAATTCTTTGTTTAGAAGGAAATGGAAAGTAAATGCAGAAAATTCTGGAGTCCCTTTTTTTACCTAATATGCAGGGTGAATGCAGACTCAAGAGACTATACAGGTATTTTAAAAAGCACCAGTTCATATCCTCAACTTTAAGATTATCTAGGTTCAACACACTTTCTTTTCAACAGAATTTGAATGCACACCACCCACACAATATATTCTTCCTTCAAGGGTTCCTTATCTCTCTATCTTTCTCTTTCTCCTCTATTTTCGAAATTGCATTTCAACTTGCGGTTCACAAATCTGGTACATGATTTTATGCATGATCCTGTTGTATATGATGCTTTAAATTCCCCTGCTAATTATAACAACACAAGCAGCAGTAGTACCAACCACCCAACCCAGCAGTTAACACAATGTAGGGTATTATTATTATTATTATTATTATTATTATTAGGTTGTTGTTGTTGTTTATTGAATTTATATACCGCCCTATACCTTGGGGGGTTTCAAGGTGGTTCACAGAATAAAATCAAGATATAAAACCATAAAATACCTAATAAAAATAAAAATAAAAACCCAATAGCTCCCCCAAAACAACAACAACAAAAAAACATTTTAAAAGGGCATACGGTGTAAATCGGATCAACCAAAGGCCTGGTTATAAAGGAACGTTTTTACCTGGCGCCTAAAGGACAGCCAGCTTTATAAGTTGCAGTGAAGTGATTGTGCTATTTATTTCAGCTTCTGAGTGGATGACTAAGCAAAGTTAATCTATGACAGGTGCTCCTTGAGCCCAGGTCTTCTTTAGCTTAGTATCTTAGAGGGATGGCTGCCATTGAATAGAGGTGAGGACATACATAACTATAGTTCCTTTTTTTTAGCTAAGAGCTGTGAGTAAGCATCCTTTCGAACAAGAGCTATTTGGTCTGTGCAATCTTTCTTATGGCTGGGAGCATGCTTATCTGATGCCACTCTTGCTGTAAGCTGAGGAGAGCCATCCTCTTGTAAATAAGTCACTTCAGGTTGTACTTCATCAAATGAGGAGGACGAAGCTGAGCTCTGAGCTAACCTTAACCTTAGCGTTCATCAGATAGCTCTTAATAAATAGACTCCTCTAAACTTAAGTGGAAACATATTTTTGCGTTCTGCTAATTTCATGAATTGACTTTATTTCAACTCTCTAGTCACAACCGACTTGAACATGAGCCTCCTTCCATTACTGGGTCTGAAGAGGTGTCTGGATTTGGGGAGATGCTCCCGATCCCATTCCTATTGGTTAAAATTCTCAGCAGCCAACCAAGAGCAAAGGTGGCAGAATGCCAAGTAGGGAGGAGGGACCGTGGTGGAGAAAGAGAGACAAGAGCATCTACAGAAAAGGATGCTGACCCTTGAAGGTGGAAGGCAGCTCAGAGTAATATTCTGCACCTAACCTCTTTTGTTTGACTGCCATTGTGATATATGCGAAGCGAACCTCTGACAGTACCGAGGCAATCAAATTATATTTGCATATGGTAAAGGTAAAGGTACAGGTACCCCTGCCCGTACGGGCCAGTCTTGCCAGACTCTAGGGTTGTGCGCTCATCTCACTCTAGAGGCCGGGAGGCAGTGCTGTCTGCAGACACTTCCGGGTCACGTGGCCAGCGTGACATCGCTGCTCTGGCGAGCCAGCGCAGCACACGGAACACCGTTTACCTTCCCGCTGGTAAGCGGTCCCTATTTATCTACTTGCACCCGGGGGTGCTTTCGAACTGCTAGGTTGGCAGGCGCTGGGACCGAGCAACGGGAGCGCAGCCCGCCGCGGGGATTCGAACCGCCGACCTTTCGATCGGCAAGCCCTAGGCGCTGAGGCTTTTACCCACAGCGCCACCCGCGTCCCATTTTGCATATGATAGGGATCTGTTATTTGTTTATGCCTATAGCACCTTATCGGTGCTAAGTAAATATTACAGTATTGTGGTAGTACTGCCAATTGCCCGAATTATCTGGCAAAATTCATTGTTAGATTTTTTCACTTAAAGCTTGCAAAACCAGAACACACTTTTAGCCAAATATGCTCAAATTCGGGGACATGGATTTTGGGCTGAAAATTGCGTTTCCCCTCCCTTGCTCAGATTTGCCAGTGAATTACTGGGCAGTGGCACAATCCAATGATTGTGGATTGCACGCTTAATCAGAGTACCAAAGTGTAAAAAACAACTGTCTCCAGCTATGCCCAGTGGTTTTTAACTGCTAAGCATCGGTTTCTCATATGTTGTTCTCTACACTTGAGGAAGCTTCAGTGATATCATTGGTTAGAATAAACTACTCTTTAAGCAAGAGAGCTTCCAGAAAACCTGTTTGAGCATTCATCATGATTAATTTGCAGGGAGGTTAAGAGCGGTGCGTTTTCCCCAACACACCCCATTTTTCAAAAAGTCCCATTTAGTGGGGAAGTCGGTGTGTTATGCAAGACCTCCCCATCAACTATACTCGTGTAACTTGAATTTGCTTGTATGTGACTGAATCCCACTTGGAAAATAGCAGGAATCTGGAAGCACTCTAAGCTGGGAATGACTTCTCATATGTAGGAGCAAAATTTTACAGATTTCACTCCATGGTACATACTGTGGCTGTTAAGTATAATTGTTTACTTGACACTGAAATGGAGGATGCCTGAATGTGTATTACTGAAGACCCAGCCCAGAAGATCCACCAAGCCTGGAACATCTCTTCTGTGGAGAAAACCTGGAAAGCAGCGGTATAATTCTCCCCACCCGCTCAGGGGCGAACGAAGGCGTCGTGACACCCGGGGCGGGGTGTCGCTGTGTAGGGTGCATGTGCGGCATCACTACATACAACATATGTGCTGTATGTAGCAATGCCGCACATGCGCTGTACATAGTGGTTTGCCGGCGCCGGTACTCCAGCGCTGTACAGACGGTGCTGGGATCCTCTGCTCGTAGCTACAGCCGTGAACGGAGGATCCTCTACATGCAGCTGGAGCGGTGACGGGATCCCACCGGCGTCAGTACGGCGCTGGAGCGGCGGCACCAGCAAACCACTATTTACAGTGCATGTGCGATGTCATTACGTACAGCACACGTGTGCGACGCTGTACATAGCGGTTTGCCGGCACTGCCGCTCCAGCGCCATACGGATGATGCCAGGATCCTCTGCTGTAGTGGCAACAGAGGGATCCCACCGTACAAAGCTCAAGCGGCGCTGGTGGCAAACTGCTATGTACAGCACATGTGCGGCGGCATTACGTACAGTGCATGTGTACGACGCCGCACATGCACTGTACATAGTGGTTTGCCGCCAGCAGCAGGACCTTCTGCTTGCAGCTGTAGCTGCGAACGGAGGATCCTCCACATGCGGCTATGGCAGAGCGATGGCCGCTCGCGTCGCCGTGGGGTGCCTTCTTGTCACCCTCCCCAGACATGGAACCAGCCCCCCCCCCCCGTTGTGACGCCACTGCACCGGCTTCATATGGAAAGCAAAATTTCTGTGGGAATGTGTGATTTTTCATGGGACTATATTGAAAGCCAAGAATAGGACTTTGAGCTCTAACTGAGGTGATAATTAACTGTAGAAAATTTTCTGCTCTAACATTGTTTGTCTTTTGAACATGTGATAAAGGTATTGAATTGCAAATTGTCATCTTGGAAAACTGGTGGCTGAAGTCTTTGTTCTCAGTGAGTGAATACAGCTCCAATCAAAAAAGGAGACTGTGAGGAGAGACAGACCCCTGTTTTATATCTGTTTGGAGTATTTAATATGTTATAAGAAGCTGAGCCTGTGCTGTATTTGCACATGATCTTATGGATATTTTGGATGTATCATGTTTTGTTCTCTTGAAGAAAGTTCTGTAAGTAAAGCTGTAATTAAATTTATGCGCCTTGACAATGTTTTATTTACATCCAGTCACTTCAACCTGCACAATATTAATACCTGCAAGAGTTGCTGCCACCAGCCTCTTCTTCCCCCTTGGTTATGAATTCCTAGGATAATGTAGACTATGTTGCTTTCAGGGAGAAATGTAATTTTTGGCAAAATTCTTGCTGTTCCTCCCTGGTTCCTTCTTCTCTGTCCTTAAAGCAGTAAAATGGAATCCAGTCCTGGGAGGGGGAGGGGAAGACATGCTATATACTAAGCAATGTCATGTGACAATCATCCCAGTGTTACTATATATTTTGTATTGTTTTATGTAAGCTGCCTGGCCAAGGGGTGGCGGGGTAGTGAGCCCTCTAGACTGAAAGGCAGGCTAGAAACCAAGCAAATAAATGGAATACAATATACCTGCCAAACAAAACTGACAACACAGTTGTGCAGTTCAAAACTGCCTGGTTGCAAAAGGGGATCTTTTCCACGAAGTGGTCTAGAAATGGTTTGGGCAGCACATTAAGGAATTGCTTGTATGGCGTATGAACTCTCTTCACACGTGAACCCTGCACAGATATAAGCAAGTGACTGAACTCTTGAGACAGGGCAATCCGTTTGCCTTCTCTGTTTTTTAATGCATCAGAAGAGCAACACATGGGCAAGGAAAATATTGACAATTTTGAAAAGTGTCCAAAGCACAGCAGCCAATTCATTTCTTCACCTGTAGTCCATTAATAGTTATGCTACATCTGGGTAAAATGTCAAGCAAGCTGTCCAAAAACATCTGGATGTTATGGTATCTAACAAATCTAATAGCCACAGCTAATGAGCCTAAAGATGGGGAAGCATTAGGTAGTTATCATTCCAGCTTTCACCGATGAATATAAATAGGGTTTCTGTGATCTTTTGTCCTAGTAAATGTAATCAAGCTTATTGAACTGGTGAATTGCATTAACCATTTTGACACTGCCTCCTTATAAAGCTAACATTGAGCCCTTGTTCTGTACTTCAAAATGATAGTATTTTTTGATACTATCAAATGATAGTATTAAGTGTTAAATGATAGTATTAAGTTCCTGATAGATGTTTGTTCACACTGGATCTCTAAATACAAATCATGGCATGTTATCGGGAAGGCCATTGTTTAGTATTGTTAGATGTTGGATAAAATATATAAAACAGGCACAGCCCTTGGCAATGCGTGCCTAAACAAAAAACAAACAAACAAACAAACAAACTGTACCAAAAAATAATAATAGTGAAACGTGAATGGGAAAACACAGCCCTTTATTTATTTATTTATTACTTAACAAGATGTGTATATTGCTTAATAAAAAAAAAAATCTATGTGGTTAATGTAAAATGGTACTATGTGAAATGTTGTGCATTAAATACTGCAGATTGGCCCACAGTGGCCAGAAGGGAAACCTCTGAACTTTGAAATGAACAGTGTCCAAGAAAAATCTAAATAAACACATTTTTTCCTAATATTTCATCTCCATGTTGTTCATTCTAACAATCCACAAAGTAGCTCCATCTCTCTGTTTAAATGGTATTTCATTTTATACCTTTTCTCTTCTGATTTGTGTCTGCCAGTTTGTCCAATAGTGCCAGTTCAACACATTTAATTAGCCATTCCCAAACAGATGGTAAGTTCTGGCCCTTTCAGTTTCTGGACCAGGCAATTTTAGCAGCCATTAAAAAGATAAGAGACTAGAGATGTTAATCTTTCCTTTGTTTTGTTTCTGATGACATTAAACAGAATCAACAAAACAGTAGAACTTACAACAGTGCCCATTATATCTGAGATACATTGTAAAATTGTTCTCCAATAATTTGTAGCAGGCAGACATTCCCACCACATGTGAAGATGTACCTAGCCTGCCTGACACTTCCAACACTGAAATATTAAACCCTGTAGATTCTGTTTAATCTTGCCAGCGTTAACTACTACATTGGAAGCAATTTATACGACATTTCTTTTATAGACAGGCTAAATGACAACTTGTCTCCTTGGTTCCACACCAATCTCCAAAGTTGCTCCATCATATCCCAGCCTCCTTCCACATCTGGTTCTAGACATAATTCCCTTCTGTCTCATCTGACCTTTGGAGGGTTTGTAAGTAAACCATTTTAAACTTATGAAACATGGTCTTTTCCTATGTTGAGGAAGAGGGGATTATTTTGAAACTTACAAGGTGTATTCAAAAGGTGTAACAGCTTATATTTCAATGAATTACTTTTGTGATTTTAAATCTCTGCTGGGGTTCTCCTACCAAAAAGTACTTGCCCCCAACCTGGATCTTGGCGTCCAGGGAATTCTCTTTTTATACCTATTTTTTCCTTTGCCACCAACAAGGGCAACCTTGTTTTGTGCCCCTCCTTAGTAGTAATTCACAAGTCATTGGGCCATTTACCAATATTTTTGCTGTGAGGTTCCTGTAAAGTTAAATACTTTCAAGTCCAATTGATTTCAGTGGAACAGAATTGAGTCTATGCTTATTGTGGCTCAGAATTAAGCACAACAGTCCCACTTAGAAGTGTTTGTTTTGATTGTGCCCTGAGTATTTAAAGTATGGTGTCAGTGCCAATGGTTTTCTACATTCTCCTGTCTGTGCCTTACATGCATAGAATATGAAACGCCCTCAGGAAAAGTGTTTTCTTTTAACTAATCTTCACGTCCCTTCCAACCTTTTGGTGCTTTGATTCCATGCTTCTTTGGGCAGTTGTTAGTAGGAATATTAATCTCATCACAAATATAAAAACTGAATATTATTTCATTATGTTCATATTATTCATGAGAAGCAGTCTCTTTGTTTAATGTAATAGAATGGGCAAAACCAGTTCTCCATTTTCACAAGGAAGAAAGTTAGATCCTGACCTCCCTCCTTTGCACTTGCAGAATTAATTTTCCACGCTTCTCACTGAATCAATTTGGCTATGCTCTCTGAAACCTTTAGAATACAACTATCAATGCTGACTAGATTCTCCAGACCTTCCAAGATAATTGCTTATACCAGCATGCATCACAGCCAGATTAAAAAAAAATAAAAAATGCTACCCATTTTGTCCAGTCTGCTGATCTGTAATTTTACTTTTCACTTCCACCTCGATGGTTTAATTTTCTCAGATTGTGGCCCTGGCACCTCTATTCATTGCTTAAGCACTCTTGTGAACTCTCTTTTCCCCCTCATAAATATGATGAGATGCTTTTTGTTTCTTCATCTTTAGCATGCCTCATCTTTGGACAGTTATGTAAGGACGTTGATGCAAAATGGGAAAAGAGAACAGGTCAAAGAAAGTAGCTGCCTTGCTTTCCTTCCACAAAGGAAGCAGAGAGTAAAAGAATCAACTGTACTGAGTATCGCTCCAAAGAAGGGGCATTGTTCTTCATACCGCATTTGTCATTTCAGATATTGAACTATACATATAAAGGAGATGAAAGGGTTGTTCTGCTGCATAAGCAGATAAAAAAGACAACAATTTTGTTTGGACCCTTGGAATCTAGTAACTTCTTTAGGGAGATAAACATTCCTTAAGTCCTCTCAGCTGTGAAAATGGCAATCAGTTTGAAACGTTTTTCAGGTGTTATCATTGGGGGAAGATCTTAGAAACAGGACCTTATTCAGAAGCCTATCTGCTGTCAGCTGCTGTTCAACGTGATCAAAATTAGTTTTGTGCAACTACTCTATTCCGAACTTTAAAATGGAAAGCGTAATTGTCAGAGCTGGCTCCAGGTCCCAGCTCACAGAGGACCCACGCTAGCCGGTAGTAATGTACAAAAGTCTTTATTGAAGTACAGTTTCCATTTCCAAGCCGCAGCGCCCCAGCTCTACGTCTTAGAGGCTAGACCGGCGAAGCTCCATCTGAGTCTCCACCCCCTGTACACCAACTTAAGGCTCTAATCTTACTCCACCTTTTCCGTCTCTCCTTTCTCCTCTGGGTCCTTCTGCCCCCCAGGGTCTCCTCCTTTCTGGACTCTTCTGACGCTGACGCTGACCCCCCTGACTCCTCCCCCTCTTTTCGGCGGGCTTTGGGACCTGGCTCCCTATCCGGGCTGCCAACTGCGCCGCCCTCCTGTACATTTGAACTTGGCGCGCGCGCCCAGCTTTCGACCTTCCTCTTGACCGTTTCCTCGCTCCCCGATGGAGGCGTGGCCAATCCTGACTCATGTCCTCCCGCTGGCGGTGAGCCGCCTGCTCCCGATACCTGGGACTCCTCCCCCCTACTGCGCTCTGGTGGGGAAGCTGGTCCTGATTTCCAACTGCTGCTCTCTGAGTCCCCTCTGGCCCCCTTTTCCTGGGGTGTCCCCCTTGGCACCCCCCTTGCTCTGACCATGGGAGCCCCTTTCTGTGAATCCTCCGATTCGCTGGAAAGACTCAGAGACCTCGGACCGCTGTCATCGCTAACATTTCCTTCGGATTCCTCCCCCTCGCTCTCTATTTCTTCCCTTTCCTGTGCCTCTGCTCCTGAGCCCCTGACATCCATCCCCCCCCTCAAAGCCCCCCCTTCCCCCCTCCCCTCCTTCAGGTGTGGGTACTGGGTGCTCCGTCGTTGTGGGGGTGAGTGCCGGATACAGTTCGTCCCCCGTGGCGTGCATCCAACCGGATAAGTCCGGCTCGTCCTCCGTGCTCTCGCTGACGTCGATCTCCTCTGCTTCCATCTCTTTGCCTCCGTGCTCGAACCCCAGGTCCTCCCCCAACACGTCCATGTCTGTCTCTCCCCCGTTCTCCGCTGGGGACGTTGCCTGCCAAGGACCCCCCAGCCACTTCCTGCGCCACTGCTCCTCTGGTCGATTGTCCCACCAATAAGAGCGGTCTGAGGCAGACCCCGAGGGTGATCCCTCCGGGGAACGTGTGTCTAGTGCCGGTTCCTCGTCCGAGGTGAACCCCTGGAATGTGCTGGCTGAAAGTGTGGGTGTGAAAAGCCAGTCGTCGAAATACTCGGCTGGCATGGGCCTGTGTGGGAGAAGGGCATGAAACTCGTCCTTGAGCAGCGGCTCGTCCAAAGCATAGTCCGGCACCCAACTGTTGGCACTGGCCGGGGTACCTTCTCTGGCGAGAAGATATTCTACTCCTTCTTCCCCCCATCTCGAGTCTAAAATCTCTGTGACCTCGTTGATGGGTTCCCCCCTTGGCGACCCCCTCCTTGTGGGCGTTTCCCTGAGCGGGTCTGGTGCCGTGCCTGGCTCCTGAAATCTGTGAGGTGCTTTGTAGGGCGTGAGCACTGATCTATGGAAAACTGGGTGCATTCTGGATCCCTCCGGAAGTGTCAACCGGAAAGCCACTGGATTAACCTGTGCCTCGACTTGGTAAGGCCCTAGCTGCTTATGTCCGAGCTTCTTCTTCGCTAACGATCTGGCCGGCACTGCCTGGGCTGCTAACCAAACCCAGTCTCCCACCTGTATGTTTCCCCCAACCCTTCTGTGTTTGTCAGCCTGCAGTTTGTATGCGTGCTTTGCTAGTTCTAACTGCCTCCGAAGCTGTTCGTGGACCTCCTGCAACTCTCATGCTAAGGCTTTCGCTGCCTGTGGCTTCCCCTCCCCCACTCTCTCTCTTCCCGGGAAGGTTCTGGGATGCCTCCCGTTGTTGACGAAGAACGGTGTCACCCCCGTGGACACGTGCTTCGTGTTGTTGTAGGCGAACTCGGCGAGCGGCAGGTAGTCCACCCATGTTGCCGGCTGCTGATTTGCGTAGCATATCAGGTACTGCTGCATGACGGCGTTGACCCGCTCCGCTTGGTTTGTGGGTGTCTCGCCGACGCTAGGTTGATCTTGACGTTCAGGATGCCCATCAGCTTCTGCCAGAAGTTCGAGATGAACTGTCGCCCCCCGGGTCGGACAGGATAGACCGTGGTAGACCGTGAACCCTGAACACGTGATCTATGAACAGTTTGGCTGTCTGTTCCGCCGTGGCCACCTTCGCGCACGGAATGAAGTGGGCCATTTTGGTGAACATGTCCACCACCACTAGCACTGCTGTCTTGCCCCTCGAGCTGGGCAGATCCATGACAAAGTCCAGGGCCACCCTCTCCCACGGTTCGATCGGTGTCTGCAGCGGTTCCAGCAGTCCCGCCAGCGGTTTGTGCACTGACTTGGCCCTTTGGCAGGTGTTGCACCTCGAGACGTAATCCGCGACTTCCCCCCGCATCTTGGGCCACCAAAAATCTCTGGCTACTAACTCTACAGTCTTCTCTTTGCCAAAGTGCCCAGCAGTGGGTGCGTCGTGCAACTGCTGCAGTACCTTCGCGCGGAGGTCGTCTCCGGGTACGTAGAGGGCCCCTTTGCGGATGAGCAATCCGTCGCGTATCTGGAACTCGTCGTCCTTCGCCGTGCCCCTGTGCACCTCCTCCATCTTGGCTTGTGCGAAGGGGTCCTCCTGCAGCGCGCGACGTACAGCATCCAGGTCCACGGTTGCCGAAGCGCACGCCCACGCTTTCGGTGCGAAAATGTGCTTGGCCACCGCTGGTGCCGCCTCCTCGAGGTATTGCGGCTTCCTGGACAGTGCATCCGCCATGACGTTGTTGTCGCCTGGGATGTACTCTATCCTGAAGTCGAAATCCGCAAAGAACTCCGCCCATCGTATGTGCCTCTGGTTCAGGAACCTTGCCGTGCGCCAGTACTCCAGGTTCTTATGGTCTGTGCGGACCTGCACTGTGTGTTTGGCTCCGATAAGGAAGTGCCGCCACGCCTTGAATGCTGCATGAATGGCTAGCAACTCCCTGTCCCAGATGGTGTAGTTCTGCTCTGACTTGCTGAGCTTCCTGGAGTAGAAGGCGCACGGTCTCCAGTCCCCATGCGGGTCTTGCTGCAACAGTACTGCTCCCACGGCCCTGTCTGAGGCGTCCGTTTCAACCCTCATCGGTCTGCTGGGATTCACATGCAGTAGCTGCTCTTCTGACGAGAAGAGACGCTTGAGTTTTTGAAAGGACTGCTCCGCTTGCTCCGTCCAGATAAACTTCTTCTTCTTGGAGCTGAGCGTGTCGGTAATGGCCGCCGTCCGCATAGCGAACCCCTTGATGAACTTGCGGTAAAAGTTGGCAAAGCCAACAAACCGCTGGACCTCCTTCCGATTGCGCGGGCTCTTCCAGTCCAACACTGAGCGAACCTTGGCGCTGTCCATGGCGAGCCCCTTGTCCGACAACTTGTAGCCCAGGAAATCTACCTCCGTCATGTCGAACTGGCACTTCTCCAGCTTGGCGTACAGTCTGTGCTCCTGCAGTCTCTGCAGAACTTCCTTGACGTCTCTCTCGTGAGTCTCCTGCGATTCTGAAAATATCAGGATGTCGTCCAGGAAGCAGACACACTTCTTGTAGAGGAGACCCGCTAACACGTGATGCATGAAGGCTTGAAAACAGTGGGAGCCATTTTGTAATCCAAAGGGCATAACTCTGTATTCATAGGTCCCAGGGGCGTGAACATGGCTGTCTTCCACTCGTCGCCCTCCCGTATGCGAATCAGGTTGTACGCCCCTCGCAGATCCAACTTGGTGAAAACGCGTCCTTTCCTCACCGTCGCGAGCAGGTCGTCTATCTTGGGCATGGGAAAGGCTGTGGGCTTGGTTTTTGAGTTCAAAATTCGATAGTCCACCACCAGCCTTTTTTGGGGCGTGTCCTTTTTCTTCACAAAGAATACGGGACTGCCCCCCACTGCCTTGGACTCCCGGATGAAGCCGCGCTTCAAGTTGTGATCTATGAACTCCCTGAGTTCCTGCAGTTCGTCCTCAGACATGGAATACAGTTTCCCTGTCGGCAGCGTCGCCCCTGGCAGGAGGTCAATCTTGCAGTCATAGGACCTGTGGGGAGGTAGCTTGTCCGCTTCCTTCTCGCAGAAAACCTCCAAAAACGCTGCGTACTTGAGGGGCACTGCTTGCAGCGTGCCTAATTGTAGCTGCGGGTCATCCTCTTCCCCTTCCGGGCTAGGCAGAATGCAATGTTCCGCACAGTAGGAGGAGCCGAAGGTCAGTTGGCGCTGGTACCAAGCCAATGCTGGGCTGTGCCTGTGCAGCCAACTCATGCCTAATACTACAGGCGTGTCCGACAGTTGGGTGACATTGAAGCTGATGACTTCTCGGTGATTCCCAATTTGCATCACCATCGGAGGCGTTTGCTGCACCACCTGCCCCCCCAGCAATTCCCTGCCATCCACCGTGACAACCTTCAGGGGCAGCGTGGCTGGCAGTAGCACTATGTTGTGCTGTTGAATGAAATCCAGTCCTATAAAGTCTGCGTTACTACCAGAGTCAATGGTAATTGGCACTTCCATAGTGAGTCCATTGGGTAGTTGGAGCGATGCTGTGAGCTGCACCACTGGTTTGGGCGGGAGGGGGTCTGTGGGCTGCAAAATTTCTGGGGACTGCTTCACTGACTTGTCTGGCTGGGCCCCAGTGCCTCTTCCTCCAGCCAGACTCCGTCGTTTCCCTGCTGTGGTTCTCTCTGCTGAGTTGCTTCTGTTACTGTTGCGGAGGCTGCAGTGTGTCTGTGGAGCCTCTGGGGACACTCTTTCGCCATGTGCTGCGGATTGTCGCAGATGTAACACTTCCTGTTCCCTCTAGGAGGCTTCGCTTTGACTGCTCCCGGTGTTAGGGCTCTGGTTGCTGACTGAGCCCTGGCGCCTCCAATCTCCATCGGTTCCTCTCCCCCTCCCTGCGGAGGTGTGGATTGCGCACGCGCTGCATCCCTGGGAAAGAGGGGAGGTGCTCTCGCTGGCGTGCGTCCCCAACGCCCTTCATCTTTGCTCCATGGACGTTCTTCCAGACGCACCCCAATTGTCAGCGCCCGCTGGACAATTTCCTGAGTGCTCTTTGGTCTCTCCCCCCTTGCAATTTCATCTTTAACATTTGCATTCAAGCCTTCCCAAAAAAGGTCTCTGACTGGAATGTAATCTTTCTCCCAACCCAGCGCGTTGACCAATGCAAAAAAGCGGGAATGATACTGCCTTATAGTGGCTCTTCCTTGTTTCAACCCATGTATGTCTTTTCTGGCGATATCAATGTCTATATTAGATAAAAAACACGAATCCATCGCTTTAATGAATGCATCCGCACTTCGGAGTGCCGGATCCTTATCTCTCCACAGATTGCGCAGCCACGCTTTAGCATCTCCATACAAATGGGATAAGATAAACCCCACCTTCTCTTGCTCATCTCTAAAGTCTTTATCCAGCAGTTGCAGCGCAAACAGCACGTTTGCTCGGAAGTTAGGGTACTGCTGTAAATTCCCATCGAAATGCGAGACCAGGTTGCCTCCTCTTTTTCCCAGCCCAATCCCCTCTGATTTGGGTCCTGGTTGCCCCTGCTTAGTAAGCACTTCCAACCTGGTTTGGAGATCCCTGTAGGTGGCAGCCGCTTCATCTTCCCTTTTCCTGGATGCGAGTATCTCCGCGTTGAGTTGTGTCACTGCATTTTGCAGGGCTGCTATTTGCTGTTCGGCAGTCATCTTGCCTGACTTTTGTGAGCTCGCGAAACACCAATCTTCGCCCCTCGCTGCGTCCACTCACGTTGCGAGGTTTTTGGTGCAAAAGTGAGATGGAGCTTACTGTCAGAGCTGGCTCCAGGTCCCAGCTCACAGAGGACCCATGCTAGCCGGTAGTAATGTACAAAAGTCTTTATTGAAGTACAGTTTCCATTTCCAAGCCGCAGCGCCCCAGCTCTACGTCTTAGAGGCTAGACCGGCGAAGCTCCATCTGAGTCTCCACCCCCTGTACACCAACTTAAGGCTCTAATCTTACTCCACCTTTTCCGTCTCTCCTTTCTCCTCTGGGTCCTTCTGCCCCCCAGGGTCTCCTCCTTTCTGGACTCTTCTGACGCTGACCCCCCTGACTCCTCCCCCTCTTTTCGGCGGGCTTTGGGACCTGGCTCCCTATCCGGGCTGCCAACTGCGCCGCCCTCCTGTACATTTGAACTTGGTGCGCGCGCCCAGCTTTCGACCTTCCTCTTGACCGTTTCCTCGCTCCCCGATGGAGGCGTGGCCAATCCTGACTCATGTCCTCCCGCTGGCGGTGAGCCGCCTGCTCCCGATACCTGGGACTCCTCCCCCCTACTGCGCTCTGGTGGGGAAGCTGGTCCTGATTTCCAACTGCTGCTCTCTGAGTCCCCTCTGGCCCCCTTTTCCTGGGGTGTCCCCCTCGGCACCCCCCTTGCTCTGACCATGGGAGCCCCTTTCTGTGAATCCTCCGATTCGCTGGAAAGACTCAGAGACCTCGGACCGCTGTCATCACTAACATTTCCTTCGGATTCCTCCCCCTCGCTCTCTATTTCTTCCCTTTCCTGTGCCTCTGCTCCTGAGCCCCTGACAGTAATGTTGGTGGTCAACAAAAGAGGATTAAAGACTCTCTCAAGCCAAATCTTAAAAAATGGAATATAAACACCGACAACTGGGAAACACTGGCCTGTAAGTGCTCCAATTGGAGTACTGCCTTTACCAAAGGTGTCATGGGGTTTGAAGACACTTGAACTCAGGACGAAAGGGAGAAACGTGCTAAGAGGAAGGCACACTTGGCAAACCCTCACTGTGATCAACTCATGCCTAGAAACCTATGTCCCTGCTGTGGAAGGACGTGTGGATCCAGATTTGGCCTCCATAGTCACTTACGGACTCGCTGCTACAATCCTGTTTTGGAAGACAATCTCACTCAGCTACGAGGGATCGCCAAAGAATAAAGATATGGTTCTTTGTAAGCCTTGCTAAAATGCACACTTTGCAGTTGTAATTACATTTTGTCAACTTTATCATAAACATCTCATTGATATATTGCTACCCAGTCCTGTGCCTTTCAACACTTTTTCATGGCTAATATTAACAGACTAAAGCATAAAATATGGCAGGAGTGTAAAGGAGGAGCCAAGTCCTGATGATGCTGTGGTGTGCGTGGTGGACTATGGCGCACCCCACACTACTAATAAGAGGAGCCCAACACCAGCTGCATTGCAGACTTCTTATGTTCAGCACCACTATGGAACGGTTCCATTTACTAGAAGCAGTGATTGGCTGCCGCTGCACTGGGAAGTCATGACATTCCACTCTCTTCTCTCTCCCATGCACTGAATTATTGTTGGAGCAGAATGCGATTCACTGCCCCCCTAAACCTGCCACTTGGGGTAGGTGTAGCTTCCCCTCTTGCACCTCCACCCTTCATCCAGACCTGCTGTCTGCAACTAAAGCTAAATTGGTGTGACTGAATTTGCTGGTGCATATTTAAAAGCACATTCCATATTGTCCATTCCAGCTCTTGAAGGGACACCAAATCCTGTCAGATTTGCCAAAGAATAAAAGCAATGGCTAGAATACACTTGTACGCATGGATACTAAAAACTAGCTTATCATTCCTCCGGAAGTGAATCCCAGGAGCTTCAGATATATTAAATTTTCTTAATGAAGTTAATTTCTATGGCATCACTTTATTGTTCTTTATTATTTTTTAAAGAATAAATAAATAAATAAATAAATAAATAATGGTATAGCTCTCCTGTCTGTGGCACTTGCCACATCTCTGGAGAAATCTGGCCTTAACATCATACTATTATTCTCAACAGAAAACTTAAGCACTTCTGGCAATTTTTGCGATGTAAACTGTCAGTCATGCTACTTACTAAGGCTATGAGAACCTCGAGGCTGAAAACTTAACCTCTATGACCCATGTAGTCTAAACCCATCAGTGATAGTCATAAACACTTTCTTCAAGTCATAGGTTCTGTCATTTATAATTACTTTTCTTCTGGATTTGGTTTTAGGCTTTTTGACTTTATCCAATCCTGAGCTGTGTTGCCACAACCAGATTTGCATCAGCATCTATTGTTAGGTTTGATCATGCATACTCTAAAAATGTAAATACAAGCATTTTGCAAGAGAGAATGTACCCTGTCCAGTACAAGCATAGTTAGCTTGCTGGTGTTCTTGGGGGAGTCCATCAGTAGCAGCCACCATCTGAATAAAACCTTCCAGCTCAATTTACCCTATGTTCTTTCACAAGAACTCTGCTGCATTTGCTTAACTCATGCAAGTGCTACACAACAGAAAAGTACAGAAAGAATTATTACTAAGTTGTAGAATGGAATGGACTTAACCTTTAACCTTTATGGAGTTTTCTTCTGCCCTCCAGCCATTTCAAAGAGTTGTTGTGAGGCAAGCAGCTGGTTGAGAAAATGAGTATCAGGGAGATCTCCTGGAAAGGTCCTCTTGAAATCAATAGCGGGTTCCTTGGGGACAAAATGTGCTGTTGAGAACACATACTGGGAGACATCCTTACTGAAAGTGCTGCTTGTAGATTGTACCCATGTGGTTTCCGTCTCACCTACAGTTTCCAGTCACCCACAAAGAAGTTACAGATTGCATATTATGCAGCACCGGGTTTCTGAATGTCCCATTAGCACTCTCTGTTTATCAAGTTAACGCTGTAGGCGGTTCTGAAGAGCTATAAATTGGCAGAAGCACAGAGAAGTCACGCACATCTATTTGCACTTTTCTGCCTTACTTTTTTCAGGAAATTGATCTGAGATGTTTCTACATCTCTGTGCGTTTCGTCAAATCTTTGTCTTATTTTTGGCTGTCCATCAGCTCTAAGGTGTGCAGACATTTCAGTACGGCAAGGTTCTTCAGATTGCAGCACAAGTTAAATGACTGGGTTATGATGACAGCAAAATGGCCTTTAAATTTCCAAGCTTTTCAAAGGATGCTCTTCTACTATATAATTAAAGGAACTACATATTTTTTTGGGGGTGGGGGGTCATTATGAGGACATTCCATTTGAATACCCAATGGAAGTCCAATGTTAATTCTTTCTTTTCAAGAAAACCCTTACCATAGTTTTCAGCATCCACATTAACATGACGCTGTTCAATGGCGCAGTGTCATCTTTAGATGTTTAAATTATAGTAATTGCAACACTGTCTCGTGGCTTTGTACTCTTTGATCATATTTTATATGCATGTTGCCTGCATAGCATCGAATGTGCTTATAACATTTAAAAATCACATTTTTTAAGGTGAGAACATACATAACATTTTAATTATGTCACTGGTTGGCAATTACCATTTTTCATAAGTGCTTTTGTTAACTCTTGCATATGGATAATGTGTCTGCGTTTCCATTATATTCACTTTCATCCTAGCCAAAGGCTTTCCTGCCTTTCCTGAAATGTAAGAAATTCCTTTGCATTTCTAATCAACCCTGCTGAATTCTTTTAATGGCCAATACAACTTTTAGACAGACGATAAAATCTCATGTAAATATTTTCACATCCTGGCCCCTGAAGTTAATTGCATTTTTGTAAAGTCTCATTAATGATAGCTCCCAGACCTCTGTAGATATTAGAATGAGAGAGAGAGAAGTAGAAAGAAAGAGAAGTGAAGATCATGCTCTTTGGCGTTCCTAACATCAATGCATTAGGCATCATGTTTGCATTGGACACTATGTGCATCCAAATTGCATGTGCAGTCAACATGATAAAGTCATATTGTGGTGTTCAGATCAGGGGCAGAGGAAGGGGTGTGTGGTGGGGGTGGGCGGGTTGCCCCAGGTGTCACCACTGAGGGGTGTGTGTGACAAAATGCTGGGCGGCACTCACCATGGGGCCTGCAGCTCATCCGAGCCACACGTCTCTCCTGGGAGTGACGCGGTGGCTTGGGTGCCTGCAGGTTCTGTGCTGCCCCAAATGGTCCTCCTGCCGCCTCCCCCTCATCTGTAGGACGGCTGAGTGGGAGGAGGCTGGCAGGCTCCTCAGAGGCCCCTCAGAGAGTCCTGCCCTGGCTCGCCCTGTCCCCCGATTGGCTTGCTTCACCGCTGGTTCAGATGGCAACCTGAGTCTACTATCACAAGGAGTCTAACCTCCTTTGCAAACACCCAACATATGGACACATTTTCAAGTCTCCATATGTAGAATACCAACATCTGCATGGGACATCTGAGTTATATCTTATAGCTGGTTGCCCCAGGTGTCACCACTGAGGGGTGTGTGTGACAAAATGCTGGGCGGCACTCACCATGGGGCCTGCAGCTCATCCGAGCCACACGTCTCTCCTGGGAGTGACGCGGTGGCTTGGGTGCCTGCAGGTTCTGTGCTGCCCCAAATGGTCCTCCTGCCGCCTCCCCCTCATCTGTAGGACGGCTGAGTGGGAGGAGGCTGGCAGGCTCCTCAGAGGCCCCTCAGAGAGTCCTGCCCTGGCTCGCCCTGTCCCCCGATTGGCTTGCTTCACCGCTGGTTCAGATGGCAACCTGAGTCTACTATCACAAGGAGTCTAACCTCCTTTGCAAACACCCAACATATGGACACATTTTCAAGTCTCCATATGTAGAATACCAACATCTGCATGGGACATCTGAGTTATATCTTATAGCTAAGATTGTGTATAGTCACACACTATGGCCAGGATTCACTGGAGTGTGAGTGGAGGAAAAAACGCAGCCTTGCACATTTCTCCATGCATATGTTGTTGTTTAGTCGTTTAGTCGTGTCTGACTCTTCCTGACCCCATGGACCAGAGCACGCCAGGCACTCCTGTCTTCCACTGCCTCCCGCAGTTTGGTCAAACTCATGCTAGTAGCTTCGAGAACACTGTCCAACCATCTCGTCCTCCCCTTCTCCTTGTGCCCTCCATCTTTCCCAACATCAGGGTCTTTTCCAGGGAGTCTTCTCTTCACATGAGGTGGCCAAAGTATTGGAGGCTCAGCTTCAGGATCTGTCCTTCCAGTGAGCACTCAGGGCTGATTTCCTTAAGAATGGATACGTTTGATCTTCTTGCAGTCCATGGGACTCTCAAGAGACTTGAGTCCATGGGACTCTCCATGCATATAGCATATACTATATGCATATCTCCATGGGACTCTCCATGCATATAGCATATACCTAAATTACATTAATTGGCTAGCTGTTCTGCGGCTCAGTAGTTGGAAAGGGAATAGAAAGTGAGGTGCCCTGTCTATCCTGATTGTCACCAGACTCGTTCCCACTTCATTGATGGACAGCCATATTGCAGCTTGAAAGGAAGAAAGTAAGAGGTCTTCCATGGGCCTGCCTGGCCAAATGGCCACCAAGATTTCCCACTTTTGACCCCATCAACTGCAGGAAAGGGGAGTAAAACTCTGTTCACTGGGCTGCACCGACCCCTTAGCATTTTATATTTTTTTCAGTAGTCCTTTTGAAGTTTTCTGTTGAAATGTGGGGGAAAGACTTTTCATAGTAGCTGGGATAGCTCAGTTGGGAGAGCACAAGACACTTAATCTCAGAGTCAGGAGTTCAAGCTCCACGTTAGGCAAAAGATTCCTGCATTGCAGGGCGTTAACCCTCGTGGTCTCTTCCAGCTCTACAATTCTATGATTCTATGTCCATGATAAGCTCTGCAAAATAAGCTTCAGGTTTATGCCAGAGGCAGCTTTCCTTGCCCATGATTCTTGTTCTAAAATTGGTGTTCCCATGGAAAAGCCATTTCAGCAGGCAGAACAGGAATTCTGTATCTCAGTCCATGCATTTGACAATTATCTGAATTCTATTAGTAGTATTATTTTGCTTTATGAGGCAGAAGAATGTAAAGGAATAGGCAAGTAGCAACATTCACATAATAGGTAAGCACTGCAATAACATGTCATATAGAGATTGACTTCGATCTTGTCTGACCTTTAAGAAACTGATATAATGGGTAATGGTTTTTAAAGTGCAATACTATAACCACTTAATACTGGTTACAGTCAAGTCCCTCCAAAACACAGAAACCATTACTACCCTCATTTTGGTATGCTTCTGGAATTTCCCTTATCCCCCTTTTCTGCACATAGTCTGATATCCGAAATTAAATGGTTGTCGTTCCAGTGTGGAATCAATACTTTAGTAATCCTCCATTGCTCTGTGTGTCCCCCCCCAAAAAAACCCTGAACTGTGTACAGACTATAGAAATTGTGTTTGCATAGTTTACCACAGTGTTTAGTCCTGCAGCTCCTTCCTGCCTTTCCACCTTCCATATTACCGATGTGTATATACACATTGATGAACACTGCTAAAAAGAGTCTTTATATGATTGTGAATATTTAGCAATGTGTGGTCACAATTGTGGACATTGATAAAGCACCCACAAAAAACATGCAGGACCAGATTAAGGTTGATGGAAACCTGTAGCACAAGGTACATGTGGACTTGGATAAAAGAGAGGCAAACTTATGTGTCGGCAAAGATCACCCACTGCCTTTCTGTAGTAAGTAATGGCTGGTGTACTGTAATCATGTGCCCGTATGTCTGAGGAATGGAGCCAGGAATTGAATGAAGAGGGCTCCATTGAGCCTTATGCAGAGCTCATCCTCTCCTGAGCATACAGTTCTGTCAGGAGTGGGGCCAGGGGTTAAGTTTTGCCCTAGTATTGAAACCAGGATAGCTAACCTATTGCCATCCAGATGTTGGAAGTCAACTCCTATCACCCCCAGCCAACATGGCTGATGTTCAGGGATGAGGACATTGTATTCTAGCATTATGTGGGAGGCCTAAATTTCTTGACCCAATTTATACCATAAAATATGCTCTGTAGTAAACCTCAGTCAAGTAGTTCTATGTAGTTTCAGGGACTAAATGTAGTTTTATGTACCATATTTTTCGCCCCATAGGACGCACCGGCCCATAGGACGCACCTAGTTTTTTGGGGGGGAAATAAAGGGGGGGGGAAATTATTTCCCCCCAGGTGCGGGGCTGGGGGCAGGGGAAGCCCGAGCTTCCCCCGACCCCAGCCCCCAGAACAGGCTGCTATCCGCAAGCCATGGAAGCCACAGCTAGCGGAGCGCTGCGCAAACCCGAAGCTTGGGGCATGCTGAGCTCAGCGCGCCCCAAGCTTCTGGGAGCAGGCAAGCTCTCCGCTAGCCGTGGGAGAGCTGCGTTTCCCACGGCTAGCGGATAGCTTCCTGAAGCCTGGAGAGTGAGAGGGGTTGGTGCGCACCGACCCCCCTCGCTCTCCAGGCTTCAGCGAAAGCCTGCATTCGCCCCATAGGACGCACACACATTTCCCCTTCATTTTTGGAGGGGGAAAAGTGTGTCCTATAGGGCGAAAAATACGGTAGTTTAAAGGGAGTCTTGCAGACAATTGGCTGGGGGCTCACATACAAATGGAGCTCTACCATTGGTTAGCACAAAAGCCTGCTTGGTAAAAGAGCTCCACACATAGCTCAGACACTGCACAAAACTCTGGATAGTATGGCTTGTCTAAAATACTATTTAAAGGTAAAGGGACCCCTGACCATTAGGTCCAGTCATCTCGCTTTATTGGCCGAGGGAGCTGGCGTACAGCTTCCGGGTGGTGTGGCCATCATGACTAAGCCACTTCTGGCGAACCAGAGCAGCACATGGAAATGCCATTTACCTTCCCGCCAGAGCGGTACCTATTTATCTACTTGCACTTTGAAATGCTTTCAAACTGCTAGGTTGGCAGGAGCAGGGATTGAGCTCACCCCGTTGCGGGGATTTGAACCGCCAACCTTCTGAATGGCAAGTCCTAGGCTCTGTGGTTTAACCCACAGCGCCACCCGCGTCCCTAAAATACTATTTAAAGGTTTGTAATATTTTAAAAATATGTAGGTTTATGAAATATGCTTTTTATACACAAGTCTCCAATCTCATAAAGCTCCAGTGTAAAAACAACAACGCTGTAATGGCATCTTGATAGTGATGAATTGTGCAGAAATGCTAAGAAGGGCACTGAAACATCTTCAGTATTCCTATTGTACAGCCTTTCTATTTGAATACTGGATGAATTTATTGATTGTAAGCAAATAAATAAGCTTCTTTTATGTTAATATTTAATTATGTTAGTGCTTGAAAACCAGCAACCCGGGGGGAGGGTAAGATAATTCCATAGAAGATGCAAATGTGCCCTTAGATATGTTTGCAGTATTCTGAATTGCTCGGTAGATAAAGAGCATTTAAGGGATGACGTTAAAAAAAAAACCCTTGATATTCAAATGCTGCATACAGAAAGCTACAGACAACAAATCGTATGCAGAGATTAGATTGAGTCCAAGCTGCAGCTGAACTTTTTACATGAAAATGTGTTTTCAGAATGATACAGGAAATCAGGAAAGAAAAGGAGAGCAGCAATTTGCATCTTCCACTAAGGGATTCGCGGTCTTTGTAGCACAGAGTTCAATGGCTTTGCTACAAGCCATTTCCATTTTGGTGATCTTTGGGCAGACTATGGCAGTGCATATGCTGTGTGTAATAAGGCTGTGAGATATAAGTAAAAACTTGCTTTTTAGATTTATCATACATTGATGTTTTCCAAAAACATATAGCAAAAAAAGGCAGGATTCAATAATAATAATAATAATAATAATAATAATAATAATAATAATAATAAATAGTACACCTAATGTAATTTGAAATCTTAGGGCACTTAACTATTGCTATTTTTCAGGTGCGTAACTATTGCTGTTTTGCAGGTGTGGTTCAGTCATATACTGCACAATTAAAGTGGATTTGTTTATTTTGAGCAACAGCTCTACTTCCAAAAAAGAAGGGGGGAAACACACATACTCTTGCAGTAAGGAAGGTGATAGGGAAATGCAATGGACTGTTCTGAATTATAAACCCGCACTCAAGGTTATTCCCTTTAATCCCTGGTGTTATAGCACCTAGTGCTGAGGAGCTTTATAAATACAATAACCATCCACAGGTAATATTCTTTGCCAGAATTGCTTCAGCGAAGAGTGATTCTACAACCCTGAAGTAGTGAGGGATTAGTAAATTCCTGTTGGCTGCCCTCTTACCTATTAAAACACTCCCAACTCTCCAAACAAAGCAACCAGCCAGCTGTTTTGCTTGTGGTAGGATGGAGGTCCCCTTCACGGATCACTGCCTTGCCGTGGCGAAGGGGCTTGAAGAACTCAGAGAAGCTATGAACTACGCCGAGCAGGGCACACAAGATGAACAAGTCATAGTGGAGAGTTTTGACCAAACGTGATCCACCTGGAGGAGGAACCGGCAAGCCACTCCAGTATCCTGCCAAGAAAACTCCATAGACAAAGACAACAGGCATATAAAAGTTATGACGCTGGAAGATGAGCCCCTCAGGTCGGAAGGCGTCCAACATGCTACTGGGGAAGAGCGGAGGGCAAGTACAAGTAGATCCAGAGCTGATGAAGCGGCTGGGCCAAAGCCGAAAGGACGCTCAGTTGCGGATATGCCTGGAAGCGAAAGGAAAGTCCAATGCTGTAAAGAAAAATATTTTATAGGAACCTGGAATGTAAGAACCATGAACCTGGGTAAGTTGGAGGTGGTCAAAAATGAGATGGCAAGAATAAATATTGACATCCTGGGCATCAGTGAACTAAAATGGACGGGAATGGGCGAATTCAGTTCGGATGACCATCACATCTACTACTGTGGGCAAGAAACCCGTAAAAGAAATGGAGTGGCCCTCATAGTCAACAAAAGAGTGGCGAAAGCTGTACTAGGATGCAATCTCAAAAATGATAGAATGATCTCGATACGAATCCAAGGCAGACCTTTTAACATCACAGTAATCCAAGTTTATGCACCAACTACTGGCGCTGAAGAAACTGAAATTGACCAATTCTATGAAGACTTACAAGACCTTATAGAAGTGACACCAAAGAAGGATGTTCTTCTCATTATAGGGGATTGGAATGCTAAAGTAGGGAGTCAAGAGATAAAAGGAACAACTGGCAAGTTTGGCCTTGGAGTTCAAAACGAAGCAGGGCAAAGGCTAATAGAGTTCTGCCAAGAGAACAAGCTGGTCATCACAAACACTCTTTTCCAACAACACAAGAGATGACTCTACACATGGACATCACCAGATGGGCAGCATCGAAATCAGATTGATTATATTCTCTGCAGCCAAAGATGGAGAAGCTCTATACAGTCAGCAAAAACAAGACCTGGAGCTGACTGTGGCTCAGATCATCAGCTTCTTATAGCAAAATTCAAGCTTAAACTGAAGAAAGTAGGAAAAACCACTGGGCCAGTAAGATACAATCTAAGTCAAATCCCTTATGAATACACAGTGGAAGTGAGGAACAGGTTTAAGGATTTAGATTTGGTGGACAGAGTGCCTGAAGAACTATGGATGGAGGCTCGTAACATTGTACAGGAGGCAGCAACGAAAACCATCCCAATGAAAAGGAAATGCAAGAAAGCAAAGTGGCTGTCCAACGAGGCCTTACAAATAGCGGAGGAGAGAAGGCAAGCAAAATGTGAGGGAGATAGTGAAAGATACAGGAAATTGAATGCAGATTTCCAAAGAATAGCAAGGAGAGACAAGAAGGCCTTCTTAAACGAGCAATGCAAACAAATAGAGGAAAACAACAGAATGGGAAGAACCAGAGATCTGTTCAAGAAAATTGGAGATATGAAAGGAACATTTCGTACAAAGATTACCATAATAAAGGACAAAAGTGGTAAGGACCTAACAGAAGCAGAAGACATCAAGAAGAGGTGGCAAGAATACACAGAGGAATTATACCAGAAGGATATGGATGTCTCGTACACCCCAGGTAGTGTGGTTGCTGACCTTGAGCCAGACATCCTGGAATGTGAAGTCAAATGGGCCTTAGAAAGCACTGCAAATAACAGGGCCAGTGGAAGTGATGGTATTCCAGCTGAACTATTTAAAATTTTAAAAGATGATGCTGTTAAGGTGCTACACTCAATATGCCAGCAAATTTGGAAAACTCAGCAGTGGCCAGAAGATTGGAGAAGATCAGTCTACATCCCAATCCCAAAGAAAGGCAGTGCCAAAGAATGCTCCAACTACCGCACAATTGCACTCATTTCACACGCTAGCAAGGTTATGCTTAAAATTCTACAAGGAAGGCTCAAGCAGTATGTGGATCGAGAACTCCCAGAAGTGCAAGCTGGATTTAGAAGAGGCAGAGGAACCAGAGACCAAATTGCAAACATGCGCTGGATTATGGAGAAAGCTAGAGAGTTCCAGAAAGACATCTACTTCTGCTTCATTGACTATGCAAAAGCCTTTGACTGTGTCGACCACAGCAAACTATGGCAAGTTCTTAAAGAAATGGGAGTGCCTGATCACCTCATCTGTCTCCTGAGAAATCTCTATGTGGGACAAGAAGCTACAGTTAGAACTGGATATGGAACAACTGATTGGTTCAAAATTGGGAAAGGAGTACGGCAAGGCTGCATTTTGTCTCCCTGCTTATTTAATTTGTATGCAGAATACATCATGCGAAAGGCTGGGCTGGATGAATCCCAAGCTGTAATTAAGATTGCCGGAAGAAATATCAACAACCTCAGATATGCAGATGACACAACCTTGATGGCAGAAAGTGAGGAGGAATTAAAGAACCTTTTAATGAGGGTGAAAGAGGAGAGCGCAAAATATGGTCTGAAACCCAACATCAAAAAAACGAAGATCATGGCCACTGGTCCCATCACCTCCTCGCAAATAGAAGGGGAAGAAATGGAGGCAGTGAGAGATTTTACTTTCTTGGGCTCCATGATCACTGCAGATGGTGACAGCAGCCACGAAATTAAAAGACGCCTGCTTCTTGGGAGAAGGGCAATGACAGGCCTAGACAGCATCTTGAGAAGTAGAGACATCACCTTGCCAACAAAGGTCCGTATAGTTAAAGCCATGGTTTTCCCAGTAGTGATGTATGGAAGTGAGAGCTGGACCATAAAGAAGGCTGATTGCCGAAGAATTGATGCTTTTGAATTATGGTGCTGGAGAAGACTCTTGAGAGTCCCATGGACTGCAAGAAGATCAAACGCATCCATTCTTAAGGAAATCAGCCCTGAGTGCTCACTGGAAGGACAGATCGTGAAGCTGAGGCTCCAGTACTTTGGCCACCTCATGAGAAGAGAAGACTCCCTGGAGAAGACCCTGATGCTGGGAAAGATGGAGGGCACAAGGAGAAGGGGGCGACAGAGGACAAGATGGTTGGATAGTGTTTTCGAGGTTACCAGCATGAGTTTGACCAAACTGCGGGAGGTAGTGGAGGACAGAGGTGCCTGGCGTGCTCTGGTCCATGGGGTCACGAAGAGTCGGACACGACTAAACGACTAAACAACAACAACAACAGGATGGAGGTTCCTGCTTAGCCAAAAACTTCCCAGGAATTTCAATAGAAATTTAAATAATGTTGATTAAACCAACAACATTTCTCAGCAGGCCTTCCCATTTCTCTAGGTTGCCATAGAGTTATGTCTACTGTGAGATATGAGGTGAATAGCGATGGCTGCATAAGCAAACTATTTTAGGAAATTCAAAGGAAACTAAGGGTGTTTTGATAAAACAAATAGCACCTCTCAGGGACATTCACACATCCCTAAGGGTAGTGTCAAGCCCTACCCAGAGTCTGGTTTAAGTCCTTATTTATTTTTTATTTATAAAATTTCTAGGTGATAGACTTATAAATAATTCTCTCTCTTTTTTGAAGCACATAGATGTGAAGAATGCAGCAGACCCTTCCAAAAAGGGAAAAACGAAGAACAGAAACATATCCTTTAATTGTCTGTTTACCACAGACACCGGGCAACGCAGCCTTTCCACAATGCAACTATCCCTCCATGCTCTCAGTGTCTTAATATTGCAACCTAGTCAGATTAAAAATGCTGCTATAGAGGCATAATGTTGCACATAACTTGCTTCCAAGTTGTGAAGGCCTCATCCTGCCACACTCAGGACCACTTTACCTGAAAGCCCACATGTAAGCTCACTTACATCACCTGGGGTCTACTTGTGCCATCGCTTCCTGCAGAATATCATAGAGCAGTGACCTGAAAAGGAGAATTTTCTGCTGTTAGTCTCTATGCTGCAGAATGCCCTTCCCTCTGTGAAGCCTTCAGTTGCTTCAGATATCTTGAAAAGACTTGAATTGTTGTCCAGGCTTTCCCTGACCCATAAGGTTGAGCCCTGTTTTATGCGTTTGAATCTCCTCATTCCATTTGATCTGATTTTATACTGCTGCTTTATTGGCATTAGGCTGCATTTGTAATGATATTGTTTATAAAAGATATTGTACACAAAATTATTTTGCCTTGATAAATGCTTTCTGTGGCGTTTGCCCTCCTAGGTGTATGACATCATACTGGGTTCATAAGGAAAGGATTAACTTATTGTAAAATGACTAACCAATGGGAACCCCGGGGGCAGAGTTAACAGCGTATAAGGTTTAAGCACAGGGGTTTTGGGAGGAGTTAGAGTTAGGGTGGTTGAGAAGACAGTCAGGAGTTAGAAGAGACAGAGAAGATAAGACTGTGGGTTGGGCTAGTCTGATGTGAGAGAGTGAGAGAATTTATTAAGAGGAGTCAGTCAAACAGTTGAGATAATCAGTCAGAAGGTATTAGGAAGGTATAGGCTGCTAAAGAAACAAAAGTTAAGATACTGACAGGAATCTTATCTGAGAAATCATAACCTTGTTAATATTTATAAAATAAACTTGTTTATTTGGTTCACTTTTAACAACTGTCTGGACTCAGTGTTTTACCTGAGGGTAACGGGTTGGTGGCAGCGGGGAAGCGAGCACAGTGGTGGCAACAGGGATCAATAGACCCTTAAACGTCCAGGGACCCTGTGTGATCGCCACACTTTCAAATAAATAACACCTACAATCGGATACCTGTAAGGTGGGTCTCTGGATCATGACCTCACAAACCCCACTGTATGAGGGCACCTACTACATTATCTTGCCATGTAGGAAGCCCATTACAGACAATGCAATGCTGCTTTATCAGACAGTTGGTCTGTTTAGCTCAGTATTGTCCACAGCGACGGTCTCAGCCTTATCTGGAAATGCTGAGGATTGAACTTGTGACTTCCTGCATGCAAAGCGATGCTCTGCTACTGAGCTTCCCAACTGCAGCAGAGGGCCTGTACCACATTTAGAAGGTTTCTAACAGCACCTCTACCTTGCTATAATATCTGAGTCAAGACTCTGTGCTCAAAATCATTAGGCTGTTCACTAATCCGCTCTGTAATAGAACAGTCCCAGCTATGCTTCTATTCATCCGGGAAGAAACTGCCAGCCTTGTCAGAATTCTTAAGGAGACTTCCTTCCCCTTCTCCCACGGCAACAGCAGGAATCCCTGATGACTGCAAATCACAAGATTGTCCCAACTGTTATATCCCACAGGCACAGAATTCATCCTAGTACAGTGGTACCTCGCAAGACGAATGCCTCGCAAGACGGAAAACTCGCAAGACGAAAGGGTTTTTGGTTTTTTGAGCTGCTTCGCAAGACGATTTTCCCTATGGGCTTGCTTCGCAAGACGGAAACGTCTTGCAAGTTTGTTTCCTTTTTCTTAAAACCGTTAATACAGTTGCGACTTGACTTTGAGGAGCAACTCATAGCACACGGTGTGGTAGCCTTTTTTGAGGTTTTTGAAGACTTTGGTGATTTTTGAAGCTTTTCCAAAACTTTTCCGACACCGTGCTTCGCAAGAAGAAAAAACCGCAAGACGAAAAAACTCGCGGAACGAATTAATTTCGTCTTGCGAGGCACCACTGTAATCAGACAGTGGGCTCAATTTAGGTGTTTCCCTTTACCACGTGGGATGCACACTGATGTTCTTCATGTGGCTGTAGGCTCCAGCATGAGCCTGTAAAGGAATATGATGCTCATCTGACCTTGACAATCATAGTCAAGAAACAAACATTGGAAGGAGATGGAGTTGCTGAGAAATCCTTGTTCCTTGTGATTTGCTCATTACCTCTCTGCACCCTGAGGCATTGCCCTTCTGCTTGCAAACCATTCACCACATGAAAGACCATTAGTGGTGGAAGAGCCTCATTGTGGTGATATTAGCTGAAGGTTTCTCTGACCAGATGAGTGGTGTTTAGTCTGTTCTAGATAGAGTCACACTCCCTCAGAAGGAGCAGATCCATAGGTTGGGGATTCTCCAGGATCTTGCACTGTTACTAGAGGCACAGGTGGTCTCTGTAGTGCAGTAGCCTTTTACTAGCTGCCCCTTTATCAAAACAGGGGTAACTTGACTTATCTATGCTCTGGTAAATCCTAGGTTAGATTATTGCAATGCGCTGTGTGGAGCTGCCTTCAAAAACAGCTCCAAAATTGCAGCTGGTGCAAGAAGTGCAACAGATTACATTGCCTGGCTGCAATACCACTAACCAGCTGCATTCTAACACCTCAAGATTATAAGAAATGGTAAAATCAGAGTCTGATTGTGTCCTCTTCACTCTCCATTCCTTTTTCTTTCTGTGTCTTCTTAGATTGGAAGCCAAAGGGCAGGCAGGGACTGTGTAAGGCCAATGGAAAAGTGAATATTTAATTTCACAGCTCATCCTAACACCTTATATGGCGGTTCTGCTTCCTCTGACCATTTGGCCATCACACGCAAGTCTTGTTCCTTGACAGGTTTATAATCGGCTTTCATAATCAGAAAAGGATGTTCCTTTATAAGGAAGAGTGATGAAAGAAGACATCTGCCAAGTAACAAATAATGCATATTATAAGTCAATATGGCATATTCATACCTGATCAGGGTGCCATCCCTAGAGGCCTACCTCAGCACACATCCAAAACCTGCATCCTGAGACATCTTATCCGTGTGTGTGTGTGTGTGAGAGAGAGAGAGAGAGAGAGAGAGAATTTTCCGCTACTTTCCTGCAATTTGTCTAGCTTGTTAGTATGCCTCTGAAAACCAGTGGCTGGGAATTACAAGTGGGGTAAGTGCTGTTGTGTTCAGATTCTGCTTGCGGGTTTCCCCTGGGGATCTGCTTTGCAACAGGGAAAACAGGATCCTGATTGAGATGGGCTATTGGACTCACACAGCAGGGTTCTTCTTATGTTCTTTAAAAAAGAATGAAAAAGAAGAACCCATACTTTTTAAAAAAGCAAACAAAAAACCAAACCCATTCTCCTCACAGAATGGGAAGATATGACATCCTCCCTTCACCCAGCAGTTGAAAACAAATGAAAGGAGCAGGCATTCCTTCCTCCACAGGACATAGTGAGGATCGCTCGTCTCCTACTGTTCTAGAGAATTACATTCTATTTACGACTATATATGAATACTCACACAACTCACAGAATGACAGGCGTGAGGAAGCAGAAACATTAATGACATGCTTCCATATTGGGAGGCATGATATCTAAGAGTGCTTGAATCAGGTTCTGCACATTTTACAGACTGAGCTGCAGGATCATGGATGGGAGGGTGTTTGTGAGGGTTAGTATTGAGTAGTGAGGAAAGGAATATTTCAGAACATCATTGAATTCCTTCCTCAACTTTAGGGAATTAAAAACACAAGGGAGAGGGAGAGAGCAAGCAGGTTTTCAAAATTATATTCATCTCTATTTGAGGTGATGGATGAGAAATGACAGCTTGTTGAGTATGAGTTTGTCACCTAAACTCTCTTTTCAGAAGTGTGTTGTGTGAGTGATGTGAAACACACTCATTATAAAGAATTAGTAGATTCTTCCTCCAGTTTTGGGAGGAATCTTTCACACTGACAAGAGAAAAAATTTATTCAATTAAAATTGTTAGGTTTTCCCCCTCTCCCTCTCTCTCTCTTTCTCACAAACACATATTATCCACCTAGATTTCTGAACAGTGAAACTATCTGCAGTTTGGAAGGAAAGATGGCTGCATCACGTGTATCAAATATATCCCTAAATATTAAATGCTAACTGAAAATTACCCGCAAGGTTTTCTTCCTGTGCTTCATTGCTTTTAATGGAAAGCCTTGCCTGTTGGGGAATCTAACCATATGGTGTGTAATACATTCATATATTTGTGGAAGTCTTTTTTTCTTCTTCTTTTTCAAAACCACATTAAATTATTATGCATGGTTACATTAACACAGTAGTGGCCCACCGCATGGGTTGTGTAAAACACATAAAAACCAAAAGCATCTTTTTAGTTAAATGAAGAGCTACGCTTATTAGAGGGCTCTTGCAAAACTGGGCCTTGGGTTTCTGCAAGGGCTTCACACTGGGCAAGATGCCAGTAGGTTCCCTGCATTCCAGCCCCTGAGTTTCTCATGGGCTCTTGTTCAGAGAGACTTAGAATCTTCTCTCATTGGATGCCTCTTTGAAATGCAAAACTGAAAAATGCAATAAGTGTATGGGACTTAGGGAATGAGAGAAGTCATTTGGGACTCAGGGAAAGAGAGAGCACTTATTTTCAAAAAATAAGGGCTGTTAGTAGGAATGAGCGCTGGGATTTAAGAAAAGTCATATTTAAAGGTGACTCTGAATTTACACTATGTAAAACATGTGAACATGGGCCAGAAGAACGTCCAGACTGCCACAGCTACAGGCACAGATTTCCCCACAAATAAAAAATATATATTGTTATAAGTTGGGGACCCACCCCTAAACCCCTAAACTCTAGATATTAATAAATGGTAGGATTTTGATTATTTGGAGTATTGAAGGGAAGATTGCAGGCCAGTGGAATAATATGGGCTAAGCTTTCTTTCCAAGCCAGTGCCTTACCTGGGATAGAGGTGTTAACATGACAAAAGGTGTTGATGACCCATCTAAGAGGAATCCTTGGGCTGAGCAGACAGAGGTCACCAAGGTGATGGTGTGTGTGAGAGAGGTGATAGGAAAAGAGAGTCTTTAGCAAGGTGTGCTGTGAAGGAGATAAGGAAGAACAAAGACAGAGCTCCATCTTGGGCCAACTTGTTGAAGGCAGGCTGGGAGAGATGCCTTGGGACTCTAGTACTGTACTGCTGTGGGGAACAAGCTTCTCTTGAGATGGCCATGTTGTAAAATCTGGACTATCTACTAGATTCAGATGTAAATGATGTGAATAAAGCATCTTTCTCAAAGCTATGACAGCCTCTGCTGTGTCTTCAAGTCTCCAAAGGAGCACAGACCCTTGTTAAGGACCAAAACCCCTGGAATCCTATGTATGGCTCAGCAGAGATTGGTGTGGCCGTTAACAATATGTTTTCTGGGGGTGGGGTCTGATTCTTCAACTGAATGAATGGGACAGCCCTTGAAGATGTGGGGTTTCTGTGTATATACTGCATGTGGTCGAAAGTAGTATGTGGCCAGATAATCATGACTCCCATGATAGAAGTGAGACTTAAACCCAGATCACCCAGATCCAAATTCAGTTCTCTCTCACTGGACATTGGATCTCAGAAATGCAATCGAATATGCAATGTTTTGTCATGCAGATCACTAATATCCTTATTTTATAATGAGATTCCATCATTACTTTTAAATACATAAGGGTTTCTTACTAATTTACCTCTCTGGAATACTGCACAAGCAAATAAAATAAAAATGAGACACTATATTTAATTTTTGGCAGTAGAGTGAGAGAAACATAATGGCAGGAGCTGATGGGACTTAAATGAAATTGTGACAGCGACAAGGTTTGAAACTTGTGTTTCAAACTTGTGTGGCGGCATTAAATGTTAATGTGATAATGAGGCAATTTAGTGTCCCAAAGTAAAAATTAGGTCCAAATGCTAAGGGTCGTATGCTTTTTGTGCAATGTGCAGTGAATTGCAAATTGCATTTGAGGTGTTGGCAGAAGGCCTCCTGCCCTAGATATCTGAAGCGATTTTAATCTCCTCCTGCTTCCAGGCAGATTCTGAGATCTGCATGACCCCTGTTGTTATGATGGCTTTGTGTGCTCCCGTGGGGCTGTCAATTGGCCAGTGCCAGGCACGCTGAATGAATGAATAATTCTGACAGCTTCAGATCCTTGCAGGAATGCAAGCTGTTGGGGAAAACAGCTTTATGTTTTGGATGTTTGCTACTGAGTCAGCCTTTGGAGGGGTGGAATCAGTATTGGAATTCTCAGGATAAATCACATGTGATTGTTTCACACGTTTTGTTTTTTACCCCACACAACAAAGACTTGACAAATCAAGCATTTGCTAAAAGGCTGTATTTATTATCATAACAAAGAAGAAATGGTGTCAATCAAGCTAAACAAGGTATAATCTGCACAAGTGGGTAGGAAATCTGCCCGCCTGCCTCTGGGAGCCAAACCACCCCAGATGAACTTCATCACCCATGGAGGTATGGTGGTAGAAATAGCACCTCCCCCGAAATGGCAGTCATGGGTGTGCCACCTGATATGTGCTAGCCACCCCCACTGCTTAACAGATGGCACACACAGATCCCGAGAGTGCTAAACCAAGTCTCCCCCCCCAAGCCGGTCGAGAATAGGAGGAAATTTGGGGATGGGTTTCAAGATTATAGGGGTTTCAAAAATACGTTAATGGCTTCTCATCCGTCCAAACCTGGATGTTTTCAGCAAAACTTCCATTCCAGAAGCAAAACCTGACGGTGATGGTCAGCACCCTAAGGCACTGTGGCTGAAGGGCCATGTTAAAATCCATGTACCTGCCCACACTACATGGTACCAGTCAGATTAAATCCAACCCACCAAAAACCAATTGAATTAAAGGTAGGGCAGAGTAGGTGAACAAGGGCAATCAGAGAGATCCCCCCCCCCAATCCTACTAAGACCCATATGGTGACTAGCAAAAGGCTACACTGCTCAAAATGTGGGAGGGTGTCCTTGAGGGAAGGGCTTACCTCATGTAGAAAGCTACATGAGGACTCCCTCCCTCCCTCCCTTTGAGGATGAGGACTTTGGGCCCCTCCCTCCTCCAGGCTAGGAATGAGACCATACAGCTTTGTTTGGTCTTCCTGGTCTTCCTTCACAGTGTGTGTTTGCATTTCCTGGACACACATCTGAAGTATATTTTCACAGAAGTGAACTCTACCAGATTCAGCAGTGCTTACCCCAAGTTGCTCTGCACTGGCTTTGAGTTTCAGAGCATTGAGCAATATATAACAATGCGACATAAATATGGCATTTTCATATGCAGCAAATACAATCCATGTTTCAATCAAGCACTTCAAAACCTCTGTAATAACTAGGGCTGTTCAGCAATTGTCATTTAAACTTACTTTCTGTTACAAAAAAGAAATAGTGGGAGGATACATTTTCCCCATGGCATTCATCTTGAGGAAACTGCGTCATGTCCTTTGAACTGTCAGGCTGCTGGGCTAAACAAATTGGGTGTAGTTTTTCTTTTCATACTAGCCAAACCCCATGAAGGAAAGAACACAACAGTATGAAAATTGCTCCTAGGAAATTTAAGAGAAGGCTGCTTTTACTTCATGGCATGGGGCCTGACTCTTGATGAATACAAAAGCATGCCACACAATGGCTTCTTGACTGAAGTATGTCACAATTCAGGAGGCAAGCCATGCCACCAGCAAACAACTGTCATCCAGCATGCATTTCACTCAATTCCATTATCAGAAAAAGTTATATAACCTGCTCTTCAAAATGCTGGGAGTTTGAAGCATATTTTTATGTTGCAGGTGTGGTATTGGTGGTATTACTGGGTTAACTATGTACTATACAAAAACATGAGAGCTTCTAGTGAAAAAGGAAACAGTCTTCTACCCCAGTATTCTATAGGGCACTAGTCACAATAAAATAAATGGGACTTGTGCACCAACTTGCAAGTAACATGCATAAATCTCACAGGAAAACACATGGATTTCAATGAGATTTATTCAGGCCTATCTACTCCAGATTGGGTTGTTTGCCCATCAATACAATAAAGAACAGAACAAAGCATTACTCAAAATGGAGTTATAATTTCTACCTCTTTCTCCACAACTTTTTGGTTCCACCACTTGACTGGGAAATCAACTGTATATAAGCTTGGAGGGCTTCACTGCCTTATCTCGTACTGTGAAGTATCGTCCAGAATGTATTTCCATCCTATTAGAAACAGTGGATTTTTATTTGAACATGTTCTATAGTTTTGTACCATAGTCAGGACTTTGGTTGTCAGAATGTAAATGATCAAAAATAGGACACATCACAAATAGTGAGATTTTATGTATTTCATGGCCTTTTGACTTAGTTATTGCTTTTATCCCTCTCTCTCTCTCTCTCTCTCTCTCTCTCTCTCTCTCTCTCTCACACACACACACACACACATATGGAAAGCAAGAATAACACCCCATGCCTCTGGTTCTAGTTCATGAAAGGTTATGTCACAATCCTCTGCTCTCTTACCTGAGAGTAAGCCCCACTGAACTCAAAGGGACTTCTGAGTAAGCATGTACAGGCACTCGCTCTAAATCTATTAGCCTTTAAATTGCACAAGAATCTTCCTCATTCTTACTGCAACAGACACAGCTACCCCTCTGGATTCTTCAGATTCTGTTATTGTGCTCCGTGTGCAAGATTCAAGGACCAGGGCTATATTGTATCAGACGTTCAAATTTTATTTATTTACTTACGAATGAATGAAAAGGCATAATGATGCCGCTATGCTGGCAGTAGAACTCAGCATTATTCCATGAGGACAGGAAGGATATAGAAGAAAGAATAGAAGGATGACAAAACAATAACTGGGAAAGTGTATCAAATGACATTTAAAATAAAAACATCCACTAAGTGATTATTCCATATTATTTAAGCATACTTCTATAATATGAATGTCATGATGTTCCTTTGTGTCCCTATATAGACCACAGTTGACAAGTCCTTTCCTGTGAAAATCATGTAAACTAAATAAATGTTACAATATCATGCCCTGAAGTTCTTTCATTTCATTTGTGTGTGTGTGTGTGTGTGTGTGTGTGTGCGTGTGTGTGTGCGTGTGTGTTTAAATGCAGGTATATATAAGCTATTACTGTTGGGTTTCTCCTTGAAATGTGGAAAGAATAGTAACGTTGAAAGAAAAATACTTTAAAAGAATGTGTCTTGACAAACAACTGAAGTATTCTGTTATTTTTATCTGACACGCACAAAGCACACTTCATCATGAACCAGACAACCAAACAAATTTGGTACCAGTCTTGCTTGTCTTTAAAAATTCCAGGTGACAGATGTTGCGGATTTTCTCTCTCTCGAAGTATGTGAGCTTCGGCATAAGAACAAAAGACCCTGTCATTGGTCTAAAATGGCAAGTGAGTTAACTCTGGCACCACGGTTTACTAGGATCACTGTGCCCAAAGAAATTCATCAAATTGCTTTCCAATTTAAGTTCACCATCCTATTGATTTCCGTGTTCGATATCATAACTCACCAAAATATATGAACTGAATTCCAAATACAGGAAGAGAAAGATTCTGAGATTCTTTAAGGTGCCATCAATCTCTATTTTGTACTTGCATGTTGGAGTAGTAGTAAGAATAGTAGTAGTAAACAGCACCACAGACTGTGCCTGCAGACAGTCGCAATTTTGCAGGAGGGATGCAGGTGTATACTGGAATGTTAGCTTTATTCAGTTAAAGTGCATTATAGGTAATAAGGTAAAGGGAAAAAGTAAAGGACCACTGGATGGATAAGTTCAGTCAAAGGCGACTATGGGGTTGTGGCGCTCATCTCGCTTTCAGGCCAAGGGAGCTGCCGTTTTTCCATAGACAGCTTTCCGGGTCATGTCGCCAGCATGACTAAACTGCTTCTGGCACAATGGAACACCATGACGGAAACAAGAGTGCACTGAAACATCTTCCTGCCACAGCAGTACCTATTTATCTACTTGCACTGGCATGCTTTCGTACTGCTAGGTTGGCAGGAGCTGGGACAGAGCAACGGGAGCTCACCCTGTCGCAGGGATCTGAACCACCAACCTTCCGATCAGCAAGCCCAAGAGGCTCAGTGGTTTAGACCACAGCACCACCTGTGTCCCTTTACCTAAAATGGATTATAGGGTTCTGTGGCCCCAGTGCAACAAATCCACTTTTTAAATGAATCAGATGTTTTGTGGATTAGAAAGTGATGGGGAAACGCATTGAAAAGTGGAGGGACAATGAATGTCTAATGAGGAAATGTATAAACACCCTACAAGCAAATTTTACTTACAACCAGTCCAGCGGGTAACACTGGCCACCTTTTTCCTACTTTGTCTCAGGATTGCCCTTGTAAAACTCAGCAGAGAGAAGGATGCTCTGCCTCTCATTGGCTCTTATTCTACCTGCTGTTTGTCTCTCTGCCTTTTGCCTTAGCAGTCCCAATGGGCACCAGCCACTACATAGCTGCATATCTTTCTTACATCAATAAAATTACCTAGCAAAGAGGTGCCATATATATTTGCAATGTATGGCTGAAAATCCAGAAATGTGTATTTCACCAGAGTGCAACAATTAATTTCAAACACTTTTTGTTAGGGAGGATAACAACTTTTCAGGCACTTAAAAAAAGCCAGCACTTTTTTTTTAAGTGTCATATATGCAGAATTCTCTGTTAATTTAATAATACACAGAAGAGTGATTTTAAAAATCGTGAAGGTAATTACAGATGGGGAAAGGAGACTAACAACATCAAATACTTTTAGTTCCACAAAATAATGTTTAAAATGAGTAGACTATGAATATTTATGGAGGACAAAGAGGAAAAGAAAAAGAAGAGGTTGGTTTCCTTTAGGTGCCATGCAATGCAATGCAATAAATATTTACTCAGTAGTTAATTCCTGTGTGTTCAATAGGGCCTATTACCAAATATGTGTTTTGCAGCCTTAAATACTTTGTGGCTCCCTTTTCTTCTCCAACAGAGTCCTTTTTGCGTTGCAAATGATATTTCTAGTCCCTCTGTCTTCAGCTGTTTTCTCCATCTGTTGGACTGTGATCACATGATGGAAAAACTCATTTGACCTTCCTTTTCCATGTGGTAATTTTGCACTCCATAAGTCCTCGTCCCCCCCATATGACTTTTATAAACAGGCTGGGTCTTGTCAAATCATATGTAAATAATAAGAAACGGAGGGTAAGATTTGTTTGACATCTTACTGCACTGCTTAATATTATCTTGCCGTTATTGTGTAGCTTTGTTCTGTAATTTTTATGTACGTGGAATATTTATATTTTGCAGGTTGTCTGGAATGGAAAGTATGGAATAACAATATTTTGTACAAAGTGTTTTGTGCCTTCACCCATGGAGGTCGAAGAAGAGTGTATGTATAGATTTGGAACCTGCTAGAGAATGAGGAAGGAAGGAGGTTGGTTTTTCCTGCCAACACCTGTTGCTCTAGGCTAGGGGTGGCTAAGGTGATGCTCTTCAAATTTGGAAGATGTGATGCTTCAAATGTGATGCTTCTTCCTCTGTATTTCCTTTCCCATCCCCTGCTTGCCCCACTGTTTCCCAGTCCTGGCTACAGCCCTTGCTGGGATTCTCTTCCTCCTCTTCCTCCTCCCCATCACCATGCCAGTATCTGACACTAGAACTTGAACCAATGAATTCAAGTTACAAGAAAGGAGCTTCCAATTAAACCTCAGGAAGACCTTTCTGACAGTAAGAGCTGTCTGACAGTGGAACAGACTCTCTTGGGAAGTGGTTGACTCTCCTTCCATGGAAGTTTATAAGCAGAGGTTGGGTGGCCATCTATCATGGATGCTTTAGCTGCGATTTCTGCATTACAGGGGGTTGGATTAGATGAAGAAGAACAGTTTTGGATTTGATGTCCTGCTTTATCACTACCCTAAGGAGTCTCAAAGCGGCTAACAATCGCCTTATCCCTTCCTCCCGCACAACAAACACTCTGTGAGGTGAGTGAGGCTGAGAGACTTCAGAGAAGTGTGACTAGCCCAAGGTCAGCCAGCAGCGGCATGTGGAGGAGTGGGGAATCGAACCCGGTTCACCAGATTACGAATCCAGCACTCTTAACCACTACACCACACTGGCTCTAGATGACCCTTGTGGTTCCTTCCAACTCTAAAATTCTATTATTCTAACAAGGATGATATTTTGCCATGACCATTATATGGAAAGGGAAGTTAGAAATCTTTCTAATAATTAAACATGTAATAAATATTATAGGAAGCCTAGGCAATATGCAACAGAACAATGGTATTAAAACAAGAATAAGATAAAACAACAAGAAGAATAAGGCAAAAACCAACAAAAGACAAAACACAAGTATGGAACGTTGTCTTCTTTTGTGTGCAATTTGCATGTAGCTGTTGGCAGCAATTGATTGCTGCTAATAGGTTAAAAGGTAGTTCAGCATTGGAACCTAGCCCTCAGCAGTTTTGCTTCTTTCAAAAAATGGAAAGGAATGCTGTTCAATATTTCAGCCAAGAATGGATGCTGACCCATAGGCAAAAGGTTCCACAAGGGAAGCCATTCAACTAACTTACACTGCCTGAATTGCCAGCAAGTTACTGGAGGAGGTAGAAATATTTATTCTCTGTTTCCAGTCTCCAGCACAGCTCAGTCCAAATGATTCCTCTGGATAAGTAAAGGCCAGTTGCTGGAGATGCTTAGGCTATGTGAACAAGAAGGAATTTACCTGTTTGACTTCTAGCCAACACTTTCAGTCCTCTTGCTTCTCAATATAAGCAAAACTGAAATTCAGTCTGTTGGGGTGAAGGCATCAAACTTGCATTTAGAATTTAAAGGCATTGCTTTCCTGCTACCAGAACATAACATTTGTTTTCCAGAGTTCACTAGACCCCTTATTGTCATGTTTAAAAATGTTCGGTCTGTGCGTTTCACATCTCACTCTTATCCTGTTGTTTAGTTCAACGAAGTCTAAAAATAAAGTGGAAAGTCTTCAAGTCATTCCACTATAGCATTATGGAATACAACAAGCCTAAAAGCGAAGCTGAATGGGGGAATGATTTCACCACAGGCGCTCTGTTCCTGTGCGGTTACTGATGAGGCCTCCTGGAGTAACCGATAATAAACTGAAGCCTACTTGGAGATTTTGTGCTGGCCTATGCCAAACGAAATTAGAGTTGTTGACTAGAGTGTGTAGAGGGATTGAGAAAGATTCAAAAACTTCAGAAATCTCAGGTGGTTGAACATCATGCTTCAAGGTTTATGCCAATCTCACGGCACCTGAGAGGAATCATTTCCCCTTGTGATGCTGCTTCATAACCCCTACTCAGCTAGATCGCTTATTTTTCACACTCTTTGGAACCATCTGGCATAGGCCAATGGGACAATGAATTATAGGGGAATTTTTTAGCAATGCAAAATCAGTACACACAGCCTGCCACTCTCATTTCTACAGGGCCGAAGCAGGACATTTGGCTGAGGCAGAGTTGCAAATAGCACTCCACGCCTCTGTAAAGTCAGCCTCCTTAGTAGCCAAGACATAACTTGCACTTTTACAAGTTCCGTATAATGTTGGTTCTACACTTGTGAGGAGTCAGCCTTTTCGCATGGCAGCCCATATGCTTTGAAACTCCTTGACTATTCATATTAGTCAGGCATGTCAAACCCTTATTTATTTCAGCAAGCCTAGCCAGATATAGGTAGGTGCAATTGCCATTATAAGAGAACAAGGGAGGTGTTCATGGTGAATTCTAGAAAAATAGCACTGACTACTGTATACTGTATACTATAGACACCTAGGCACTGTTCAATACATTAAGCCTACTGATTTCAGTCACATGGCGAAACAGGTACCCATCATCTCACAATGCAATGTCTGTTCTCTTGCTAACAACTGAGTTATACCTCCCATTATAGTGTTATATTTGCAGCCAAATCCTGCTCATATTTGCAGCCTAATCCTACCCATGTTTTCTTTGATTGATTTCCAGGTAGAAGCGTTTCCGCCTGCTGTCTAGAACTCCTGCCTTCAATAGGTTTAAGTTACAATAGTTTTATACTTTATATAAAATGCCTTGGATCCTGATTTGCCCTTTTGCAAATGGAAGGGTTCCTTCGATTCATGGAACTGATTCTGATCCAGTGGAGGCATCTGCTTACAGAAGTCAGGGAAAGGCAGTTTCCCCCATTTCCCACTGCAGCCCCTATCCCATTTGTGCCAGAGCTTTGCCTAGCCCACTGAAGCAATTTGACACTAGAACTCGTGGACCTCCAGTGAAGATAAACATCAGAAGATTCAGGACAAACTAAATGAAGGACGTCTTCACACAGTGCACAGCTAAATTATGGCACTTGCTCCTGCAGGAGACAGGGCTAGCCACTCACCTGAAATGGCTTTAAAAGAGGATTGGACAAATCCATTGAGGGTAAGGCTATAAATGGCTGTTAGCCATGATGGCTATGCTCTGCCTCCATAGTCAGAGGCAGAAATCCCTCTGAATCCAGAACAGGATGCTGGACTAGATGGGCCATTGGCCTGGTCCTGCAGGCTCTTCTTAGATTCTTCTGAGGGTACAGGTAACCTTCCATCAGTGGTCTAGTCAAATGAGTGGAATTCTGCTCACTGGAATATAGAATCCAAGGCCCTCCTTTTAATTATTGTTATAGGCCACCTTGAGGATGTGTAATTAATTAGGTGGGGCAGAAGCTTCTTAAATGAATAAATATTTTAGCTCCTGATGTTTATGGAGGTTGCAAAAACCTCAAACTGAAATAAACTAAAAAGTGGATTAGTATATAAATGGAATTCATGAATTTTAATGGGGCAAATTTAAATATAAACAAAGATAAAACTGTTAATGAGACTATTCAGAAGTAATGTGATTGTGTGTGTGTGTGTGTGTGTGTGTGTGTGTATTTTCAAATAAATCTCAGTTATCTATCTTCAGCACAATTAGTATTCTACCATGTTACAACTAACTGTGAAGACTTAAGAAGAATGTATTAGGACTCATACTTCTAATGGAAAATATGGTGGGTAGAAATGTATCAATCGTGTGGGAGGTTAACATGACTAACAGAAGTACTGTGGTGCAATTCTAATTTTGTAAAATGCTATTTATACCTAGATAATGAAATGGCCTACTAGCAGCCCTCCTTCCAATACTGACTAAAATCAGCCAGGCATATGATTGTGACTTACACTATATTGTTGCCTTCTGCATTCTCTCAGGAAAGTAAAATAATTTACCATACATTTTTAGCTTTAAAAAAACCCACTTTATCATTAATCAGTCTGTTTTCTCTTTTGACTCTTTTTGGTGGCCTTTGCATTATACAACTACTTACTCTGTCCATACAGATAAATGGGCATGTAACTGCCCATAACAAAAAATACAAAGCTATGAAGTTAAAAAGGTAGGATGCATGGAGGGAGGGAATCTAAACAATTAAGTTTTCAATATAATTATTTGGTGATAAGTTTAAACAAATTTGGGATCCTGGCACTAGGAGCAGTTGGGAAAAAAAAGAATTAAAAAACCATGGCTGTAGAAACAGAGAAATATCTTAACTGGAAGTTCTTATATGCTGCTGCATTTCTTCAGAAATTAAAGAATTATTTGTGAACAAGACAGAATTGCCTGATATACTCAATCTGCTGCCACTTTCTTTGTTCCAAGATAGAACGGGGAACCTGTGGCCTTCCACATGTTTCTGAACTGCTACTCCCATCAACCCCAGCCAATGTGGCTTACAGCCAGAGGGGAAATGTTTAGCAACGTTTAGAGTTTTGAAGCAAATGGAGAATCATGGGCTAGTGATCCCTGTTTAAGAGCTAAGGACCCAGGCCTGCTCAGCACAATTAGACATGTTTATGCCCATTGATTTCAATGTGCATAACCAAACTTAATTCTGTGTTGGTTTTAGGCACCAGTCCAGTGGTTATAAACCGTGGCACTTAAGTGAAAAGTTAGTTTTGTTCTGAATAACTTTACCAGGCAGGATCATAATTTTGCATGTGAGAAGAGCTCATCCTTAGCTCCATGAAATCGTAAGGAGTTATCCTCATGTACAAACATTTAACACTGAGATACCCATCGTATCTAGAACAAGGCTTACGTTTCTTTATGCACTCAATTTACCAGCCTTCACAGTGCTCAGACCACAGAAGGCTAATATAACTTGGTTACTGTCAAGTATCACTTAAGAAAAGCTTATGTACTTCAGTTCCCCTACAGTGTACATTGTCTTAGGATGGATGTCCAGATGGTATTGACATCTGTTCCTTCCCTTGATTGCTTTTAAGCTCAACCAACTTGCTCAAGGCAAGGCACTCAGCAGGAAGCCTAGAATATTTTCCTTGTCCTGATTCAACCAGTGCTGCAGTTAATATTTAAAAACAGATTGGTGATCCACAACGATAAATGAACAATGAACAGACTGCGCCCCAGATATCCACCCCCCCTGACAAAATCAGAAGGGCTGACCTCCTTCGATAGCTTGTAACACACTCATTGTAATCACTTGGTTTGTCATTTGCTCCCTGAGATGTGTTCATGTGTGGGATGCAGTGAATCAATGCACAGCTCATATTAGTTTCAACTGACTCATAAAGATCTAAGAAGCCTTTGAACAGATTTTAGAAATCTATGTAGGCCAGTCTAAGTTTTTCACTGGTTTGGAAGTCCAAACTGCACTTGACCTAAGTATCAGATACAAATGTGACGAATGAGTAAAAAAACCACAGTTATATACAAGGTCTCCCCAACATCTCACTAGTATAAAAACCATAAGATATGTCGTAATGAATCAAATGAATTGTTCATCTAGGTTAGCATGATGCTGCTGATAGTGATTAATGCCAGATGCTTCAGAAGACAGAAGCAAGGCAGCTGGTTGATGATCCATTTTCTTCCTTCCCCCAGCCCTTCAGTTTCAATAAGCTTTGTAAGATGGGCTTGTGAGGTTTTCCTCATGTGTACTGTCCTAGAACTGGAACACTTGAAGATACGTGTGGCTTATTTAAGTTAATACAGAATGAACATACAATGAAGATATGGATAAAATTACTATTAAAAAACCCCATGACATATGATCGCATCTACACAGAATGATTCTCCAAGCATCAAGCTGATGTGACAAACAGAATGGATTTAAACTAGAAACCAAATGCATTTTGTCCCCCAAGGGGTCTTCCACGGTGGTCAAATAATTTTTATCATATATTTTTTTCACCAAAGGTTAGTCACCTGTCTATATATATAAGGTGATATGACCAAACATATCCGTATGGTTACTGTGCACACATGGTAAATATGAAGTTATTTGAGATGATATAAAAAGGCAGCACGTTTCTACTAGTGCCCAATCATATATGTTTTAGAGCATCCTCTGGCTCTCCAGTTACAGATTATAGGCCACTCAGTGCAGCATCAAATACCTTCCCCATCTTCCTGAGATTTGATTGATTGATTGATTGAATTTATATACCGCTGTACACCCACAGGTCTCAGGGTGGTTCATAAAATAAAATCAATGTATAAAACCACAAAAGACATAATCAAAATAAAAGTAATAACAACCCAATACAGCCCCCAAAACCCCACATTTTCAAAGGGCCTAGGATGTCAATCAAATCAACAAAAGGCCTGGTTAAAAAGGAATGTTTTTGCCTGGTGTATAATGAAAGCACCAAGCGAACCTCACTGGGGAGAGCATTCCACAGTAATGTAACCTGCAGTTTATCAGAGCATAAAGGTAAAGGTAAAGGGACCCCTGACCATTAGGTCCAGTCGTGACTGACTCTGGGGTTGTGGCACTCATCTCGCTTTATTGGCCAAGGGAGCCGGCGTACAGCTTCCGGGTCATGTAATTAGGCTATCCCTGTCCAGATAGGAGCATGGCTGGGCCACCAGCCAAAGCTGATGAAAGGCACTCCGGGCCACTGAGGCCACCTGAGCCTCGAGTGACAGCAAAGGATCCAGGAGTACCCCCAAGCTACGAACCTGCTCCTGTAGGGGAAGTGTAACCCCATCAAGAGCAGGCAACCTCCCACCCATCTGGTCTAGGGAACTACCCACTAACAGTGCCTCAGTCTTATCTGGATTGAGCTTAAGTTTGTTGGCTCTCATCCAGTCCATTACCGAGGCAAGACACTGGTCCAGCACTTCCACTGCTTCACCTGCAGATGCAAAGGAGAAACAGAGCTGAGTGTCATCAGCATACTGCTGACAACGTACTCCAAACTTCCGGATAACCCCACCCAGCAGTTTCATGTAGATGCTAAACAATGTAGGGGGTAGGAGTGTGTCCTGAGGAACCCCACATTGAAGGTTCCACAGGGCTGAAAAGCATTGCCCAAGCAACACCCTATGGGAACGACCATCCAAGTAGGACTGGAACCACTGCAAAGCGGTGCCACCTACCACTAGTTCAGAAAATCGCTCCAGAAGGATACTATGGTCGATGGTATTGAAAGCCGCTGAGAGATCAAGGAGATTTAACAGAGATATGTTTCCCTTCTCTCTCTCTCTTGACAGAGGTAATCATACAGGATGACCAAAGCAGTCTCTGTGCCAAAACCGGGCCAAAACCCCAAGTGAAATGGATCAAGATTTAATCTGCAAAATGTACTTAAGTACGTAAGTACTTCCTTGAAAAACCTCTATTGATCACTGGAGTAGGAGATACATGATTATTCTGGTTTGCTATATATCCAGATATTGTCTTGATGAACATCCCTCACATTCTCTGTTAAACTGCCCTCTATCATCCCTCAAATTCTACTCTTAAAAATAATGAACACAAGAGTTTATTCTTTCATTGCTCCCTTGCACCAACACAAAGGGAAATCCAGATCTAGTGATCTCTGCATTCTAAACTTAACTAGTACACCAGCCCTAATAAAACATACCCATACTCTTGCTTTTATTTATTTCCCTTACTTTATTTTTTTTACCTTTATATCCTGCCATATGGCCTTTATAATGCTTACCTGTGGCTTAATTGTCAGCTATGTCTCTACTGTATGAAAACTAGAGATGAGATGGCTACGATATGTTAACTGACCTCTTTTCTATTTCCCCACAGAACTATCCCCTGTTTTGACTGACATTATATTTAGTAATGCATTTATTTTTAGCTTTTATTCTTCCTGGTATCTATTGTTAGGGCACTCTCTCTCTAGAGGCCAACAATAAAAATAGCAGTTGACAGCAGCCTAATTTTGGAACTGTTACTATTTTTCAGGTTGCTGTAATTCACATTCTGACTTCTGGTAACACAACTGCAACAATTAAGATCAGATCACTACCAAATATTCGTAACCACATATCAGCTAATTAAAACCAGAAGCTATTAAATGTACCAAATAATAAAACACCCCAGCTTTTTGGAAGGGAAAATTACAAAGTGGAGGAGGGTGGTCAGCAAAAGTCTGCTCTCCTGACTTGCAGAAGCACTTTCCACAAACGTAAATCTCCACTTGGATGCTCTGCTTATCAGTTGGAATAATTAGCCATTTCATGCCTTTGTCTGTTACTATTTAGTTGGGAATTAAATTAAGCTTCCATAAAGACACTAAACCTACCCTGTAAGCCTGTTGTGAATGCTAGCTTTGAATCTATCAGCTTAGTACATACAGTTCTTTATAAAGCTGTCACTAAGCCACGTTTTCATGAAAACACATGCATTTGTTATTGTAAAAATTATTTAAAAGACTTATCACCTATGCTTTATCAATACAGACACCACCAAGCATTAAAAAATTCCAGGAAAGATCTCAGTGACATTTGTGATGGAGCTGTTCCAAATGTACAGCAGTTTGTATGCAAAGACAATATTTTCAGAGGCATTGAAATGTTCCCTTATAGACCTTCATACATTTCAGAACATCCATAATTTTGTACCTGCTCACATCCATTGCTGCCCACCCAACACCCAAATTTGGTGCCATTTCAACACCTTTGTTAGGCCCATTTTCTCTTGCTCTTCATAATCCTCAACCTTCATGAATCTATATCCAGCCAGAATTGACTGTGTGATGATATCTGAAACAGATGAAAGTGATGAAGAAGGAAAGGAATGCTTCTTAGACTGGTCATGTGAGTTATCTTAGGCAATGGGACCATCCATTTACAGAAGTGCACAAGTACTCTGTGTGTTTGTGTTTGTTTGTTTGTTTGTGTGTGTGTGTGTGTGTGTGTGTGTGTGTCTATGTGTGTGTGTGTGTGTGTGTCTGTGTCTGTGTGGCAACCATTTCTGAGCAATGATCCGCAAGGAATCCATATTTCACCACTGCTGAAAGTGAATCAGCTAACTCTAATTAGGATCCTAGCCTAATTAATTTGTGTGTAGGTGTGGGGAAAGAGGAAAAAGGGAAATGAATGACCGGCATGTAAAAAGCTTTTGTGTTATTTGCAAATCAGCATCTAGCACATATCATATCCGATGCAGCTGCAAAATAACTTTATTGAAGAAGGAAACTGGAGCATATCTAATTAACTCTATGTTTAACTGCCTGTTGATCTACTGTTGTCCCTCTACTGCAGTTTCTAGGCAGTACAGCAAGCAAAAGAAAGTAGACCAGGCGGTTACAGTTCAAAGCACTGATAGCCCATGATGAAGCTCTAGCTGTGGATAACAGCGTAGGTATCTACAGGGACGCTTGATCCTGCAGAGAAAGTTCCTACTCGGTATCTTCCACAGCTCATGTTCATTGATGCACTGAAATTGTGCGGCTCCTTCATTCTGTCCCACATCACAAGCCCTTGGTCTGCTTCTGTAATGATCCTGCCTCTTTCTAGTGACATTTGCCTTCCCCGATAAATCCCCTTCTTATACCCAAAAGAATATTTTAATTACTCAGAGGAGGAATAAAACCCATACCCTACTGCTCCTTATCAACTGCCTTAGAACTGTGGTCGCGAGCACCAAAGAGCTTTCAAGTAATCTGTGCCTCTGGCAGCCCCTGGGTGCAAGCTAGATAGTATGGCTATCATCAAAATGCTAGGCTAGCAGGACGGGGAGCTATTAGTATTGCAGCACCACCGGTATAATCACTTTCCCACATTTATTCATTTATTTGTGAGGCAGGTGAAGAAAAAGCTCCTGGAGAAACTGCCTGGAGAAAACGTTCCGAATAAAGTCAGACATGGAGAGAGGACCCACTGACCCTCCCCAAAATGGAAGAAAGAAAGAAACTTATCTAACCTCTGTCAGCAAATACCTGTTTGCAAAACAAATGGCTGTAGAGCTGGTTAGGGAAGATACGGAGTCTCATTTTCTGCTTTAAAAAAAAAAAGTCTGAAAGGTTTTTGCATCGTGGTTTCTGTCAGATTGTTGAGTTCCAACAGCTGGGCCAATAGATCTGCAAAAACACAGTGGCATGAAATAATAGTGTGTTTTCTTCCCACTGCCACTAAGGCTTCCAAAGCATATATTATCTGGGTCTAGTCCTTCTAAAAAGCAGAGAAGCAAATTGTACTTCAGTCACAAGTGACACAAAAGCCACAAATCAAACTAGAGATGGGTGAACCTGTTGATTTCAGTGTCTCTCAGTTTCTCATTTTTCAAATATTAAGTTCAATCCTCAATATTTCCAGATCAGTTCACAACCCCCCCTTTTTTTAAATTCTCGTGAAAATGCATCAGCATTTTAGTGCCTATTTTGGTATGAAATTTTCCCCCATATATACATTTTTCAAAGAGTATCTTTATCATATAATTTTAACTAATATATGCATTTGTGCTCCACTGCCCTCAGAAGCTTGGGGATGGTGGACCAGGTGAGGACATTCCCTGTGGCATCCCTAAGCTGTGGAACTCCCCAAAGAGGTGCATCTGGGAAATTCATTTTACAGGTTTCAGTGAATTCTGAAGACACACCTCTTTATCCTGGCCTTAGAGAGCTGAGAGATATATTTTCAGGACCCATCCTATAGTTTTATGATCATATTTCTTGTAAGTTTTCAATGCTGCATTTTAAATTGTTAAAAGCCTTTTCCAAGCACCACCAGCATTATTATTATCAGAGCCATATAAAACATTTCTTACACCCAAATTATTTTGTGGCAGCTTTCTAGTAAATACAATGCTGCAACTAAAAGGCTTTGTAGCCTGAAGATGTTTGAAAGTCTGTTTAGTGTTATTAGCAATAGTTTATTTCAGTTCAAAGTTGTTCTTTGACATTGTAATGTATAGGTTTAGTTTCCTACTCGGTCATATAGATCATTTCTCCTGCAGTTAGATCTCTGTCACAGTATATGAAATGTTGCGGGGGGATTTTCTTAGTGCAACACAAATCAGTAAACATATTACTTCAGGGTCCCCAACTGTGATCATAATCCATAATGACTGATGCTTTCCTAACATCTGAATTTACTGTTGGCTTGAAAGCAAAACTTTCCAGCTCAGGAGGAATTCTCAGAAACAAATCTCATACATATAATCTCGAGGGAAACTTGCCCCTTCATTTCCTTTGCAACTTTTCCTTGTTAGCAGAAGCATGAGCCAGATATGATGCACAAGAAGGCAGTGAACTTAAGGGCTTGGAGACACATGTAAAACATAAAAGTGAAGGTTATTCCGAGTGTTCCAATTTACGATGTGCACTGCAATCTCCATAGGTGTAGGCTGTATAAGTGGACATTCCTTAGAGAATAGTTGAACGGATAGAAGCCCATAGGCCATTCATGAACAAGGTTAGAACCAATTATAGAGCCTGGACTTATATTTCTCCTCAGCCAAAGCAGTTTTCATCACCTTTGCGTCTGGAACTTCAAGTATTTCAAGATGCTAATTAGACCTCAAGAGATTTTTTTTTCTCAAGGAACATTTTCAAACACTGGTGTGAAAATGGATTTCTGGTGACAGGAGGAGAGCAGGGAGCTTTAGATACGTGGTATTGGAGCTGTCAGGCTATTATGCATACTGCTCCAACAATGCTTAATTTGGGGAATAAAGCATAAAGACACTTAAGGTTAAGTATACATAGACCTGTGCTGAAAGCAAGTCACTTTAGCTTGATAGCCAATTTCGGAAATCTTCTTTAATTGCTTCTGCTGTATCCATTTCCTGTCCAAACTGCTAAAATAGTAGCTTCAAACCGAAGATGACCCCTCTGCCCCTTCTGTGGCCTAAAGCTCAGCCATAAGCCCTTGGTCATGTGTACGACCTTGTCTCAGCAGTCACTGACTAGGTCATGATCCCCATAAGAACATGCTGCTACATTTACAATTATAGATAGGCAGGAAGCTGCAGTTACTGTCATTATAATAGGCTAAGAAAGCGAACACCACAAAAAGACAATGTTTAGAAGAGCGATAGGCCCTAGGAAATCTTCAGTGCCTGATTTGAATCAGGATTGTGTTGTCCCTGATGAGCCCTAAGTCTTTGAGTCCTCTGGCATAGCTCAATCAATAATAATAATAATAATAATAATAATAATAATAATAATAATATATTTATACCCTGCCCATCTAAGAGCATGAGAGGTTGTAGGTTCAAGCCCTGCCTTGGGCAAAAGATTCTCACATTGCAGGGGGTTGGACTAGATGTATTTGAATCCCCCTGCCACTGTCTGCTAGGCTGTCCTTCTATGCTTCCAAACCTGAATCTCTAGCTGCTTCTGCATAGGTACAGGAGTCTGTGACTCCTATTTTCACCTGCGAAATGTTGAGGGTTAAGCATGCAAAGGACTGGGCTGTGTGGCTGCATTTCTGCACATGCTTACTTAGGGGCAAGCCTCATTAAACAGTGGGATTTGTTTCTGAGTAAACATGTACAGGATCAGACTGAAAGTTGCCTTGCGCAGTGCCTGAGGATGAACATATGAAGAACCCTGGTGGGTCAGGCCAAATGCCCATCTAGTCCAGAATCCTGTTCTCATAGTGGATTACCAGATTCCTATGGGAAACCTGAAAACAGGACATGAGCACCACAACCCTCTCCCCATTTGTTATACCCAGCAACCAGTATTCAGGGGCATATGCTGCCTCTTGACAGCGGAGGTTAGCAGCCACTGATAACCTTACCTGGCATACGAGGATGCTTTGGGCATTAATGGTATACCTGAAAATAGTCAGTTTCAGTGAATCAGATTTCTTGTACTGCCCATCATAGTGCCCCCAACAGGGTATTGCACACCTCTGGCATGGGTAGAGATGTCTGCTGCTGATCCCTCTTGCGGGAGATACACGTGGTTCCACATTGGAAAGTGGAATACAGGGAGAAACAAGTCACAGCCAATTTCCATTCGAATCAATAAGCCTTAAGCCTTTAGTGGCACATTCAGTTCCACTGATTGCAATAGGAGCTACAAACAGCACCCAGCTTTTTCATATTTAGTCTTCATATTTTCTGACAGTGAACAATAATAATGAACATTACTTCCTTTACACATCATAGTTTGGTGACTCATCTCTTTAGGGTTTAAAAATTATCTGCATTAAGCAGTAAAATAAATGCACACCATAAACTGGGTCCCCATTTACAAATATCCTTAGCCTAGCAAGATAACTAGGTTGAATGGGGTTTTTTAAAAAATGATTGTAGAAAATATTAAGTTACATCCTTTAATTCACTTACATCTTAAAAAATACTTTTGCTCTGGATTAAACTCTGAGTAACAAGTGAAGCAGGAAAAGCTGGTTATAGAGACATTTTACATTTGATAGCGTCCCTACTTACGAGGCTTGATAAGATTACTTTTGGATGTTTGGCTGCAAATTTGTGCACTCTGGAAGAGCCAATGAACAAAGTGGAGCTCATATTCCTAGAATTGGTTTGGAAGGCTTTCAGCGTGTTAATTATCACATTGTGAAGACACTGTCAAACATGGGGAGCTACCTTTACGCTGAGTCCCACCATGGGCCTGTCTAGCTCGTTATTAACTGGCAGTGGCTCTCCCAGGTAGGAATCTTTGCCAGGCCTACCCAGAGATGCCAGGGATTGCAAAGCATGTGCCCAAAGCTACAGGACTTCCCCTACAGAGAATAAGAGGAGGAGCGAACCACAGGGGTACATCTGAAATTATTCAGGGTAATTTTTTACATTGCTATTTGCTCAACTGGACCACATCACTGCATCAGCTATGGAAAAGCATGGAAGTTACCATTTTAACTGTTATTTCCCCCCTTTTAAATCCACTCTCTTAAAACCATCTCTTCCCCCCCTGCTCCATCATGTCCTTTCTCTTCCCACTGAACCACCAGTGGTCCTTCTGAACCACTCCTTTTCTCCATTAACCCTCCTTCCTTTTCTACATTTTGCAGAGGCCTCTATCTTCTCTCCATGCAGCATAAAAAATCTGCACCCCTCCTTTTCTATCTTGTGTCTCATTAGCCTTCTTGTATTTACCTTCACTAGTTTCCCTACAACTTCATGTCTTGTATTTTAAAGGGTGGTTTTCTTTACATTGGGTTATTAGGTTGTTGGTTTTTTAAAAAAAAACTGTTCTATTATTTATTCTTCCTGTTAACTGTTTGATTAATATTTTTACTGTCTCCTGCACCACTTGGGAGAGAATGCGACCTACACATTTTAGATAATAAATAAGTAAATCCAAATCAGCCACAGTTGTAATGAACCCATTCTTTTACATCATGCATGTTAAAATACTTTGCTTGAAGCACTTACAAGATGGAAAATGATATTGGGAGCCACAAATCTAGGAGCCAAATGTAACATGATAGCTCAGGTGCTTTGTCTACAATTTTTGTTTCCCTGCAATAAGTCTAAGCAACTCTCCCTAATTCAACCCACTCTGTGATATACATTACAATCCTATATACCCTTACTTTGGAGCAATTCTCATTTAATTCAGTGGGATTTACTTCTGGATAGAAATGCCTAGTATTGTGCTGCTAATTGTTGTACTGGGTGTTAGTCCAACTAAATTAGCGGCTGCAGTATCAATTTAGTCTGTTGTCTTTTCCTTCCCTTCCCTTTGCTGAACTTAACTGTTGTGTGAAAGGTTGTTTCTTGCATGAAATGCATGCTAACTCCTCACACTTTTGCCATATTGGGGATTATGCTCTTATCTAACTGCTACCTTCAGCAGATGGTAGAATGAGACTTGGCATTAATTCATTAGTTATGAATCATAATTGGTCTTGACACATGTTTTGCAATCCTGTATGTTAGATCTCTTTGCTTTACAGGGATTTGGATAATGCATAATTTCACACTAAATTCAGTAAACCTGTGCTACTTTCTGCTCATGAGAAGAAGATGTCTTAACAATAGCATATTGAAGCCTTCTCCAATGTGGTGCTCTCCAGACCTTATGGAACTCCAGCTTCCATCAGCCCCAGCCATCATGACCAATGATCAGGGCAGATAGGAGTTCTAGTCCAGCAACATCCAGAGGATATCAGGTTGGGGAGAGGCTAGTATATGATTTGTAAGGATTCTTGAAACATTTGATTTCTGTAAATTCTAAAACAAACTCAACCTGCTTGGCAGCTCTTGGAACAAAGTGTGGATTAGAATGTAGTCATCTTTTGGGTTTCCCAATTCTCTGAATTTGGTGTTGCAATTCCATGCTCAACAACAGCAACAACAAAGTTACTACGCACAACATCAGGAAGAGCTGGGGCCAGTGTGGTGTAGTGGTTAAGAGTGGTAGACTCGTGATCTGGTGAACAGGGTTCGCGTCTCTGCTCCTCCACGTGCAGCCGCTGGGTGACCTTGGGCTAGTCAGACTTCTCTGAAGTCTCTCAGCCCCACTCATCTCACAGAGTGTTTGTTGTGGGGGAGGAAGGGAAAGGAGATTGTTAGCCGCTTTGAGACTCCTTTGGGTAGTGATAAAGCAGGATATCAAATCCAAACTCCTCTTCCTCTGCAGTCACAGCAGCAGGTGGAGGAGGAGCTGGCTACAGAAGCCACAGCTCTATGCTCGGCCTTCTCTGCCCCATTCAGCGAGGCCCATTGCAACAGCGTGAAAGCCTGGGTAGACCCGCCATAGACATGGGCCCTCAGCCCCTCCCCCAGATGGCACCCCTTATCTTGATCTATCATGGCTGCTCTACTATGTACATTAAACTTATCACAACTTCTTGGTATGGTGGGTATGCAGGCCTAGCAGGGATCAGATTACGGTAACAGGCTGATGAGCAAGTTCTTCAATGCTGATCTTAAAAGGTGAGCAAGTTCCTATTGGTGCAGGCCGCCATTCAAATAACGTGGCCCTAAAACTTAAGGGGCTTGGAAATACACCAGTAACCAGTGCAACTGGTACATGATGAGTGCGATATGCTCTGGCTCTCTTTCCCCAGTGAGCTCATGCACCAGTTCAAGCATCTGGATCATCTTCACCGACAGCCCCATGCAGAGTGTATTATAGTGGTACCTTGGTTTACAAACTTAATCCATTCCGCAAGTCCGTTCTTAAACCAAAACCATTCTTAAACTGAGGTGTGCTTTCCCTAATGAGGCCTCCCGCCGCCGGTGCCCTTCAACCATTCAGATTCTGTTCTTAGACCAAGGTAAAGTTCGCAAACCGGGACACTACTTCTGATTTTGCAGAGTTCGTAAACCAAATTGTTTGTAAACAGGGCTGTTCTTAAACAGATGCACCACTGTACATTAAAATAATGCCATAGTTGATTGCAGCAAAAACCACTGAGAACTGACAGAACTGTCTGAGTTGTTTCAAAAATTAAATATGGAATTAAATATGCATTTTCATGGATTTGTTTTTAAAGCAGACATATGCAGAAACACATGGAGAATTGACATGGCTCAATAAAAGACTGGTTCATCCATTTCTAATTACATGTATCAGTAGCTATATACATAGATGTAGTGATTCAGCTTCTTTAGCCATTTTTAAAATGCAATTTTACTATGTGCCAGCAGAGAAAAAGAAATGCAACATTCTAACCTAGAATGCAAGACACCTGCTGGGAGCAAAATTGACTAGGAGAGCATGGGTCTAATAAGTTTTACTCCAAAGAGGTATCTCATGATTGCGGAAATGTTTCTCTGCACAAGCATGTTGCTACATTTCCCTTTCGGTTAAAACTGGATCTTTATATATATATATATATATATATATATATATATATATATATATAATGGGAAAATGAAGCGGTGGTCACGCCATACTCTTGAGTTCATGTGTTCAGTCTGAAAAGTGCTTCCAAAGAGTGTCTTATGAGAGAGTCGGCTAGAAGACATCTAATCAGACAGAACAACAGGATGCGGTGTTCTTTAAAAGGGTAACAAAAAATGTCCCAAGACCTATAGTTTCTGTGCTTCTTTTTGGTTTTACATTAGCTGCTATTCAGTTACCTTGTATAAAGACTGATGTTAATAATATGTTGCACTTTTTTTGGTTGATTGGTCTGTGATTTCACACTTGAGTCCTTTAAGAACTCTCTGGATCCGTTGAATTGACACTATTCAGGCTGCTATTGCTGATTGGTTCTGCAACCTTCTTTGTCACCTCTGTTGGGAATTGTATGTGTAATATATTGCCTGAATAAATTGGTTTGGGTGTGGATATCTCCCTAGCATCTTCTGCAGTGAAGACAAAGCAAATAATTTGGTTAGCTTCTCTGCAACATCTTTCTTTGTTCTCCCTACACAAGCTTTACTACTTTTCAATTCATCCAGCTTCGTGTATATTTCAAGAATCAATTATTTTTTTATTCTTTATAGTAATTTGATCTTCAGCTTTCTTCTTGGCTTTGTTGCAGATTTACATTTTGTTTGTCACGTATGGTGCCTTTCTGCAGTTAGCAACAGAAAATTTATACCTTTCCAGCAACTGGTACGGAGGTAATAGTAAAGGAGCAGGAACAATGAGGCTAGAGAGATTCAAAAAGCACTGGATGAAAGAAGCGGCTTTGGGGACGAATATGGAGGAGGTGAGAGAAGTAGCCTGATAGGGTTGCTATTTTAGTGATAAGAGGTAGCACAGGATGAGAGGCAGTGATGGAGTGGAAGACAAGGCAAATGCACAAGCCAGCAGCTGAGTCAGTGCAGTAGAGGGAATATTAAAAAAGACAGACAGGGTGAAAAGGTTTCAATATAAGGAATAGATGCTTGGATTAGATCATATGAATTAAGGTAAAAAACCAGTGTCTTTTCATTGGCACCAGGGGCAAATTGTCAGTGGGGTGCTGCAAATACAAGCTTCCCCATCATGGAAAACGTCATTCCATTTTGACCTGCAACATTCCATTTTGACCTTGCAGTGTGCAATGAAGGGTTCTTATGAGGACAGAGTTCAGAGAAGTGTCTGTTCCTTATCTGGTGCCCTCCAGGCCAGGAACCACAAACATATCATCACCCTCTGACTCAAGATGATGAGTCCCCAGTCTCATCAAAATCAAAGACTGGAAATAAGACGAAGTGTATTTTAACTACCCAGCCCGCTCTTCCAGGGAGGCAAAACTTACCACACTGTAGGTCTTGCCAGCTTTAGGTCATTGCAGAGACAGCATCTCCCTGTTGTTGCCTTAGAAGAAGCATGCTTCAGCCAGTGGAGACCCCTTGGATCTGTCCAAGGTCCTGATCTTATCTGATGCTGATCTTGACCTGACTCTGACTAGCCTTCATCAGACTCTAGCCTGCATGCCTGGAAGCATCAAGCTCTCATAGCCAGCTAACCAGCTCCATCAGCAGAAGCCCTGTGCAAGGACTTTTGCTTTCACAAGGGGGTATCTCTCCCTCTCCGCTCCCTGAGCGTCGCCTGATCATGAGAACCCCTATAATTGTGGGGAGGAACAGGAGAGAGCATTGTTCTGTCGGGCAAGCTGGAATGCTGCACCAATGGAAGAGCGTGACATTTAATCTCACCCTATCAGTGGTTGGAAGTGGGGCTACCTGGTGTCTCAGTCTTCCTTCTGCACATTTATCAGTATCTTGTCAGGACTTTTGAGGAACTATGGTGACTAGATCTAGGGCAAAGAGGTCAGTTCCTGCCCTCAATGGAGTTGCTGGCAAAGGTTCTCTTCTGAATGAAGTTAAACAGTTTTACAAACTACTTTGCCAAAACTACTTTGCCTTAACTTCTTAAGACAGAGGTGATGTTGTTTGATGCAATACCAACAGCAAGACCCCACTGTGAAATCAGTTCAAATTTGCCAGGTGGTACCCCTACTGTGTACAAATTGTCAGAGAGACCACACACTTCTGTCTTTGGTCGCTAAATCTCTAAAATGGGACTCTGAAAGTTGTCTCATTTCCCCACAAGTTTTAAAGGACTTAAACTGATCATTTTGAAAGTCAGCACAATGTGCCAGTCTCTGATGGCCACTGCTTCTGCAGAAAGAAAGAAAATATCCCTATGTATAGTGTGCTAGAGAGACCGGTAAGCTGTCAACTCCCATTCAACATCAAACAAGACTTGGGTGACCTTTGATTAGCCTGATGTTACCCTGCAGCGAAATGAGTTAGTGGCTATTAAAGATGAAGCACACACAGTACCTGGCATTGTAAAAGAACATCTAGTATTTATTCAGCTATGGAGACTTTTAAAACTTAATGCATAAAGCAATGAGTTTTATTAGAGAGTTTTGGAGTTTTGAGTGGGTTCAGTTTTTAGCTTAATGTCTTCTGCAGTGAAAACACTTTCAGATGCATTTTCAGCTAAGCTTGAACAGATCAGTCTATGCTCGCTTCACATGTGTATGTTCTTAAGACCATCCATCATCAATCTGCATCTTCTTTTTAAAAAAGCATTTTACATGCATTTTAGTGTTTTGGTTTTTTTAAGCCAGGAGCTATATTACAAATTTTGTAGAAGTGTGAAAACTGAAGGTTAACTGCATCCTGATCCATAAATTAGTCTGGGAAGTGTGAATCAGGTTGACGTTCTTAAAAATGTGAACTGCATGAAATCCTTGAGCATTCCTATTTTCATTTGAAAATATTCACATTTTTTTCCATGCCATGGGTGTTAGTTCTTAGAACTAGGATGGTTTACCAGCTAGAGTGTTGAACTTGCACTAGAAAAATCCAGATTTAAATCTCCACTCAGTCATGAAGTTCAGCAGGTGACCTTGGACTAGTTATTGTTCTTCATTTGAGAAAATAATGCGTGGTGGCAGCGAGATAACCATCTATACCAACCTGAGCACCTTAGAGGGAGGATGCCTTATAAAAGTAATACATACATACATACATAGTTTCTAGTAGCCACTAAAGAGAGAGGACAATCTGGTTGGGAAGGAGCTGAATCATGGATGAATTCTGGCTAGAACTGTTCTGCTGTTCTTATTTGATTTTGTGTTCCATACTTTACTTCTGAAAACACTTCTCTCTATATATTTTGTTAGCATCTCAAACTCACTGTACATGTCAGATGAATCCTGCATGGAAACCAAACTGGGCAGTGAGCAATAAGGGGTAATATCTGGCAGTGCGTAATCAAGAAACAGCAAGACTTCAATGGCCTCTGACCTGAAATATGTATTTACTATTGAAATAGGATAAAATGTATAATCTCTGAGGAAGCGTATTTATGACTTGAAATGCTTCAGATTTAACACTTTTGAAACACTCTTTGGTTCTTTCTCATTTGCAAGCAATATGTAGGGAAAGATGATAGCGTCAAAAAGTCAAAGAACAGTAAAAATGAGAAAGGGGGGAATAGGACAAACTCAGGGCTGGAGCCAGATAAAGATATTTGACCTTGGGTCCAACTGAAACCAATGGGACAAGTTAATCCTGAACTAACTTAGGGGCCACTGAATTTAATGAGACTTAAGTGTGAGTTTACATAGTCTGAATCCAATGCTGAGAGTGAAGGACACTGATAATAAATGATAATTAATCATACACTGGAAATTAAAACAAGACTTCAATATTAATATTGCTTCCTGGAACATTACTCCATAAAAATAGTGCAAAAGAAAATATACTTAGGGCATAATCATTAAATGCAATATGTGTCATTTCTCTTTTGAAAAATCAAACGTGTAGGACAAATGTTTGTTCACCCCCACTTCCAAAATGCACTTCACCTCTAATATGGCATCCCAATTTCAGTTTGGTATTTTTACTGATTTTATGTAAGTTTAGACACATGAAAGGTGGCATACAAGTGGCATGAAAGAAAGAAAGAAAGAAAGAAAGAAAGAAAGAAAGAAAGAAAGAAAGAAACCTCAGACTTTCTGAGAAAGGGATAACCCTTGGAGTTGTCGGAGCAGGTTTTTACCCATAACAATCATCTTGAGAACCAGAAGAGAGGAAAAACACAGCATTTGACTATATGAGCGGACAAAAACAAGGTGGTTTTAGGTCAATTTATGCTCTTGTCACCTCTAATTACTTCATCCAGCAGTTCTACTTAGCCTCTTACTACATTCCATCCATTATATTGCCAACTGGACTTTGGCCATCAACTAGTTTGGATTTACATTATCGCTACCGGCATACTTTGCCTGCCACTTGGACAGTTTTTGAGCATTTCTGGCATTTTTCTGTTTTAGAGCTACTTTCCAATTTAGCAGAATCATTTACTTTGAATCATTGGAGCAGGGGTTTCCTTGTATTCAGACTTGTACAGCTAAAGAGATGGTTTTGGCATTGAATGGATTATATATGAATAAATATGAAAGGCATCCTCGTGTTAAAAGGGGAGAAGGAATCACACCCATGAAACACGGATATATACAGCTAGATTTTCACAGATAGCATTGCACATTGGTGTCTGGAAGTCACAAAGAATTACCATGTATATTCCTCATTCCTTGGATTTGTCTCCTAGCTCTCTAAACAGATTGGTGCTCATGAGGGGTAGTAGATTGAATTCGCTTTACTGATTAATAGAATATATCAATCTCCAACCCGGGCACACCGTGGTACCAATGGCAGCCGTGAAAGCTCTCCCACTTCACTTAATTTTGTTTTGTTCCTATTAAGAAAACCTCTCGACCCATGACAAGGTAGTTCAGTCTTTCTTCAGCATACTCTCAGAAAGGATTTTTTTGCTCATGTTTGCAGAGCTAGACTTTTGTTAAATGAAAAATCCCTTTGAAGGGAAAATGGCAGTTGGATTAACATTGATTATTTACCAGATAGCGTATTCTTTTTGAACTTGGAAGCTGGGCAAATGTAAGAGATTCTTTCCACATTTTACTCCAGTGCTAATGGACAAATAGTGGATTCTGATCTGCAGTCAGCCTTCTTCTTCTTCTTCTTCTTCTTCTTCTTCTTCTTCTTCTTCTTCTTCTTCTTCTTCTTCTCCTTCTTCTTCTCCTCCTCCTCCTCCTCCTCCTCCTCCTCCTCCTCCTCCTCCTCCTCCTCCCCCTCCTCCTCCTCCTCGCTCGCACACACATACACAGAGCTTACCAGTTGTCTGATCTCCCTGCTTCTGTTGTTTATGTGTGAGAGAGTGAATATTCTAACCAAGTGATCAGGGCTAATCAGCAAGGCACTGAAATTAGGAGGTGAAAGCCCCATGCAAGGACTGAATTTGCACGAGTCTTCATTTCCTTAATTTCAGTCCCTCAGAAGAGTGGATGCTGACTAGGTAAGAAACAAGAGCCCATGTTATCAGCCCCACGAATGCAACAGAATGGGGTAATGGAATTCTGAGGTGGAAGTGAACTGCGCCACTTCAGCCTGCAGGTGGGGTGGTGCTGGTGCCATTTTTGAAAGCTCCCCCATGAATTATGTTTCCTGCAAATTACAATCAAGTGCAGCACGGAGACCAGTGCTAGATTAGCCATCCCCTGCCAAGTACTTTTATGCTCACATAGGGGAACATTTGAAATGTGATTCTCCATCTGAAGGTTAAAGTGGTGCAGTCCATTCTACCACCTCATGGCTGATTCATTTCTTCTCGATCTTGTTCTGCTGCATGTACAGACCAGGCCGAGGTTACTGAAATATATACCACATGGAAGCACTTCCCTTGCTACTTGGTAACCTGGGAAGGAAGACATCGCCCGGCTGTGAGTCCTGAAGGCCGCTCCCTGCAAGGCCCTTTCCACCTGGCCAGACTCACCAGCCCTACTGAAGAGGCTCCTGGGAGACCAGAGGAACATCACTATGCCTGACAACAAATCCCAACTATTGGATTCTTTTGCCCCATCTTTTTATGCCTGCCAGACAGCCATGTCATAATATTTTATTCTCTTGTTAATTATGCTGTTTTAAATGTGCATTTTATATTTAACTTCACTTAGCAATGGTTTTTGTTTTTTGAAATGTTTAAGATTTTTTGTTGTTTACTTTGATTGTGTTAAATATGTATTCTGCAGTTGACCTCCTTTGTAATGTTTTATTTTATATATTTTAGTTTTCTGTTAATTATGTTGCTTTGACTGTATACTCTATATTTGACTTTCTTCAGAAATGTTTGATTCTGGATTGTTTTACTGATGTTTTTATATGCTGTAAACTGCTTTGAGATTTTTCTTAAAAATATAAAGCGGTATAGAAATGAAATAAAGAAGAAGAAGAAGAATTAGTGGTTGTAAACAAGGATCTAAGTGGTGACACTTTAAGTCGTCACTGAAGATCAAGTGTGGAATTAGGACAAAAGATTGACACCCAATATCATAATTGTTCAGTTCACCAGGTTTTGCAAACAGAAGGAATGCTATAATAATAATAATAATAATAATAATAATAATAATAATAATAATACAGATTAAGCTATTGGAGCTTCATTGCTTCTAGCATTTTAGGCTATCTGTGCCATTCTCAGAGAGACCAAAAAAAGTGTTAATTCAGATGGAAGGGTGGCAGGAAAAAGAACTCATCAGTACAGTGGAACCTCGGGTTACGTACCTTACTCCGTACGAACGCTTCAGGTAACGAGCTCTGCTAATCCAGAAGTAGATGCTCCTGGTTGCGAAACTTTGCCCTGGGATGCGAGTGGAAGTCGTGTGCTGGCGGCGCAGTGGCAGCAGAAGGGCCCATTAGCGAAAGCGCGCCTCAGGTTAAGAACGGTTTTGGGTTAAGAATGGACCTCTGGAATGAATTAAGTTCATAACCGGAGGTAGCACTGTAACAATTATAGGTGTGCTGGACAGCTGCTGCTTTTGCTATACGGGACATGAGCATGCATTAACTCCCACCCCAATAGAGCACTATAGATCCACAAATGCTATTTAGAGAGGTGATTATAAACCAGGCCAGTTTCTCCCTTGTACTGTGATGCAATAACAAAAAAAGCTGTTGAATATAATTGCTATGGAGATGCAAAGCAGAAAACTACCAAGGTGCTCCTAAGACCAGAAAGCTCTCTCAGGAATGTACAGGGCTCATTTCAGCAGGCACCTTCATTGTGTGCAACAGAACAAAATGCACAAGTGGCAGCTCACAAGAAACGTGAATACATAACAGTATTTTGGATACAAGGCAGCCAGTGCTCTGTCTGTGCAGAAGTATTTATTTATCATGAATGTGTTGAGTGTTGCCTTCTCCCCCTCTGACAAATCTGAGAGTGCTTTGCATTCTGAAGGACCCACTGACATCAGTAACCATAATATTCCACACAGTACTGATAGGACTTCATTTGAAATCCAGTGTTCTTGGCAATAAAAAAAAATGGTCTTGCCAAGTTGGAAAAGAGTGAGAGGAGAGCTTACATGCTATGGGATCTAGAAGGAAGGTCATATGTCAAAAAGAATAAAGAAACTGGGCCAGTTTTGCTGAGAGAAAAGAGAATTAAAGATCAATATCTGTTAGGAATTTCCAAGCAGCAAAAACTGTTGCCTGAATCAGATGCAATGATCATGGCCTGAGAACAAGCTGTATACCAGATTCTCTCATATCTCCCATTCCAACCTCTTCCTGCATGCCCGACTTATGAAATCACTGTTTCACATAATGTCTGAAATGGGATACTAGTTTAAGTGCACTTAAAGCAACAATATTAAAGTAGTATAAAAGCAGATTCTCGGAGTGAATCCTAATGTGGGAGTGGTAAGATACTGAGAGAAGCCACCACTTCTTAAAGTCTTAAACCTGGCTCTTTTTCATTATTAGTATTTTTCTCCACTTAGCTTTTTAATAACGTTTCCCTTCCATTGGCGTTAAAATTACTTTGCCATCTCTAGGACAGGTGCAGTCCAGGGGCATGTTGTGAGGAATGAGGGAGCCTTGGACCCAAGGCCACCAGAAATCAACTCCCCACACTATCCCTTGCAAGCCCAATGACTGATGACACAACACAGGTGGTATGTCTACTCCTGTGAGGCTTTCTGTGGGTGTACCAGCAGGTTGTCTGGGGTCATAAGTGCTGCCTCACCAGTTGATGGGCACTTAACATTGCTTCCTAAAATCTTTTTACAACTGGCTGATGAACATTAGGTTTGCACCCTGAGGCTGCAATCCTATAATGACTTGCCTGAGAGTAAACCCCAATGGCAATGACTTCTGAGTAAACAGGTATAGGGTTAACTTTTGTTCCTAACTCCAAGAGCAGGTTAGTAAAATAACAAGCTATCTAGGGCAGGGGTTCTCTAACTTTCTATTCCCGTGGCCAAATTAAGCTATCTGAAATTACTGAGGTCCATCAGTCACAAAATGGTGGCAGATGGAGGCAGAGTTTGACATAATCAGCTGGCAATTACTCACACCATTCCTACTGATATTCCATTTCTGGATATTGCTACATTTTTGTCATAGTAGCTTTTGTGGCAAGGAGTTTCTTAGCTTGGCTTTCCTCAAGCTATGTACCGAATTTCAAAGGATGGCGATGTTTCGATGCTTGTATTGGTTTAGAAAGTGTGGATTAGGTAGGCTCATTTTTCAATTAGAAATGAACTGAATTTCTCCCTCATCCAGGTCCACTGTTTCAGAGACATTGATTTAAGTGGAATTGTAGACTTTCCTTCACTGGATTTTTTTTAAAAAAAGAAATTCTGGTCAGGCATCTCTTGGGAATGCATAAAGTACAGGTGATTCTACCTCATAGCTGGGGACTGAACTCCTTGACCCAGTTTATAACCGTATGCTCAAATGTAGGACTCTTATCACTTGCAAGCATCAGCAAATGAGCTGGCATTAGGCAAAGGTTCAAACAACGACTAGAAATACAGTTGTTGTTTTTAAAAAAGAAATGCATTTTTTTTTTTAAATTTCGTGCACAACATTTCATCTTTTCATTTCCTTTACATACCAAATCTCATTTAAATCCGTTTGGAAACTATTGAACTACTGATTTTCCCTCCCCCCCCCTTATACCCACAGTCCCCCCCCCCCTATATTTGCCATAGGTTGATCTGTCAGGAGAAGCTGCTGAAGCACTGTTGATTTGCCCTCAGCCATGCCTGTGTAGTGCTAGATTGCCCTCTGGCCAACAATCAGAGCAAACAGATTCTCCTAACTTCTGCCTGACTGCATCTGTTCCAAGTGCTGCCATGCACAGCAAATTAGCAATCTTTTCCCCCCTCCTTTCCCTTTTTTAATGTGAAACAGGTGTTCGGGTCATAAGCTCCCATTTTTATATATATATATATATAAATATTTTTTTCTCATCCTGAACAAGTATTAACCAGTTTGACAAGTTACTTTTTAGTTAAGTATTGTGAGTCAAGATCGTCTGTTTGGGCCTTTGTGTGGATGTGTGAGAAGTCTTCAGCTGAGGGCACACATAAATGTGCTCATAAAAGATCAAAATAATAACAAAGAATGTTTTATTGTGCAAATTCATCCACATTATATTATTTAAAGATGTACTGAAATGCTATTTAATTAAATATGACTCAATAGCAGAATGCACATTAGACTTGAGCATTAAAAATAGATCTTGCTCATCTTGACAATTGTAGTGCTGTTTATAAGGAAACTTCTCAGGAAAATATTTTACTCCCCATCAAATTCTGAATTTGACAGAAATTCTCACCCTTGCCCTCAATTACTGTCGGCACAAGCACTTCATAGACACAGCATATGTGAGAAATGGGATCATCTTAATAGATGGTCCTGGTTGTGGGCAGGCCCTCAAACTGGTTTCCCCCTCACAACCTGGCATGGGTGGAGCTATCACCCTTACGCCGGGGTGGCACCACAATCACCCAGGGCTATTGCCCAATCATTTTGAAGGGTGATTGTGGGGGAAAGTATAAAAGCGGCAGCACAACGTGTGCCAAGCTCCTGCTAGCTCATTACAGTGGTACCTCGGGTTACATATGCTTCGGGTTACATACACTTCAGGTTACAGACTCCACTAACCCAGAAATAGTACCTCGGGTTAAGAACTTTGCTTCAGGATGAGAACAGAAATCGTGCTCCGGCGGCGCGGCAGCAGCAGGAGGCCCCATTAGCTAAAGTGGTGCTTCAGGTTAAGAACAGTTTCAGGTCAAGAACAGACCTCTGGAACGAATTAAGTACTTAACCTGAGGTACCACTGTATCAAACTCTGCATACTGACTATGGATACATACTGAAACTTAATGGCACTTGTATCACAAGTAGCATGCAATGGGAATAACGTGAGCATCACTGACAACATAACGTTGAATCCATGTTCCAACAGGACTATTTTGAAGAGGAGAAGGAGATTGACTTCCCATGTTTTGAACCACATTCGTTGAATTTTCAAGAAATTTTTAGTCAACATACTGGCTTAACCCAAATATTTTACACTAGATAGTTGAATGGGCCCTATGTATAAAGTATCTGTGCCAAAAGTAAGCATGTATATGCTTAAAAGGGAAAGGATAACTGTTTGAATTCTGAGCCTAATAATAACAATGCTGTTCAAAAGGAAACACAATGTATTTTCTTCAGATATGCTGGTTTTGTTTTCTATTATTTGTTTTGGGAATTTAATTTCAAATGCTCGCTCCTCAGAAATGGCTTATGTTTAAACCTTGCTGAACACCACAAAATTCAGGGAAGTATCAATTTTGAAGAACGGAGCTTCAGTTGGTTGGTTGGTTCAGGATATACAAATTAGGTAGGTTCTTATTAAAACAAACCAACTTCTCCACCATCTCAATTCATTTCAAGAATTGCCCCTTTCAAACTTCACATCACAGTCCAGTATCGTACACCCCTAAGTCTGCATCATTCGCACATTGCCCTCAGCTGCTTGGGATTGCAATGAGGGACAGAAGCTTCCATGCTGCTTTGAGTGCATGTGGATGGCACCTATTTCTCACTTTAAGATGTAGGGCATCATACAAATTTCATCTGAAACTCTTATTATTCCTCCCCTCTTTTTATAGACCCTACGAGGGAACTCCCGGTTGTTGTTTTTCTCTCTTCTTGGTGACATAAACACGCTGATTCCAGCACTCATCTCTTTCTGCGGGGCTGCTACAACATTGCTCTTTTTCATCACAGTCTGCTCTGGTCGATTAGACTCATTACTGTGCACAGATGGTCCATGGTCATCTTTCTAGATAGCTACCATTACCTGAAGGTTAATATTGCTTAAAAGTAACTTGCATATTTTTTATTTTATTTTTTTGACTTTATTACCACCCTTCATCATTAGATCTCCCAGTGGTTCACAAGATACAAGGTAAAAGCACAAATGAATCGTTTTTTAGTGTACAATTTAAAAAGAATGTCTTGGACTTTATGTCTGCAAATGAAAAAAGTACTATAGAATCCCTTTACAAAGCCTTCACTTATAGAACCAACCTACACCTATCCTTTACTAAACATGCACTTCTGAAAAAAGTGAATTCACTGTAATAATTTATTTATTTATTTCTTAAAATTCAAAGTTTTATTAAGTTCTACAATAAAAGACAAAGAGTGCACACATACAAAGTCAGAAAACCCCCTCTCCCAACAGAAAGCATTTTTCTTGACAACAAAGCAGACATTTAGTAAATTTATATAATTTATTTCCAAGTAGTAGTAGAAGCTAATTTAACGTTATGGGGCATAGCCCCCCCTCCCATTTTATAGTATAATTGTTATTTGGCAAACTTCACACCTGGGATTTTCCAAATGCAGCTAATTTTAACACCGGGTGAGTATTTTGGAATCTGCAAAAATTAGGACTATATCACCTTCAAAATTGGAGAAACTATTGTTTTTAATGGATGTTTACCAAAAATTACATTGGAGAGAATGGAGTAGATTGTTGCATTCAAGTAAAGCTTTGACTTTTCAAAAGACACCAGTGGACAGTTTCCCCTCAAGAGCTTCCAGTGTAATTTTTCAGTGAAGAAGGGGGCAAGTACTGTACTATAATTAATTGATACACATTTTCAGACTCAGCAGTGCACAATAAAACAAATCACTAAGAACAAAGTCAAACCTCACTTTGTACTACTTTCTCATTTAACACTGATACCTTGTTTGGATTGAACAAGGAGAAATGTATTTTCCATACAGATCACTTGTTACAGAATAATTTTTGGCAGCTTGATATTTCATCCACACTCAAGTCTTAGAGCCACTTTTCAATTTATAAACTATTTTTCTCCAGCAGCCTTAGATTAATTTTTTTCCTCCGTATTCTGATGTTTAATACTTTTTGACATAGATAGCCTGATGGTTCCCAGGTTTGATTGGACTACCAAATCTATTAATCCATTTCCTTTCCTGCCTCAGGGAGCCATTAGATTTAATGAGGCAGTCATCATCACATACTTGAGTCACACTGGCAATTGGCTTCCTGATAATTGGATTAGCGGAATACTCTGGGTTGGAGGATTCACTCTGAGTTTGCATATTTATGTATGAGCTATTTTGTTCTGATGTATAGCTTATATGAAGTTCAACTTTCTGTACCCAAAGGTGTGCATTATCTATGCAGGGTTACATTAATCTGATTATAGCATAGGTAGCCAAGTCAGCTCACAGAGCTGAGATGCATTCCACCAAGTCATGTTTCTTAATAGTGTTCTTCTGACATCTCATGTAAATGATGAGGACAGAAGGGAAAGCATTCTGGCAGCTCCTGATTTCAGGATCATTGTTCGCTGGCAGCTCACAAAACTAGAATTTCAATACCTTCTGGAAGCATGGTCTTTTTTCCTCTTACTGGTACTTAGCAGCTTGAAATGTATAGAAGGCTGCTTTGCCTTTTTTAAAAAGATATTGATTTTGTTTGTCATGTTTTAATTCATTGTTTAATGTCCTGGTGTTTGTTCAGATATAAAATCATGTATTTTAGAGAAAAAGAAGGGGGGGGGGAGACATTACCACATTTGGTTATATAATGCAGGTGGCGCTGTGGTCTAAACCACTGAGCCTCTTGGGCTTGCCAGTCAGAAGGTAGGTGGTTCAAATCCCTGCGACAGAGTGAGCTCCCGTTCCTCTGTCCCAGCTCCTGCCAACCTAGCAGTTCAAAAGCACACCAGTGCAAGTAGATAAATAAGTACTGCTGTGGTGGGAAGGTAAACAGTTTTTCTGGATGCTCTAGTTTCTCTCATGGTGTTCCGTTGCGCCAGAAGCGGTTTAGTTATGCTGGCCACATGACCTGGAAAAATGGCTGTGGACAAATGCCAGCTCCCTCGGTCTTAAAGCGAGATGAGCGCTGCAACCCCACAGTAGCCTTCGACTCGACTTAACCATCCAGGGGTCCTTTACCTTTACCTTACCTTCAGATAATGCTTATGGACCACCTGAACAATATTCATAGGATCAGGGAGAAAGAGTTTTGTGATGGTACAAGGGAATAATTGGTCTTGCTGGTGCTGTGACCAAATGGTGCAGAAGCATCTGATCTCTTATCATTTAGTATGACCAACCAATTTAAGGGAGAGGGAATCCTTGGATTTTAAAGAAACAATTACCATACCTTTCAGTGTATAATACGAGGCTTTTTTTACTGTAAAATAATGTTCAAAATCGGGGGTTGTCTTATACATGGATAGTGCTGAGTCGGGTGGGCGATTGGTTGCAGCTGCGAGCAGGAGCTTGTCAGCGGTAATTGGGTGGATGAATGGTGGCTGCGGCAAGGGCTGCTTTGGATTGGCTGTTTGTTGCTGTGGCAATTGGGTTGGTGATTGGTGGCTACGGCAAAGGCTGTTGTGGATTGGCTGCCATTGCAACAATTGTTCATGCGATTACCGACTGCTAGTTGTGAGCAGGCAGCCGCTTGGGTGTTTTGGCAACGTATGTGATTGGCAGCATTTGCCAGTGATTTTTGGCATCCCCCCCAAAAAAAGCTCAACAATTCTGGGCAATCCTCCCCCCATTTTCTTAAATTGGACTCCCCCAAAATAGGGGTCGTCTTATACATTGGGTCATGTTATACACGGAAAAATACGGTAAGCAAATGTATTTCAGTTTCTGCATGGCACTTGGAGAAAAATTATCAGTGACATAACATTTTCACCAGCTGTTCAAACATATTTGTGTGTACAAGTTTCAGTCCTCTGGCTGCAGTTAGGCATGCCTAAGCTCATTGACTTCAATGGGCTAATATTAGATATTTAACATCTCTGTAAAATATGTTAAAAAGTAGAGAAGCCTTCTGTCTCCTTGGCTTTCTATAATGTAAAGAACCTTTTTTATAACTGACCTGAATAATAAAAGGATATAATTTGATAAATAAACAGTCCAAACTGGAATGACTTGTTTTCCTTTAAGAAGAGGGACTCAGCAGAGGTTTATTAGAAGGCTGACTTATCTTTGTGTATTGATTAGACCATTAACCACTTACCTTGCTTTAAACAGCAAGGATACTTGATTGCAACAGGCTACTCCAAACATGCCCTGGAGGACTACAAATAGAGATAGCACAAAGAATTATGACAAGTGATTTCAGCCTTTAAAGAACACTCCAACCTATTCAGTAACTATGCTAATTTTGCTAGAAGAAGAAAGCCACTATATTCACTAGTAGAACTGTGCTAGAAAAACCAAAATGTAAGTTCACATTAGTTGAAAATTGTGGGGGATATTCTAAGCTTGACTTTTAAATTTTGAATTTCACAAGTGTTAAATAGTGCTTTTGAAATCTGACTTTGAGGAGCAACTTTAAATAATTAGCACATCACCAAAGGCTTCTGAGTAAGCTTAGCAGTCAAGGAATCAAAGGCAAGGTCCTCTTTTAGATCACAAATTGGTTAAATTGAAGGAAGCAAAGGAATAAATTGGCAGTTCTCCCAATGGAGAAATTGCCCCCCCCCCCCAAGAATCTGTATTGGGACCCATGCTTTTTTAATGTGCTCATAAATGAGCTCAAGTTCCATGTGGGAAGTGAGATGGCCATGTTTGCTGATGATATTAAACTGTTCAGGGTCATTAAAACAAAGAGATATCATGAAGAACTCAAAAAGAAACTCTCCAAACTAAGTGAATGGGTGGTAAAATGGCAAACGTATTTCCATGTAAGCAGGTATAAAGTGATGCATGTTGAGGTGATAGATGATAGATAGATAGATAGATGATAGATAGATAGATAGATGATAGATAGATAGATGATAGATAGATAGATAGATAGATAGATAGATAGATAGAGATAGATAGATAGATAGATGATAGATAGATAGATAGATGATAGATATAGATAGATAGATGAGATAGATAGATGATAGATAGATAGATAGATAGATAGATAGATAGATGATAGATAGATAGATAGATGATAGATAGATGATAGATAGATAGATAGATAGATAGATAGATAGATAGATAGATAGATAGATATAGATAGATATATGCTTATGGGGTCTGACCAGCAGTGCAACACTAGGGTGATAGCGGATAGCTTGATGATGATGTCAGCCCATTGTTCAACAGTGGTGTAAAAGGCAAATTCAATGCTAGGGATCTTTAGGAAAAGAATTGAAGATAAAAATGTTCATGTAGTAATGCCATTGTAGAAATCTATGGAGGAAATCAGTTTTCAGTGATAGACCTACTGTTTGCAGCCCTGAAGCCTGAACTGTTACGGGGGGCCCTTCGCAACCAGCAACCACTGTTATGTTCTTCAGTGGGGTTGTTCCATGACAGATCACCACAATTTTTATTTTTATTTAATTAATCAGTACATCTCAGATTTTGATGAAAATTGCAGTACTGGATTGTTTCACATGTCAAAGTCACTGGTGTGAATAAAAAAATACTCTGCCCTATAGTTTTCAAGTTTTTTGGGGGTGGGGTGGAAATTAGGGGAAATTAGGGAAATGTTATAGACATGCATGATGCACCTTTTAAAGCAAGATTTGTTCCTGGGGCTCCTCCAGGGTTATGGGCCCTGAAGCTTAACCTTCATTAGCTTCACGATAGATCCGCCCTTGTCAGATTTAGATACATTATCACATCAGTGAAAGCAAATGAAGCCGATGGATGGTGTTCCCCCTCAAGTAATACTGATTGCCCTTAGCTTCCATGAAGAAACAATCTTACATAATCTGTGAAAGATCACTTAAAGGGGACACTGCTTTATATAGGGGTAGACCAGGAGTGGGGAATCAAACTGTGGCTCTCTTGATTTTGTTGGACTCAAACTCCCATCAGCCCTAGCCAGTATGGCCAATGATCAGAGATGATGGGAACTGTAGTCCAACAAGATCCAGAGGGTTGCAGGTTCCCTATGCCCAGGCTTGACAAATCTATTTGCGTGGCGAGGTCCTGGGTCCCGCAGTTCCCTCAGAAATAAACACACAGGCATGAATATGTTAGGTTAATGGGATAAAATAGGCCACAACTTTATTGATTACAGATGTGAGCAGTTTGGCTTAGGCAATTGGGTGAAGCAAGACTATATCTTGACTCCTGCCCATATGCAGGAAGTCCTGAAGGGGTCAACCACTGATAGGGGGAGCCCTATGATATACATCAATTAAGAGCACCCCCAGGGTCACCGATGGAGTCATGGCATGGCCTATGCCCAGGCTTTAGACGGGAACCACACCCCCGGATCCCTTTAACGGGATACCCTTAATGTGGAGGGGCAGGCCAGAGGCAACAACTGCCCCTCCTGTGACAAGGCTTACCCAATGCCTAACCTTACAAAGTTGTGACAATTGCTATTAAGTAGGCGAAAGCCAAATGGCTGGTGCCAATTTGCCAAGTGGAAAAATTCCTACCCAGCCCCAAGAACCAGGCGACCGACATGAGTCATAGCAAGACCATAGTCAAGCAACACAAGAAAAGAAAAGAGGGTGGGCGGGCTGGGAGATCTGACGGAGGGGATGAATGGAGGCCGCCCCCAGCCATGCCAAGGTTTAAACAGCATGTAGCCATGCCCGTGGCTAACCCAATTGGTCAGCTAGGGGGCATTATGTGGCTGGGTGTCCTAATGACGTGGGCAGCATCCCTCTGACCACAGCAGGGTCACTGGGAGGTCCCGGATATCTTCCCGCAATGCAGCCGCCCCAAAAAGGACAGCCGTCTTCTGCCCTGGTTTACTTTGGCATATTTCTCCCATGATTCTTTCCCACTTCTGCAGTAATCAGTTGTTAAAATTTCCATACATCTATTTAAATGTTTATTTAAAAGTTCATTTCATCTCAAAAACACATTTTAAAATTTGTGATCTGATACAGTTAAAGGCTTGAAAACATGTGCCGAAGTGCAAAATCCAGTAGACAGGTAAGTTCCAATCTGCACACTAGTCTGACAAGTGTGGATCAGGCCAATTCAATTCCTGGTGGCATTTGTAAAGATTAGATCTGTGTGGCCAACCAAGGGCCATGGAGCACTGGCTGAATGAAGTTGCATTGGGGAATCCATTCAAAAAGAGGTTTGGACCTTAAGGTCATTCTCTACAGTCCTCTGTGCACATAAACATATGCAAATCAGCAATGCCCTCCCCCCTTTTTTATTCAGGAAGGGCAACCTTATCTGCCTTGATAACTGAAATGTGTGCAAATACTGAGAGGTACCACAAAGACTATGGAAGCAGCTGAGTTAGGATATCCCAAACAATAAATCAAAGCCGCATTATTTAGTTGAACGCCAGAGATGAAACACCTAGAGCAGCATGCATATTTTTGTTGATTTAAAGTCCTCAATGAGCTTGAAATATCATCATGCTCTGAAATGAAATCTGATAGGATTGAATAGGAAAAAGATCAGAAAGGAGGCCTTGCCCCAGCTAATCTAACGCTCAGCAGCATGAAACAATTTAGAGCAAATAGCCTGTCGCTATTCTGCACCACATCTTATGCCCTTAAGATGAAATGAAATACGATCCAGAAGATAATGACTGAATAAACAAATAAAAAAAAAATCTTCCAATGGGGAGAGTGGGAGGTATATGGCTTGGAACATTGCTAATGGCTGACTTCGCTGCAATACACCAGGGAGCCGAGGTTGAATAAAATATGTTTAGCCTGGATCCGAACTGCCAGCCTCCACCCTTTGATTAAAAATAAAAACCGTTGTATCATGACATTCAGCTTCCTCAAACCTACAGCCCTGATGAAAAAGCTTTTTATAGAGCGCTACACTGCATTACATTCCAGACATAATGGGTTATGCCTAGTTTTCTCCTATGTAAATGGGTGTTGTAAATGATTGTTTGCATGCAGCTTGATATCCCTTATGAAATATTATGGAGAAATAAATAAAAGATGAAAGCTGCAAAATATATTGCTTAGCCAATACTAGACATTGGATTCTCTAATGAAAAAGTGCTGAATCATTATCTGGGAGCTGACATAATTTCAGATTCATAACTTCTGCAATTTTATGCTTATAGCCCACGAGGAAGGACCAGCCACTACATTGCTTTTACAATGGAAAAGAATAGAGTTCACGGTAACTGCTTCTGAAAACCACATGGTAAAAACACTGGCTGCCCCTTTTTGATGGACTAGTGTAAAAGTACTGAAATAAAATTGAAACTTATTGTAAAAAACATTGTGAGTTATGTTATTCACCTTAATTGAATATCTGTCTGGAGGTGGTTGGAGGATGGATGGCGGCTAACAGATTGAGGTTGAATCCTGACAAGACAGAAGTACTGTTTTGGGGGGACAGGAGATGGGCAGGTGTGGAGGACTCCCTGGTCCTGAATGGGGTAACTGTGCCCCTGAAGGACCAGGTGCGCAGCCTGGAAGTCATTTTGGACTCACAGCTGTCTGCGGAGGAGTAGGTCAATTCTGCGTCCAGGGCAGCTGTTTACCAGCTCCATCTGCTACGCAGGCTGAGTCCCTACCTGCCTGCAGACTGTCTCACCGGAGTGGTGCATGCTCTAGTTATCTCTCGCTTGGATTACTGCAATGCGCTCTATGTGGGGCTACCTTTGAAGGTGACCCAGAAACTACAACTAATCCAGAATGTGGCAGCTAGACTGGTGACTGGGAGCGGCCACCGAGACCACATAACACCAGTCTTGAAAGATCTACATTGGCTCCCAGTATATTTCTGAACACAGTTCAAAGTGTTGGTGCTGACCTTTAAAGCCCTAAACAGCCTCGGTCCAGTATACCTGAAGGAGCATCTCCAACCCCATCATTTTGCCCAGACACTGAGGTCCAGTGATGAGGGCCTTCTGGCTGTTCCCTTGCTGCAAGAAGCCAAGTTACAGGGAACCAGGCAGAGGGCCTTCTCGGTAGTGGCGCCCGCCCTGTGGAACACCCTCTCACCAGATGTCAAAGAGAAAAACAACTGCCAGACTTTTAGAAGACATCTGAAGGCAGCCCTGTTTAGGGAAGGTTTCAATGTTTAACAGACGATTGCATTTTAATATTTTGTTGAAAGCCGCCCAGAGTGGCTGGGGTAACCCAGCCAGATGGGTGGGGTATAAATAAATTATTATTATTATTATTATTATTATTATTATTATTATTATTATTGTTGTTGTTGTTGTTGTTGTTGTTGTTGTTATTATTATTATTGTTATTGTTATTATTATTATTATTATTAATCTGGTGCTAAAATCCAGATACAACAATCACCCACCTTTTATCAGATTTTGAACTATAATCTTCATACTGTGTTGGGAACAGAGCAGGAAATGTAGATGGAGAGGGAGGGGGAAACATGACTTTAGAGGACATACATTACAACCGTCAGCTAATTGTTAATTGAATTCCACTAAAACCCAGTATCTGCAGTGATTAATGTGCTCTTAACAATAGAAAAGAATGAGTCATTCCAGAGGAGGAAAGGGTTGATTAACAATACAATTAATCTTTCCATTTGAGTGGAGTTTTTGCTGCATATTTCTCCCTCTCTTCAGGAGCAGAGACAGATCGTTCCAAACGTCACTCAAACCAGATCTCTATTCTGACTCAGTATTGATTATTTTGACCTAACATTCTCCTCATTTTTTAAGCTTTCGTATGAAAGTCCAATTACCACTGACAGCTGGAGCTTTATCTTTAATCATTTTTACTAGGCACCGCAGCTAGCTTGTCTAAGCTGCCGACCATGTACACTTTTAGTCTAAAGCATCATCTTGTTTCCCCCACAAGAACAATTGAACATTGTCAATTAAGGGCTGTGTCTTAGGCAAATGGTGAAAAATCTTTCAATTGCCGCACTGTCAACATGGAACGCTAAAGGCTTGTTTGCTTCACCGATGGCTTTTCACAGTCTGTGGAGCTCTGCGTGTGCAGGGGATCTCTTTTCTTTCAAAGGGCAGGGGAAAGCAGGTATCTGGAAACTCTTCTCTCCATGCTGGGTTTCCCTTCTTGGAAGCAAGTAGGAAGAACATGCACAGCCAGGGTGGTAGATCATATCTAGGTTTCTATCAAAAGAGTAAAGGATTGGAGTCAAACAACTTAATGACATGAAACCCACTAGAAACAACAAGATCATAAACATAGAAAGAGAGAAAGATCATAGAACTTTAGGGTTGGAAGGGACCCTGAGGCACATCTAGTCCAACCCCTGCAACGCAGCTGTCCCATGCAGGGATTGAACCTGCAACCTTTGTGTTATCAGCACCATGCTCTAACCAGTTGTTGTTTGGTCGTTTAGTCGTGTCCAACTCTTTGTGACCCCATGGACCAGAGCACGCCAGGCACTCCTGTCTTCCACTGCCTCCTGCAGTTTGGTCAAACTCATGTTCGTAACTTTGAGAACGCTGTCCAACCATCTCGTCCTCTGTTGTCCCCTTCTCCTTGTGCCCTCCATCTTTCCCAACACCAGGGTCTTTTCCAAGGAGTCTTCTCTTCTCATGAGGTGGCCAAAGTATTGGAGCCTCAGCTTCAGGATCTGACCTTCCAGTGAGCGCTCAGGGCTGATTTCCTGAAGAATGGATACATTTGATCTTCTTGCAGTCCATGGGACTCTCAAGAGTCTCCTCCAGCACCATAATTCAAAAGCATCAATTCTTCGGCGATCAGCCTTCTTTATGGTCCAGCTCTCACTTCCATACATCACTACTGGGAAAACCATGGCTTTAACTATACGGACCTTTGTTGGCAAGGTGATGTCTCTGCTTTTTAAGATGCTGTCTATATAACCAGTTAACTGTAGGCAATTAGCAATCCCTTGTGTACGAATGCTGGTGATGGTTGGGATGGTGGAGTTAATTTGCTGTATTTGCTAGTTTACATGCAAGTAGTACACAAGCTCTTCATCTTCATTTCTGAAATAGAAATCATTCCCCCATAGGTTTTCAGGGTTTCATTCCAGAGATCTGTGCTACAATTTATATTTCCCAGTATAGTCAAATAGATGAGCCAATAATGGCTTCTCCCACCTAATTCTTCACCATTTTTATCATTCACATTCCTCCCCACCTGAACAAAGCCAACTGCAGGTTGATGGGGCTGTTGACATTGTGCTTCTCCTTGTGGCAGGGGATAGGGTGCCATTTTAAGTTCCCAGTATGACCCAGATGGACACTATATATTGGGAGGGGTGCTGCTGCTTTGGGCAGTTAAACAGAGGGACTGCCTTGCTCCATATATATCTGCCCAAACATTATGTTCAGCTGAAGAGATACTATTAAGGGTGCCACATGATGTTTGCCTTGCTTCTATAACAAATAGGGTATTCAGGTGTGTCTGCACCTAGGTTGTGGAACTCCTTGTCCATTCATATTGAGGAAGAACTATCAGTACCTTGCTTCAAATGGTTGCTTAAGACCCTTCAGTTTAATACAGACCTTTCATGATGTACAGCTCAACCTACAACTAATTATGCATCACTTTTCAGAGGTTAACTACTTTTATGCTATGTGCTATGGATGTGCTATGCTAACTGCCTTGATGCTTATTCTGCAGTATATAAATTTATAGCATAACATAACATAACATAGAAACACAGAATCGTAGGGTTGGGAGGGAGCCCAAGGAATGTCAATAAATGTAAAAGATGGCTCTAAGCCATGTGGTACCCATGGGAGTGTCGGAAAACAGAATCCCAGGGCAGATGCCAGTGAAGGCTGCTGCCAGCCCTCCACCAGCAATCCTGCCCATTATGGTACCTGGGAAAGCGAGGGGTGGATGAAGAATTGGGTGGTAGAAACATTCCCCTCCCCACCACCAGCTTCTGTGGCACTGGAAAATGAAAAGATGCAGCACATCTTTCTGACAACTCTGACTTTCCCAGGGAATCTACATCTTCCTCCCAGTATTTGCTTTCCTGCATTTTAAAGCACACTAAGCTTGATCAGTAAAACTTACAACTCTTTGGAGGTAACAATTTCCTTGGTACTATGATGCATTCATTTGTAAAGACTTGGTCCCTACCCCAAGGTACAGCATCAGCAGCTGATTTAATGAGGTACTGAGTATGGAGAAGAATCTTAAGATGTGGCGAGGGAAGGTTTGGTGGAAACGACATAAGTCCTGGAAGGGGGAGCCCTGGGGAAATGAGCTAGAAATGGAAATCATGAATATACCAGCCTTTCCAGTTGTTGGTGATGTGCAGTTGTTTAATTACACGCTTTTTCTTTGATAGTTGCTTTCCCCCCAAACAACAGCAGCGTTATAACATGGTGCCATGAAGCATGGCAGAAAGAAAGTGGCTTTTTAGGGAGCGATATTTATGCCTTTAGTGCTGTAAAGTATCATTTTCAGAAGCTGGTACTTCTAGAAATGAAACATGTGACCACTCTCAGGAGCTTGTAAAAATGTTGCAGAAATATATTGGCCTTGGCTCATGGGCTGGCAGAAGAAGCTCAAAGGAATCTAGTTAAAGTGTTATAGCAACATTTTCCTTCCAGGCTTTATAGGAACAATAAGTTTCTTCTCTCTATTTAGATCGTGTAGTTATTGGATGCCTGCATTCACTCATCTACTGTTTCAAATAAAAGAGTTGGACATCACATGTGTGGCACAGTCCAACCAACAAGTAATGCTGTATAAACTGAAGTAGCCATTAAATACAATTTCTAGCTTCAGTCACTGAGGATCAGTGAACTTATTCTTTCCTAAGATATAATGGTGTGTGTGTGCGTGCGCAATTATTTAAAAATAAAACAAGGAAAAGAATACAGGACAAAGTGTTCTGACACTGGCGGAGCCAGGGCTTCAAATACAGAGCTCACATATTAGACAGAGAGATGCAATCTCTTTGGTAAAGGTCTGTAGCTCAGTTGTAGATGTGTCTCCGAGTGGGGCTGGGAGAGATTCCTGTCTGAAACCCAGAAGAGTTGCTGACAGTACTGCACAAGATGTCTCAATGGTCTGACTCAGTGTAAGACAGCTTCCCATGGACCACAGAATCCCATTTCACAGAGCATCAGATTGTCATCTTAGAGCAATAAAATCATCTCATCAGCTAAAAACAGCATAAACTAAAATACCTAGTCATGTTATTGAAAAGTAGAGTTTTATGTTTTATTGTATAGGTATTGCTGTGCAACACCCTGAAATTTTATGATTTGGTGGTACTTTTATAAATGAATTGAATTAAAAATATAATGCTGACCCCAGGCATACTTCCCTAAATTCTTTTCTGGCTTGGATTTTAATTGCTTACAGACTACCACTATTTTGTGGTGGGATTCAATCACTTACTGGAAAATCCAGGATGCATAATAAAAGTTGATTTGGCATCCTTGTGCAACAAACTCACTTCGCTTAAAAATATTTGAAGTTATACCTGAAGTAGACCAGCCCTACAACAGTTTTCCTCTACTTGAGATTATAGTCAAAGTCTGTGGAAATTTCCCTCTCCACACTTCCACCCACTCCTTTCCTTGTCTGCAGAGATAAGAATGCAAAAACAATCTTCACTCTCTCTTCCCCTCTCCCTGTGCTTGGAATGCTCCTTTAGCAAGGTGAGAGAGGTATTTCCCAGCATCTGTGGCACCTGGGAATGTGTTGTAATTAGGGAGGGGGTAGACTGATAGAGTGCTGAAACAGTAGCTGTCAAGGGATGTTGGCTGCTTGGATTGGCCCCCTACCTCCTAACCTGGGACATGCAAATTGTGAATTCTAATACTGGAAATCCAGATAAATCTGGTAGCATTATTGGGTTTGGTGGGCCTCTGCTGGCCTTGATGCTGCTGCTAGCGATGGCTACAGGATTTGTAGGTAGAGATTCAATAATATTTTCAGGGACACAACAGAACCCAATGAGGCTCCGAGTCAGACTGTTGTCTGGCTGTGGTGAAAAATAACTTGTTTTGCTGAGTCCAGTTCTGAATGAACAAAGAAACAGTGGGGTAGGTTTCTCATTGGCAGTGAGGAGCCTCCATTCAGTTGCTTCCATAATTCAGCTGCTGCAGTGTTCAAATTGGCCTTTTGACTGTTTCATGGGAAGAAAGAACCCACAGCATTTTCATCGTAACCTTCAGAGACTGATGTGAACAAGGCCCGTTTTTCCCCAGATGGCAGCCTCTGAGTCACTCCTTAGGTACATTACAAAAACTTGGGTCATAAAATGTACTGCACTATAACATCAAATGTACTCACAATTTTTTACTTCATAGATATTTATTGGGCATTTCTGCCACCAGCTATTTCTTGCTGTGGAATGGGCCTCTGTCTGGTTCCTGATATAGCACACCGGCAAATGATTTTTTCCCCTCAGAATATGCAAGCACACATTTTAAAGAGTGTCAGTTCAGTTGATCATCTTGAACTTCATTGATTAAACGAAAGCGGCCTCACCATTTCCTTTTCCTCCATTAACAGAGGCATATGATGGACCTGGCCAAGAAAATGTGTAAGGTGACAGTTAAGGCACACATGTCAGGTACTCTCGCTGGCTTGCATCTTTCTGGGATAAAAAGAAATGTGCAGGTATAGGCTGATAAGCTGGCAAAAAAAATAGGAAAATGCATGTAGAGAAACAAAAGCTTCTACCAGGGTTTGAAATATATTTCACTGACATGCTCTGCTTTACTTTTCCTCATCTTAATGAAATGCTAAAGGTTTATAGGAGAAACATTAATTCAAGTTTTATGGAGATGCTTAGGAAGCATTCTTTGTACAGCAGAGTGCACGTTAATAGAAGTGTTAGATTTATAGTTCACTTCAAATGAATATTGTAGGCACTGAAGCCTATTAGTCAGTTTCACTAGCTGCAATCCATAGCCCAAGCAATCCATAGATATGCCTTGGCCAAACCTCCTTACATCTGTAATCAATAAAGTTGTGGCCTGTTCCAACCCAATACCAATCTCCTGTGTTTATTTCTATGGTTTACCCCTCAATGCGCTGCAGACATCATCATCATCATCATCATCATCATCATCATTATTATTATTATTTATACCCCACCCATCTGGCTGGGCCTCCCCAGCCACTCTGGGCGGCTTCCATAAAAACCAAAAATACAGTAAAATATCACACGTTAAAAACTTCCCTGAACAGGGCTGCCTTAAGATGTCTTCTGAATGTCAGGTAGTTGTTTATCGCTTTGACATCTGCTGGAAGGGCGTTCCACAGGGCGGGCACCACTACCGAGAAGGCCCTCTGCCTGGTTTCCTGTAGCTTTGCTTCTCACAATGAGGGAACCGCCAGAAGGCCCTCGGCGCTGGACCTCAGCGTCCGGGCAGAATGATGGCGGTGGAGACCTGTGATGGCAAACAAATCATCTAGTCATTATAAGATGATCTCAGACCACCTCCAAAGATTGCCTTGGGGGTTGTAGTGATTGGTACCAGCCCAGCCATATTCTAATTTTCTTCTCCCACCCTACCAAATTACAAGAGAGGAATGGGGAGAGCCAAGAGCAGTTAAAGCAGAAGGCAGCTTCTAAATATTGTCTGGCCCAGGGGCACCGCATGGCAGGCATAGGCAAACTCGGCCCTCCAGATGTTTTAGGACTACAATCCCATCATCCCTGACTACTGGTCCTGTTAGCTAGGGATGATGGTCCCAAAACATCTGGAGGGCCGAGTTTGCCTATGCCTGCTGTATGGAAAAAAGAACTTTGCTGCGGCCATATTTTCCCCATATACTGTCACAGGAAGATAAAAAGCTGTCTTATACTGATCCAGAACATTGGTCCATCTAGCTCAGTGTCATCTATGCTGATTGACAGTGGCTCCCCAGAATTTCAGAGAGGGAGTATGCAAAGCAAAAGCTCTTCCCATGACCATTCAAGGGGATGGCATGTTAACAGCCTGTCACTAGCAGGGGAATTCATGGTCCCATTTCCAATGCAGTCCCAGTGGAAGTCAGGTTTTCTAGTCACAATACTACACTATAAGCACTTGAAGAAGTGAGAAATTTGATTTATATCTATGTTGCCACGCACACAGGAGGTGTGGATCAGGTCAATTCATTCTGAAATATGGAGTGAATGACTTCCTCAAGGATTGCTACTTAAAAGAGAGACTGGCCTCTTTTAGAATTTTCAGTTGCCAGGAGAGCAGCGTTGGAGCAGGCTGGCTATTGAGACTGGCAGCCAATAAATATGATGCTGCTTTTTTGCACTTCATGAAATCTGATAGCCGAAAGCATGTTGCCAGGTCAAATGATATCGCTTTGGTTTATGCAATTAGATTATCTATATATGTTACAATAAAATAAAAAACAGAAGTGAAATGTTCCCATTCCATCTGTTTATATATGTAAAGAAAAAGGAAGTTAAAAGTTTCCGTTCAATCTGTTTCATCAAACAAAATATAGCACTGCATGACACAGTGTGAGTAAACTACTCAGCTCTCTCCCTATGCATATATTTTAGCATACAATTCTAAGCTCTATAGACTCCTAGCAATTACTCAGTGTTAAAGGTTGGGGCCTTGGCAGCTCAAATGCAATTCTATATATTCTATATGTGCTCTCTCACTCATGATTTCACGTAGACCAAGAAGCTCTAGAGAACACCACAGTTTCCCTTCTGATGTGGTATTTTCCATTTGCTTCAAAAAAAAAAAAAAAAAGGGGGGGGAGCATCTTCATGTATATAAAAGCACATATTAAGTGTCTCTTGGAGGTTCAGAAGTATCTTGTTGTTTTTTATTTAAAAATGCCCTCATTATAGCCTTGCCCAGTTTCAGAGATGTTCAGAGCTGCACTCAAATGCTGAGCTCCAAAATCACAGTCCAGATTCTTTACTACAGGAAAGCATTCATAGGGACTTCCCTTTCTCCTTTAGCAGCACTATCCTATGCATAGTTACTCAGAAGTAACGCTTATCGAAATCAGTGAGGCATATTCCCAAATAACCACGTGATGAATTACAGCCTAAGTGAGAGAAAACACTTTGCACAGGTGCATGAAAAGTGCCTGTGTGCATGTCAGGATTCTAATCCCTTTGGAAAAAGTAAAAAAATGGTGCCCCAGGCTCTTGAACTTTATAACAAAATTCTGTTTCTGTTTCCATAGCTTTTGAGCTTTTTATGGTGTGTGTGTGTGTGTGTGTGTGTGTGTGTGTGTGTGTGTGTGTGCAGCGATCGACCAGTAGATCTCGATCGACCTGTTGGACAGCCCTGTTGTAGAGCATATAATGGGAAATAAATCCCCATGTTTTGGAAGAATTAAGGTTGATGTTCATGGACCTCTCACCTGATATCTAGTTGATTGTTCTGCTTACCAAGAGGTAGAGAGAGAGGGCAGAAGCAGCAGGTAGTGCAGTGCAAGGCAGATGCACCAATGGGGCAGTTGGCTTGGCTTGGCTGGTGCATTTGCACCATGCAAACATCATTGCCTCCTTGACTCTTTAAAGATAAAGGGACCCCTGACCATTAGGTCCAGTCGTGGCCAACTCTGGGGTTGCAGCACTCATCTCGCTTTATTGGCTGAGAGGGCCGGCGTACAGCTTCTGGGTCATGTGGCCAGCATGACTAAGCCGCTTCTGGCGAACCAGAGCAGTGCATGGAAATGCCGTTTACCTTCCCACCAGAGCGGTACCTATTTATCTACTTGCACTTTGACGTGCTTTTGAACTGCTAGGTTGGTAGGAGCTGGGACCGAGCAATGGGAGCTCACCCTGTCGTGGGGATTTGAACTGCCAACCTTCTGATCGGCAAGTCCTAGGCTCTGTGGTTTAGCCCACAGCGCCACCCGCGTCCCACCCTTGACTCTTTACCTTCTGGTAAACAATATGTATGTAATTGACCAAAGGTCAAATGAGCTCCACTTCCCACCATACCTTTTGCTACTGCTTGCGGCATAAGTCCAACCTGTGCCAATTCTGAACCATGTAGGTCTACAGGATGGCTTATTTGACCGTGGTGTGAAATACATGTTTTTAATATGTCACTGCTGGAAATCAGCATGGATTTTCTGATTAAGAATATAAGTTAACTTTGCTTCTTTTTCTGCAGGCAACCTATATAACATTTGTATCGGTCCTATTCTTTCCTACTTTTGTCCAGCTTTCCCAGCTTTCCCTTGCAATTATTACCCAGTTTCTCTCCCCACTTCCTCTTTGACTCTCAATACATTTCTATTTTCTGGAATTAGAATACATTCATGCAGCACTAATCATCACCACATCTAAGGACGCAACATTTGCTCAGGTATAACGAGTATCACAGAAGCAAAATTCATTAATTCTCCTGGGTGCAGCTATTCCAGTGACATTATTTGACCACTGGTGTTTTAAATAAAGGCATGGGCTCCAATCTGGTTCCAGTGTAACTCCTCTGAAATTATCTGAGCAACTCAAGAGAGTCGTTTTGGGCCACTCCACTTTGTTTCATGGTGTTTTAACGGTGGTCCGTCTCACCAGCGTTCAGAATAAAATAATTATTTTTCGGGAAATTGCTTTGGAGCCATACCCTTATCAACACATTACAGATAGCTAACTAACCATTGCCTCAGTTGTTTGACAAATTAATCAAGTAAATCTTGCCTTGCTGCGCTTTTCTGAAATCTATAAAAGATAATGGACGGAAAAAACGGACAAGATGTTAGATTTCATTTAACTTCTGGTTTATTGCCTACTTCACAAGAGAATGTAAATAAAAACCCATTCTCCAAGCTATCATATTTCCCATAAAATGGTCACAATCTGCTGATGCAGGAGCTATTCTCTACAGTTCCTTGCATGCATATTTTACCAAATGGCGAAGATCAGTATGCCCAACAAGTATTACAACAGCCAACGTAAATAAATTACCATGTCAGGAGTTCCAAGTGGTCGAGAAGTGGTGGGCACAAAGATGATGCTGTTTCATTTTATGAGTGCATGCAAAGGCAGAGGTGATAAATTATCCTTATTGGGTTTGCTTACAGGAAGCATCATTCTCCTGGAGTACCACTTTGAACAGTGTACTAATCACTTGGAAATGTACTGGGAAAAGAACGCAGAAAGGACAAACCACACTATAGAGCCTTCTGGGTGACAGCAGTTAAGTGTTCTCTATATGGAGACGTCAAAGAATTCTTGTAAAAACAGAAATTGCTGACATTGGCTTACTTACCCCATGTCTGGAACAGAAATCAATCCAATGTATCTGATTGGTATTTGCTGTTATTGTTGTGTTAGTCTGCAATTGATTTTCAATTGATAAGGTTTTCCCCTCCACTTTGCACCCTACTTTCTTTGCATTGAAATGAATAGGGCAGAATAACGTAATTCCAACATAGTTAACATAATGCACAGAATTAATTAGGTTAGTTCGTAATTTCACCACAGCAGACAGTGAAACAAATAATACAGTTTTGGGCGGAAAATGATCGGCAGCAGAATGGAGACGTGACGTTCCATATGGTGGAATGTTGCCTTCCAGAATCTTATTCCAATGATATTATCCTTCTTGAAGATTAAGCAGTAAAAGTTTAAGTAATTATTGTATGCCTGGGAAGCAGGACAACAACTACTTTTTAGGAGACATCAGTCACTTCTCAATGTCCAACACAGTTTTGCACTGCCTTAGGAGTTCCAATGGACCAAATCCAAGTCCATTTGGATATCACAGAAGCGGGTGGGAAGACATTCTACCCCTTTCTGAGCTGTGAAAGAGATAAGCAATATTTATTGAGTCATTTACTGAGTCAATATTGATTTCTTGAATATACTTTAAGTACCTCCTTTTGACACTAACAAGGGGCCCAAAGCAGTTTGCAACAGTACTAATATAGCTGATGAAGTATCTCAGATCTAAGCATCAAAGCATCACAGATACAGTAATAAAAAAGTAAAAAAAGTTAAATCTTATTGGAAACTCTGCTTTCCCTTCTAATCCAAATGCAGGTAGTTGTGTTTTGTGATCTATACTTTTTTTTAAAGCCTCTCTCCACCAGTTCCAATGGGACTCCTTATTAACACTGTCATTTTTGTGTATCAGGTACCTGATCACAGTCGGAAACTCTTTATCGCCCTTGTTTATCACTTCCTTTCGTCTAGAGGAATAGTCAAGAGCACTATTGTTAAATGTGTTGGGCCGCTGTGGGGATTGACTGCCTAGGCAAACAACACTTTGATCTCTATTCAAGTGCTTTGCTAGCAATCAAAATAAGTAGATCAGGCTTTGGACAAGACTTGAAATCAGGATAAATACTGCTGAGGATAACAACTAAGAGAAGCCTCACTAAAATATTGCATCTCTTAAGTGGGAATACTCCTTTCCTCTGATCTAAAATAAGCAAGTATGGCAGATACAAAAGTCATTAATAAGCTCTCTCTCTCTCTCTCTCTCTCTCTCTCTCTCTCTCTCTCTCTCTGTGTGTGTGTGTGTGCGCGTGCACACACACACACACACACACAACACCACCATAACCCTCTCACATTTCTTTAGTAAGTACAGGCATTTTTTATTCGATGATAAAGAGAGCCCGTAGAACTGAATGGCAAAAGGTTGCCGCAAACTGTCAAGATTATCTACTCAGAAGGGCTCTTTAACTGCACTAATTGTTTAACTTCTCATGAGCAGTTGTGATGCCGGGCACCTTAGCACAGGCGAGGCCTGCACTCTGGCCTTCAATTCTCAGTACTAATGGATTGCAGCAGGTTCTGTAGCACACCACTGAAATGCAGCAAGCTAGTTTAATATGCAGCTGATATCGCTGACACAATTCAGAAAGAAAATGGCATATTTGCAAATGGCTTTTTCTTTGCCCCTTCCCGCACTTGCAAATTGACATCCCATTATCAAGGATTCGAAAGTTTACAGCTGTGAGAAATTGTTGACCTTCAAGTTGGGGCCGGTTTTTCGACGTGGGGCGGGGAGGGATGTGTGCATATATACAGGACTTGCTTCAAATGCGTAAAGATGAAAGAGCCGCCTGCATAAAATGAGATAGCATCTTAATTAATAAGTGCATTAATAAGCAAAAACATATGGTCAGCTGCATTAATGTTCTGTGTTAGCAGAAGGAGGTTGGCCAAAGTCACAAATCTCTAAACAATGCTAATGAGTTCTTGTGCATGCTCACACACACACATGCAAACACACCAAAAAGGGGGGGGGGGGAGGAAAAAGTCAGTGAGTTTTGGGAAACATTTTATCCTCCTGGGAATTTCTATTTCAGCAAAACAAGGAACCAGCTAAGGAAGGCATAAAAAACATGCAGATAGGCCCTATGCTGAACAGCATTGGCATCATTTTTCTGGCAGGCTGCTGTGCCTTAAACAAATGGATGACAGGTAGGAAGACAACAGGTACAGCACATCTATGCTAGGACAATCTTCACCTAATCAATTTATGAGACAGACTAGCATGCAGCTGCTGTAAGGACAGAAGTCTTGTAAGAAAAAGAAAATAGTTTTCTGTGGAATCACATTTTAGTTTACCTTGTCTCTAACACATTATTTGCAGTTTCTTGTTTGTAGGCATCCACACAGAAAATGAGTAACACAACTATGCACATACACTCACACCCACACCCACACCCACGCATGCACACACATATTTTCCATCTGTATTGGTCTGGTTCACACATGCCTATACATAGATTGATTGGTCTATACTTGCTGACTGCACAGTTTTTATATGGAGGCAGCAGTAGTGTGAACCATGTTCTGCATTCAAGGGAGTCTGCAGAAAAATTCACTGCAGGGAACAAGATAGACATATTCTTCCAACAGTGGCAGACCCAGTTTGGCAAGATGTCGTTTTCTGTAGCATACTTAGAGTAACAGTTAATAGTGTTGGCCTACGCTTCCCATTGGAGCTGACCTAGACCCTGCAATCCTTATCTGAGGTGCCTCTTCGTGTTCCTCCTCCGTGAGAGGTCTGGAGGGTGGCAACATAAGAATGAGTCTTTTCTATGGTGACTTCCCACTTGTGAAATGCTCTCCCCAGGAAAGCTCACCTGGTGCCTTCCTTACATACGTATATTTAGGCACAAGGCAAAAATATTCCTCTTCTCCCAGGCCTCAGGCAAACTATGGCCTTTTAAACTGTATGTGTATGGTTTTGTTTTAGTCTGTCACTACGGTATTTTTTTATATATATTGAAAACCACCCTCGGATCCTTGGATGGTTAGTAGAGAAATTAAATAAATAAATAATAATAGCATTATAAATATTTCATGGGTGAAAGTAAGATTGGGGCCAATTCCCACCAATTTTTTAGTCCATCTTCAATACTTAAAGTGTGCGGAGGGGCTGATGACAGACTGATAGCCCAAGGGCCAGAACCAACCTGATAGACCAGCTTGGCAGTCTTTCTTCTGAAACCCTGTCCTTCTTCTCAGCGCTGCCAATCCCAGGTAGACACCATTTTTAAGTGTAGCAATCCAAACTGGGCCACAAAAGTGCTTTGGGTACTGATGCTTTGACAGGCAGCTGAAGTTGGGGGCGCGCGCAAAGCATTTCAAGCATTGGAGGAGGTCAAAGGATTATTGAGTGGGTGCTCCCAATTGCCTCTGATTTCCTCCAGTGTTCGTCAACACAGCAGCACTCAACCCATTTCCTTTCACCAGTTTCTTGGCAAGCCGGGGAGGAGATCATGAAGGAGGTGATCAAATTGCTTTCTGATCTCCAATGCTTGCCATGCTCCACCCTCCCCAGGGGGTGATTCACAAAGGCTTCATTGGAAGCTGCCTCTTCAGTGATCTTGAAGTGATTTTGAAGCAGTTCCTGAAGGAGAAGCTGTTCCCCAGTCCTCAGAACTTGGGGTGGGTAGCTCTCTGTCACTCTCCCTGTCCCTCCATGTGGAGACAAGCTGATCAGGAGACAGCTGAACAGCTGAGTTGGGTGGCTCAATGTCAACTCTGTCCCTGCCAATTTTAGCTTTGGGCCCAACCTGGGAAGATAAGTCATGAGAGAACGAGGCTATTAGGCTGGGGGGGGGGGTCCTCACCCCTGGCTTAAAGGATCCAGTTGTGGGTTGGAAGAAAAATGAAGCTCAGGCATGTGAGACCAGTTCACAGTCCTTTATCTGAGAAAATGGCATTTTTCTTTGCAACTTCAAGGATTTGGTGAGAGCAGCTAGAAGATACGATTTTTCAGTCACACATCTCTTGCTCCTTTAGGTTGCAGATCTTCCCAGTCATGCAGCTTCTGTGTAGGTGGGTGGATCAGTGATCAAGGCATGATAAGGTCTCGGAGGGAAGTGAGCCCATTACAAATTGAGCCTGGACCTCAAAGGAGTCTGTTCCCTTCATAATCTGTGGGCAAAGTAAACCCTTATATTCACCTTCCCCTGTTCCATGATCAGCAGTTAGAAGTCTATCCAATTTGTGTGCTGGGCCCTTTCAGAAAGGCCACTGAGACCTTTTTACTTAGGCAGCCCTTTAAAGCATAGTCTTCTGGGAAATGGCTGTGCAATATTTAACCTTTCCTGATAATCAGGATGTCTGATAATTGGATTGTCAATGCCTTCATTGTAATATTTATTGTAATTTCCCCTTTATTATGTGATGAGTAGCTTTGAGGATATTTTGGAAAATATGCAGCATATATCACTCAGAGATCCAGAACAAACTTGTCTGAAGTGCTGTGTGATGCTTCAAAAATAATCAGGAGGAGTCTGGTGATGTGAAAAGGAGGGGTTTAATGAATTAAAGGTGGGTGAACACAGAAGAGCATGAAAACGCAAAGCAGGAAAGTATTGTTTTCTACCTGAAAGGTCATGAACTTTGGATGTGTGGAAATACACTTAAGAAATATTATCTCTATAAGAGAGGCCTTGGATAGATATCACAGGTGTTCTGTGTAGCAATCATCACTCACCCTGCCAGAGATTCCAGGAAAAGAGAGTCATATCCTGATTATGTTGGGTTTACTTTAATCCAAGCATTTAATATCTGCTCAGTGAGCCTGTTGTGAAAATGGACCACATCAAGTAGAAGAGACCAGCATGTGTCAAATACCTCTGACAGTTCACCTTCCACAATTCTTTTCTTGGTAGAGAAGGAAAGTCTGTCTGAAAAATGGGAAAAGATGCCCGATTACTGGGCCATGCGGGTCAGTGGTGAGCAGACATTAATTAGGCCTGGGTCCATCTACAGATTCAGAGCTGGCAGAAAAAGTTCCATTAAGCTTTAAATTGTTAGTGCCAAAAGATGTTTCTAAAATGCCATCAATATGTTTAAATTGCCAATTGTATATTTTACAGACACTACATGTATTTAAGATAAAAAACATTGCTGGCATATAAAGCTGTAATAGTTATAGCGAAACAAAAATGGTCTTTGAGTCATTACAGATAAAAATGCCAAAGCCCCTGAGTTACTGTGTGCTGCAGATAAGCCTCAAACTACACTTTTGTCACATAAATAAGAAACAAGGACTGATTTCAGATGTTGCAACTTGTCAGAAGTGGAGGAGGAGGCATCAGCGGCTCACGCTTTCTGTTTTTGTCCTTCAGTAACATCCAAAGTGGAAGTTCACACAACTCCTTTGTAGTGAGAGGGAGGGGCTGCAGATGCATGCTGGACCAGTGGGTGCATTTTATCGTCAAGGAAACACATGGATCTCTGCTCCAGATATTACAGAAGAGTCACTTGTGTCTCTACTCCCACAACCTGTAGAGACATCTCAGGAATAGTGATGTGCGATCTTTCCCTACCCAAGCTCAGATTAGTCTCTTGAAAACCCCAAATTATTTCCCCCAAATGAATCAAACAGCTCAATTCTTTCAGACTCCACCACACCCCTGATGACATCAGAGGTAGCATTGCATGGTGTATTTCCTTGGACATCTGACACAACTCCAACTATTCAAGCAGCTACCTTCTTGTCTCCAGTCATGGCTTTGTCTCCACTCAATGTTCTGGTACACAGTAATGGCTACATGCCAAATACAAAGCACATTGGGGAATGAAGTTCCAGATGCTACTGATGTGGGGCCAAAGGTACTAGAAAACTTCATTTCCTAGCACTACTTTCATCTGGCATGTAGTCGTCACAAGCTGTGCCCAGAAATGTCTGAAACCATAGAAATAATGTGCTCTCAAATTCCTAGACAGGAAATCAACCCCGTCCGCATCTAGACAGTCAATTCATTTCCCTTCCAGCTCTTCTTATTACAAGAAACATTTCACAGCTGAAAGGGAGCAATCTCCAGTAAGCACATGTTTCAATTAATGTCCCTTTCCAGCATCATAAATGGCAATTGGTCAGCAAAGGAGAATACAGCATGGGAGTCACGAAGAAAGGAGTAGGCACTTAATTTGTTGGTCCAAAAATGTCAAGCTGTCTCATTCAAGATGTGCCACTGAATTCTCTTTTGATAATGGCTAATGAAAATGTTATCCTGCTTCCTGTTAGCTGCAGATACAGAAATTAGTCAAGCTTTCCTTATTCAAATGAGACTTAATCTTATTCTTTCCACCACCTGTCCCCGATACTTTATATGAGATTTATTGGAAGTTTTCTGAATGAGTGGCTTCCTATGCACTATCAGAGAATTGTATGAGATAGATTCAGTTCTTCACTCTTAACAGGATTTAAGCTGCTCAGGTTGTGCGGAGAACAGATAAACAGTGTGAAGATGCAATACCTAAGTGTTCTTTTTTTTTAAAAAAAAAGTGTAGCGGGGAGGGTGTGCAGGGGAGTATATCTCCCTGAGTTTTTCCAGGACAAGTTATGACATCTACCAGAGCACCAGGGTAATTGACAGACTTGCCTTCTCTGGTAGATGATTGATATGAGAACGAGAATTTCAAGTTTATTGAGAAAGGTTGATGCACCCTCACAGTTTCCTCTTGAAGGGCCTTTCTCCATCTCACAAAACGAGCATCAGTTGGCTAGCTGACCCTTGTAGAGGCTTGCATCCTCAGTAAGTCCATACGAATTAGTCACATGAACATTCAAGGAAAGGCTGGATAGGTCTTGGGTCACACTATCAGTTTAAACAGTAACACAGCTAAGGTTGCTTGCATTTCTAATTAAAAGATGAAAACTGCACTTCAAAACTGCATCTCCAAGTAGGGATAGCATTGTTCCTTGTCTGAAACCCTGGAGAGCTGCTTCCAGTCGTTGTAAACAATACTAAAGTGGATGGACCAATGGTCTGGCTCGATATAAGGCAGCTTCCTATGCAAAAGGCTTGCAATGGGGAGCTGTCTCAGACAGATCCTTAGCCTTGCTTATAAAGCAGAAATAATCTGGTTTGATTTCCAGGATTGCTTTTGAAGATTATTCTACTGCTACGAATAAGAATCCCCCCTTTCTGAGATAAGTAGAATTATCTTCTTTGCTTTTAAAAATGTATTTGGGTTGGCGCTTTGGGACAGAGAACCTCTCACATGGGACTTAAGTGTATTATTAGCTCTGGCTCTCATAGACTAGTTTCCCTTTGGCAAAAATGCTATTTTCTCTGTCACAGGAGACACTGCCTTGTCCTGGATTCATGGATATTCATAATCATATTGGTTTTCTTTTCTTTTTTTTTGTCCATAAATATTCTTTAAGTGAAAGAAGTGAATTGCTTGGTGTACAACTCATAAGAAAAATAACCACACATTTCTTTTTTAAATGAAGCTTGCATTGGCAGCCTTGCTACTGTTTGTGTCACTGTGGTCAAAATAAGAGTCCACTCCTGCCTCCAAGTAAATTCAGTTCTCAGTCAATTAATTGAGTTTTCACATTGCCATGGCAGTTAGCTTTTATTTTTATTTTTTTAATGGAACCCACTAATTAAATTCGACTTGTGTATAAACATGTCATGTAGAAGGATTCAACCAGTTCAGAGACAATGCTCTTGTATCCTTTCATTCACTACCATTTATTGCTTTTATCGAAACTTAGTGAACAGACCTCCTACCCTTGATTATACTAACTTCATTCCAATTTGGTGTTCAGGCAAACAAAAAAGCACTGGTCACTGCCATGTTTAGCTGGCCAGCCTAAAAGGCAACTTGAAATGTTGCACTCTCTTCCTGTAGTTTCCAAGTCATCCACCAGAACAGTATATATGGCAGCCTTGGGTTTTTAGACACAGATGGTCATGAAAGAAGCAACTGGGAGAATGCAAAGATAACCTCAAGAACTAGAGGAAGAGGCAATAATATGCCTTAGTCCCATGTGTCTAAGAAGGGTTCTCATCCCAAAGAACTAAGACAACACAAGTGTGCTGGCATTATCTACGTACTCACTGATGCACGAGACAATAATCGGTGTGCATGAATGCCTGCAGCTCAGAAACTTCAGCTGCATTTCAGAAAACCAGGGAAGGGGAACATGTGGTCATTCAGTTGTTGCTGGATTAGATCTCCCTCCTCCCAACCCCTGACCAGTGGTCATGCTGTCTGTGGTTGATGGGAGTCCAGCAGCACAGATTCTCCATCCCACACTAATCAGTACATGTGAAAATGCCAGAGGCAATTGTGATGTTGCCAGCATGATAGCTCAGGGAGTTTGTCAGGAGAGTTGCAATTCAGAGAAGTTGGAAACATGTTTCTCATTTTTGAGAAAGTGAGGAAAGAAAGAAAGAAAGAAAGAAAGAAAGAAAGAGAAAGAAAGGCAGACCTGAATTTGTAAGTTGCAGAGATTATATCATGCAGTATTCCCTCTACCTCCCAACCCCAACAAAGACAGCCGTGAATGATAATACCAGAAAGGGAGGCATAAGAAAATCATAGCCATATTTCAAGATGGCAATGTCAGTGTTTATACACCCACAATTTCTAATTTAACATATGTTTTATATCTTCTGTTGCTATGTCTGAATGTATAAGTGTTTTTCTGACATAGTTCCATATTAACATATGCTTTGAAATACAAACTGTAACCAAAATCCTCAAACATAAAGAACAACTTTTTCTACGCTAGCAGAAGCCAGTTCTGACAAAGCCTATCATATTTCTCATACTGCTGAGTTCAGATAGAAAAGCAAGAAGATATTTAATGAAACCCTTTGCTTAGGAATGATAAAAATGATCATCATAGCAACAAGGAATAGTTTAACACTTGACTTGTTATTTTAAACTAATGGGTATTCAGTTAAGAGAAAGACAGATCACCCTTTCTAACTTAAAACAGGTACGGATAAGATAGATGAAGCGGAAAGATTGTCTTCTGGGCAGCAGCATGTGAAAAAAGCCAGAGGTGCTTGCGATGTTGCCAGCATGATGGGCTGTGCAGTTTGCCAAAGAGGCAGATGCTGCTTCTCAGAGAAAATCATCCCCAAATCGGCATCTGGCACCTGTAATCTCCATCCAAAGAGAAAGCAAAACAGCACACGAGGAATGTTCATGCGACTAATTCATGTGGACCTATTGAGGATGCAGCCCATACAAGGGTCAGTGAGCCAACTGATGCTCATTTTGTGAGATGGTGAAAGACCCTTCAAGAGGAAACTGAGGTTTCAATTGGACCTTACCTCAGCCCCTCTGGGAACAATTCATTGAACCAAGGGCAAGGCATGGATAGAGCAAAGTGGAAGAAGCACTGCATTGTCCTGTGATCTCCTCTTACAACACAATGATTGGAATCTCTCAATACCACATGGTGAAGTCATAATCTATTGTTGTATTGATAGTTTCCAGTACATCTACCTTAGCAATTAAAAGGGAGGCTAAAGCAGTTCTGCTTATGGGTTTTTTACTGCAACTTTTATTTTCATAGTGTTATTGCAATGCTTCATAGTGTTGTGATATCCAGCTTTAGGGGGGGAAATGCTAAAAGACTGAACACCCAACAAGTACTGAAGTGAACTTCAGAGTTTTGGGAAATGGACAAAAATAAAATAAAAATCCTATACTGTAGCTAAAGGGGATAAGAAAGGCTAAGCCAGCTACAATCAATTATATGCACTTAGACGTAAGTCCCATTGAAGTCATGTTAATGAACAGGATTGCATTGCATGTGTATATGACACCATAGAAAATGATAAATGCATCCCATAATCATATTACAAAAAGAAAATAACAAGCTCTCAGGCATTTTATCTTGAGTATTATTGCAAATGCAGTGGTGGAGAAGTCCTTTATTTTCTTGCCTTTTAACCACTTAAGGTATCGGCTTTTGCCAAGGATGTAATGCCATTCATATATTCAGTGCCCACAAATAAAAATAAATTCAAGTTAAACAATGTTTTATGTTTCACTATTCTGGGGATCTATTTAAAAGAGAGAGAGGGAAGAGAAGAAAATAAACAATAGTATCCTTGCTTCTGTACAAAATGCAAAGAAATAAACAACTATCTGACTTTTAGAAGACATCTAAAGACAGCCCTGTTTAGGGAAGCTTTTAATATTCAATGAATTATTGTATTTTAATATTTTGCTGGAAGCCACCCAGATGGGTGGGATATTGTAATGGTTCTAGGGGTTGCTCGTGCGTAAGTTGCTGCCACTCCTGGCTAGGTTGCCTGGTTGAACCCTCTCTGTCTGGACAGCCTCAAGTTTCGTGGCTGTCTCAGTCGCTGGCAGAATCCGTCAGTGGGCGTCTCTTGAACCTTTACCAGCATAAAAGCTGTTTGACGCCAAGTCTCCTCCTACTCTCCCTGCGCGGAAGTCTCCTGCGCAGGGAGGGTGTGGGCAGTGGAGTACCCGTACTCTCTCCGCTGGTCTCCGGTGAGGAGTCCTGGAGCCTCCCCTCCGATTCCCCCATCTGCCCCCCTTCTCCACTGGTGTTACGCTGATTTTCTTCCCCCGTAGATGGGCTGCCTCTCTCCCTACTAGGACCCTCTCTGGCATCCTTCTGGAGCCCTCCCTCCGCCTCTAGCTCCGATGGCAGTTCCCTGACAGATATAAATAATAAATTGTTGTTGTTGTTGTTGTTATACAACAGAATTCAGAAGGCCAGAAATTTCAAGAAGCGGTGAAGTGGCACCTTCATGTTTACCAGTGTGATCACACTTCATGGGCTCCTATTGCACGTGGAGCTACATGTGGACCTAAAAAAACCAGGGAGCTTGCAGAAGTACAGGAAACTCCCTGCTTCAGAATTTTGCTTTTCAACTCATAAAGGTTGATAGTGAAAGGATGGATTTTAGCTGACTCATCCCCACATAGGTGTTGGCTTTGCATGTGACTAGATGCTTACAGAGGGACGCGGGTGGCGCTGTGGTCTAAACCACAGAGCCTAGGGCTTGCCGATTGGAAGGTAGGCAATTCGAATCCCCGCGATGGGGTGAGCTCCCATTGCTCGATCCCAGCTCCTGCCAACCTAGCAGTTCGAAAGCACGCCCAAAAGTGCAAGTAGATAAATAGGTATCGCTTCGGCGGGAAGGTAAAAGGCGTTTCCATGCACTGCTCTGGTTTCGCCAGAAGCGGCTTAGTGATGCTGGCCATATCACCCAGAAAAAACTGTCTGCAGACAAATGTCGGCTCCCTTGGCCAGTAAAGCGAGATGAGCGCCGCAACCCCAGAGTCATTCACGACCGGACTTAACTATCAGGGGTCCTTTACCTTCACTTTTTTAGATGCTTACAGAGGGCTACTGGGTGTCTGAAATGTGGCCAGTGTTCACATTCCCAGTTTAAAAGTTGTCCATCCCAAACAAATTGTGTGAAAAAGAAAACTCAGAGTAATACCAATACATACTGACAGATTCCTCAATGTGATAGATGGCATTCATATAGGATATACCCAATAGCTGGACCTTACCATGCAGGTTCATTGTCACCTGAAGACAGATGCTTGCTCTGCGTCCTGAGAAGACTTCTCTATTGTTCAAATAAATAGCCTACATTTGGGAAGGATTTAATGACATGTCTGGACTCTTGAGATGTCATCTGATACATCAAGCACGTTAGAAAACTCACCTTTATTGTCTTGGGTTCCCTGCCAGCAATATGCTACAGGATACGCCACAGTCATGGTGGAGAGATCTGGGCTTTGTGAGAGCCTACGGCAGAGCTTTCCAAACTTTTCATGTTGGCGACATTCTTTTCATACATGCATCATTTCACGACATGGTAATTCAGGCGGTTAAACTGACCCCTTTCCAGCCCTGGGAGGAGCATGGGGAGTGTTCATGTGACACACCTACACATTGCAGATGACACACTAAAGTGTCGCAGCACACAGTTTGGAAAGCTCCAGCCTAAGGCAATGCTTTCAAAGCCAGAATAAATAGTCTCTGTTGGATCTGTTTGGTGCTCTTCATAATATTTCTTTTGTGTCTGATGATCACAGCTGGAACCATGGAAAATGCAAAGTGTCATTGTTCTGCCACAACTGTCGATGTACAACATTCAATGGTACCACAAGACAAATTGGATGAAAACCTTGCCGTTCTTCCTGAGAGCCTCCCATTGACAACTGTAAACAGCTGGCAATTTCAGAGCCTATAAAGCACTGGCACATCAACAAGGAGTGACCAAAAAAGAAAGAAAGAATCCATTTGGAATGGGTAGTGTGGTGTTTTTGTGTTTTAGGTATTGTAAATGAAGCAGAACACGTTCTGCTTTAAAGTCAAGGACGACTTGTCAGATCTGCAGAGGGACTACATCAGCCAGGGAAGGACTTACCCAATCATTGCAAATTGTAAACATTTTATGATAAAAAGTCAAGAGAAACAGCAGCAAGCCTCTGTGAGCTCAGCCTGTACAGCAATTATTCCCAGCAATAATACACTACATGTTTCTCCTTTACTGCTCTTGTGTGGATTACAAACAGAATTTAAATCTGTGCTGGGTAGACCTGGGAACGCTGTACTAATACTCAGCTTAAAAGCTGGCAGAGAAACCTACAGAGAATCCAAGTCCCATTTTGCTCCCTGGTTGCCTAAACAGGCAACAATGGCAAGAAAATGTAAAAGAAGCCAGGGAGAAAAGAACGCAAGCTATGCTCTGTTTTCCGCGGCTGTCTCTGTTTTAATTGCATGGGGAACAACAACTCATTTTCTCTCGCTGCTGTCAAAAGGTTGCAAATGTTGCCGTTTACAGGACCCTGGTGCCACCTCTGTTTACTTACATTGCCAAGAAGGCTGAATATTCTCATTTCTTTGATTAAATAGGTGTAAGGTGAATTCACTTTTTGAGCTGCCTCATTCCGCTAGCTTGGATTGTTTTGATCTGTTTTGATTGTGTACAGCTTTGCTCTCACCAGAAGCCATGGGGTGGAGAATGCCAATGTAAGAAATGACAAACTGGGCAGGCACAACCATTCATGTTGGCCACAATTCGACTCCTGAGCGCAACACGTGCTCCACCTCTCCCATGCAATCAGAATGCTATCCATGTCCCAAACCTAGCATGGAAATGCCCTGCCTTCCTTCCACAACCATCTAAGTTAGAGCAGCACACCAATGGCTTCTCAAGATTCTCCATCCTCTTTGGGAGAAAACGCACTGCACTTTCACAGGCGTGGGTTCTTTCCACCAAACATGTTTTCATTGTTGTTTGTTGCTGCTGGCACTGCAATATCAGCAACTCTGCTGGAAGTATGACCACCATTTTGTATTCCCCACAAGACCCAGTGTTGTTTCAGGGCATTGTAAAGGGAAAACGATGGTTGCCATACATATAGTGGAGAATATTTGGAGAAAATTATGCAAAGTGGGCTTTTTCTTAGGGGATAAAAAACCCCCTCTGGATTTTAGATATCTGTGTCACCTTTTGTACCTGCACGCAGGCTTTGAGAACAATCATGTTCCTTGTGATTGACTTCTGTGCAGCAGAGCATCTGTACTCAGGACAGCAAGTTTCAATGTCACTGCTTTGTTTCCTATTCCCCAAAGTCATGCATGACATCTAGAGGGTTGCAGCTTAGCCATACAGTGCTAGACAAAGAGAACATGTAATGCTGAAGATTAAAGACTGTGGGAAGGAATCTGGAGGACAAACTTAGTAGACTACTTTTGGTAATGGCAGAGGCTATGAAAGAACAAAGGTCAGTGTCAACATAGGAAGGGAGGAATTTAACTTTTCCAGTGGAAAAAGAGTTTTGGGTTGCCAGTAAAGCCATTCGTACCAGAAGTAGGCATCAACTACAAGATTTGGTTCAGACCATGTTTCAGTGCTTTGAGGGAACAAAGATCACGTTTTGGTCTGAAGTGCTTCAGAGGACGTTCAAGTTGGCTTAGGGTCTGACAACATAGAAAAATGAAGCTTCATGCCTCTCCTATTCACTATTATTGGGAAGTTGAAAAATTGCTCTACCTTTTTAAAAAATAGAACTGGATGGAATTTCTAAACATATTAGACGATCCTAAGTGGATAAAGGTAAAGGTAAAGGTACCCCTGCCCGTACGGGCCAGTCTTGACAGACTCTAGGGTTGTGCGCTCATCTCACTCTATAGGCCGGGAGCCAGCGCTGTCCGCAGACACTTCCGGGTCACGTGGCCAGCGTGACAAAGCTGCTCTGGCGAGCCAGAGCAGCACACGGAAACACCGTTTACTTTCCCGCTAGTAAGCGGTCCCTATTTATCTACTTGCACCCGAGGGTGCTTTCGAACTGCTAGGTTGGCAGGCGCTAGGACCGAGCAACGGTGGATAATGTCTGCCAAATTACTTCCAAATCGGTCCAGAGGGTTTTGTGCTGGGCATATTTAAATCTGATATTTTTGAAAGAGGCATCATTTATAACTTTTTATTTTTTTGTCAAGTTGGAAGAAATTGGCGGACGTTGCAGTATCTCCTAAGGGATGCATCCTGCCAACTTTCAGAGGGATATCTACTGAGGTTTTCTGCAAAGACAAAATTTACTGTCTAGGGTGGTCAAAAAAGGTTTCACTTAACTTGTCCCATTGTATGGTGGCAGTTTGTATGAAAAGTGCATGCACAAGAGAGACAGCCCTAGATGATGCTGATGATGATTAAAAAAAAACAAAAAAGGAAAAACACCTACCAAATTACAGACAAATAGGTCCAGGCTTTTTTTGGTTTTTTGTGTGCTAGGTGTCTGTTTTTGTTTTATTTTTGGAGGAAGAGCTAAATGGAATTTGCTTCTATCCCTGTTTCTGTGGGTCAAAAAAAAATCATTAAGAAAATAAGAGAGGTGCCTCTAGGAAAGCAACTTGCAAAAATGCAGAAAAATGAGGGCAGGGGGTAAAGAATTATAATGAAGGAAGAAAGCACCTTCTGACAGCTTCTGCTAAATTGGCTACCTGCAAAATAGATGTGATAGGAGTGGATTTATGGTCATGTGACACAAAGGAAGAAGGACATGAATGTGTAGCATTTTTCTAAGCTTGTGCTACTAGCAGAACTCGCAAATAGGACAGAACACACAAAAGCCAGGCCGCACATTACTTCAACATGCTTTACTCCAGTGTTTGCAGAGCTATGGCAAATCTTTGTGACCTGTTAGTCACGGAACAGCTCTCGCTTTTCCCTCTCCCCACCTTGGCATTTCCCCTAAGCTTGGAGAGAAATGTTTCCATTTTGGCAGATACGTCTGCAGTATTTTTTAAACACCTGAATTTCCAAAGCACCCTGAAGCACTTTAGAGGCCCCTGCTTCAGCTCGGAGAAGCTCCAAATCTCTCTGAAGCAGCCCTGCATTAGTTCTTGGTTCAATATATTCAAAGCTTCTGCACAACCCAAGTTTTTAGTTGTTCACCATCATCTGTAATTCAGTTAGCCTTATTCAAGCATTCCTCTTCATCAGATTCCAATCATTTGAGGGTGGAGAGGGAGCCATTCTTCCTGGCTCCTTCGCATCAGCATCACCAGCTTCATTGCCATCTACATGTTGGCTGCTGAACGTCTGCAGCAGGGAGACTCCTCTACTAGTGAGGGCTTTCCATGCAATTTAGAACCAGAGTACTCACCCACCAGAACTTTTTAATTAAATCCATTTCTATGGATGGCCATTAAAATAGGAAAACATTTGTTTCCTGTGTTGTATGCTGCATTAGGCATATTCAAAAGGAGACTCAAGGATTAAAATACACTTTCAAAGCACACAGACATAAGTAAAGGTAAAGGACCCCTGGACGGTTAAGTCCAGTCAAAGGCAACTATGGGGTTGCAGAACTCATCTCGCTATCAGGCTGAGGGAGCCGCCGTTTGTCCACAGACAGTTTTCCAGGTCATGTGGCCAGCATGATTAAACCGCTTCTGGCGCAACGGAACACCGTGATGGAAACCAGAGCGCATGGAAACACCATTTACCTTTATCTACTTGCACTGGTGTGCTTTTGAACTGCTAGGTTGGCAGGAGCTGGGACAGAGCAACGGGAGCTCACCCCGTCATGGGGATTCGAACCACCAACCTTCTGATCGGCAAGCCCAAGAGGCTCAGTGGTTTAGACCACAGTGCCACCCATGCACTGTATTAAGGACCAAATATCTCCCTCTAAATCCTGTGAGTATGCACACCATTCACGTAGGTGTGCTGCAGATGCTATCTTTTGTCCTTTAAATACAGAATCCTTTTGCACTCAGGTTTAAAATGTAGAAGTGAACCAGTTCTTCATAGGAACGTGTGCTGAGAAACTGAAGGACGGGAAGAAAGAACAGTCCATGCATTGCTTCCATTAACTTGCTTCAATGGTATTGATTATTCTAATTCTACTTTTTAAAAAAATACAGGCATGCCTGTTGGCAGAATCATTCCTTGTTGCCTAAAAGTGGCACAGTGATCTTCAGTGCCTCAGTACAGTGAATACTTTCTGACCTATTCCACAAAGAGAATAATCTAATTATCTTTCTTTAAAATGAGTATCTGAACCAAGTTCAAATGGTGCTTCAACAGTTTGCAGTGGGGAATGACCTGGCCCCAACTCCCTCGCCAGCCACATATTGAAAGCAATAATGGTACACAATTTCCTCTGTTCTAAAACATTGCACAGAAGCTGTGCTTCAGCACTTCCATTATAAAGCTATTTTCCTCCACAGGTAAAGTTGCTTATTGGCTACACGGACATTCTCATTGAAACAAGCCTCTTAACTCTCATATGGGGTGGGTCTTAACCTATGGCTGGAAATATTTTATTTTTATGATTTAAGATAATTCACGCTACACAGCAACCCGGGAGAAGCAAGGTTTACAAAGCCTGCAATTAGTTTATACCATCTACCCAAGTATTATTTTGTTCAGATGTTTAAATTATTAAACTTAATTAAGCAGACACTGAAGATGGGGGCACCAGATGACATCTACAAGGGGAGGGGGGTGGAAAATCCATCATGTTTTGCAATTCCACAACCTTGCTTAGGATCTCCCTTGAGACACAGAATAAAAAAAAAATGAAACCTAAAATATTCCTGCACTTTCCACAAAACTGTTAATAGTACAAAGTTGAGGGCAAGCGCAGATGACCAAGGAAGATGAAGTTTTTAACACTCCTTGCTTTCACATGAATATGGCAGTGCCTGGCTCATTATACGACCAAAGTCTCAGGGAAAGCTGCTCTCACCATTATTAGAAGTGCCATGCGGGACATGTTTATATTTGGGCCTCTGCAAAAAAAAAAAAAAAAAAAAAAAAAAAAATGAGGTTTCCAACCCTTCTTGTTTTGAAACAGGTGGGCATCCAGAGTAGATATATCAGTTACACACCCTACTAAATATCCCTTACTCTTGGTGTTGTGGATGTTTTTAGTGGTTAGAAAACTGGAGTACCAACTAGGTTGGGAATTGCTGGCCAAGGTGACTGAAAGCCTTAGATAATTGCAAATGATATGTGGAATGCCTCTTTATAAATCCTTGATTGTAGTAGTGGTGATCGTTAATAACAAAAAGAAAAAGAAAAAAAGAGACTAAATTTGATCTGTTTGCTCAAATTTCAATCTACTATATAAATTTTGAAGTGAATCTCCCACAATCATCATCATCATCATCTTCTTCTTCTTCTTCTTCTTCTTCTTCTTCTTCTTCTTCTTCTTCGAGTTTATATACCGCCCTATACCCAGAGGTTTCAGGGCAATTCACAGAAATGATCACAACATAGACAATCAGAATAAAAACAACAACCCAATAACACTACCCCAGAAAAGAACCACATTTTAAAAGGGTATAGGATGTCAAACGTATGAACCAAAGGCCTGGTTAAAAAGGAACGTTTTTGCCTGGTGCCTAAAGGTGTGTAATGAAGGCGCCAGGCAAACTTCCCTCGGGAAGTTCCACAGACGGGGAGCCACAGCAGAGAAGGCCTGTTCTCATGTTGCCACCCTCCGCAACTCTTGAGGAGGGGGCACATGAAGGAGGGCCTCAGAAGATGATCTCAGGGTTCGGATAGGTTCATATGGAAAAAGGTGGTCCTTGAGGTATTGTGGTCCTGAGCCGTTTAAGGCTTTATAGGCCAAACCAGCACTTCGAATTGGGCCCGGAAACTAATTGGTAGCCAGTGCAGTCGGACTACCATATTCTTCCCCTTTGCTGACTTAAAGGACAATTCGAATCCACAGGGTACAAGGTGGAAGCAGGCAGTTTGCTGCATCAGCTTGGACCTGATGCAGCAGTTGGCCCTAAATCAGGCTGAATGGGGTCAATTGACTCAGTCCTTATCTCTGCCCACAGTTTCCCATTTCTGCAAGTGGTACTTCTGTCGGCTCGCATGGTTGGTGGGCAAAAATGGAAGCTCTGTCCCAATTCAGTGACACAGGCATCAGTCTGTAGGCAGAGGCTAGCAAGGCCATGGGCAAGGATATCTCCATCCAATAATAATAATAATAATAATAATAATTACTGTTGCCCTCAGGAGAACACTGTCAACAGTAAGATTCCACTGTCAATCCAATCATGTGAAATGGGGATGCCAAATTGTCCTTTGCCTCAGGCAGCAAAGCGTCTTGGGTCAGCCTCAAACACTGCACACTGGATTGTGGCTAGGAATGGTCAAAGCTGTCAGTTTCACTTTTCTCGGTTTCTCATTTTTCCAGTCTTAATTTCAGTTCTCTACATTTCCACAGCAATGTGCAATCCTCACCAAACATTGTCTGAATTGTAGTGTGAATTTCTACGAATAAGTGCATTTTTGTACGCACTTTTGAATAATATACACAATTTTAGAAGCACTTTTCCCTGCTATATCACGGTTTGTATGTTATCTTCACTAAAATATATAAGTGTACACTTCACCAATATATATATATATGTACGTTTCCATACTATGTTGCATTTTTGTACACATTGTTGGTTTGGAGAATGGCATTGCAAAATTCAGAGAAGGGAAAATTTCACAAGATAGCTGTGCTTTGTTCATGTGAATTAGGTACCACCTCATTAAAATGCAAGCAAAATTGAGTTTCTACCCCATTCCTAGTTGTGAGCCCTACTATCTCCTACATTAACTACCATATGTGCCAAAGTGAGAGACTGATCAGCTTAAACAACTAGCATAGATTCCAGGATAAGAGTATTGCAGAAAACAATTTTGCCCTGAAACTCTGAAACTGCTAGTTTAAGCCTTCTTTTGATAATTTACAGCTGAGTTCCCCATTAACTACAAAGAAATGAATTTCATTCTCAGTCAGGATGACTGACAACACTGAGATTCTTCTTGGGTATTCCCTGCTGTGTCTAAAACAACAAACCCAGTAGCATTTATTTTTCACTTGTAAAGTCTGTCTAAATCCTGTCATGTCTACTCATAGACTTGATTGTTTACACACTGTATCTACTCTTTAAATAATAATAAAAAGCACCCCTGGCAAGTACAGCTTTTAAAGATCTCCGTGCTTTTGCCAGAAACTTCAAATGTCCCCCTTTTCTCTTTCGTTCTTGTCTCCCCTCTGTTTCCTTATAACTGCTCTTCAGTCAGTCTTCAAAAAGACACTGGCAAGTTTTATCCTCGTGTCTATTAGCTGTGACAGCTCTGCATCCCCATATTTCTCATGCAGAATATTTTGTAAATGCATATAGTTTTGCTTCTAGCATTTTAAAAGTACATAATCCACGATTGAGACCAAAAAAAGGTAAAAAGTGGTGTCTGAGTTGGCAGAGTGAGAAATGTATGATTGATTACCTCATAACTATTCATTTCCCTCTTCCCTCACACAGATTCCATCCAAAGAGGAAAACAAATCACAAACGCTCACATACTGTATTATCTAGATACTTAAAAGTCAATTCCTCACATCGCGACACATTCCAGGGCTTCATACCAAGTCCGACAACTGGACCATCTGGTTCAGTGTTGTCTACACTGACTGGTAGTAACTCTCAGATGTAAGCGTTTCTCAGTCCTACCTGGAGATGAGCTGCAACTGATTCAGATGAAGGGCTGGGGAAATTCTTTCCATATGGTTGCCCTTCACTCCCATGGGAAAATATAGCAAGACCCTTGGGGATAGTGCTGCAGTGAATAAAAATGATTCTTTATGTTCCCGTGGGATGGCTCAGCCATCCCCAGCAGGAAATCTGCAGAACAAGTGTGCAAATGGTGTGTGAAGAACATATGGAGAGGTCCAACGCTGCCTGGAGGGGGGTGGGGTTGCAATGGAACAAACTCTTCTTCCACATTCAGCCCACCAATCATCATGATGGGCACTGTGTTAGTTTTCATATTCTTCATTTTACTATCTCAACTTTAATGACTTCAAACAATAAAGTCACTTCAATGGCTTTGGTTCAGAAGGATGGTTATGTCACAGCAATGTATGGATACAGATGGCTTGCCATTAAGAACATAAAGACATGTCTGATGAATTGGCTCAAAGGTCTATATAACCCAGCAGCCCGTTTCTTGCAGTGGCCATCTAGATGCCTCTGGGAAGTCCTCAAGTAGGACATACCCCCCAACAGGACATGCTGCTGTTCCCAAGCAACTGGTTTTCAGAGACATGCAATATTCAGATCCTGGAGGTGGCATACACATGTACAGTACCCTTGGATATTTCAGCTGATACAAGAGGCCATTTTCAAAAATCCTTGAAGCAAGGCACCTTCATCACAATCACAACCCCCTTTATTATTATTTATAATTAGTGTTATTTATTAAATTTGTATACTGCCCTGTACCCGCAGCGCGATTCACAAGGTAAAAATTGCAATATAAAAACATTAAATACATCATAAAAATAAAAACAAGGACAACCCAATAATCCCCACACTCCCCAACACATTTTAAAAGGGCACTGAATGCCAATCAGCCAAAGGCTGGCACCTAAAAGTGTATAATGAAGGTGAGAGCTGAACCTCCCTGGGGAGAGCATTCCACAAACAGGGAGGCACTGCAGAAAAGGCCCCTTCTCGTGTTGCCACCCTCAGGATCTGTTGTGGAGGAGGCACTGCCTCAGAAGTGCTGGTTTTGCAGTTCTCTGTCTGGGTGGCAATCACCAACAACTGCTGGTTCCACTCACTTCATCTGCAGCTCTGCTCCAAGAAGACAACTCCTAGCCCACAGGGCTATCTAGGAACAAAGAAGACATGTGTTCTCTCCAGCGTGGTGTAGTGGTTAAGAGCGGTAGACTCGTAATCTGGGGAACCGGGTTCGATTCCCTGCTCCTCCACATGCAGCTGCTGGGTGACCTTGGGCCACTCACACTTCTCTGAAGTCTCTCAGCCCCACTCACCTCACAGAGTGTTTGTTGTGGGGGAGGAAGGGAAAGGAGAATGTTAGCCGCTTTGAGACTCCTTCGGGTAGTGATAAAGAGGGGTATCAAATCCAAACTCCTCCTCCTCTTCTTCTTCTTCTCTCTCCCCCTCCCCTATCATTTGCTCCTTGCCACCCAGTCCAGCATGGCAGAGAAGCATGTGATTAATCTACCGCCATGGAGCAGGGTCTTTCCTCTAAAGTACAAAGTTTGAATAATAGGTTATTCTGCATTAGTGCTGTCAAATGCTCAGGTCCTGAGGATTTTCTGCCCCTCTGTGCAGGCTTCGAAATGTGATTCTAAGCAACAAAGCATGTACACACAAAAATAAAATACGTAGTTGTATTACAGCACTGCGAGTTATGAGCATGAATTACACAATGTTTTATAGCAGCAAGCGCGCTACACATGCATATTCTAGGATGCCCCAGCAGGCCCCATAAAGAGAAAATATGGCTCTGTTCTGTAGTAAGTGGGTTGAGGATTGCAGCCTTAATGAATAAAGAGAGTCAGATTAGATCTGTTCACTAGAGTGAGCAATCCCTTCATTAGAGGTCAGCACTGCATATTTTGATGGGTGGGAACAGCAAAGGTGAGAAGCAGGGCAAAGATTCACAGTGAAGTTCAGAGGCCTGCTCTTGGATATATTAAATCAGAATGGCACAGGAGGAGTGTCGTGTTTACATTTTATATCTCATAATAACTATAGATCTTGGGACTTCTGCAAAACAGCTTTGTGTTTCCTGAAACATGGAAGAGGCTGCCTTTCCCCACACCAGGCCTGTTGTCTTCACATGGCATCCTTGGGCATCTAATCCAGTCTGGTAGAACCTGCCTCCCATGCCAGCCCTGAGCCTACCTGGGATTGAGTCTGGAAGTCACCTTTCTGTTTCCCACATTGCCCTGGAGCAAAACCACATTGGGGCGGCATTTATATTTAAAGGTGAACATAATCACAATGGCAGCTCTCAGACTCCCACTGGAGAATGGCTGGTGCTTGCTAGAGCAAAAGCAATGGGAGAATACGCCCATTTCAGTTTCCCTAAGTTTCTCATTCAGTTCTACACATTTTTACATGGGCTTGTGTTTGTTTTCTTTTTAAAAAAAGTTCATGAAAAATCTTTCAGCGTTTTAGTGCGAACTTCTAATATACATGTTTGTATGCAATTCTGCCTAATATAAATATTTTTGCAAAGTGATTTCCTCAAATGTAATGAATGCTTGTATGTTGCTTTTCATTATTATATGCATTTTGTACACATTTTAGTGTATGCATTTGCCCTAGTATATGTATACACATTACTTCATTGAAGAACTGCATTGCAAATTCTGAGAAATGCAAATTTCAAAGGATTGTTGTGTTTTGGTTCACATTTCTGAAGGCGCAAAATAAGTGAATTCACCTTTAAGTAGAAATGGAATCAAATTTCTCTTCCATACCTGGTGGTTGCTCATCACCACCAGGATAGTTACTAGATCATTTCATCAGCAATGAGGTTCACCAATCAAGGAGAGGTACCACAATAGATCCCCATAACCATGAGCTCACTCTGTTCCTATCTCCCCCCTAAGAGTGCTGCTTGTCCTGATATGAAATGTTCAGGTGATAAAAAAGGATATATATATGCATACACATACACATTAGAATAAGTTGAAACATCTTTTTAAAATAGGTAAATTCTAAAAACAGGGAAATGCCACAAACGAAATTGGAATGCTAACACAATACTATGTCAGCTAATATGTATAAAGCATCATCAAATGTATGACACTAAACATTTCTCACATGGTTGGAAGGCTCTTGCAGTGCCTTTTTTGCCAGCTCTAATCTGCGACCGTGGTTCGGGTTTCACAGGCAGTTTCTGAGTAGTTAGGAGACTTGCTTAACATTTACGGTACATTTTTTAGCCTTTCTTAATACCAAGTTGCTGGCAGTCTGCACTTCAGTGAATAATGCACTTGATTCAATTTCACTCACTCATTGCGATGTAAGTACCTGATAGAATATCCTCTCCTGCCTTGTTAAGAATTTGACATTTCAGTTTTACTAAGCTCACTCTCACAAGCGGAAAAGCAATTCATAGAAAGAGCTCTTCACAGCAAGAATATATCTCCTAAAGAGCCAGACCAGCTCTGACTTTGTAACACTTCCATACCGGGTGAAAATTGTCCCCCTATCACTTACGTAATGCTGATGAATGAGTGGGAAAAGGAAATGATAGATATGATCCAGCATCTGATGCACATAATTTTTTGAGATAACTTGGTATCATATTCTACTATCCGCAAGCAACTATATCGTGAGAGTTACTCTATTCCCAGTCAGTGACTCCCACCTGCCAGGAATGCCACACTCACCAGGGTTCCAGTTGCATCCAGGAAGGTCTGGCTGGAGTTTGCAGCACATCATCATCATCATCATCATCATCATCATCATCATTATTTATACCCTGCTTATTTGGTTGGGTTTCCCCAGACACTCTGGGTGTCTCCCAAGAGAGCATTAAAAACGCGATAAAACATCAAACATTAAAAACTTCCCCTAAACAGGGCTGCCTTCAGGTGTCTTCTAAAAGTCAGATAGTTGTTTATTTTCTTGACATCTGAAAGGAGGGCACCACTACCGACAAGACCCTCTGCCCGGTTCCCTGCAACCTCACTTCTCGCAATGAGGGAACTGCCAAAAGACCCTCAGAGCTGGACCTCAATGTTCGGGCTGAACGATGAGAGTGGAGATGCTCCTTCAGGTATACTGGGCCAAGGCTGTTTAGGGCTTTAAAGGTCAGCACCAACACCTTATTCCAGGTGCCAACCACTATCCATTGGAGGAAAACATGTCACTAAAGTATCTACCCAGACACATACCCCTCCTTCTCTTCTTTCCCACACTGCAATTCCCAAGCATCAGCATGAGAACACACACGGGCAAAATATTTATTATTGCTATTAATAGTAAATCCCTAACAAATTTAGAATGGGTCAGTCCCTTTCACGACCTTTTCTACAGATTCTCTCCCCTTTGTTAACACCCTCTGTTGTCAAGGCATGACATAGTTCACAGGTAGTCCTTTAATGTTCTGTTATCGGTGCTGTGTAAGGAGAAGCAGAGACACGTATAGAGATTGCTGGAAAACAAAGAACATATGACTTTGGTACATCTTATATAGCTCTATCATCTCTAGCGCCAACTAGTGACATTAACTGTGATTGTACTTTCTTTACAGCTACTAGATCCCATATAATTGCAGCCTTTGATTTAGCCTACAGTGGAACTTTAAGAAAGAGCTCAAAGCAGCTGCCTCTTGCCTTCCACTTTGGTCACAGGCACAGAATTAAAAATGGGTCACAACAATATTGAAACTTTAGCATTTCTGGGGTTGTTTCCTGTCCGCATCAGCTTGTGCATTTTTTAAAATCAATCCCTCGGCACTTAGAGTACTAATTTTGTTAGAGGCTCATAAAGTCTTTCTCTCTCTCTCCTTGACTGCTCTCATTCTTGGATAAAACTGAATCAATACAAATATTGGCTGCTTTCAGGATTAGTTTTCATGATGGGCTTTGAACAGGAACAATGAGCATGTGAACATAAAGGAGCTTGTTCAAAAGATATTTGAATCTCTGCCAAAAAAGCTCCCTTCCAGCTGTATCATCCAGTTGGAATGGGATGAGTTCTGGTTCTGAGATTCTCTGTGGATTGACCAAAGGTAGCCAGGGACTTTCGGGGCATGATTTGTTTGGAACACATGGTTAGCTCTGAATACAGATATCAAAGGCAGCAGGATTATCAGGAAGAGCATGTATATATTAAAATCAAATGTTTTAATCTACATTTTCCAGGTTTCTGCATTCAAATAATACCACAGATATGCAATATATATATATATATATATATATATATATTCATTTTTTTCCACATATATATATATATGTGTATGTATATATATACACACACACACACACACACACACACACACACACACACACACATATATATATATATATATACACATACATATATATATGTATATATATATATGTATTCATTTTTTTATATATATGAATATATATATATATATATATATTCATTTTTTCCACAGCAAAAAGTATAAACTTCCCTGATTTCTTTTCAGAACCAATAAATAGTACAATCCCATTTCTCATTATGTGAATTTTGTCAGTTTGTTGTGGGTTTATTAGTATAGAGTGTACGAATCTGGTTGTTGTTGTTTTCATTGCATTGCTTCCAGTGCCAGGACTGGTTCAAGACATTTTGCTTCTTGAGTCGTACAACAAAATGGCAGCCTTCCCTGCTCCTTATACAAAGACTATGTTCAACATTGGCAATGGAACAGCATTCTCCACAACACCCAATGCAGGTAGACCAGCTTAGGAGGTAGCAGACACAGCACTGTCCCTACCCCACCTGCTGCCAGAGGCACCTGCCTCAGGCTGCCTCAGGCCCAACTCAAGACATTTTGCTGCCTAAGGTTGAACATATACTCCCCCACATTGAATAACACAATATCCAAGGGCAGTAACATTAATTTGGTAGCTGAGATAGAATTCCCACAAGCACTCCTTCCTTTCCCAGGCAGTTAAAACACAATAATAAATTGAGCAACTATTTGCTGCCCCATCTTGACTCTCTAAATCTGTTGCCTGAGGTGCCTTCTTCGCTCTGCCTATTGATAGCACCGGCCTTGCTCTGGCTAATGGTGGCGATGGCCCCAATTGCCTTAAGGTCTGGACTTGTGGACAGGCTGACTGTAGCAAGGTGGGAAAGGTTAATAGAGAGGAATTGTCTGGATCACAAGCAAAGGCACAACAAAAGAGAGTCAAACAAAAGAAAATAAAGTTAACATTTTGGTAAAGAGGCAGAGCTTGGAGCAAGCAAACCTGAAGCAGAAAGTAAGATTTATTAATAATGTATATAATTTTCCCCTGCTTTTCTTCATTGAAATGCTTTGCCAGTTTTACCAATTAGGAAAAAGCAAACACTAGCACAAGGGGGTGGCTGGGAAATAGCTTCAAAAGTAACAGCTAGAAACAGTAATAAAAACAGCTAAAAGCCAGGAGATTACCATACCCGAAAGAATTGCCTAGTGAAACAATTCTATTTGCATCATTCTTCCAAAACAGACATCGCTTCCTGAGAAGAGAATTCCACAATCTGGGTGATTTCCAGTGGTAGGGAAAACAAGGAGAAGGAGTCTTGGAAATAGAGGAAAGCTCTTGGGCAGGTCTATAGAGAAGGCCAAAATTCAAGTCTGTTGACAGGTTTTTCAGCTGCCTCGAGCCACAACATCTATGCGATGCTGATGACACACTGCTCTACTTTTCCATCACATCTGAATCAGGAGATATTGTGGAAGCTTTAGGTCAGTGTCTGAATGTGGTGGTGGACTGGATGAGGGCCAACAAAATACGCTTGAATCCTGCGCTTGTGAAGAAAGACAATGGAAAACTTTAGACTAGAATACTTTGCTACAAACTCAGGAAATAATGGAGCAAAGGCTCTTCAGTAACATTCATGCCTGTCTTCTTAAAACATCTACTGTCTCAGGAGGAAAACATGATCCACCATGGGCTTATAGCCCACATTAGTTCTTCTCAAGAGTAAAACCACGGGACACAACGGGCATAATCAACTTAGTCTTTGTTTTTTTTAAATTTCAGTGAGTCTACTCCAAGTATAATTTAAGTTGGATACAACCTATTGTTTTTAAAGTATTTTGGCACTCCAGTGCTGCCTATTTAGAATAAATCCCTATTGATTAGAAGGAATTGTTTATTGAAGGAAGGGTATTGAATTGCAGCCAACACATATTTCCTCAAATGACATTCATGAAGATCAGAAAAATCATCATAATTTGCTACTTTTAGAATGCCTGGATTTCTGTAGTACTTGGGAACTTACAACTCTACAAGCCCGGGTGTTTAGTGAGTCAGTGATGAAGCACTACATTCCCTTTTTATGTCATGTCAGTCTCCCAATCGATGATGAGCCAAATTCCCATTAATAACTTTATTACTATTTATTTATGGCAAGTTCATTGCAAACAGAGATTCCCACAGAAACTGTGATTAAAACAGATGACTACATTATCATAAAAATCAACAAAAATTACTGTAAAATGGATGAACAATTCATCAGCACCATGGATTACAGTAACATGCATATGCACTAATGCAATGCTTTCAGCAGTACAACATCTGCTCTTTTATTCATATTTTAGATGGAGCACATTTATTTCATAAGAAATTGCACTGCATTCATTCCAGCTGGTTAATGCTATGAAACAGGAATAAGGGATTATTTTTCTACTTCCATTCCACTGATATTTAAGCTTGATTCATATTATTCAGATGCTGAGAAAATTCCAGCAGTTTATCTGATAAGAAGAGTCAACTGGCTTCCCCGTGACCTGCTTTGAATTGACAAATGCCTTTTGCCTGTCCCTTGGCCTCATTGTTTCCCATTGCCAACAGGGTTCACCTGTTTTCTAAACCTTATTGAGCAACCTGATGGCTCAGTCTTCCCCTGGAAGTGAGCGAGAACTCAGAACAACAACAAAAAATAAACACAGGCGCCTAGGGAACTGCGAGTCAGACCATTGGTCCATCTAGCCCAGTATTGCTCCTACTGACTGGCAGTGGCTTTCCAGGGTTTCAAGCCTTTCTCAACCCATGAATAATCATAATTTAGAGGTCCCAGGCCCTAAGGAAGTCAGATTATCGTCCACCAGGGCCAGGGCCTTCTCAGTGATGGCTCCGACCTGGTGGAATGCTCTGTCCCGTGAGACCAGGACCCTGCAGGATCTAACTTCCTTCCACAGGGCATGTAAGACAGAACTATTCCGCCTGGCTTTCAATCTGAACCTGGCCTGATCTTTTATTCCCCTTCCTCCCCTCCCCTTCCCCTTTTTATGAAGATTACCTGCTCTGGGATCCCACAGCTAATTCTCCCCTGGTCTCCTCGCTGGCCCAAACAGGACTAATTTAGCCAGCTAGCCCTGGTGATCATCTAATGTTTATTGGATGGATTTTCCCCCTAAATTGATTTTTGAATTTATTGTTATTCACATTTTATACTGTGCTTTAAGCTGCTTTTTTGTTGCATCAATTAAGTGTTTTAAATTTGTTGTTAGCCGCCCTGAGCCTGGTTTTCTGAACTGGGAAGGGCGGGGTATAAATAAAAATTTATTATTATTATTACTTGGAAATGATGGGGACTGAACCAGGGTCCTTGTGACTACAAAACAGATGTTCTGCCTCCTGAGCTATAGCCCTTGCCTTTCCTCAGAAAGCAAGCAGATGGAATGAGGAAGGAATGCTGTGACACAGCAGACGATGCAGCCTCACCTAGGGAGGCGGGAACTGAATTAGACGGCGTGAGGGAAGTTGGATGGCAGTGGGCAGTGTCTGAAGGGAATCCTGAAGCAAATGGCAGGAGGTGGGGGCAGAGTCAAGTTGACTTCCTTCCTTTCCTGTAACTTACACTGCAAGAGGAACTTTAGAAAAGAGCCCCATTAGGTTAGTCCATAAATTTAGAAATCTGGTGGAATATCTTGAAAAGCATTTTAACTAGTTGCTTGGGCTTGCCAATCAGAAGGTCGGCGGTTCGAATCCCCGCAACGGGGTGAGCTCCTGTTGCTCGGTCCCAGCTCCTGCCAACCTAGCAGTTCGAAACCACGCTAAAAAAGTGCAAGTAGATAAATAGGTACCACTCCGGCGGGAAGGTAAACGGCGTTTCCATGTGCTGCTCTGGTTTCACCAGAAGCGGCTTAGTCATGCTGGCCACATGACCTGGAAAAACTGTCTGCGGACAAACGCTGGCTCCCTCAGCCAGTAAAGCGAGATGAGCGCCACAACCCCAGAGTCGTTCGTGACTGGACTTAATTGTCAGGGGTCCTTTACCTTTTAAAGCAGATAAAATGTGGGTAGATGAGGGCTGGACCCTTAATTTCATGGACTGATCCTGTGGATCCATTTGGGGATAGCCTTGGTACAGGCTAAGCCAAAATCTATCCATTTTTCTGGCACTTCCCTTCCACAAACTTACCAGGACAAGGTGGCAGTGAGGAAGACTCAAACCTGGGGGAGGGGGAGAGAGAGAGAGAGAGAGAGAGAGATGTTGAAGACTGGTTGGTGAGTGGAAAAGGATTGTATCTCTCTGGATTAGAATAATATCTGATCCAGTTTAGAAATCAGGGGGTCCTCTAGATTGCCTTGTAAATGGACCACCAAGCTTAATTTTCCATGTCAAGGAATATAAATTTAGAGTAACACCTCTAATGAAGTTTTCAGTGAAAAACAGATCAATTTCATTTTCTGCCTACTTATGTTCTGCCTACATACATAAGGTATGCGTCCAAGGTTGTGTGGAGATATAGATGATATAGATATAGATAGATATAGTCTGCTCCTTTGGCCTAAAAAGTACAATTTTTCAGCAACAACAAAAAAGCCAACAAAGTGACAAATAGCAAATAAAGTGGCAAAAAGTGCAAATAAAACCAAACATGGATAAATAAATAAGAACAAGTACACAAAACAAAGCAGCTACAATCTTCTCCCTGGGAGCTCACACATTCACACTAAGCTATAAACTTAGTGTTATGTGTGAACAAAGCCATTGTTAATCAGTCTTAGTCTAGGAACCAAAGTTGGGTTCTTGGGCTTAACCCAAGATAAGTCTTACCAGAGTCACAACAATCACCATTTCTCTTTATTTTCAAAGAGAAGGCTGTAGCAAATTGATAGAAGAAGGCATGGAGAAGATAAGGAGAAACTGTGGTGTGGTTCACAGGGGGCAGGAGAGCAGAAAGATGGGCGTAAAGAGTAAAATATTAAAAGTGGGTCCCATGTAGCAAGTTGGGGTTTAGAGATGAATCCTGGGTCTGCAAAGACTAAAGTCTATTGCATCTCCATATTGTATATGGCAGAAAATGCCATGTGTATTCCACTATATACAAGATGGAGATACAATAACATAGTGCATCTAACATATTGTACAATATTTGTAGGTCATATAAACACTTTAGAATCTCACCATTCCAACTGCTGCTTAAGGAAATATGTGGACATTAAGTCTAAACATAATATGTCACTTTCTCATGTGCCGTCGACAGATTGCTAATCTAGTTCACAATATGTATACATAAAACAAACCATGTTCCAAGTACTAAAACAACGTACAAATTGTCATTAATAAAAATGAAAATGAAACATCATTACCTGCTTTATGGCGGCGATGTAAGTTTGCTGGGGAGAAGTGTGAGGGATCCCAAAACATGGAAGGGATGATCAAATTACAGATTATATATGGTTGGGCTGCATATAAAAGAGAGGAAGCGGGGAATGAGGACCAGGAATATAATGCAGGCACATGAATCCTAAATGACAGACATTGTTAAAGCTGAGGTGAACATGAGGAGGAAGTATTGTCCTTCCTTCTGGAATATTTTGAGACCAGAGAAAAGAGGAATAGGCAATTCAGAAAATACATCTAAAAACTGCATCCCTGTTACTGACATCACTACTCAGCTTCCTGTCATGTGACTTGAATCCAGGGCTTCTTTTCAACCAGAACTCACCAGAATCCAGTTCCAGCACCTCTGGGGTGGGTGCCATTGCCTAAGAGAACAGGTGAGGCGTTCATGGTAGGTTATGGCACCTCTTTTCCTAGAAAAATAGCAGTGCTTGAATCTCTTTTGCTAGAAACCTTCGGGGATTTGGTTTTAACACAACACTAACATGTTCCATTTTGTTTCATTAAAGAACACTGATGAAAAATCTTCTCACTTGTATTGTATGTTAGAGTCATCGCCTTGCTGTGCAGGTTGCCCTGGAGGTTTCCCTGTTCTTTTCTTATCAGAGGGGAGCAGGATATCCCTCAAGCATCGCCTGAAACTCTTGAAGATGTTTGTTCTGTAAAATTATTTGCCGGGCCCAAATTGCTATCCCTGTTACAGCACATAAAACTTATATAAACCTGATTTGCTTTTTTTGCTTCCCGAGAGAATGACAGACTTCACATTGTCAAAGGGTTTGATCCTCTCAGTATATATAAAAAAATTATTAAATTTTTTATCCCTCAGAGCACTGAAGCATGTGGTTTGCTTACCTCTCAAGCAGAGCAGGAGAGTATGGAACATAAGTACATTCTTATTTTTAGTATATCACTGAAAAGGATTTTGATTTAGAGGCTCATTTTCAAGAGCGTGATGCTGCTTCTGCCTTTGAGAAGTTAGTCTTCTTAAATGCCTGCTCTGGTGAGCTGCTAAACCAGGTTTTGTGGGTCTGAAGCCTTGGATAAAAAGAAAGGTCAAGCTCTATAATAGGCTTGGAAAATGCAATCTGATGAAGTTACTGCAGGGATATGTATAGATGCTAGGAGTGGATATATTTATTAGATATTATCCATCCTTACGTTTGTGAGTTTAGCAGAGTGCATCCCTTTGCAGCTTAAAAGGAAGCTTAGCTAGGCTGGTTTAGCCTTTTAGTTTAAGTAATCCAGGATGCTTTAAGGCAAAATGGATTCTCCTATTTCCCCCTTCTCTCCCCCTTAAAACAAGAATCTCACACACAATCTTGTAAAAGGTAAAATTAAACATTTACTCACTCAGAATACTTGTTGAAGAATAACAGATGCAGCCGCTTTGTTCAGGCAGGCTTAAAATAGTAATTCACTTACAAGAGCATGCCTAAGTCTAGCTTAAGATGGTGCCTGAGCAATGGTGCTCAGACATGCAAATTGTTCTCACATTTCTGGCTTGGTGATGTGATGAAGAGGTAAGAGAGGCAAAAGAGCAAAGAGGAAGTATCCATTCAGGTAAGAAGAATATATGTGGCTCCGCCCTCCTCCTGTCAGGGCAGAGTGGGAGTGTCTCAAAGAGTTCTTCCTAGCAAACCTATAGGAAAACTCTGTGAGCTTCAGCTCCCAGCATGTGCCTATCTAGCAAAACATGCATTGTTGGTTTGGCTGCATTGTAAATATACTACAGTAACACTTTAGTTTCCTGCAAACAAATAAGCAAATATGGGTTTGGGTGGCACATATTTCCAAATAGTTTCTTTTTAAAAAATAATATTTTTTTTATTAGTTTTTACACATATTTTCCAGCATAATATCCTTTTAAACATCATTTCAATTTTTTTGGCTATCATAGCCTAAGACTTCCTTCAACGTCGACTGATGGTTTTCTAAAGTCTTTCTAATTATGAATTTTGTTACTATAATTATTGCTATAAATTCAAATTTCCAATACATCGAGTCATTCACCATACATTTTACATCTTCATCACATAAGTATTGGCTACATCCACTCTGAAACTATTTGGAAATATGACAACTAGTAATAGATAGGGAAAAGCAATGGAAGTTGGTTCTCCCTCTCTATTACTAGTTGTCATATTTCCAAACAGTTTCAGAGTGGATGTAGCCAATACTTATGTGATGTCTCACACATTTATATATGTACAAAAGTATCAACAATGTGTGACAGAGGGCTGATGGGAAGTTTTGCTTCTGCACATGACTCTGGCAAACATCTAAGCTGAAACATCGCCTCACCCATCCTAGAATGTTCAGTTCACATTGAGTTCATGAAACATCATATCCTGACCTGTTCCTAATGCATGGTTGACCACATCTATGGAATACAATAGTTATGCCCTGTTAAGTTTTGCTATATCAATCACTAGTTATAGTTTAATAGGTTTTCATGCCTGTCTAATTCTGTGTTCCCTTTCCCAACCTTTAATCTATTGATGATTAATGTCTATATGCAACCCTTGTATTGTATTTGTGTTAACCAATCAGCAACAAGCACATATGTGGCAATGCTGTAATATTCAATAAAAGGGACTCCCCGAGACATGCTCGGTAGATGCCTCCCACATGACACTTGCCATCCGCCTGTCGTTTATTTCAACCCAACATCTTCTTCACCTAAGTTTGGGGTGGGGGTGGGGAGAGCGCCTACTCAGGAAGGACAACAGTAAGCATGCCCTTACCCTCACCATCACCCTCACCCCCTCATGAATCCGATGAAGTATTTCAGTTGACCTTCGCAGGGGAAGCATCGTAGCCCATGGCAGAGCCACTGCCAGGCAGTGTAGACAATAATGAGTTTGATGGACCAATGAACTGATTCAATCTATATTTAATGTATGAAATTCCTCAAAGCGTAGACCACATTTTCATAGGTTGTGCTAAACTATTGGCACTGTGCACAGGTTACAGCAAATAAGGAACATCATGGTGTGAGCAAAAGTGGTGTAGGGCACATGAGAAATGCAAAAGCTTTTGCAGCGTGGCATGCCGAAACATGGTATGTTTGATTTTCAAGTGGAAAGTTTGGGTTTATTATTTTACTTAAATCTTGGCTGTTAGTTCCTCATGGGCCTCTGTGTGTGTGTGTGTGTGTGTGTGTGTGTGTGGCTAGCTCTAGTTTGCTTCAATACTGCGAAAACCACAACCCTTTTTTATGCCTTGCGCATTGAAAATGAACAGAAAATCTTATAACCGAAAGTTCAGATTGGATTACTCACCACAGAACAAAGACATTGGTCGGAAAACAATAAATCTGTATTTGTTTCAGTAAACTTGAAATCATTAAGAAGATCAGACTGATGGCTGTTTCGTGTGTTTCTTTGAGCTTGTTAAAGGTATCCAAGCAGAATGCCACAAGACAGCATTTTTAAAATGCAAACGAACGTATAATGAATTTCAGAAGACGCACAGATCTGAAGCAAGCAATTTGTAAAGGCAGAATCCCAATTCTTTTATTGTGCGAATGACTCACTTATATTTCCAGGGGCTCTCTTGGTACAAGGACTGAACTATTAGTTGACAGAGGTGTCCTCAGTCTTTTGCCACCTATAGAAACTCTGGGGAACAAAACTGTGAAACCATTGGTCATTGTCTGACATATAAATTATTCTGCACTCTTACGCTTGTATGTGACTGCTTGGCAATAGATGTTGAGATTAACTGCAAGTGACACTTTTCTAAGTAAATACTTCTCGACTTCAAATGAAGCAAATAACAAAGCATATAATTTATTTTTTACAGAAGTTTGATTCCCAAACTAGCCAAGCTTTATGTCTATCTAAACAAGCACACAACATTCTAATTCTAACTACAGATCAGACAGTATGTGTGAACTTTTAATATAATTTCCCTAGGCAAAAAATAAATAAAAAAAATTAAGGTTAAGACACTGTCTGCTACTTTGTCATGCTAACTGGAGATGCGAGGACTGAACCTAGGACCCTCAGGATGTAGAGCACATCCCATCCTTTATTCTGCTTCCATTTATCTGGTCTGTTGATAAAGATAAGGACTGAGCAGTTTATCATCTCCTAGAGGAGGATCACACTTTGGGAAAGCAGTAGAAAGTGTGGTTTGGGATGGAAGAAGCTAAGAAGGGAGTGTGATTTTCCTGAAACTCCATAGAGATATTTGCAGATGTATTTTCAAAATTCTCTTATTTTAAGGGTTGTCTCCTTCACTTTTTTTTTAACTGACCATCTACATGAGACTCTTTGGTATAGAACAAAAAAAGGTCAAGGACCCCTGACAATTACGTCCAGTCGCAAATGGCTCTGGGGTTGCGGGGCTCATCTCGCTTTACAGGCCGAGGGAGCCGGCGTTTGTCTGCAGACAGTTTTTCCAGGTCATGTGGCCAGCATGACTATGTCACTTCTGGCGCAACCAGAGCAGTGCACGGAAGTGCCGTTTACCTTCCCACCGGAGCAGTACCTATTTATCTACTTGCACTTTTTGGTGTGCTTTCGAACTGCTAGGTTGGCAGGAGCTGGGACCGAGCAACAGGAGCTCACCCCGTTGCGGGGATTCGAACCGCCGACCTTCTGATCGGCAAGCCCAAGAGGCTCAGTGGTTTAGAATAGGCAGGGCTTAATTCCTTTGAGCCGGGTTTTGACAAGAACATGTCAAACTGCAAAGCTGCTAGGAGCATAGGCAACAGTCTCACATGTCTATTTTGCCTGCTATCAGTGCTCCATGTTCACAGAGAGGAGTATTTCCTAACCCTACCTGGATTGAATTTAGGACCTTTTGCATGCATGTGAATGCACTCAACTATAGCCCTTGACTGTATAACAAAGAGCAAATGCAGAGTTACTTTTCCTCGACTACAAAAAAAGCCTTCATAAATCTGAGACTTGCACCAGTCTCATAGCTAGAGGGCACAGCATGCATTTGGATGGGAGCTGTGACAGATGTTAACCACAGAAAATAAGAGCAGAGTGAATCTTTGCAAGATTTGTACTATCTGCTATATTGGAAGCTTCTCCAGCTAACATGTATCTGTGTACACTCTAATGGTTTCATTGGAATGGTGCACATAATTTTAACTGGGGTACAATTGCTCCAGCAATCCTGTGTTCCACCAGTCCTGTGTCACTGGCAGAAATCTATGGCCAACCTGTCCAAGGATTTTGACATGAAGTATAGGTCTGAGTCGTATGGGACCACTTCAAATAATTACTCAGCAGAGCATTCCTTTTTCCAATATTGTCCCCAGTTGCCTTCACAAATGAGACATGCATGACTCCATATACCAAAGTCACTTTGCAGATAGTCTGCTAGAAAAATTACTCCACTGTAAAACTTTAACTGAAATCTATCTTTTGCTGCTTTCCCAGATTAACACAAGGACTTTTGACTTATTGAACACATTAGACTACAGAGCTAGGAGACTGATTATTTTTTATATTCCTTCCTCTTATAAATGAATTCCTGTGATGATTTGGAAGAATACAGCTTTAAAATGAAAATGATTTATAGCAAACACTGCACTGGAAAATGCAAAGACTTGCTGATTAGAGAGTTAATATTCTTTCTGGAATTTCTGAGGAAATGGCTGTTTTCAACTACATGTTAAAGGTAAAGGAATACCCTCACATTTCAGATATTCTCATTTCCAGCATGATAATTCAGCTGCATATAAAAGGTCAGAGGGCTCACATTTTATAATTTTCAATTAATATTATTTAACTAAATTGTATAAATATTATATTGTGATATGTAAAAAACCCCATTATACATCATTATGCAACTCAAAAAAGAAAACAATAAAATTAAAAAGAGGAAAACAAAGAGGGGGGAACCAAGGACATGACACAAGAAGAGGGGAGAGAGACAGTTTTGCTGCTAGAATAGAATAGAATAGAATAGAATAGATTCTTTATTGTCATTACACAAGTGCAACATTGCACAAGTGCAACTAAATTGGATGCCATCCCTTAAAAACAACAAAAGCAAAACAACAACAACAACCAAACAAACCACATTCCAGCCACACCCACACCAACACCCATCAAACTCCCAGGTCACACTATCGAGTTACAGCATTCAAAAAGGCCACAGCTCTTGGATAGAAACTGTTTTTCAGTCTATTTGTCCTTGACTTGATGTTTCTATATCTCCTGCCAGAAGGCAGTAGTGCAAACAGACTGTGTCCCGGGTGAGATGAATCCTGCAGGATGTTGTTTGCTTTCCTAAGACAACGGGAACCGTACAGTTCTTCCAAAGATGGGAGAGGATGACCAATAATCCTTTGGGCTGTGGTTATGACCTTCTGGAGCACCTTCCTCTCCCTAGCTGTACAACTGGAGAACCAAGCACAAATACAGTATGTAAGAATGCTCTCTATGGAGCCTCGGTAGAAGGACACCAGCAGTCTCTCACTCAGATTGTTCTTCTTTAAAAGTCTGAGGAAATAAATTCTCTGCTGGGCCTTCTTCACCAGAGCAGTGGTATTTGCGCTCCAAGTCATGCCCTGATCGATAGTTACTCCCAAAAACCTGAATTCCGCCACCCTCTCCACCCGTTCCCCGTTGATATACAAGGGCTGAATGTCCGCCTTTTTTTTCCTGTAATCCACCACCAATTCCTTGGTCTTAGCCGTATTAAGAGCCAGATTGTTCTCTCCACACCAAACACAGAGCCGCTCCACCTCGTCCCGATAGGCGGACTCATCCCCTCCTGAAATGAGCCCTACCACCGTAGTGTCATCAGCAAACTTGATGATTTTGTTGCTGGAATAGATGGCTGTACAGTCATACGTATAGAGAGCATAGAGCAGGGGACTCAACACACAACCCTGTGGTGAGCCGGTGTTAAGGCTAAGGGCTGTGGACACATGTGACCCTACTCTAACCCTCTGAGAACGTTCTGACGTTCTGCTACAGCTACACCATGGCATTTCCTCTCCCTGTCAATGGCATTGTCTGTCTCCTGGCACTGCGACCATATACAAGGGATTCTCACACTGTGGAGTTAATGTTGCCAGGCCAACAAAGGGCATTTTTATTCTCTTGGTGGTCCTTATTAGAGAGAAAGCATGAATATTTCACAGGCAATAATGTCCCGTCCCCCCATTCATGATAATGCTGGAAAGGAGATCCATGGGGTCAAAATGAAATGTGGTCAAAATGAAATTACAGGGCAGGAAGTGTTGTTTCTTCTCCAAGAGTAAAACACATATTTGTGTTTGTCTCAAACATGCCTTAGTAAAATCACAAGGACTAAACCAGTGGTTCTCAACCTGTGGGACCCCGGATGTTGTTGGACTCCAACTCCCATCATCCCTGAGCTCTGGCCTTGCTAGCTAGGGGTGATGGGCGTTGTAGTTCAACAACATCTGGGGACCTACAGGTTGAGAAAGGCTGGACTAAACCATTTAGTACAGGCACTGCCAAACGTGGCCCTCCAGATGTTTTGGGATTACAATTCCCATCATCCCTGACCACTGGTCCTGTTAGCCGGGGATGATGGGAGTTGTAGTCCCAAAACATCTGGAGGGCCAAGTTTGGCCATGCCTGATTTAGTAGATTATGTATCATGGGGGGACATTTGGGGACATCCAAAGTTTCTCCGCCCTGGCTCCCTTGAATTTTTCATATTAGAAGGCAAGCATGAAGCCATATCTCAATGATACTGTTACACACCACCCCAATTTCCAAGCAGTGCGAGATTCCAGGAATTCCAAGCACTTACCCAGGGTTCATGTTTTCTTTGGAAAGGAGGCACAGTGGAGACTGTGGTGTCCTTGTGTTATATGGTTTATTCACAAATTTATACAACCTGAGCCTATGACGGAAGAGTTCAAAGCATTATACTCCAAGCAGTTTCCATTTTTCCTATTCTGACAGCCTCTGATTCAAACTCTCAGTCCCCATTGTGCTCTAAACCCCCTGCCTTCCCCAGCTCGAAGCCGCTTGAAAACTGCAACTATTTCCCCTCCAGCTTACATCATGCAAACTGCAATCCTGATACTCCCTCCCAGATACTCCGGTATTGTCTTCTGCTAACTCCCCAGAGCTCAAGGCAGGGCTCCAGCCATTTGCTGTCCAGCACAGAGAGTCTCTGTTAATGGGCCATTATCAGGCCGGCATGGCTATTCCAGCCCATGTTTGCTTAATGACCTGGTCATTCTCTGCAGCTGAATCCCTGATGCATTTGAGGATTCATGGGGCTTGGTTAAATTCTAAACCTTTCCTGGTTCCAGGAGCTTAGGGGAGTCTTGTGCCTCCAAACTTAGAAAAGTGTGCATGTATTGACTTGATCGTTGGGCACTCTGCAAAGAAGTAACATGCTTCATTTTTATAGCTTCATATGTATGTGACTGTGTATAGATTGAAAACGCCGGAAGAAAGCTGGTGTTCTGAAAAGCCTGAAGATTTTTTTGCCATAGAGATTGTGTAACATCTGTAATATCCAAAAGAATGTAAAGCACTAGCCATTAAATTAGTTCAATAGCTCTTTTGCAATGTCTCTGACTAATTGTTCTAATTAGATCTGAATTGCATTGAACAGCCTAGGCCTTTTAACTGTTTTTAAGCAGCATCAGAGATGGAGAATCTCTGGCTCCCTAGATATTGTTGGACTACAGCTCCCATCATCACTGGCCATTGGCCGTTGACCTCCAACAAGGGAATGTGCATGCCATTGTTTCCTCATGCCTGGCTAGAGCTATGTCTAGTGGAGTACATCATCTCCTCACTTCAACAAATGTGAGCTTAGAGATTTGTTCTTCAAAAGTGTGGATATTTCTAGCCCAAACACACAACTTCTGCTTCTTTGAAGGACAGATATAGAAATACAGTGGTACCTCGCGTTACATATGCTTCAGGTTACATACGCTTCAGGTTACAGACTCCACTAACCCAGAAATAGTACCCCGGGTTAAGAACTTTGCTTCAGGATGAGAACAGAAATCGTGCTCCGACGGTGCAGCAGCAGCAGGAGGCTCCATCAGCTAAAGTGGTGCTTCAGGTTAAGAACAGTTTCAGGTCAAGAATGGACCTCTGGAACGAATTAAGTACTTAACCCGAGGTACCACTGTATATAGATACATGTAGACATATATATCTGAATTCTGAATAGTGGGGCAAATACACATTGTTAACTGGTCGTGAATAGCTTGTCTACTGCCAGATACACAATTCCCAATTAGATTCAAAATTACCACTTTGGGGACAAAATCCATTTAAAGGAAGCAACAGAGAAAAGTTCTTTCAGCTTGAATTTTGTGAGGTGGGATAAAAGGAGGTTCACCCATCCTGAAAATATTAGAGAGAATTCTTCTATGCTTTGGAATGGATGCTTAAGAGTGGTGGTTTCCTGTCAGCGTCTACCTCCCAACATTTATCTTCAGTGGGTGTCCCTGATATCTAGTATTATGAGAAAGGGAGAAAAATTGCTCCCTATCCAATTTTCCACACTATGCCTAATTTTATACATCTCTAGCTTTCATTTCAGAAGCAAACAACCATGTTTCATTGATAAAACAGCCTATCTAAATTGCATTCCGAAACATGCTTAGAAAAGTACTCAAAACATTCCATAAAAACTAAGTCAGAAAATTCTGGCCGATCAAGATACTTTATTATTTTATCAAGATATTTTATTAAGACCAGTATAGAGGCTTGTTCTCTGGACTCTTAAAAATAGTCAACAATGTTTGTGTTGTTTGAAATTACAAAATTTAAAAATGACTGGAATATATTCAAACAATATTTGAAAGATTATCAAGGAGCATTAAAAATTTTGACCAGTTTAGAATAACTCTTGTAAAGGAAAAAATATTAAAATATAATGGAATTAGGTTACTGAATACATGGATGTGTTAGAAGGGGCAGTTAAATAAGTAAAACTGAGGACCCGAGTAAGAAGGGGAGGGAAGTCAAATGCAAATGGATTACCAATGAATCAAATAAATAAGTATGTATTCTGTTGTTGTTTTTCTTGAACTGTGTTTTATAAATGTATGTCTAATTTACAGGAATATAAAGTTGTTACAATGTGATATGATGAATGTCTGTCTAAAGAAACCAATAAAAATGATTTTTTTTAAAAAAAAATAGTCAACAATATTTAGAGTGCAACGTAGATTGTCTTCTTGACTTTTTAAGAGCTTGGACCGTGATCTAACAGTGCATGCAACACTCCTAGCCTGTAAAAGATGATCTGATTATATGTTTGGCAGGGAGAAAAGGAGGGCAAAATCTTCTACAATTCCAAAAGCTGATCAGCATGATTTCAGCTTCTTTTCATAGCTGTGTGCATGAATTCCTGACACTTAGATTAAGTACATGTATATTTCTGGACAGAGAAATTCACCAAATCTTTCACACATCTTTCTGTAAATTTTGGTTATCACAATCTTTTTCATTTCTAGGTTTGGCTTCTGATGGAATTGGTGAGACAGCCCCATTCACATCAACTATACACTGCAAAGTGTTCTGCGTACCAGTATAATTAATTTTAGAGCCGTGAGAGGAGGGCTTCTTAGGTTTTTGGATCCCCTAGTAACTGAAAGATGGACTATACATAAAAGAAGAATAAAATAAACAAAACATCCAGGAACATTTTATGAACACCTTAGTGAGCCAAGAGGACCTCGATATTGGCCTGGATTTAAGACTGAAAACACTCCTTTAGTGTTTCATGAATATTCACAAGTTCTTGGACAAATGCAGCAGTAAAATCACATTACTTTCTCTGCCTACCTTGATAGTATGATTTGCTGACAATTGCCTTCCTACCTGGTCATAAAACATCTAGCATAATTTTGACATTGCATGCATAATAAATCATAATAGTGCTTCCATAGAATTTCCTCCGTGTGGTAAGAAATAGCTCCTCCCAAGCCATTTCTTGCCAACATGTTTTGTACTTCATTTACATATAGAGTATATTACCACACATTCTCTTGGGCAAGTTTGGAAGGCTTCCAGTAATTTGTTCAAACTATAAAAAGGAGGCTCCCCCCAATTGTTAAATATGGTACAAAAAGGAACCAATAAATGATTCCCCTTTAGGTTCACATCAATCGTTTCAATATAAATAGAGTTATTCCCACTTATTCCAAATGAAGATGTGCTCTATATAAAAAAACTACATCATTTTGATAACTGTAAACGAGAAGATTCTTCGTTTTTGCCGAGAGATAATAATTTGGTTGTGTGGTGATTAGAGTGTTGGACTAAGAGACCAGGAGAGACTAAGAGTGGAGAGCCAGTGTGGTGTAGTGGTTAAGAGCGGTAGTCTGCTAATCTGGGGAACCGGGTTCGCGTCTCCGCTCCTCCACTTGCAGCTGCTGGGTGACCTTGGGCCAGTGACACTTCTCTGAAGTCTCTCAGCCCCACTCACCTCACAGAGTGTTTGTTGTGGGGGAGGAAGGGAAAGGAGAACGTTAGCCGCTTTGAGACTCCTTAAAGGGAGTGAAAGGCGGGATATCAAATCCAAACTCTTCTTCTTCTTCTTCTTCTGAAATCACTTCTCAGTCCTGAAGCTGAGAGGGATAACATTGGGCTAGTCACTAACTCATGAAGTTGGTGGGAGGATAAAGTGCAGGGCGAAGAGAACACTGCATGGGACCTTGAGCTTCTTGGAGGGAAGGAAATATAAATGTAAGTAGTAGTAGTAGTAGTAATTTGGAAACAATAATTTGGATGAACTTTTTTTTTTTTAAAAAAGTACCCCACAAGAAATCAACCAGAGACAAAATAAATGTAAGAGTTTTATCAACGCAGGTACCATCAAATAGGAAACAGTGTTGGTAATTAGGCACAGTTGAAATGTACAAGATAAGCACTTGTTAAAATTGCATTAAGCATATGTTTCGATCTGCCCAACATTGCAATCAATGGCACTTAACAAGTACTTAACCATGACTGGATGATACCCTTAGTTTGGTGATAAGAAGTGGGTTTCTAAACACTAGAAATGGATACTAGAATAAAATTGCAAGACTCGCTGTGGGGAAAAATTAGTTTTAGAACAGCATTGGATATTATTGAGGGTATGTTGGTTTTTTAAATTGGTATGCAATGCAATTATGGCTCGACAGATCTCTTTTCCCTCATCCGCCCCCCCCCCCCAAATGTTGTTTGGTTCTCTGAGGTATCTGAGTGCCGTTATTGAGAATTCATTTGGGGTAGGCTAATGCTAAAAGGCATGCTTCACACTCTCTGATTCACACTTAGAGTCAGCGATGCCATTACATCTGCAATGATTTCACATTTGTTTTCCCCATGTGTCAGTCTCACAGCAGCTACTTCCAAGAACAGGTCGGGGTGGGGGGACACTCCATATTTCTCATCATGCAAGTAGCAGCTGCAATCTTTGATGAGTCTTCACTTCAGATGTCACACTGCTCACGTGAGTAGGCCACTCGTGTAAATAGTTGCAGGGGTTAGCCAGCTGCAGCAACATCTGTATTGGCTCTCCATTATACACATCACATGAATACTATATTCCAAATCACACAGGGATTTCTCTAGCTCTCACTTTGGTTTGAAACCAGTTGCTTTCCCAGTCTCCATGTTATATTTCACAGAGATGTAAAATCCACATAAAAGCACAACACAATATGAAAAGAAACACACACTGTTATAATAATTAGCATTTTTATTAATCCCAACAATTTTATCCCAACAATCTTTATAATAGGGATTAGTAGCCACTGGTCAATGGGCAGAATGGATCAGTTTATCAAGGAAATAATACAACTTTATATGGAGCACTCTCCCTTAACCAGTGGTCTTGTTAGTATGTCCTTTGCCTCATTGATTTTCTATCTCATTATGATGAACATACAGCCTGAATCTGTCAAAGTTCTGCAGGAAGAATATGGCTTAGTTTTTTCTTACTCCGAATGGATACACTGCCATATTGTTATGTTTTATGTTTACTGTATTGTGCTATCACTCTTACTGTCCACAGACTCAGCTGTAAATTGTTAAAAATTGAAGCAGCATCAAGGAATGTTTCCGATGAAGGGCCATTGACCCATGGGGGGAGTTGGTTGGAGGTTGGATCCAATGGTGAGTGGAACCAACTTTTCCATTTCAGCTCCTCTTCTCCCCCTACCCCTTAACACCAGTCTGAACTATCCCTCTCTCATTCTGGGCTTTCCTCATCACACAGCTCACCGAAAGTCTTCATGTTATGGGCTCTTGTTATCTGTATTCAGGCATTTGCTTGAACATGAAAAACCTTCTCCACTGGCAGGCACAAGGGCACATGTGTAGGTACTGTTCTCAATGTCCCAGGATGATCCCTCACATGTTTACCATGAAGGTCTGAAGAAGACTTCTAAGTGCTTTCTGTTTAAGGTACCTAGAAACCTCTTCACAACTGGGAGTCCAGCCTTATCAGGATTCTCGAGTGCAGATAGATTTCTAAGCAGCTTATGTTCAAGGTGTGAAGACTTGGGATACCGCAAATGTTTCTTCAAAATACAGCAAGGTAGGATCTGCCATGAACACCAGAGCAAGAGGTCAGTGTCTCTTTCAGTAGTAATACAAATCAAGAGTGTTCAGATCATGTGAACTAATCACAACCAAGGGCTTTATTAAAGGTCTCTTATGATAACAGAATCCATGCCCCAGTTTCAGTTGTCTCTTAAGCAGTCTCAGTTTCTTCTCAGCTGTGGAACTCTTTTCAGAAGAGACTCGCCAAAGGCTGGTCTAGAGCAGTTCTATGAAGGTATATTGGTTCAAGGTCACTTTAGCATAACAATGATTAGCTTTTGCATTATTAATCTGCTTTTTAAAAATGTTGTTGGCTGCTCCTAGGCTCTAGGGATAGACCAGCTTATAAATCAAAATGGATAAAATAAAATAAAGTCTGTTGTGGGGCTCCTTATGCTTAAATATTCTGCTGACAACAAGAATACTGCAAGCTCAGATAATGTTTATGTGCCTCTTTAACAAATGAAAAGCTATCAAGAGAATAACTAGCCTTCCTTCTGGGTTTTCTTAAAACGTACATGCATGTATAACTTGCAAGCATTCTTCTTCTTTGCTTATACCACTTTATTTTCTAACATGATATGCAAGAAGGAAGAATACAATGCATGGCACAATAACATTTGGGTGGCTATTTTCAATGTGCCATTTCAGCTATGTGCCATTGCATCCAGGATACAATGAATCTAGAAATCTACATCACTTCAACCCACACAGCTTCTTGCCACTCATAATGCTGTCTGCTGAAGATTTCTCTGTCCAAGGACCAAAGAGCAATGAGAAATAAATGATAAATTTCTACTGCTGAAAAATGAAAGAGGGATGATTAATGAAAGAGGGATCCTCTAAGATGATTGTGGAGTAATGATGATAATTCCAGGACAAAACACAAAAGGACCTTGGGGGAAAGGTAAAATGTAGGTGCGCATTGAGCAGAAATACTATTGACAAACACCAGAAGCTGCTTTCTATTGAGTCAGACTCTTGGTCTATCTAGCTCAGTATTCTCTGACTGGTTGTGGTTCTTCAGCATTTCAAACAAGGCTCTCTTCTAGGCTTACCTAGAGATGCCAGGGATTGAATCTGGGACCCTCTGCATGCAAACCTGATGCTCTAGCACTGCCTTTTGCCTATTGGAACCTGGAGAGAAAGTCCTAGAGTTATCTCAGGCCAACCTATCCTTGGCAGTTGCCAGAACCCCAGCAGGTCTCAGCAGCAATATCTGCCTTGGCATTTCCCCCCTCCCTGTTTTAAAACGAATTCAGCACCAGAGACTAGGTGGCCACCATTTCATTTTTTCACATTTATTTCAAGATTGCTCTGGAGCCTTGTGGGAAGTTACAATGGCCCAATCCTGATTGAAGAAGAAATGCTGGCCAGGGTGGGCCATGCATACTGCCTTGAGCTCCTTGGAGGAGAGGCAAGATTTAAGTGTAATAAATAATAATAATAATAATAATAATAATTTATTATTTATACCCCGCCCATCTGGCTGGGTTTCCCCAGCCACTCTGGGCGGCTTCCAAAAGAATATTAAAATACTGTGATACATCAAACATTAAAAGCTTCCCTAAACAGGGCTGCCTTCAGATGTCTTCTAAAAGTCTGGTAGTTGTTGTTCTCTTTGACATCTGGTGGGAGGGCGTTCCACAGGGAGGGCGCCACTACCGAGAAGGCCCTCTGCCTGGTTCCCTGTAACTTGGCTTCTCGCAGTGAGGGAACCGCCAGAAGGCCCTCGGTGCTGGACCTCAGTGTCCGGGTAGAACGGTGGAGGTGGAGACGCTCCTTCAGGTATACTGGACCGAGGCCGTTTAGGGCTTTAAAGGTCAGCACCAACACTTTGAATTGTGCTCGGAAACGTACTGTGTTTCCTTTTTGTTCAGGGTTCCTGTGATATTTGGCCCTCATATTTTCATAACCCAATCGTTTATCATCTCCTCATGTACACTCCATTTCCAAGGCTACCCTGTGCTGTATAATCTGGTTTGCCCAAGCTTCTTAGTGATCTATTGTTCCTAGTTTTTTAAGGGTTGCTGCTAGCACTCATCCAACACTTATTGCCATGGCATCCCACAAGAGTATGTTGTTATTTTCCTGTTGTGCTTGTTGGGATTCTTGCTTTTCATTTAGTGTGAAATTTCCACTTTTTGGGGGAGGGCCATTTTTCTCCCATGATGTAGGGGTGTGTGTGTGTTGCTCATGTGTCCAGATGTGATTTTTTAATCCTGAAACCAAATGGGTTGCATGGTGAATTTGTGTAGGTGTAGGGAAAAAAATGTGTGGAAGTTGCTAATTATGTTAGGAAATAAATCTGTTCCTTTGCCTTTTAGCCAGTAAGTTGGTGTGATACTCATTGTCATTTCAGATAGGTTAGGGTGGCAATTTGTCAGCCTAGTGACCTCAAAATCACAGCTGGAATTCCCTGTGTTTGCTAAGGCTGATTGAAAAAAGCAGTCCAGAAGAGAAATTATGTACCCAACTAATACAAATACTTATGTCCTGAAAATGCTCTCATTTTGACTGTATGGAATAAGAATAACTCTAAGTACATAGATAGTAAGTTACACATTTTGGCGTAAATATGTTAGTGACACTGGGGACTGAGAAATGCTTCTGGAGTACTTTGGATATTGCCCCCAGACACATAAATTAAGAAAGTATTGAGATTCACTTCAAATATAGTCAGTTTCCTCCTATTTCCAACTGCTGCTGGAGCTCAGAAGAGACCTATGAAATGTTAACACTCAAGATTGCACTCAACTTTTACTCAGAAAAGACCCAGTGAAATTAATTGACCTGTTAATCATGGCCATTAATTTCAATGGGCCTAGTCTGAGTAAAAGTTAGTTGAGTATATCCATGAGAAGAGGAACTGCAGGAAAATTCAGTCAAACTAGTTCATGGAGTTTAGAATTTCATCTCATATATACAAATTCTCCATTCTGGGAAGGTTGTAAATCAGGGATGCAAAAACCTGTGATCCTCCAGAGACTGTTGGACTACAACTCATCTAATCCCTGAACATGAGCCAGGTTGGCTGGGGCTGATGGGAGCTGTTTTCCAACAACATCTGGTGGGTCACACATTATCCACTCCTTTTGTAAGTGTACTGGGTTATATTATCATATGTGGGGGAATTGGCCTCATTGAGGGGCAGTATTTCAATATGAGTAGGAAAATGGGAGTACCCCTAAACTTTTATATATATATATATATATATATATATATATATATATATATGAAAAAAGCACTGAATCTGATGGACAAACACAATTGGACTCATTTACTGATAACTGATTTATGTTTATTTCTTACATTAACAATACTTCTATAGTTCAGCATTTCTCAAATCAACACACATCTTTGGAAGGACTTGATTTCCTTGTGATTTTTATCTGATTCTCTTCAATCAAAACAGGATTACCAATGTTGTTTGGATGCACTATATATATGGGATTTCAGGTTTTCTGGATTTAAGTTTTCATTCACTTCATTTAGTTCAGTTTTATTGGGTGATATCCAGCTAAATCATACTCCAAGTATTTCCATTGAAACCAATGGCCTTAAGCTACTTAAATTCATTGATTTCAATGGGTCTACCCTGAGTATCCCTGACATTGGGTATCATCCATTATTTCTTTGAAAAATATTGCTGTAAAATTTCATTTAAAAACCAGTGAAGAGGAGAAGGAACTAGCAGAATTATTTGACACACTAATAAAGCAGTTCCTGAAATATGGCTAGAGGTATTTAAGTTGTTGGAGAGTTTTTGCCCCCTTAAAAATGGCACAAGGAATACTGCATCATAAAACAGGGTAAAGGGCTTAGCATCCTGCCACTCACAAAAGGTAACATTTACAGAAGAGTCTAGCCATTTTTCAAAATTAATAAGCTTGAGATGGGCTATGTTTGTGCTTGGGTGGATGTGTAGAGAGAAACATTCCCTTGTAATTAACTAATATAAGGAGTCTCCAAGGGCAATAGAACTGCAGTATTTGCTTCTGGGCTAAAATAGATCCTTTGTGCATTCACCTCCAGGCAATTTATATCAGCAGCATTTTTGACAAGTATTTTCCTAGAGGCACTGTTTTACTACGGTTGCCTTGCCTAGCAGCCTGCTGACCAAACTCACAGTCTCATTAAAAAACTCAACTTCTCCCTGGCTTTTGTTTATTATTTTGACTTTACTTTTGTGTGTGCCATATGCTTACACCAGATCTTTTGGGAGACTGTCTTTGTGTTCCCTTTGAATATGAGAATCCACCCAGAACTTAGGCTCACTGCATTACCAAAAGCTAATAAAGTACAGTGGTACCTCAGGTTAAGTACTTAATTCGTTCTGGAGGTCTGTACTTAACCTGAAACTGTTCTTAACCTGAAGCACCACTTTAGCTAATGGGGCCTCCCGCTGCCACTGCGCTGCCGGAGCACGATTTCTGTTCTCATCCTGAAGCAAAGTTCTTAACCCGAGGTACTATTTCTGGGTTAGTGGAGTCTGTAACCTGAAGCGTATGTAACCAGAAGCTTATGTAACCTGAGGTACCACTGTAATGGGAGATTGGTTTCAATGCAATGTTATGATACCTGTTAATTTCACTAATTCTTCATCAAACTTTATCCCCTTCATTTGTATCATGCCCCTAAGTGAGGTTTATTTCTGGTCTCGGAGACTGGAGGAAAAGAGGATAAAGCATGGACTGTGTTGATTGGTGATGGCTGAGCATCAGTGGATGGCAGTAAGAGTTAATTAAGCACTCATTCCTGCCTCCTGTTTCTCATTGCAAATGTCCAAACATTTTTAGCATCTTTAGCTTTATGGGGGAAACAAGGTTGGGGAAAAACTCCTGGGTAACATGTATTGCCAATCTTCATATTGCTCAGTTTTAAAGCAACTAGAAGCATAAGAACGGACTCCTTTTGGAAGAAAGCATTGTCCAGACCCATAAAAATATTATTCAAACTTTTACATGCAGAACTCTCTAAAAACAGAATTAAAACATCAAAGATGCACCCCAAATATCCATGCAATGTATTGTGCTGTCCAGCACAAGCTCAGCATCTTTGAAATAAAAGATAGCTCCCCAAATCCAAACATGTATCTCTCCCCCATTCCAGCCTGCTTTATCCTGCCTTAGGCTGTTATCACATGCTTTTGTTCTCTTTCATGTTCCAAGAAAGACAAACAGCCACCACCCTTTCAAGGTGGCAAATTTGCAACTGAATACCTTTGTCTCCTGATCTAAGGTTACAACACTCACCTGTTAGCTAGCAGAAAACAACAATTTGTTAATTATCAACTCAGCAAGAGATCAGAGTCCACTTGGAAAAAAACCTAATGTGGTAAAGCCCACATGTTAGCAATACACATTTAGCCACTTTCTATTTTAAACCTTTATTGATACACATAACATTGGTGCTTTTTTCAGGAGGTACGCAGGGGTACGCATACCCCTAAACATTTGTTAATCTTTGTACTTTTTGTCCATTTACTGTATTTATTTTTCCTTTTTTTTTTTTTTTTTTAAATAATTTTTATTGCATTTTTTCAGACATAGGCAGAAAAAAACAAAAGAAAAAAAAAAACAAAAAGCAAATACAAAGAATCATAACCTTTCAACAACTTATTTCTATCGAGCTTCCCCGCATCTCCCGCACAATGCATTCTTAACAATAAATTTATCAGCAAATTATAACCTTGTTTCGTGTGTTTCTTTTATACTTTCAATTGCAGTTTAAGTTTAAATCCCTTGTTGTCCATTTACTCTAAAAACAGAATATATTATCATTTTTAACATTTAAACATTGATTCTTTCAATAATGTTATCCAATTCCGTAAATGTTGCATTCTCATTGCTGGGGCTAGCATTTCAAATTATGCATCATTTTATAGTTCATATAACTTATAAAATTTTTGCAAGTAATTCTTAAATTTTTTCCAGTCCTCCTCCATTGCTTCTTCTCCCAGGTCTCGGATTCTGGCAGTCATTTCGGCCAATTCCATATAGTCAATCAGTTGCATTTGCCACTCTTCCAGCGTGGGTAAATCTTGAGTCTTCCAGTGTTTGGCGATCAAAATTCTTGCTGCAGTGGTAGCATACATAAAAAACGTTCTATCCTTCTTTAAAACCTTTTGGCCGACAATACCCAAGAGGAAGGCCTCCGGTTTTTTAGGGAAGGTGTACTTAAACACCTTTTTTAACTCGTTGTAGATCATTTCCCAGAAGGCCTTCACTCTTGGGCAAGTCCACCAAAGGTGAAAGAATGTTCCTTCAGCCTCTTTGCACTTCCAACATTTGTTATCAGACAAATGGTATATCTTAGCAAGCTTGACTGGGGTCATGTACCACCTGTATACCATTTTCATAATGTTTTCTTTCAAGGCATTACATGCCGTAAATTTCATACCGGTGGTCCATAACCTTTCCCAGTCTTCAAACATGATATTGTAACCAATGTCCTGAGCCCACTTTATCATGGCTGATTTAACTGTCTCATCCTGGGTGTTCCACTTAAGCAGCAAGTTATACATTCTCGATAAAACCTTGGTCTTTGGTTCTAACAATTCTGTCTCAAGTTTCGATTTTTCCACCTGGAATCCTGTTTTTTTGTCCAACTTAACCACCTCGTTAATTTGGGCATAATGAAACCAATCTCGCACCTTATCTTTTAAATTTTCAAAGCTCCGCAACCTCCAATTGTCACCTACTTTTTCTATTAGTTCCCAATATTTCGGCCAGCCGGTCTCCATATTGGGTTTTTTCCACGCCTTAGCCTCCACTGGTGATAACCACCTCGGAGTCTTACTTTCAAGTAAGTCTTTGTATTTCTGCCAGACCATAAAAATTGCTTTCCTGACAATATGGTTTTTGAACATTCCATGTGTTTTTGCCTTGCCGTACCACAGATAAGCATGCCATCCTAACGAGTTGTTAAAACCTTCCAGGTCTAGGACATCTGTATTCTCTAATAGAATCCAATCTTTCAACCAGCAGAAGGCTGCCGCCTCATAGTATAACCTTAAGTCTGGCAGGGCAAACCCCCCTCTTTCTTTTGCATCAGTTAGTATTTTGAACTTTATTCGGGGCTTTTTGCCCTGCCAGACAAACTCTGAGATATCCCTCTGCCACTTTCCAAAACATTCCACTCTGTCCACGACCTGCAAGGTTTGAAATAAAAACAACATTTTTGGCAAAACATTCATCTTGACAGCAGCAATTCGGCCCAGCAAGGAAAGCTTCAGTCTCGACCAAGTTTCCAAATCTTTCTTAACTTCTGACCAGCATTTCTCATAATTGTCCTTAAACAAATTCAAATTTCTAGGCGTCAAGTTTACCCCCAGGTATTTCACTTTCTTAACCACAGTTAACTCTGTTTCCTTCTGAAACCCCTCTATTTCTAAAGGCGTCAAGTTTTTCCCCAAAACTTTGGTTTTTTGTTTGTTCAACTTAAATCCTGCCACCCGACCAAATTCTTGTATCAGTTCCAGAACTCTTTTTGTACTAGATTCTGGCTCCTGTAATGTTATTACTAAGTCATCTGCAAATGCTTTCAGTTTATATTGTTTCACTCCGACCGTAATCCCCTGTATTTGCCGGTCCCTCCTGATCATGTTCAGCAAAACCTCCAGGACTGATATAAATAATAGGGGGGATAAGGGGCACCCCTGGCGTGTTCCTTTTTCAATATAAAACTCCTCTGTCACCACATTGTTCACTATCAACTTAGCTTTTTGTTCTGAATAAATTGCTTCTATACCATTTTCAAACCCTCGTCCCACTCCCATCCCTTCCAAGTTTTTCTTCATAAATTTCCAAGAAATATTGTCAAAGGCCTTCTCGGCATCAATAAAGATTAACACTGCTTTAGTGTTAATATTTGTTTGTAAAAGTTCCAGAATATCGATAATATTCCGAGTATTGTCAAACAAATGCCTGCCAGGAAGAAAGCCTGCTTGGTCCTTATGAATTACTTCATTTAACACCTTTTTCAGTCTACTTGCCAAAATGTCTGCAAATATTTTATAATCCACATTTAGGAGTGAGATGGGACGGTAATTCCTAAGTTGAGTCTTTTCAGTTTCCACTTTGGGTATCAATGTGATGAAAGCTTCTTTCCACGTTTCCGGTGCCCTTCCTCCCCCCATAATCTGATTGCAAACCTCCATTAGTGGTAGAATCAAATAGTCTTTTAATGTCTTATAGTATTTGGAGGTAAGCCCATCTGGGCCTGGAGATTTGCCCAACTGCATATTCTGAATGGCATCCTCCATTTCCTGTTGTGTTATTTTGCAATCCAAGATTGATCTCTTCTCCTGAGACAGTTCTGGTAAGCCATTGAGTTTCAAAAATCGTTCCATCTCAGACACTTCCTCAGGCCCTTGTGTATACAACTTTTTGAAGTATTTCTGGAAACTGTATTTATTTTTCCTGATTGGAACTATAAAATGGTGGTTTTCTTGAGCCAAAATGAGAGTACCCCTAAACTTTTTTTTAAAGAAAAAAAGCACTGCATAACATTATTCATTTCTGTGTGAATTAAATACAATTATACTTAATGACATGTAGTTCTAACCTTACATAATCTTGCTGAGTGATTTCTTTAAAGGAAGGTTTCCACAGCCTTTCAAAAAGGCAAGATCTTGGGCTTTGACAAAATATTAAGGTAAACCATCGAGCTCTTCAAATGTAATTTGAACTACAGATGCCACTTGGCTCCTCCTCTCCCTCAGCTGACATCTCTCAGCAGCCATCCCACCTGCCTGCAACAGAAGGAGAGACAGGAAAGCAGGCCTCACTCCATCAGCATGGCTGAGAGATCAGCTACCATTTGCCTGTCCTTCAACTGTCATCTTTTAACTGAAATCCAATCTGGCTGCACCAGATATGGGAGAGATGGGACAGCAGGCCCCATTCCATTGGCTCAGCTGGGAGAATAGCTGCCATTTGGCTTTTCCATCTCCCTCAGCTGTCACCTTTTGGCTGGCATTCCACACATACAGCAGACATGGGAGAGCAGGGCCCATTCCATCAGTGCAACGAAAATATGATGTCTTACCCCTCCTTTCCATGAACTAAGTCCGTTTGAATCAGTGATTATAACAGCAAATTATGTAGCATTAAGAATTGGTGCCTGGTTGTGATTGTTTTCCTCTTCCTGCCTGACCTATTTTTTTCCTTTTGTGTTGTCACATCAAGATTGTAAAGCTGTGGGCAGGTACTGTCCTGTTTCAATCTGTACACAGCACTAAGTGTGGTATTTATTGACACAAAATTTGAGACTGAGTAAAATGGCTTCTGCAGCTTGAAGCGCTAATATGGAAATATAGAAGAGTTATAAATTTCACAGGCTACTCAGTCAGAACTTGCGTCAAGGTGACTGAGGTGTCCCTTGTGGGAAACAACGGAGATGTTTCCTAGGAAAAGTAAATTTAGACTTGATCCAATTACTGAGAGAATGTGTTCCTTTGCTAGAGTTAATTAATGCCTGAATAAGGACATAGAGACGGATAGTTGCACAAGGGATGGCAAAAGAGTTCCAATGACTACATATTAGACTTGCATCCTTATTCATAGGTAATGTTAATCTCTTAAAGGTTTGCTATACTAGGATAGTTTTATATTATTGCTGTACTGGGCATGGCTGGCCCACCCATGAGGAAAGGTGAGGTGACCATCTCAGGCAGCATGTTTCACAGGGGCAGCCAATCTGGCCTCCAAGGAACACAGTGCCCGCTGCTGCACCATGGTGGCAGTGACAGATGCAGTGTGCTCCTTGGAAGACAGATATACCTCCCACCTTATGCCACCTCTACAGCAACCACTTGGCCAATAGGAGGCACTGCTGGTCTCATCCTACCCTTGTTCCCAATGTAGATCTTAATTCCGACTTTATTCCTGATGTAGTTCTTCACTCACCCCTTCTTCCCTGGTGGTGAGGGGCATGTTGTGGTTTGCCTCAGGTACCAAAATGTCTCAGGTTGGCCCTGATACTGAGGTGTCATAGTGAGGTGTCCTAGAATCATAGAACTGTAGAATTGGAAGAAACCACAAGGGTCCAACCAACCTCCTGCAATACAGTAATCTTTTGCCCTATGTGGGGCTTGAACCTATGACGTGGAGATTTAATAAATAATAATAATAATAATTTATATCCCGCCCATCTGGCTGGGTTTCCCCAGCCACTCTGGGTGGCTTCCAACCGAATATTAAAAACACAATACAGCATCAAACATTAAAAACATCCCTAAACAGGGTCGCCTTCAGATGTCTTTTAAAAGTAAGATAGTTGCTTCTTGCCTTGACATCTGCTGGGAGGGCGTTCCACAAGGCAGGTGCCACTACTCTCTGCCTGGTTCCGTGCAACCTCACTTTTCACAGTGAGGGAACCGCCAGAAGGCCCTTGAAGCTGGACCTCAGTGTTTGGGCTGAACTATGTGGGTGGAGACGCTCCTTCAGGTATACTGGACTGAGGCCATTTAGGGCTTTAAAGGTCAGCATCAACACTTTGAATTGTGCTCAGAAACATACTGGGCGCCAATGCAGATCTCTTAGGACCGGATTAAGAGTCTCACGCTTTACCAACTGAGCTATCCCAGCTGTGCTTTATTGTAAACCACAGTTGTGTCCTCTGATTCATCACGATGGTGCTGTGCTTATTGCTCAGAGCAAAGCTAAGGTATACACCTAGTGCCAAGGGATGTGCAGCGTTTTGCTGGCAACAGCAGTGGCAGGAAAGGATCAAGAGGACAAGGCCTTGGGTTGGGGAACATGGGGAGAGGAGCATTGGGTTGCTAGAGCTGTGCTTTACATGACAGAACACTCCTAGCTGTGACTTAGCAAACCTAAGCAGACAACAAGGGCTAAATATGCAGTGGGGGTGGAAAGCTAAGTTTCACACTTTAGAAGCTAATTCTTTGGCTGCTGACTTCTAGCATAGCTAGCAATTAATAAGTCGTACAGTTGTGCTTTCAAGGGCAGCATCTTCAGAGATTTAGTCTGTACTAGTGCAGCAGGCATAATGTATCAATTAACATGCCATACCATGGAACTCTATTTCATGGATAGACTGTGTCGTTCTCAGGATGAATATCAATGGGCTCCAGTCACACTGGCGTGTTAGAGGGGGAGTTAGCCTTTCTTACTAATTGGTTTTATCAAGCTTGTTCTTTCCCGAACATTGCCTAATGTTTATGAATGGTCAGTGACAAATTCTTTTTTTGTTCTTAGTAGATAAAATAATAAACGAAAGGTTTTATGGGAAAGCATATCTCCATATTAGTAACAGCTATGTGTTTTAATGTGCTATTCAGTTTTATTTACTGTTTTTATGTGTGTCCGTGCTGCACAATTGGCACTAGATTTCACAAAACAGATAGTGATCCTTAGGTTAACAGTAAAATGTAGATAATATTTGGGAGAGGAAGAAGGAAGGAAAACTGTATGGTTATTTTAAGGTTATTTAGTTTTCAAAAGCATACCCCATTTTGTGGTTCTTTAGGGGACCAGGCACCAGATTTGGGTGAAGCCTGAGACAAATTGAGCATATTTGGAGGGACTCAGTTATCGGATGAGCTGGGCACAGGTAGCTGCAGATTAGATGCCCCAGAGCAATCTGTGGCTATCAGGAAGTGGGCATCAGGTAGGAAGCTGAGGCAGACAGGGCAGGAAAACTATGTGCCATGCACCCGTGAATTCCAGGACATATACTCTTTTGGAGGTCCTAAATGTCCATCTTGGGGGAGGGGCACGGATTTTACATTTTAAATCAAATGTCCTGGATTTGGGGTTTTAAAAAAATTGTGCATAGCTGGCTCTGGTTCAGGTGCGGGCTCTGGTATGGATGATCTGGGCTCTGGCCCTGGTGTGGGCAGCTGTCAGGGTCTTGACAAAGGAGGAATGGTGGAGACCGCCTCCCCAGTCTGAACCTTCCAGAGAAGAGGAAGACAGTATAGATTTACTACCGCGGTCTGCGGGAGGTCACAGCTCAGAGGTAGATGAGGGGCAATGTTGGGAAATAATGGGAGAGGCAGAGCCAGAGCAGTTGGCTGACATGTTATCACTAAAAACTATTCCAGACCCCCCTTCTCCCATAACCCAGCGAGCATTGAAAGCAGGAGAGCAAAGGGCTGAGAGACAAATGGCCCTAAGCAGCCACCGTAAGGTGGGTGGTGCTGTTGACGATTGAGGAGAAAAAGGGGGGTGGAGATTACTCAGAGCAACGCCATTACTCCAAGAGGCTGCATTTCTAAGCCTCTCTCTGTGAATTTTGAATAAAAGACATTGGTAGGAACTTTGCTTGTCTATTCCTGGCATCCTACCATGCGGAGATCGGATTCCCTGACGCGATTTTTACCTCTTGAAATATGGCAACCCTAGGAAAAACATGTGAAAAGCCCAAGTTCTACCTGACCAGCAGCTTGTGTCTTCCCAGCAGATGGTAGGTGCAATGCCATGGATGGAGTTGTTCCGCTGATTCCATGATCTGGACCCATGAGCTTTCCACCCTGTGAATGAAAGTTTCAAAGCTTTATTGCAGAACAGTTTTAAATACTGGTTACATTACATGAACAAAATAACAAAGTGCAGTGGTACCTCAGGTTACAGACGCTTCAGGTTACAGACTCCGCTAACCCAGAAATAGTACCTCGGGTTAAGAACTTTGCTTCAGGATGAGAACAGAAATTGCACGGCGGTAGCGGGAGGCCCCTAAAGTGGTACCTCAGGTTAAGAACAGTTTCAGGTTAAGAATGGACCTCCAGAACGGATTAAGTTCTTAATCCGAGGTACCACTGTAATACATTTCAAACAAGCCATGTGGTTCAGTGGCCCTGGGGGCCACAGAACTTTGTATAAAGCACTTCTGATATGCAGAACCCGCTCAGATGTTATATCCATCAGCCCAGAGCTGGCCTTCATGATACATCTAGTTCTATTCCCATAATGCAGAGGGTCAATTTAAAGATGGACAGAGGAAAACCAGTGAAGGGGGAAGTGGGGGAGAGCAGCAGGGGCAGGGAAAAAAAAGGAAAGAGACTTTTAACCCTTTATTTGCCAGATGCGAGTCCACTTTAACCATCTCATACTTTTCTCTGAGAGGAAGAAAAGATATAAATATTTTTCTTCTTCTTGTACAGGGTAGAAAAGAATTTTGGGGAGACTATTTGCATAGACAAATGACAATGAAAAGTTTAAAACAGTTTCCCTCCCTAGCCCCAATTCAGTTCACTATTTAACCTGAAGCCTCTCTGGTTGCTTTGCATTAGGTGGCGGGGGCAGCGGTGGTGGTGGTGGGGAAACCATCAAGAAAAGAAATCACACAGCTAGACGGTGGTGGGGGGGAAACCATCAAGAAAAGGAATCACACAGCTAGACGCAATGTGTATTTTGGTCCCTGCTATTGCAAATAATTGCTCATGTAGGTAATGTATTCATGTGAGCAGTGTAATGTGAAATAAGGTGATGCAGTAGGAACTTTTCTGATCAGGACATGATGGAGATGAAAAAATCCATATTCACAGATGTTGAATAAAAGGTTGCTTCTTCCATGCATAATCCACCCACATTGAATTGCTAACATGGGTACTGATCACATGCGTAGTTGTTTGTGTTGGTAAGCTGACAGATAATTCATTATTAATTCTCATTTATAAAGCATCTTACATTTACCGTATTGGCTTGAATATAAACCGCAACCGAATATAAGCCACACCTTTAAAATTCAAGGAGGGTGGGAATTAAAAAAAAAAAAATACCCGAATATAAGCCACTCCCTTAAAATTCCGCAGGCGCTCACACCTGTTTCGTTTTACCATATGTCTGTTTTAGCAGTGATATCGTAAAAGTCAATTTTTGTAAGGTCGCAAATCTAAGCCGCACTTTAACATTTCACGGTCAGAATTTGGGGGGGGGGGTGAGGCTTATATTCAGGCCAATATGGTACTTTAATCATAATAATTGTGTGGTTCTTACTAAAAAAAAAAAAAAAAAAATTAAAAAAAATCCCCTAAGTAAGCAAGGCAATATTTGCATTTCTAAAGCAATAATGCCCATTAATTAACTTCTGCACATACCATTGTTTCCAGTAAATATCCTCAAAGTGATAATTCTGTAATCATGTATGCAAGGTATAGGTTCTCATGTACAGACTCTCAAGCAGATCTTGAAACATTACTGCTCAGCCCTAATTCTTCTTCCTCCTTAGTTTCCCCCTTCTTCAGTTCTCTGTCACTACCAATTCTATGGCACCACCGGTTTCTTCAGGTTCTTAATGTTCAGCCCACTGTCAAATTTCCCATTTTGTTTAGTTCCCCTATCTCTTGCTCAGCCTTCCTATCTTCCTCTGCTCATAACATGTTTGGCCTGAAGTGCTCGGAGGCTTCATCAGAACTTGCCTCTTATTACCCCTTTTGCCTCAACTCTGTCTCATTTGCCCTTTGCCCTAACCTTTGTTTTTACTTGGACCTCCTTCGGGTATTTCTTTCTCAGTCTGCTATCCTCTCAGTAACCCTTGACCCGGAGATCCTTGTCTTTAGCTTTCCACACATCCTGACCTCTTCCAGGTTCACAGCCTGTCCCGTGAGAATTCTCAATGTCAGCCTAACTGACAACCTTTCTTTTCCCCACAGTAATTGGATAGCAACTATTTTTGTTGAAGGAGCACCTGAACATTTCTCCGTGGATTGCAGTTGCAGAGGCTTTGGACTATTATGAAGAATTGTCAAGGTTTTCTTTGCCCTTCCCTATTCTGTGCGGACATTCAGTGCAGAACATTTTGTGAAACAAGATCTCCTAAAGCTATTGGAGAAATTTGCTGCTCTCAAGTCCCAGCAATGGATATGAAACTGAAAATTGGTTGAACGTTGACTGTGAGCTACAACTTTATTAATTTATATGCCTGATCTTCAACATTCTTAACTAGTTAAAGTGAGCCTTGTGTAACTGGGCATGGGTATACTTGCTACCAAGAAGAGAGCTAGAAGTTTGTGTCTCTTACCACTGCCTCCTGCTGGTGACCTCCAAGTATCACATCAGTTCTAAGCATTACAAAAGTAATACAACTGGTCTTAACTCTTCATTGCCCACACCTGAAACAAAGTTGCTGAGCTTTGCTTGCAACATTGCAAAAGAAAAAAGTGCAGTTTTTGAGCTACTTTTTATGGAAAATCAACAAAAACAGCACTGCCCACATCAGCTGTCATACATCTGGCTTTTCCTAGACATTTTACTGACTACAGTATTCTGGATATGTCCAGGAAATTCCAGATGTATGGCAACCATAGTCAGGCCATTAGGGCCCAAAGAGGACATCCACTTCAGATTCGGTTGAGCCAATAACTCAGGAAAGGATGGCTTTTTATTACACCTGTACTTCAACATTCTCACCAGTGTGCACAATGCCTTCCATTTTGCTAGCTTGCACTGAACTTGTCAGTTGTGATCTATTTAAATGATAAAAGACTTCTGAGTCAATGAAATCAATTGTTGAATGCAAACAATATGACAACACAGAGTTCACAAGAAAAAGAAGAAGGCTCCCTTCTTATGTGCAGTTTATGAATGGGAAATTTTAAAAATCCTACTTTGCTTAACTAGTGTCCACATAATCTCACACAGTTAGAAGCTGGTGGGTGGGTGGGTTAGAAACTTTACCTAATAAGAGGCGTGTGTAATGAAAGGGAATCCAGTCCATGTTTTATGTGTTCTACTTCACCAGAATCTAGAGTAGTTCCAATCCATGTTTTACACAGAGCTCATGAGTTCTAGAGACTAAACCCTGAGGCAGTTACAGAGAGACATTTCTGGAGGTTGTCTAATGTGCATCAGAGTCTGTTGTCAATAAAGCAGCTTGGTTTCCACCCTTCCACCATCTTATGTTTTGGTGGCATTAAACATACACAGGTATGCCTCCTTTAAATTAGCTGGATCACACAAGGCCATGGAACTGAACATGTCTTCTTTTCCATCTCTGTGGGGAGGGATTTCGACAACCTAGGAGCTGCCACAGAAAAGGCCCTTTCCTGGGTCAGTATCACCTCAAACTTCTGAGGGTGATGAGACTACCAAGAGTGCCCTCTGTTGATCTTAACACCCTCAAGGGTCTGCAGGATGGAGGCTGCCTCTCCCATACTTGGAGCCAAAGTCATTTAAACACTAATGTGAGCACCTTGAATTAGGCCTGGAAATGACCTGGCAAACCATGTAGCAGTATTAAAATGGGTTATATGAGTTCTAAAGGGAACCCCAGCCAGTAATCTGGCTGCTGCATCATGGACCACTTCAGGTTTGGAAGCCATCTTCAAGGGCAGGCACATGCAAAGCACGTTGCAGTAATCCAATCTGAAAGTCACCAGAGCATGGAGTACGGTGGCCAAGTCATGTGAACTGACCTTTGTAAGAAGTCTTCAGTGAAGAAGTTTACTGACAGGTGATACAATCAGGATATGGTGTTGTCTGTGCTGCTAAATATTTGAAATACCAATGTGCTGCAATTCTTTCCAAGAGTGCAATCACATCATTTGAGACAAACCCAGCACTAAAGTCAATAAAGTGATGGCAAGACGAATGAGCTATCATTTTTCAAAGGACTGATTTTTGCTTAAAATGTCACAAGCCTTGTACCAAATTTTGTGTGTGTGTGTGTGTGTCTGGTTAATGAAAATCTCTCCAGAGCATGAGCAAATTGAATGATCAATTAATACGGTGCCTTCAGAAACCATCTTCTTTAAAAGCTCCCCTTCAAGTTCCAGACTCATTTGTCAAATGCCAGTGATAGATGCCTCCGTTGCGTAGCGAAGCCTGCTTGTCTAGTGCCATTCCCAACTAGAGATCTATACACAAGTGATCTCAAATAAATCTACCTAGCAAAATAGCTTGCATCTGAAACGAAGCAGAACCCATGTTCCTTTGGATTAATGCAATTGGCTGGGGCATGTCAGGCAGGAGCAGGAGGACCCTAGGCATTACTTATTTGCATATATTGATTCACATTAGTGTATGCAAATGTGACTTTTCCTTTTCTTGCGGGTGGGGAAGAAGAGCCAGCTGTGTGGGATTAGCATTTAAGATTTCCAGTATAATATAAAAGGCCATCTTATGTAACATGGTTTTGTTTTGGATAGGGTAGTGAAAAAGAGCATTGAGCGCTCTTCCTTAGTGTATCAGTTTAAGCAATACAGTGGTACCTTGGTTCTCAAACTTAATCCGTTCCAGAAGTCCGTTCCAAAATCAAAGCATTCCACAACCAAGGCGTGCTTTCCCATAGGAAGTAACGCAAAATGGGTAGATCCATTCCAGATGATTAAAAAGCAATAAACAATGTACTGTATAAAATCAATGAAACTGTATTGTTGATTTTAAAAATTGAAAATGTTTTTTTTCCTTACCTTGATAGCCATTGTTTGGATTGGGGGGGGGGGGTCAGGGTCCTCTTCCAGAACAGACTGGAAGTGGGAGCCTCTAATTAGCAGTGAGGGAGCACTTTTGGCTTCCGAAAAAAGTTCGCAAACCGGAACACCTACTTCCGGGTTTCAAGTTGTTCATGAACTAAGCTGTTTGAGAACCACTGTAGAGTGAAAAGGTCAGTGAAAAGTTCTGCCCAAACTGAAGCCTGACTCTGTTTCTGGATATAAACCTTGGGGGGTGGCAAAGAAGAGATATAAAAAGCACCACCATCAGTGGTGTGCGGTGAATTATTATTTTTTTGTAGGGGAACAATTAGGACCAGAGGTGCCAACTTCCAAAGGTGTTGGGAGAGATGTCACACGGATGAGCATCGTACCTCCCCTCCTAAGCAGGACAGAATCTTCCCGGTATTTGGGAAGGACGTACCAGGTGTCTTAACAAGATGCTGGAGCCCTGCTGCCTCCTTTCCAAGCCAGACAGATTTTAGGAAGGGGGCAGAAGAGTCCTTGGCCTCATCAGAGCATCCTGCCTCTGTCCCTAAACCAGACAGAAGCTTCCCAGGCTTTGAAAAAGGAGACGCCAGACTTTAATGCTTTACTTTTCTACTTTGAATGGTTTACTTCTTCTTTTTGTTGTTGTTTTAATAACTGTACAGTGGTACCTCGGGTTAAGTACTTAATTCATTCTGGAGGTCCATTCTTAACCTGAAACTGTTCTTAACCTGAAGCACCACTTTAGCTAATGGGGCCTCCTGCTGATGCCATGCTGCCGGAGCCCGATTTCTGTTCTCATCCTGAAGCAAAGTTCTTAACCCGAGGTACTATTTCTGGCTTAGCGGAGTCTGTAACCTGAAGCGTATGTAACCAGAAGTGTATGTAACCCGAGGTACCACTGTATATTATAATGTGCCCTGGGTCTTTATGGGGAAGAGCAGGCAATCAATCAATCAATCAATCAATCAATAAAATATTGATGCCTAGCATCCCATGAACTGCTCTTCTAGCACATACCTCATTTATGTTATTCTATCTGTCTGCATATGATTTAACAGTAAAGTCTCTAAATGTACCATCCCGTACAGTTATCTGTGAAGGCGCTCTGCTGAACATAGTACACAGGATTGGCTACATATTTAATTTTAATTATGCTGCGGTGATAAGAGATGCGGTGGGATAAATAATATTGCATTTGCTCTGCATTTTCCACAGTGACCTGTTGAGCAGAGCTTTATGAAATCATCACAAAACATACAAGACAATTGTCGATCTCTAGCGTTTTTTAACTTCTGAAAATAGGGTCAATTGATCATATGGATTATTTTGAGATGGGGGAAAAGAGGATGATATAAGGACAATTTTTCTGGACCTTTCAAAAGCAAGTTGTGGAATTTAGTGTTGGCGAGTTACTCCTTGCAATACTTTTTGTACTTGATTGACTGACTTTTTACTGATTAATACCCAAATTCATTGATTACATTCAAATATAATTACTTTTTACCAGAGCGTCGGTAAAGGTGCTTTTTCATTTTATTGAATCAAGTGTGAAACAGCTTTTAACAGAATAAAGGAACTTATCTATATCATTGTTAGACGGCCTTGGTTTTTATATTTTCTTTTTTCATTTTAATTTATAGTATTAGATAAGAAAGGCTAACTGGTTTCAAACAATACACAAGAGCAACCTTCTAGATCAACCTCTCCTTACTAAACAGCCAACTTTAATTATGTAAAAGATGACTGCAGATGGCAAACATAATTGTTCACTCATTACTTGTTGTGTAAATATCAATGCATGCTATCTTATTTTTCTAAAATATAGAAAAATGCATAAATATTTAAAAAATATAGTAGTAACCAATTCATAATTTAGAAATTGGAGCAGGGAGAACCACAGAATAAAATGTAAATTAATATTCTAAGTTAAAATTAAAGAGAGATTGCTTGAAAACTTCATTTTCTCAAAAATAAAATAAAATTGTACCTATACATACACAGGTCAATAATCATGCTCCGTGATGTGAAAATTGCGATGCAGGCTTGTTATCTCCCTCATTACAAACAAATGCACAATCCTCACTTCCTTCGTTTTCCCTCATTTTCCAGTTCCTCAGCCTCCTCAGAAATTCTGGAAATGTGCCTGACTCTGCTTTCCTTTAAGTGCAAAAAGGAACCCAGAGAAGCTAGTAATAGCCTGCGCTGCTGCTCTTTCCACTTAAAAAAGTGCTCACCGGACACATTTATTGTCTTTTCAATGCTAGATGAAGGCTTTCTTATTCACCCAGGTTTTTAAGATGTATTTTAAATGCAGCTCTCTCTATGGATGGAAGGGTGATTTTTAAAGGAATAAAGGTATTACCCTCCTTCCTTGTCAGGGAGCATGGAGAGAGAGAGAGAGAGAGAGAGAGAGAGAGAGAGAGAGAGAGAGAGAGAGAGAGAGAGATGCTGCTTATATATAATCTCCCATGATAGTACAGCATGTACAGTAATGAGTTTCTGTTCTGAATTTTACCATTGTTATTTGCTTGCTCCATTGGCTCACAAACTTAAGAGCAATATAAATGTCTCCTGTATTCCTTGATTTGTTTTGCACAAGTTTGAGCAAATATATATATATATATATATAAATGCAAATGTCAACAGATACCTTTTAGCTTACTATATTGCTATCTTTGTGTTGTCAGCTAGATTACAGCTTCCCATGTGGGAACCACATTGCATCTTCCAAACTCCAATGGCCTACAAATCTCATTATTTAAAAGTACTGTTATCAGGTCCTCACATTTGGGATATAACTTTAAAAGACAATATTATTTCCTGAAGAAACAGGGAGCTTTCAGATGCTAATTCATTGTGGGATCTGTACGTCTCATGCATACAAGTTTCCTGCAGAATCCACATAACATCATTGGCATTAAAATGCCAGCCTGCATCCTCTCCCCATAAATTTAATACGGATTTATCATTTATGGGTAGTCTCTGTTAAGTTAAAAAAGAAAAAGGCCTGTTACTCACAACAACCCGTTGGTAATATCTTAGTGTCCTAGCCAACTCAGTGGACTGGGTGCTGTGATAAGACAATTTGAAAACCAGAAATGTAATAGATAGTGTGGTTTTATTGCTAAAAATAAAGCTTAAGGGGATGCCTATAAGACCTTTAAAAGCTTAAGGGGATGCCTATAAGAGGAATTGGATATAAAAAATAACATGGGAAAATGTATAAATATAAACTGATCCTAGACTTTTTACCACCTTAAGCCAAAACCTAGCAATTAAGGCATTTCAGTTCATCCCAGTACTTTGGCATTGAAGAGCCTAGCGTTCTTGTTTTCAATTCAGCTTCTTTTGTTTCTTGAGTCTGGGTCCTCTGCAACATTCTTCGTCCTGGCTTATTTCTTTTGATTTCTACTTCTTTTCCTCCCTTGAATTTCTCCACAGACTGCATGTGATCCTCACTTACATGTACAATTTCAGCTCCACCTTACAACATCTTAGCCAACCAAGGCGGCTGAAGAGTTGCGTGTTGAGTCCCACAATGCCACCCCCCAAAAAATTCACACTTCACACATCAATTTTTGATTAAGGTTTTTGGCACAATTTTGGCCACAACTTTATTCAAAATACAAAAAATGTGAGTGGTTGCTTAGGCATTGGTTATGACTATCTGTCCTTGCCCTCAGGGACAGAGCTGGCCTTCCGGACACCAACGGAAGCCAGCGTGGGAAACAAGTATTGGGTGAGAAAATGAAGCTGGGCATCAGTCCCTCACTTCTCACCCTCATGTTCCTGTGGGGCTTGCACGGCCCAAGTCCGATGCCAGGGACAAGGACGAAAAGAATGGCAAGCCCCTGGATTCCTTTAACGGAATTCCCTTTCCGCGTCATTTGGAGGGATAGGCACTTACCCCTCCAAGCACCAATTTAACCAATGCCTAACCGCCAACCTTACAAGTTGTGATGATTTGCTACGCAGTAGGTTAACCAAATGGCACCAGCCAATTAGCCAGATGGCAAAATTCCTACCAGGCCCCCGCTCCAAGGCGGACGACCCCATGACAGGCATAGCAAGGTCAAGCGATCAAGAAAAAACCACCCTATAAAAGGGAGGGAGGGCGGGTGATCCGGTGCAAAACGGCCAAGAGGACGTCCAACGTCTGGCCCCTGTATTTAAAGACTCTGACCCCTCCTCCAAATTGGCAATAATCAAAACTCCCCAGCAACCCAATTTTAACCACTTAAAGGCTTGGGTTCCTCACCAAATCTGCCCAGTAACGGCAGGGTGGCTTGTTCCCCCAACCGCAACACGTGCTCTCTGTTAGGGAGAACACACTTTTTGCCAAGTTTCTGTTTCCATAGGTACCTGCACCCCCCAACTTACATGACAAATTCCTGGACTCATCTTTTGAACCTTCTGGCAAGAACAAGCTCTTTAGAAAACAACCATTTACAACACAGAACAAAGCAAAGAGTGGCTGAAAAGTTCCGTTCCTTTCCAGAGACAAGTGATGTTTGGCCCCTCTTAAACATAAAAGTATTCCAGTCTTCTCACCTAGGAATCTGATCTAGGACCAGGGATCTATTAACTTGAAGTTTAAGTTGCAAACAACTCATGACAATTGGTTAAAAAAAGAAGATATTGTTCCCGCAGCATATTTATTAATATTGTGGCTGAATTGTTCTCAAAATTAGTAATTAGTTGTGTTTGGTTTTCCATACTATCAGTTCAATCTACCCACTCCTTACCATCTCTTAATTTTTGAATCACTTCACCTTCTGGCAGAGCCTTGGGGTATTTTGCGCATTATTTGCAACAAGAGTGAAAGGTTTCTCTTGTGAAGGCATGCAGTGACTCATTTTTTCTGTATATCAAAGACTGGAAGAGATCAAAGAAAAACAGTATGAGAAATGTTTCACTATCTCTTTGCTTCTGACTTAGAGACACTGACATATGGCTCTTTAAGAAGAGAAAATGCCCAATTCATCCATGTACCTGACACATTGCTCTTGTCTTCGTACTGTGACTGATAATAATGCCTGAAACCATTTTCAGTCTCAGTAAGATCCACTTGCATTTGGTGTACAAGTCAGACTGATGCACAGTATATTACTAATTGTATGCAGTTCCATGGACCCAGTTAAGGTGCTGTTATGTGATGGTCTTAAGAATGGTCTGGTTTCATGCCTTGTACTGACACTATTATAAGTCCATATGAGGAAATGAAATGCATTTTCTCGGATTTTCATGCTGCTTGTGATCGTTATTATGGTAAGCGGCACTGCAACTTTCTCTTTCAATCTTATTGTTTGTACAGCGTTTTTCATACATACAAAACATGACTATTATGATACATTAGAACAGGGGTTGCCATGATCACTGCTATGGCATGTGCAAAAGGTCTCAGCAATTAACCCCTCATAAAACATAATGCAAAGAGACTGCTTGCTCTTCCTGGACATCTGCTAGGATTGGATAGCCCTTTTCTTCCAGTCTGATCAGAGGAGAGGTGAAGAGAGCTTTTCTGTGTGAGCTAGTGTGATGGTGGCTGATGTAGATGGGTGGGCTGATGGGGTGCTGGCGAGGACACTGTTTTGTGGTCTTGTCTCTTCTGCTGCTCATTTTGATGTGGCAATGCTTTTGTGCTATGCCACATTCCACAGTGGCCATTTTGTGTTGTGCCACACCCCATGACAGCCATTTTGTAATTAGTTTTTGTTGTTGTTAAATATTTTTTATTAATTTTCAATTACAAAAATCCAATATGCGCTGTTTTATATTAATACCAAATAGCAATACCAATTCAAATACAAATCAATTACATAGCCAATTATAAATTTTGTGTGGCTTCCCACGTGCTGTACTTCAAGGTCTGATTCCCTTTAATTCTGCCTCCAGACTATTGCTCAAACCAAATACAATCCATTATTGATAAAATCCCTTGTACCACAGCTACAATAACACTGATACATATAGTGGTTTGTAAATTCGCAAGTGAAGTTCTCCTTTCTTCTTCCTGTGTGAGGTTTTTATTTCCATCAATTGTTCCTTTAATTAGTTCCTTTTGTAATCAGTGCCTGGTTAAATAGTTATGATTATTTGATAGCAGGCATGTCCAACAGGTAGATCGTGATCTACCGGTAGATCACTGGATGTCTGCGGTAGATCACTGGCAGACCACTGGCTCCCCCCAAAGAAGCTGAACAACTGTGACTCCCCTAAAAAAAGCTCAACATTTTGCCTCCTCCCTGAAAAAAATCAACAACTTTGACCTGGACCCAAAAAAAGGGGGTGGATCACTGCCAGTTTTTAACTCTGTGAGTAGATCACAGTCTCTTGGGAGTTGGCCACCCCTATTTGATAGTATTGGCAGCATTGCGCTACAAAGGTAATACAGAGAGAATAATTAGGTGGGCATTTTGGGGCACCGTAAAACTGACTGGAGACTGACAGAACATAAGACGTATATGTGAATTTCAGGAATGCCATCAGGTACCAATGAAGATTCTGTTTCCGAACAATTCTACATTTGTTTTCTCAGAGGTATGATCCACTCTGTTCATAAGGGCTTTTTGTCAGGTATATTTACACAGGAAAAGACTGAACCCTTTTGAGAAAAGCCAAAATGTGCAATGAAGAAGCTAATTGGCCTTCAGAAGGAGAGAAAAGTGTGTGGTGAACATACAACCAATGGCAATGTTACTCTTGGGATTTCTGGTGCCTGGCAGGTACCATTTTTCTCCCAGTGGGCTATACCATGAAGGCCAAAAGCACCCTCACTCTAACTGGCTTCTTGATGGTGCTACATTAATTTGTTTATTTAAATATTTCTAGACCACACCTTACATAAAAAATACAACAAGGTGGCATTGAATGGTCTCTTTAAATTTGAAGGTTCATTATTGTTCCACAAGATGTGTATTTCTTTAAGGGCCAGAGCAAATAATGTGACCTAGTTTTACAGCTGTAAAGCAGTATAGCAGGTGCTGTTAAGTTATGTTAATTAAGCTGTTGGGTATAGTATATAAAGAGCAGCACCTAGCTCTCTCAGTACCCCGGTGGTTGGATGGGTCATGCTTATTGATATATTATAATTAATGTAAAAGGAGGTTTTGTTATTAAAACCTAGCTAAAGTTATTTTGCGTTCCTTGTAATGTGTGGTCTCCCCAGCACGCTTTCTGCAGTGCATCTAGTCTGCAAATAGCCAACATATAGCATACAAAACTCCTGTCACTTTCAAAAAGGCAACAGTAAAACCATCAAAAAAGCACAAACAGAATGATGATGTGGTGGTGTTGTTGTCATGAAGCCAAACGAGGTGACAGAAACGCTGCCTGCCTTCATGCTGGAGCCCGCAAAAGGGAAGGAAAGGCATGCATGCCATTCAGCCACTGAGAATACCATTATCACCATTGGATTATGGAAGCAGCAACAATCACAAACCACGGAAATGGTTTTGTAAACACTCTCAGCACATCAGAAGCCCTGCATTCTGAATTTACAATAATATTTGCCTCAGATCTGTTGAAGACCAGCTCTTGAATAATCACTGTGCTTTTATATGTTTGAGATTTGCACAGAAATATCACAGTCTCCCTCTTGCCTCCCATGGCCGCCCTTTGGCCATAATGAACTGAAGGTTCTCGGGCAAGAAATTTATGTTCAGATTTGGGGATGAGTGGGAAGCAGATATGCAGTCTATACTCCCTGCCAATTTTGGGGTGTAGTGGGTGAAACTCAGAGGTGGAGGATGAAACTTTGCTGTCACATGCAGCCTAGTGTACCCTATGCACTGTCTTTGTTTTAAATGCTAATAATAATTTCTAAATTTGCATTTATACATATAGATTAGAATAGGCATCCCCCCCCACCTCCAGTTATGCGGTGGTTATGTTCCAGACCCCCAGGCGCAAAATTGTGTAAGTGGATTTGTTGTTTAGTCATTTGGTCATGTCCGACTCTTCTTGACCCCATGGACCAGAGCACACCAGGCACTCCTGTCTTCCGCTGCCTCCCGCAGTTTGGTCAAACTCATGCTGGTAGCTTTGAGAACACTGTCCAACCATCTCGTCCTCTGTCATCCCCTTCTCCTTGTGCCCTCCATCTTTCCCAACATCAGGGTCTTTTCCAGGGAGTCTTCTCTTCTCATGAGGTGGCCAAAGTATTGGAGCCTCAGCTTCAGGATCTGTCCTTCCAGTGAGAACTCAGGGCTGAGTGTTAAGTGGATAGCACCGTCTAAACGCCCTTTAAAAGCCCTCTCTGCCACTCTCTCGTGTCCATACAAAAAATACTGTATTCAAAAATAGCCACAACTAGAATGAAGCTCTGTGGCTGGCTGGAGGATGTGCTACCCCCCACATCAGCTGTTAGGCATGGAGGGTGAGCAGCATAAACAAAGCCCTGCTCCACCTCCAGTCACTTTGGGGCTTCCTCTTCCTCACTGATGTCCTCTTCAGGCTTCCACGAGGACTCTCCAGCTCTCTCCAGCCATTTCCAGATTAAATTGAATTATTCGTTTGTTTCCTTGTGCTATGTTTTTATATGTGCTGGAAGCCACCCAGAGTGGCTGGGGAAACCCAGCCAAATGAGCAGGATTGTTGTTGTTGTTGTTGTTGTTGTACACAGTCACGCATGTTGACTCATGCATAATTACTCATAAGTGAAGCGACTCCTGTATATGAGATTTTTATGCAGATCTGTTTCCTGTTTGTCCTGGAGTGAGGGCAATGTTTTAAGGGGCCACTCTGCTAAGAAGGCTACCTCTTGGGGCAGAGGGAAGAATAGTGACAGCCCAATTTGCAAAGTTGAAAAGGGGAGTAGTTTAACAACCTTTGAGTTGCAATTATTCACAGCAAGTGTTTTAATTTGACTCACTTTATCTTTAAGGTTTCCACCTGAGTAAGAAACTGAATCAACAAACGAATTCTTAAGAAAAACTATAAGGATAATGGAAATATCAATATAAAATCAATACAGCAGCTTAGAAAATAAAATATGTTTTCAGGCTAGGCCTAAAGACCCAGGAGCAATGATACAATTACTTATTGGCTCTTTATCCTGATTATAGAAATCAATCTAGAGCTTGAGTAAAGAGTTACCTCCCATCCCTTTTTGGGGTAATTGCTTTTCCTTTTAAATCCAGGTAGTTTTACATATCACAGTGGTTTTTACATCAATTGCTGCAGAGAGGGGAGAAACATTATTTTTTGTAAAGCAGATGCATGCTTTACTGTCTGTAATTTTTCTATAAACCAATTCTTCATAGAATAATAGAATTGTAGAGTTGGAAGGGATCCCAAAAATCATTTAGTCTAACCCGCACAATTCAGGAATCTCAACTAAAGGATCCATGACAGATGGCCATCCAACCTCTGCTTACAAAGCTCCAGGGAAGGAGAGTCCACTACCTCTTGTGGAGGTCTATCGACTGTCAAACAGCTCCTACTATCAGAAAGTTCTTCCTGATGTTTAGTCAGAATCTCATTTCTTGTAACTTGAATCTGTTAGTTCAAGTCCTAGCCTCTACAGCAGGAGAAAACAAACTTGTTGCACCGCCCTTGAGATGGCTATCACATCTCCTCTCAGTCTGTTTTTCAGGCTAAATACACCCAATTCCCTCAACCATTCTTCATAAGGCTTGGTTTCAGACCCTTTATTATCTTGGTCACCCAGCTCTGCACATGTTCCAGCTTGTCAATATCCTTCTTAAACTGTGGTGCCCAGAACTGGCCAAGGCAGAATAGAACAGTACTATTAGTTCCGTTGATCTGGACACTATACTTTTGTTGATGCAACTTAGACTAGCGTTAGATTCTTTTTTGCTGCTGCATCACACAGTTGAATCATGTTAAGCTTGTGGTCTGCTAAGAACCTAGATCCTTTTCACATGTACTACTGGCAATCCAACTTATATTTGTGCAGCTGGTTCTTCCTGCCTAAGTGTAGAATCTTACATTTGTCCCTATTGAAATTCGTGTTTGTTGTTTGGGCCCAGTTCTCCAATCTGCCATCATGAATCCTGGTTCTGTCTTCTGTGGCACTGGCTACTCCTCCCTGTTTGGTGCCATCCACAAATTTGATGAACATCCCATCAATTTCTTCAAGTTGTTTATAAAGACATTGAACAACAATGGGGCCAAGACAGAATCCTGCTGCAAACCTTTTTCATCCCCCCCCCCCAGGATGCAGTGGAGCCATTAAGTAGCACTCTTTGGGTTTTGTCAGTCAACCAGCCACAAATCCATCAAACATTTACCTCACCCAGCCCACACTTTACCAGCTTTCCCCTAACAACATCATGGGGACTTTGTCAAAAGCCTTACTGAAATCAAGATACACTACATCCACAGCATTCCCCTGATCCACCAAGCTTGTAACTGTATTTTTTTTTTTTTAATGTACTCTCTCACCTCCTCTCCTAATCCAGATCATATCAAGATGAGAGGATGGTGAAATAAGTACTTTGCTCGTGTGAATGGTTGAACCAAAATTAGTTCTCATATTTTTATGGAGTAGCATTTTTATTATTATTATTATTTTTACAGCTTCTTGGTGACCACTGGTCTTTTCTGATGCTTCCTCAGGGAATCTTCTTTAAATATGATTCAGGCTTTTAATACATGTCTAAGTATTATGACTTGTGGTACTACTCCTGGACAAAGTGAATAGTGCTGTATTGCCTTCTTTTGTTCATGTATGAACACACTACAAACTTTATTCTTGATGAGACCTGGGAGCATACACATAGTAGGAACTAGCTCCTCCATCCAGGTGACACCTCTGAGGCAGCTCTCCAGGAGCTGATCATAGATGTTTCTTTTAACCATGCACCATATATTTAGTTGATAATGCATACATTACAAGTACCAAACACTCAGGAGACATTTCTGTTTGAAAGAATAGCAGTGAATATATAATTGCCTTCTGGGATATCGCTGGTTGGGGAATATGGCTTGATTCTGAACTAAGGGAATTTTCTCCCCATGAGACTTAAATGAAAAGCAAAATATTAATATTTGTGGTTATGTGTCTTTGATTACAAATACTTCAGTTTGCATCATGCCTTTGCTTTTCAGACTTTAAGAAATCTAAAGCATAGACATCTTTGGTGGAACTAAGTAACATTTTCACTTTTAACTTTTATTACTATTTTATTTAAACCCAGTGGTTTAAATATTAAATTATATTTCTTAATGAATTTATAATGGTACATCTTTTCCATTTTGTGTAACTTTGAGAATAGGTATAGATCCAACCATATTATAGAATAAAGCTGAAATTTTCCTTACCAGTGTGTCTTATATCTCATATCTAGGGTGAGCATTGGTAACCTTTTTTGCCCTTGAGGTAGGTAGGCCACATGCCAGTGGGTGGAGCCCAAATCTAGTGACTAGTGAATTCCAGGTCATTTACACAGATGCATTTGCGCGCGCGCACACACACACACACACACACACACACACACACACACACATTCATTCCTTCACATACTTTCTCTCACTCATCCACTCACTCTCACTCTCATCAGAATGAAAGGCCTTCCTTTCTCCACATATAATACTCCCAATCAGAACCACATTTTTTCCACTCAAGGGGGAGCAAAATCCACCAGGAGCATTTTGTGGTGGGGTGAATGTGGTTTGGGTTACCCATGCAGGCTACACTAAAGGCCTCTAAGAGCTATGTGTGGTAGTTAGGCTGCAGAAAGTCTCTGTGTTAGATGACTAGTTCTAGCCACTGCTACTATAGAAATAAATAAAATGACTATCCCATATTTCTTCCCAAAAGAGCCCAGGGTGGCAGACACCAAAGTGGTTGTTGTTTAGTCATGTCCAACCCTTCGTGACCCCATGGACAGGCACTCCTGTCTTCCACTGCCTCCCACAGCTTGGTCAAACTCATGTTCATAGCTTCAAGAACACTGTCCAACCATCTCATCCTCTGTCGTCCCCTTCTCCTTGTGCCCTCCATCTTTCCCAACATCAGGGTCTTTTCCGGGGAGTCTTCTCTTCTCATGAGGTGGCCAAAGTATTGGAGCCTCAGCTTCAAGATCTGTCCTTCTAGTGAGCACTCAGGGCTGCTCCTTCATGAATCACTGCCTTGCTGTGCAGGGCCACCCAAGATGGACAGGTCATAGTGGAGAGTTTTGACCAAACGTGATCCACCTGGAGTAGGAACCTGCAAGCCACTCCAGTATCCCTGCCAAGAAAACTCCATGTTCAAAGACCAAAGTGGTAGACTAATATAAAAACAAAACCACCCATATATAAAACATTTTGAAACACCTAACAAATCTTTGAAAACATTAAGAACATCTGAAAACATGTAGCAATGGTTTGTAGTTATGTGGAGATAAAGAAGTTTACTTCGTCATACAACCACCATTGGGCAAAATATATGATGCATCTACGCGATTGAAACCTGAGTGAGATCCTATCATAGATACCTCTGCCATCTACATAATGTAGTGCAGGAACAGGTGGTCAAAGTTCAACTGATCTACTCATGAATAAAAGGTCATAAAATAAGATTTCCTTGATGTAGGAGCCCTGTTGGAATTTGAATGTGCCAGAGAGAATTCCCTGACTGTGAAATGGAATAGGGCATCCCTATGCGCAACTTAGAAGACCAAATTATGGGAAGCTTGTTCATCAACCACTTTCAGTGGTTAACTTCCCCACATTACATAGGTGAAAGTAACAGAAAATTCAGGGGAAAAGAATATGTATGGAAATGTGAACAGAAGGGGAAGTCTATGCCTTGAAGTGTCTCAGTGTGGACGTGCTTCTGTGATACTATCTGCTTCATGATTCCCAAACTTCAGAAGATTGTTTTTCTTTAGAAGGGAATAAAGAAAAGTCCCCACATGTTCCATACAATATATATATATATATATATATATATATATATATATATATTCTTTTTAGGAAAAAAAGTTGTCATTCAGGCATTTAATTAAAACTTCAAAAATAGATTAATTGTAATTGAAAATGTAACAAAAATAGTTTGGGCTTTTTGCTAAGGGAATCTAAATTAGCATAGTTAATGAAATTACTTTACTTCTTTTTGCTTTGTCAGGAAACTAAATCCCTTCCGCAGCTCTCCACTTGAAAAACAAATAATCTCCTAAAGCAAATGATCTGGGGTCTTTTTTCCAACCAGGGACCGCAAAAGCTATTAAGGCAAATTCCGGCAAACTACATCCTTGCTACTTTAGAAGTGAACTTTTAACACCTTTACAAATGCTATTTTGCTTTGGAAAATTAGTGCTTGTTCTCTTGTATGCTACAGAGACTTTAACTGTGTAAGCTAGAATCGGGGATTTTATAGCGGGTTGTTTCTTTTTTTAAAAAAAAGAAATGGTGTTTCACTGACAGCCTTTTAAAACTAGGGATTTTAGATAAACTTGCTGCACTTATTTAAAGCTGCTTAAAGCAGAGTACTAAATAAGGCATTTGAAGAGCCGAAGCAACATGGAAATATCTGAAAATATGCTCTCCCGCCATCAGGCAAACCTAGAAATTGCTTTTAACTTGTACTCGCAGTTGCAATGAATTGAAAGTGACCCCCACAAGCGTGTAGGTAAAAATGTGTCGCTGCAGAAAAAAAGGCACAAGCTGGAGATAAATGTGCACCAGGTGCGTTTGCACACTGTGGTTTATTGGGCAATTTCCTCTTTAGCAGTTCCCACTGGAAACCCTCAAACTGTTCCATAACCTCTGGTGTGTTTATCAGAAGGAGCTGCTGAAAAAGAAAGCAAGTGACCTATGTCTACTCAATATGTTCCATATGTAGACAACTGAAGCTATCTATTGCATGTTCAGAATTGTACTGGTGTGTGAATTTGTCCTCCCCCCCCCCCCCCGTGCTCACCAGCGAAACTTTAGCAGGTTTGCACATTTAATTACAGTAGCAGGCAGTGGATGGGGGCAGAGGCACTTGCCTGACCTCCCAGCAGGTGAGTCTCTTCTGCTTATCTGGAGGAAGCAGAGGCAAGAGGCAGGAGGCAGGAGTGGAAAAGCAGCAGCAGCTGGAGGACTCCTCCTCTCACTAAGGTGCATCATCCACTCACCTGCAAGGAGGTCAAGCAAGCACTTCCAGTCCACCATGCCATCCACTACTGTTTATTTATCTATTTTGGGTATTAATAGAATTCTCACGACACTTTAAGATAAAATTTAGTTTTTATAAAATGCAATTTAGATAACGTAACTATAAATAACATTCAATAGAAAATAGTAATGTGGGCGTTATCCAGCCACAAATACAGTGGTACCTTGCGTTACAGACACTTCAGGTTTCAGATGCTTCAGATTACAGACTCTGCTAACCCAGAAATAGTACCTCGGGTTAAGAACTTTGCTTCAGGATGAGAACAGAAATCGTGCAGTGGTGGCGTGGCGGCAGCGGGAGGCCCCATTAGCTAAAGGGGTACCTCAGGTTAAGAACAGTGTCAGGTTAAGAATGGACCTCCAGAATGAATTAAGTTCTTAACCTGAGGTACCACTGTAATTAGTTTTAAGTCCCATTGGGTTCAAAATGAATTAAATCAATGGGACCTTAAAGTCCTTAACTGGTGGCAGTGCTCAAATTAAAGGGGGAAAGGTAAGGGGGCTTTTAAAGAAGAAGAAGAAGAAGAAGAAGAAGAAGAAGAAGAAGAAGAAGAAGAAGAAGAAGAAGAGAAAAAGAAGAAGAGTTTGGATTTGATATCCCGCCTTTCACTCCCTTTAAGGAGTCTCAAAGCGGCTAACATTCTCCTTTCCCTTCCTCCCCCACAACAAACACTCTGTGAGGTGAGTGGGGCTGAGAGACTTCAAAGAAGTGTGACTGGCCCAAGGTCACCCAGCAGCTGCATGTGGAAGAGCGGAGATGCGAACCCGGTTCCCCAGATTACGAGACTACCGCTCTTAACCACTCCCCACCTTCTGTCTGACCCCAGCCAGTTTTAGCCCCTCCCATTGTCTCTCCTAAGCCATCTATCCGGCTCTGCTCCTGAAAAATTATACACATAGTATGGTTTCATTTAGAATTAGATAATTATGTAAATGGAATGGTTTCATTTGGAATCATTTGATACAGTATAGAAGAGAATGGTTTTGGGGGGGGGACTAGAGAAGGGTTTAATTAAAGAAATAAACTTTATTTTTTACAACATGAGGATCTCTGAGGTGTGGTGAGAAACTCTAAATGATAGGAGGGAGATCTGAAACACAGGATTTATGAGGTGGTTGTGGTGGTATCATTGGAGGCAATCAGCTTCTGTACACAAAGCTGAACCTTAAACAAGATTCTTATAGGACAAGAATGCTTTGTTTATTGATACAACTGAAAAAACACACAAGAGCTCTCTTAAGTACACCTTGAAGTGCACACACTTTAACATATGCACCCTTAATGTAATGTTCTGGAACTTAAAGAAAGAGCTTGTCAAAAGGTCTTTTCAATTCGAGCTACTTTCCTGATCCAAAATGCTGCCTCTTTCTCTTCTTAACCAGCTATGAGAAATGTTTGTAAAGGTATAGTGACACTTATCCTTAAAATGTACACAAAACATTTAACACACAGGCTGCAAAGCTATAGTTACCGGAGTCAGGTGCTCTGACTGGAAGATGGCCAGACTAGGAGTTCAGAAAGGAGAAGGAAAGAGTGAAGCTGTTTCATCAGATGTGCCATGCTGCTCTGGGTAGATGTAGAGCTCTCCCCTCCCCCCCACTTTGCCCCCAAGGTGTTTTCCTGTCAATGTTCTTCTAACTCTTTCTGCAAGCTATTGTGGAATCAGCTGGTCAAGCTTCCTTCTTCCACACTTGGTTTTCTTGACCACAGGCTATCAGCACATGGTCAAAGATACATTAATCCGGTAATGAATTTTCAGTTTAGAAAAGAGTATCCTTTGACTAGGAAGACGCAACCAGCAGTGTTAGCTTCATCAAAAAGTTTGGCATTTCAACACCACAAGGCAAAACTGGTCAAAGACAACAACAACAACAACAACAACAACAACAACAACAACAATTTATTATTTAAACCCCACCCATTTGGCTGGGCTTCCCCAGCTACTCTGGGTGGCTCCCAACAGAATATTAAAACCATTAATTACATTAGAGCTGGCTAAGGAATAGCACCCAGACAGGCCCTTTCATGACCTCAGTTCTGAATAACATATCCAAGACCAGCACATACTCAATCTCAGACATTTTTCATTCATACCAGTTACAACGGATACATATTACACTGAGGGTGTTAATGACTAATTTACTTTGAAAAAAACTAAACTACAATATTGTAAAAATGTAAAGGCAGGTTATTTTTTTAAAAAAATAGTTTATCCTTAGATGTTTGACTTGATATATTATGGCTACTCATAAAGGAATAATGTATGGGCATATTTGACCAAGAAAGAAAATACACGAGATCGCATACATTATAAAAACTTACTTCATTTATTCAGATGTGTCACTCAGCTTGCTAAAGAGAGACACTGTTGAGGGACATAGCATGGGCTAATTTGGATAGACAGTTTCTGTAAACAAAAACAATGCATTACTGGAGACAGGATTGATTCCTAGGGATGGAGAGAAGTTTGGTTTTGTGGGATTTTAATGGGAAGCTACCTAATTCTCACTTTCCAATACAATATGTGAAGTGCAACATAGGTATACTTCAAAACCCGCACTTCTCTGAATTTTGTGGCACTGTTCCTTAATGTGTACAAAATGCATATAATAATGAAAATAAAATATAAAAGTGCATTATATTCGGGAAAACTGCTTGCAAAAATCTGTACTTCAGGCAAAAATGCATACAAAAATGTGTATATTAGGAAAAATTGGCACTAAATGTTGACAGATTTGCATGAAGACTTAAAAATTAATAATCTCAAGATGATCCAGAAATGTGGAGAGCTGAACCTATGAAGAATGAGAATTGACAGAAACTGAAATATTTGTTTAGTGCTACAGTCTAAGCGCAATCACAGTGATTAACACATGGTGAAGAGATCCAGGAAGGGACGATTGAGGAAACTTGAATAGATGTGGGATTAAGGTATCAGCCTAAACAGTAGCCAGCACAAAATATAGGATGCCGGGGCCACACTGTAATTCAAGCACAGTTGGGTACAAAACTGCGAGCTTCATTAAAATGACCCTTTCTTGTTTCCTCTCTGCCAGTAAGAACATTTCAGGACTAAAAGGTGTTGTTAATCTCACTTGACAAAATAGTGTTAGATAAGAGAGTGTTGCCAATTTTTCTTGCCCAAAATACATAAGATGTCTGCTGCAAAATTTGCATTTAAATTATGTGGGGGTTTTGTATAATATGGGCTTTTTTGTGTGGAAATTAATTTTCATGGTCCTTTTTATCCCTGCCTAACTAGGCATTATCATAAATCTATTTCTTCCTATGGTTGATCTGTCTATCAAGTGATAAATACTTCAAAAGGGGGGAAATTGTTTCTTTTCTAATTGTTGTCTACTAAGCTTTCTATTCAAAAAGGCCTTTATTCAACCAGGCTCCAAATATAGGAATCAAACCACTACAAATCCTATTTTTAAAATTCCAGCAGAGAGAATCATTTTCTCAATAAGTAGGAAATAAAGATGTGAAATGTAGTCAAAACAAAAACAAAACCCTACTTAAATTAGCTCAGAACTGCTGGTTTCTGATCGACTAGCTCTGGGGTTGATAACAGTGGGTATCTGATTATCTGAAAATATCATGTGTTTGCATGGTTAAAGAAAACATTTGAAAGTTAGGGATATTTGTGGCCTCACAGGCTAAACTATAAAATTTATCCAATGCCATACTAGAAGCACCCTTTTTAAAAGCAGCATTTATCTAACTGATATTGCAAATGAATTACTTTATTAGCAAAAGTAGCAAATCTATAAGAAAATGTGTGCTTTTTCTGCAAATTAAATCGCCGGACTAGTTGGGGAGAGGACTGTCATTCCATTTGCCACAAAAAAAGCAATGCTATAATGATATTGCATTGTACAGGGTTGATTAATCTCATTTGTAAATATTATTTCACATAGCCCCAGATCTGTGTCCTGGTACTTAAAAGGCATACTAGGGCTAGGCCTTTGGGTATATTACAACTCAACCCCTGACCATAGTGACTGAGGACAGAGACTGGCAACATTCAGGTATCACACCAAACCATGGTTTGTTTACATGCTAATATATGAAAGTTCATAAAGCATTTTTGGGAGTGGCTGCCACACTAGAACATCAAACCACGGTTATTTATAGTGATGGTGTTGGCAATGGTGATGTTTCTTCAGTGGGCTGCCCATGGGAGATGGTAGTCTCCAGTGCTTTGGAGGGGAGGCTGGAAAACATACTAATAAAAGTGCCATGGATGCCAGCACAAAATGGAAGCCATGAATTAAAAAAAGAGGTGCTGGTAAGTACAGTGGTATCTCTGGTTACGAACTTAATCTGTTCCGGAGGTCCGTTCTTAACCTGAAACCGTTCTTAACCTGAAGCACCACTTTAGCTAATGGGGCCTCCTGCTGCCGCCGCGCCGCTGGCGCACAATTTCTGTTCTCATCCTGAAACAAAGTTCTTAACCCGAGGTACTACTTCTGGGTTAGCGGAGTCGGTAACCTGAAGTGTTTGTAACCTGAGGTACCACTGTACTTGTCATGAAAAATAACAACCCTGGTTGTCTCAGTTATAATCCCTTCAGTTCTGGTGGAGGGGGAAGTAGTACAGGAAACTCACATCTTACGCAATGGTTTGATTCCAGGGGTCCATGCGTAAATGCATAAAGCCAGGAACCCCTGGAACTGCTGCCCCCCTGCAAGGCGGAGGGCTGCTGACCAGGCTTTGGGAAGTAGTGGTAGGAGGGCTCTGGCCTTGAGACCACCTTCCCAAAGCCAGGTAAGCCCACCAACATACCTGTGTGTGGAATAAATATGGTTTACCTGTATTTTAAGTGTTTCAAGTGTTACATTTTTTTATTACTTTAAAATCTTGTATGTGTTTTAATTCTTATATGCCACTTTGGGGGCTGTTGAGTTGAAAGGCAGTATAAAAATAAGCTTTCCCTTACTTTTATAGGTTAGCAGCCCACACATTTCCACCTCTGCTGTTGGCACTAGAAACACAGTTTCATTTTGCTTTCTTTGGCCTTCCCCCCTCATCTCTTCTTTTGCTTCCTGAATAAACTGTACACACACACACACACACACACACACACACACACACACACACCACTCTGAATTTGAAATCTTTTGGAAGGCTGCCAAACAGGGTTTCCCCCCTGTTTACTCAAGCTATATTAGGTTAATTGGTTGACAGGGTCTATTCATTGCTATTTGTTAAATATTGATTGGTTTTGCACAGTGCTATTTTTCTCGAAAAAGAGGTGCCAGAACTCACCATGAACAGCTCCCTCATTCTCTTAGAATGGCAATGGTGCCTACTTGAGAAGTGCTGAAACTCACCAGAGAGGTGCTGGAACTGAGTTCCACTGAGTTCTGGCTGAAAAAAAAGCCCAGTTTTTCCATTGAATCATCGTATAGCTGGTGAGGTCTGCCTCTATCTCACCTGTGATAGTTTCAGTCATATTCTTTCCTTCTGTAATGGGGGTGGGAGAACAAATTCCTTGCTTGGTTTCTGTCCTCCCATTGTGTGGGAAATATCTTGCCATACCCCAGACCATGAATATGTCTAGATACAGGCATGACCTGCCAGGGCTTAGGATGTGGGATGGTGAGACCTTGCGGTCAGTGGTGATAGCAGAAATAGTTCCACCTGTGGGTTCCTCTTTCCTGGGCACAGATTTCTGCAGCTGGAGCAGTAGCAGTAGCTTAAGAATCTAGCACCAGAGTAAAAGGTAAAGGTAAAGGGACCCCTGAAAGTTAAGTCCAGTTGCGGTGCTCATCTTGCCTTAGAGGCCGAGGGAGCTGGTGTTTGTCCGCTCCACAGACAGTTTTTCTGGTCATGTGGCCAGCATGACTAAGCCACTTCTGGCACAACGGAACACCAAAACCAGAGCAGCGCACGGAAACGGCGCTTACCTTCCTGCTGGTATTAATCTACTTGCACTTTTGGCGTGCTTTCAAACTGCTAGATTGGCAGGAGCTGGGACCGAGCAACAGGAGCTCACCCCATCGTGGGGATTCAAACCACTGACCTTTGGATCAGCAAGCCCAAGGTTCAGTGGTTTAGACCACAGTGCCACCCGCATCCCTAGCATCAGGGTAAAACTGTACAAAGTCTCTTGTTTTTGCTCCTGCCACCAGAGAAGTAATGTTGCTACATTTACAGTACAGTGGTACCTTGGGTTAAGAACTTAATTCGTTCTGGAGGTCTGTTCTTAACCTGAAACTGTTCTTAACCTGAGGTACCACTTTAGCTAATGGGGCCTCCCACTGTCGCCACCCTGCTGGTGCGCGATTTCTGTTCTCAACCTGAAGCAAAGTTCTTAACCCAAGGTACTATTTCTGGGTTAGCGGAGTCTGTAACCTGAAGCGTCTGTTAACCTGAGGTACCACTGTACTGGAATGTTGGGTTTTTTGTATGCTGTTACATTGGCCACATGTTGCTGTTTTGCTCTTGCTGTTATTGTGAAGTTGTTCTCACAGTTGTTGATTTTGTGGTGTGGGGACATAGTGGCAGAGCATTTGCTCTTCAAGCAGAAGGCCCCAGGTACAATCTTTGATATTTCCAGGTAGAGCTGGAACAGAACCCTGTTTAAAACCCTGAAGGCAGACCTGTGGCAGACCTTGGGGGCCTCAAATTTCAGCAGTGCCTTGTGCGATGCCAAAATTTGTCCCCCTCCGTGCCTTTTGTGCTCCATTTGAAATCATAATTAAGGCATCCTCTGCACACCCCCCCCAAGGCTCTGTGCCCAGTGAGTCTGAACTAGTTGTGCTCCCCTAAATTTGCCTCTACAGACACAGTATGGAGCCAGGTGGACCGATGGTGATTTTCCTATGTTTATTATTGCAATCCACTTTGAGCATTGTGTGTGTGTGTGTGTGTGTGTATGTAAAGGCGCAGTGTGTAAAGTGATGCTGATGACAAAGATGATGCACCTTAGCTCAGCTGCTCAGGCACAGAATTGCACCCTAAGTGTTTAAGGCATTCTACAGATTTTATGTCAATTGTTTTAATGTTTATATCGTTATTTCTTTTTCTGAGCCATCTTATATTCTCTCACTGGGACTGGGGAGAGACCAAATCAAAAAATGCAAAACCCGATTAAAATATATATAAAGACCATCAGGTTCGTTGTTTAGGGGGATAATGTCATGGTCTCTCCTTGTTTTGTACCTTGAGGTGCCATAAGGATCTATGACACCTGTAACTTTCCTCCAGTCTACCCACTTAATGTTGAAATCGATACGATTGCTTTAAACCCATTCAGTGTGCCTCTTCATTTGCTTCCATGCCCTGATCAATAGGAGTTCTGTATACTTTATTATGAATCTGAAAATGGGCTCATTACACTGGAAAATGTTTCCAAGTCAGGCAGTTCCTCTGTGTAAAGATAGATTGATACTATTTTCTTGTGGAAATGGGCTCATTTTTAAAGCAAACCTATGCTTTTCATTGAAAAATGGGTGGACCATATCGATTTATTCTTACAGCCTCTTGTACCACAACATCCGAGCACCAATTTCAGGATAGAAAAGTATTTTTATTTTCAGTTTACATATTGGCAAACTAAATCTCTGTAATTGAAACCAAGTCATGTATTATATTCTTCGGAGTGCTTTTGTAGATGACAATTCAAAATAATAAACTAGTGGTCAGGGGGAAAGTTTGCAAAGGAGATTTAGTACATAGGTTTTTAAAGTTAAAATATCAGGGTTTTTTAAAAAAAGTCATATTTATATATTCCAGCACAATAAAATATGGAGATACAAAATACTTTCTGTTTCACCAGATGGCCTAAGAAAAGGCAGACTCTCAGGTTTTGTGCATACAACATTTTATTCTGGAATCAATGTAGACTTGGGTTTGGATCCCTTCCAGTCGGGATTCAGGCCTCATCATGGGACTGAAACTGCCTTGGTCGCACTGGTTGATGATCTCCGGCGGGCTAGGGACAAAGTGAGAGCTGTTTCCTAGTTCTGCTGGATCTCTCAGCGGCGTTTGATACCATTGACCATAACATCCTTCTGGACCGTCTTGAGGGGCTGGGAGCTGGGGGCACTGTCATACAGTGGTTCAAACTCCTTCCTCCTGGGCCGTGTTCAGAAAGTGGTGATGGGGGATGAGTGTTCAGACCCCTGGGCTCTCACTTGTGGGGTGCCTCAGGGTACTGTCCTCTCCCCCATGCTTTTCAACATCTACATGCAGCCTCTAGGAGAGATCATCAGGGGGTTTGGGCTGGGTGTTCATCAGTATGCAGATGATACCCAGCTCTACCTCTCTTTCAAATCAGAACCATAGCTGTCAACCTTCCTTTTTATTGCAGGAAATTCCCTTATTCCAGCACCGTTTCCTGCTGCTTCCCGCTGCTATCCTGGATTGTTAGATATCCTGTAGACTGTCCCTGGGACAGGTGAGGCTGCTGATCCCTTATTTTCAAATCTGAAAGTTGACAGCTATGATCAGCACCAGCGAAGGCGGTGAAGGTCCTGTGCAAGTGTCTGGAGGCAGTTGGAGGATGGATGGTGGCTACCAGATGGATTTTGAATCCTGACAAGACAGAAGTACTGTTTTGGGGGGACAGGAGGTGGGCAGGTGTGGAGGACTCCCTGGTCCTGAATGGGGTAACTGTGCCCCTGAAGGACCAGGTGCGCAGCCTGAGAGTCATTATGGACTCACAGCTGTCCATGGAGGTGCAGGTCAATTCTGTGTCCAGGGCAGCTGTTTACCAGCTCCATCTGGTATGCAGGCTGAGACCCTATCTGCCCGCGGACTGTCTCGCCAGAGTGATGCATGCTCTAGTTATCTCCCGCTTGGACTACAGCAATGCGCTCTATGTGGGGCTACCTTTGAAGGTGACCCGGAAACTACAGCTAATCCAGAATGTGGCAGCTAGACTGGTGACTGGGAGCAGCTGCTGAGACCACATAACAGCCGTCTTGAAAGACCTACATTGGCTCCCAGTACGTTTCCGAGCACAGTTAAAAGTGTTGGGGCTGACCTTTAAAGCCCTAAACGGCCTTGGTCCAGTATATCTGAAGGAGCATCTCCACCCCCCATCATTCTGCCCAGACACTGAAGTCCAGCGCTGAGGGCCTTCTGGTGGTTCCCTCACTGCAAGAAGCCAAGATACAGGCAGAGGACCTTCTCTGTAGTGGCGCCCGCCCTGTGGAACACCCTCCCACCAGATGTCAAAGAGAAAAACAACTACCAGACTTTTAGAAGACATCTGAAGGCAGCCCTGTTTAGGGAAGCTTTTAATGTTTAACAGACTATTGTATTTTAATATTTTGTTGGAAGCCACCCAGAGTGGCTGGGGAAACCCAGCCAGATGAGCGGGGTATAAATAAATTGTTGTTGTTGTTGTTGTTGTTGTTGTTGTTGTTAGACTGAATATGTGGGTTTTTCCCACATTATCCACACACAATCTAGATCTGTTACACATTTTTGGCCCTCCCCCCCCCCAAAAGTGCTTATTGAGAAACCAGTTTCATTCTGAAAATAAAAACTCATTACAGATTGTACAGTGTGTACATTTGAAAAACATGTAGGAGATCCTGGCAATGGGGGTATATGTAAACCTGCCCAGTGACACTGTGGAGGGGTGTATATCGAGATCACAACCACTACTTTCTTTACTCACCTCTGACATGTGCAAGGAGGAAGAGGCATGGTTAACCTATTTGAGGCAAAGGTTTTCAAATATGTATCAAGTTGTGTGCCAAGGCCCAGTGACCCGCAGTTCCTTAAAAAGGTAAAGGTAAAGGTACCCCTGCCCATACGGGCCAGTCTTGCCAGACTCTGGGGTTGTGCGCCCATCTCACTCAAGAGGTCGGGGGCCAGCGCTGTCCGGAGACACTTCCGGGTCACGTGGCCAGCGTGACATCGCTGCTCTGGCGAGCCAGAGCCGCACACGGAAACGCCGTTTACCTTCCCGCTAGAAAGCGGTCCCTATTTATCTACTTGCACCTGGGAGTGCTTTCGAACTGCTAGGTTGGCAGGCGCTGGGACCGAGCAGCGGGAGCGCACCCCGCCGCGGGGATTCGAACCGCCGACCTTTCGATCGGCAAGCCCTAGGCGCTGAGGCTTTTACCCACAGCGCCACCCGCGTCGCAGTTCCTTAGTGATTAATAAACACAGACACGAGTATTTAGGTTTATGGGATCAAATAGGCCACAACTTTATTGGTTACAGATGTAAGCAATTTGGCTTAGGCACTGGGGTGTAGCCAGGCTATTTCTCGACTCCTGTCCATTTGCAGGGAGTCCATCTAAGCGTAAACAACCAATACAGTGGTACCTCAGGTTAAGAACTTAATTCATTCCAGAGGTCCGTTCTTAACCTGAAACTGTTCTTAACCTGAAGCATCACTTTAGCTAATGGGGCCTCCCGCTGCCGCCTCACGATTTCTGTTCTCATCCTGAAGCAAAGTTCTTAACCCGAGGTACTATTTCTGGGTTAGCAGAGTCTGTAACCTGAAGCGTCTGTAACCTGAGGTACCACTGCACTTTGTTATTTTCTTCATGTAATATAACCAGTAAAGTTCTTAACCTGAGGTACTATTTCTGGGTTAGTGGAGTCTACAACCTGAAGCATCTGTAACCCAAGGTACCACTGTAGGGGGAGTCCTATGACTTACATCAAATAGGGGCATCCCAAGGGTGCCCCATTAGGGTCGTGGCATGGCCCTAGCCCATGTCCAGGCAACAGACAGGATCCACACCCCTGGATCAGTTTAACAGCATACCCTTAATGAGGAGGGGCAGACAGGGGCTACAACCTCCCCTCCATCCAAGCAAAGGCTTACCCAATGCCTAACCGCCACTTGAGCCCAAATGGCATGTGCAAGGAGGAAAAGGCAGGGATAATCTAATCAAGGCAAAGGTTTTCAAATGCCTATCAAGTAACCAGATGCACCCTTGTGGACAGCAGGATGTAGAATCAATCTAGATTGAAAGCAGCATGTTAAGGATGAACATGAATATTCTAGACTAGCAAAAAAAAAACAACCCACAACCTTTTTGTGCTACAGCAGGTTAGTGTGTACGCAGCTTGCCTCAGTTCAATCATACGTATGTATACAGTGAGCCCACAATTTGTGTGCATTTAGCTTGGGTGTTCAGCTTTATACACTTGGCAATTTTTTTTAAAAAAAAATTTAAACGGAGGAGGAAAGGGTGCGGGCATTGGGGGGGGGGGGACTTTGGGATTCCCCTGCATATGTTTTAGTAGGCTTAATAATCAGAAGTGAGCCCTATTCAGATCCATGGGACCAACTCTCAAGTTAAGTGATTGCAGCTGTGCTGGAGTATCACAACTGTTCATTCATACAATCAAAGTGAATGCAGGTATCTCATTCACACTATACCATTAAAGCACTCTTATACCACTTTAACAAGAGACGCGGGTGGCGCTGTGAACAAAACCACTGAGCCTCTTGGGCTTGCCGATCAGAAGATCAGCAATTTGAATCCCTGTGACGTGATGAGCTCCCCTTGCTCTGTCCCAGCTCCTGCCAACCTAGCAGTTCAAAAGCACAACAGTACAAGTAGATAAATAGGTACCGCTCCGGCAGGAAGGAAAACAGCATTTCCGTGTGCTCTGGTTTCCACCACAGTGCTCTGTTGTGCCAGAAGCAGTTTAGTCATGCTGGCCACATGACCCAGAAAGCTGTCTGTGGACAAAAGTCGGCTCCCTCGGCCTGAAAGCGAGATGAGCGCCACAACCCCATGGCCACCACTGACTGAACTTAACCATCCAGGAGTCATTTACCTTTACCTTTTACCTTACTACTTTAACAGTAATGGCTTCCCCAACAGAGTCCTGGAAACTATAGCTTGTCAAGGGTGCTGACATCAACAGAGCTACAATTCTGAGCATTCTTAGTCCCCAGATTTCTCCATGACTGTAAAAGGGGTATGAAGGTACTTTAACTGTATACTGTGGTTGTGGCCAGAGAGTACCAGAAAACACAATCAAGATTAAGATGATGGGGGCATTATTCTACTTAATTTGCAAAATGTAGAGAATCACATTAAAATAACGTTTAAATTCTATTAAACCAAAGTTATAGATATATTGGATGACCAAAGATGGGCAAGTCCTCAAGATCCAGGCAGTGCTGTGCAGTGGGATGCCTTTGCTCTATCCCAAACCCCTCCAGCCTGGCAGATAAGGGGTTTGGATTGATTTTCCCATAGCTTATCACAGCTCAGAGTTTAACATACCATCTGTCCATTTATTTCAGCTCTGCAAAATAATCCAGATCCTAAGCATATGTAAAATGAGTAAATTCACTCAACAAAGCTTCTGTGTAACTATCTGACACAATTTCCTTTGCTTGAAATTAGACTCAGCCAAGATTTCATACGTCTGTGAAAACAAAGTTTACCCAGGCTTCAGATTTGATATAACATTTAATCAGAGTTTCAGCAGTGCTAAACTTGAAACTGTTAGTTTTTTATAATGATTTCTGGTTGATTTGCAGAATGAAAGAGAGGCTAGGAAAGGGTTTTTTTTAAAGAAAAGAATCTTGCCAAGGGTTAAATAAATGCTACCAGGGAAGATTCTGCCAATTTTGTAAATGACTTTTCTGATACTATGTCCTCAGCTGATATAAGGAAGAAAAATTTGGCTGAGAAACAAAAGTACTACATTCTCCTTGACCATTGGCAATTTAAGAAAGAGCTGCAAACATAGATTGCAAACACGCATTGCTTGTCTTGCCCAACCCTTCCAGCAATTTCAGATGCATGTAGTTTTATTCAATTATTTTATTCTTTGTTTATTATTTAACACAAGCTAAATACTGCTTGATTGTAAGAAAATGTCTCAGTAGCAAACACCTGTGTAGTTAGTAATTAATAAATTGCCCTATTCCATGCTAAATTTGTCATATTTCGGTGCAAGAGTAACACTTTATGTATGCATGTGCAAAATTGTATTTTTCTCATCACCTGTGCAGTTTACATAATCCCTAAAATCAATGGAGGTTGCATATGGGGAAATTCAGGGGGAGGGGATGAAAACATATTTAGTATGCCTATACCATTGATTGCATTACAGTGGTACCTCGGGTTAAGTACTTAATTTGTTCCCGAGGTCCGTACTTAACCTGAAACTGTTCTTAACCTGAAGCACCACTTTAGCTAATGGGGCCTCCTGCTGCTGTCATGCCGCCGGAGCCCGATTTCTGTTATCATCCTGAAGCAAAGTTCTTAACCTGAAACATTATTTCTGGGTTAGCGGAGTCTGTAACCTGAAGCGTATGTAACCTGAAGCGTACGTAACCTGAGGTACCACTGTACATTAGATCCATCTATAGTGCACCCAGGTGTATGTTTTCCTTAGTGCTTGTAGTGTCTTTGTAAGTAACAGGCATGCTGTATAAGTTTTTCTGACACTCATGGTACACCCAGGGACATGGACTCACAACATTTTAGACATGCAGGTAAATACTAGAAACCATTTTACATCCACGTGCAGCAGGATTCTAGACAAGCTTCCAAGAGTTGCAAGAAGAAAATTATAGAACTGTACAGTTGGAAGGGACCTCAAGGGTCATGTGGTCCAGGGCTTGGTAATGTAGGAATTGCAGCTGAAATATTCATTATAGATGGCCATCCAACTTCTATTAACAACCTCCAATGAAGGAGAGTCTCTCACCTTCCAAGGTAGTCCTTTCCAAACAGCTCTTAGCACAGAAAGTTCTATTGTGGTTACAGTGGTACCTTGGTTCTCAAACTTAATCCATTTTGGAAGTCCATTCTGAAACCAAAGCATTCCAAAACCAAGTTCTGGCTCTCCCACAGCCTCCATTACAGCTCGTGGCTGTGGTCTCCTTTGTTGGCTTGAGAACAAAGACTAACACAAAATGGATGCCCACAGATTAACATATGTATAGAGTGAAGCACTATCTCTTTCACGCTCAAGCACATGAGACAGCAGAGGTACACTAACACCTAATCATTAACCTGTTAGGCATGCAGTGAGCTTCGGTATAGCTCAATTGAATTGCCCAATGTTAACCCTTTAACAATACACGTATTGTTTTCTATGGAAAATTAAACAATTATACTTAACAAGTTCTTCCTAATGTTTAGCTAGAATCTCTTTTCTGGGTTCTAGAGGGCTGGTCTACTTCCCTCAGTTGTGGTAGACGCACTTCACCATGACTGGTGTTGAAGTGAGATTTAGCTGCCAGTCTAGTCAGCATCTGTACATGGAAAGGGGAGAACATTTTGCCTTTAGGCTGCTTCTGACAATGTTCTTTATCCCAGGTGGATTGCTGAATAGGGCCACAGCCTGTTAAGCAATTGTGGCCATGCATTATTATGGATTAAGGATGACATTCTTAGCTTCATGAAACATTTCAAGTAGGTCAGTTAGGTTTAGTAGTTGTAGCTGAAGCTATCCAACAGAGATTTCTGAAACATGGTCACAAAGCATTTTAAACATTCAAGGTAGACTTCTCTACCTTTTAAATAAACCACCAACCCAAACCCTCACTCTTTTCATAGAAGCAGCATATCAATCCTTTCTTGTAGAATTGTGAACTGTAACTCAGATGCGTAATCTCATTTGGCTTTGCTGATAAACCTTTTATTTATTCTGAGATCATTGTTCCTCGGCTGCAGTCAATAGCGCCACTCCTTGTAACAAAATGTTCACCATTATGAAAGAAATGTTCCTTGGTATTGTGCTTCTCTCTGCACCAATAGGAGGAACATGAAAGCTAATTTTTCTTCTTATAGTCTTTCATAGAGGAAAGCTCTATATATTGCTAATGACGCAGGTGACGTGCCCGGCATTTTAAACTGGTGGCACGGAACTAGTTAATGGCAAAAAGCTATTTTAGGGCTGGCGACTGCTGCAAGGAATAAATAATTCATGGGCACTTTCCCTTTATGCCTTTTAAAAAACACATGTATAGAATACTTTGTTGGAAAGTCACCATTAAGTTACTTGATGAGCTGAGTGTTAACATATCTAATGCATCTCCTTCTTACTGACATAGCTTTTACTAAATTATGTTACCATGTAGCCTCTAATTAATCAACAGAGCTGCATGCTCTTCCCCTTCTTTTGAGATGGTCTTCATTAGGTCAGATACATCTTTTCAATGAAAAGCTCCTTTGAGCAGAATGCATGTGATGATTCGGATTCATAAACCCCTTGCAGAAATTCTACTCATACGGTCATTGAATTTGTGAGCAGTGCTGTGCCACTAATGTGAGTGTGCCGATGTTGCCACCTCCCTGGAAGCCCACACTTAGTGGTGAAACTGCCCCCCTCCCCGCTACAGCTATTTCTGAGATGGCTCAGTTAGTACAGCACGAGTCTCTTAATCTCAGGTTTGTGGGTTCGAGCCCCATGTTGGGCAAAAGATTCCTGCATTGCAGGGGGTTGAACAAGATGACCCCTCCAACAGTTCTATGATTTGTATGCAGTGGACAGAGAGCTTTTATTGCTCACATACCATGCAGTTTTACTGCTTGCAACAGTGGAATGTATGAACCAGGGATGTATTAACGATGTGCTTGGTGTACCATGGTACTAATGGAAAAATATTTCCATTTTTTGTCTTCCATAACAAAACATTTTGTATCGGAGGGCTCCTGGACAGTGAGCAGCCTAATTAGTTTGAGCTTTATTTGCCACCCTGGATCACAGCAAGATAATGATTCCACCTCCAGGCGATCTCTTCATTGCTGCCATGACAACCATTGGCTGGTCAACGTATAAGAGGCCCAAAGACATGGAGCTGGTCACAAAGTGGATTTATTATTGTGCTTTGGCTCAGGAAAAGGTTATAAATAAATAAAGACGGCATTATAGTAAGAATGGTATTGAGCAATGGTGCTCATTAGCAGCCATATTTGAATATAGCTAACAGTGAAACCCACCCTTTTATCTTCAAATAGAAAGAGAAAAAGTAGTCAGAGCACCCATTTACTTTCTGCCAACTCTACAGGAAAACTGTGGTCATTAAAAAACAAAAAATTCCGAAGAATCAAAGTTCCAGTGAGAAATGCAGAAAGATTGTTCTTCATAAAATTCTGAAGAAATTAATATTCCCCAGACACTGCTTCAAGTCCTTATAAAGCAAAATGTTTGCTGAAACTCTCTACAGAGCAGCGGATGTTTTCCCAGGGTTGATCCTCAGCCATGAATGCATCTGTGGCCTTCGACAAAGCATGCCATTACTACTGAGCCTCAGCCATGATGTAGCATCATCTCCTGGGACAAATCAATGGCCAGGATCAAGGAGCAAGCCCAGAGACACAACTAAGAACAATCCAGGTCTAAAGGGTAAATCAGGGGGCAGAAAAAAGCAGCATGTCAGAAGTCTCAACCTGAACAAGTCAGAACTGAAGGACAAGGCCAGGAGCAACGAACAAGCCAGATGTCAGGGCCAAGGAACTAGTCAGGGCTAAAGGGCAAGCCAGGGACCAAGGATCAAGGACCAAGGCAAGAGTCACAAGCTAAGACCAAAGTGCAAATCAGAATTAGAGGAGAAGCCAGGAGGCAGGGACATGACACAGCTCAGGAAGGCCATATTGTTTCAACAGTACTCTACTGGAATCGGAAAACTTTGATACAATTTTCTGCTCAGGGTGGAGTCAGTCCAGAACCTGAAAGTAGTTCACTGAGAAGGCTACTATCTGCAGCTTAGTTTACCACAAGGGGCTGCCTCACATGGATCCAACAGCTCTTGGTACTATGAGCTATTCTATCCTAAATTAGAAGGGAGAGCTGCCAGGCTGCTAAGGGCAGTTTATCTGCTCCTTGAAGTGGATGGGAAGATTCCCACCCACCCAAGTTAAAAGAAAAGTGGGAGACAAGGTGTTCATATGACACAATGCTTGTCTAACCTTCATCCTGCAAAGACTCTTTCTTGGGGCGTTTCAAACTTCACACCTTCTCCTTATCTAAATTTCAATTATTATTTTCCCTTCTATTTAGCCCCAAATGTACCAGGTCCAACATTATTCCAATTCTATTATATCAGAGTTCTGGAAACTTAGCTGAACCTCTTTTAAGAAAGGGAGCAGTGTTGTGCTCTCTTTCATTTAAGAATCAAGAAGCCATAATTCTACATAGCTAGCAGCTTTTATGCTTCAAAGCCCCTGTAATTCAGTTGGCTCCTCTAATAGGATTATATTTCATAGAAGTTGAATACACCCTTTATGCTTGTGTTGCTCCACAGAGAACATGCAGATTGGGATATTGCATAGGGAATGCTGGTTGTGTGGGCCATCGTAATAGTAATGAGATTTAAGTAAGTGTGTGGTCCTGTAACTTGAGGGGTGGTTTATGAAATGGAGGACACCAATGCCCAAATTCAACGGTACCTTCATTTGTAACCCCAGTGATAATTGCTTTAGTACTTTTCGGATTTGAATATTATGAATTCAAATGATATGTCTTTCTCATAATGCCTTTGAAAAAAAGGAGTGAGGTGTTTATGAGTGAAGAGATAAGGTGGATAAGGTGTTACATTTTGACACGGACAACCTGGGTTCAAATCTCTATTCAGATATTCAGTTGGATAGATTTAGGCGGGTCACTGTTTTTTTTGTGAAGAGCTAGCTGAAAAGAAAGTTTGCTTAGTTGATCTCTACAAATTGATCTCTAACAAACCGTCATGCCTTTGGTACACTGTTCACAACTGATCACACAATACAATGAAAAATAGGGGAAGATATTATTTGCAGAATGTGAGTTGAGGTGACTATGTATTCCAGAATGCCATCCAGAATTAGAACTATCATAGAGGGCACTTCCAGACTGTCACTGTTTGACCATTTCCATGTGGGATTCAATAGCATCCTGTCAAATTCAGACTGAAAAAATTAAAGCTGATTTGGAGCTCCTGAGAAACAAACCTGCTTCCTCAAAAGATCAGACATCTTGCAGTAAGGAAAGTGGGCAGCTTAGTGGTAGCGCATTTGAGTGCAGTAAGGAAAGTGGGGTATAACACTTGTAGTTCAACAACATCTGTAGGCCGCCATCTTGGGCATCCCCGAAGTAGCGCTGTCTTCAACATAAAGGGTCCGCCATCCTTTTCCTCCAGATTCTCTGTGAACACTCGTAACATAAAAAGCAAACCTTCTCCACCCACCAAATCCCTTTCCTGAAGTACAACGAGAGAGAAAAAATGGGTTAATGGTAAGATTTAAGACTAATCCCACCCCTCTTACCCCCAATCCATTTTTAAACAAGCTCTTAAACTTTAAAGAGATTGGCCAGAAAAATTGAGGATGCAGAATAAAGGTCAGGCCTTAGGTTGTAAAGTGTAAATTAAATCTGTTGTGGGTACAATTAATTTATGCTAGTAGTGTTGGAAGGCAATTTGCTCTGCTGGATGGAAGGCATAAAATTAACTTGCATCACTGCCCAATGTATCAGACTATCCCATTTGACCTTGTTATTGATGAACTGCAGGGAATGTTTGTGTCAAGTAGAATGTTAATCTATGAACACCCTGGGTGGGAGAAACGCAAAGACAAAGTTGACTTTGTCTTCTTAAAGTGTAGCCCTTTGTGAAAGCAAACACACATGGAAACTTTATTGGAAAGCTTATGGGGAAAAACTGTTTTTTGATGTTGTGAACTGCCCTAAGACCTTTGGATTTAGGGCAGTATAAATAATAATAATAATAATAATAATAATAATAATAATAATAATAAATGTAGTTACTGCAGCATACAAGAGTTTTGGCAAGCAAATCAGTTCCCTAAGTAATTTTATTCCCTGGAAAACTACCCTTACAGTTCCTCAAAGTTACCTGTTTTGGTTAGTCAAGATGACCACCATATTAGGAGGGATAAAGCACTTTTTATGCCACCATTCTTAAGTTGTAGATTTTGGACTCTCCTGTGGATTGTTTTTTCAGTCCATCTCTACATGGATACTTTAACTTGGCTGTTGTTAATGTAAATCATTTGAAATTGTGCTCAAGAGTATTCTAGCCATCTTGCACCTGGCATTGCTCAGGATTTCTGGGGGAAAACCCCACAAAAAATCAGAGCAGTACTTAAAATAAGTGCAGTTATGTAAGGCTCAGTCCATCAACTTGATTCCAAATGGCATTCTTCTTATTGAAACATAGATTAAAACCTGCTTCTTGAACTCAGGAACCATCATGCATAATTTGGTTACAATATCTTAAGAGGTGCCCCCGTGCATAATGGGCAAGCAACTTTCCAAAATATATAATAGATTTGTTGTGAATGTGCATAATGTATTTCCATCTCCCATATTGTAAACTACTTCAAGATCTTTGGCTAGTTAGCAATTTATAAATGTACTGAATAAGAAAATACATTATTTTTTACATGAAAATGGATAGGCCTGGTGACCATAGTCATCTGTAGCTATCCACATCACCTATGTAAATCTGCTGTGGACAGCTCCCAGATGAAAATCCCTTCTAGTTCTGCTAAGAGAAGTCTTATTGCCTGTTGACTGACACTGTTTGGTACAAGGCATGGTGTCCAAAGAACAATATTACTACTGCAGCTTAACAACAAAGCAAAATAATGAATCCTAAACATTACGCTTTAATTCCAAGCTAATACTTTGAAATTTTATTTTCCCAGGATCATCTGTGGGCTGGTTTCATTCTGCTTTGTGCTTGCATTTATCTCTGCTGCTTTTATGCTTCTCTTTTATTTTGCGACATTTTAATGTTTGTTTAAATTTGCTTCATTATCTTTTAAACTTTTTTTTTTTTGTAAACGGCCCTGAGAATCAGCTGAAGGGTATAAATCCCTTAAATGAACAATTGTCTTATTGCTAATGCTTTATTCACACAACCGTTGTCAGCTTGTGAGAGGTTTGCTGCTGTTGTTTTTTCGGTCAGCCTGCAGTGTCTTTCAGCCATGCTGAGCTGAGCTGGTTGGGTAGGCTGTCAACTGCACATGCTAAACTCAGTATACATAGGCTTTGGACAATCAATCACAACTGCCCTGACAACATTCAGACAGCCCCCTCTCCAGATGATGGACTTTTTTCTCAAGGTGTCCTTGTTTTCTCTAACTATTTTTATCAAGGGTTTTTTCTCTCACTAAACCTTCACATTTGTCATCACTTGGAAACGCAATAACCAGGGGCAATGATTCCAGAACCTCCCCAAATCACTGCAAATGATTCCTGATATGGTCTGAAAGAGCGAGACAATAGATTGTACTCAGGAGGAAAACGGTAGAGAAGGGGTGGAGAACGCCTGAGACCATACTTCCTGGGGCTTTATACTATTGATTGGCATGGCCAGAGGCAAAAAGTGGGCGGGACGACAGACTTGACTCTTGCCTTTATACAGTAGGCTACATTCAAGCCATGCCATTTAGAGGTTTGTTCATACACACCTCTCCATCCCGGCAAGTAAAATGCATGGTCAGAATCCAAGGACACCTTTCAGCCAGGCAAAAGCACTTGAGGGAGTGGACCAGGGCTAGTGAGGAGTGTGGCATTGGGAGAGGGTTGGGCTGCAGTGAGTCCCAAGGGCCAGGCAGAGAAATCCAGAGCGTTCACTTGGCCCCTAGATGTGAGGTTTGCTACCCCTAATGTAGGGAGCTGTTGGTAAGAGCACAAGTTCAAGGGCTGTGGGTATCTGGCATTATGAAAGTGTCCAAAAATGGAGTAGTGCTTTATTGGCTGAAGCAAAACATGCCAGAGTCTGCTCAGTGTCTAGATAGGAGTTCTTGATCAAAGAAATGTGGCATAAATTATGCCTACATTGAAAGACCCATTTCACTTTTAATATGGCAACCCTATTCTGATTGGCTGTCATTAAAGGCTTTATCCCTAGCGAAGGCCCACTGAACCTCAGGGGTATGAGGAACCAGCAGAGCTGTGCCATCATAGGGTAGCAGTAACTGAGGTGGCAAAAAAGAAGTCAGGCAGTCCTTAAGGAGTCCTTTGGACCCAAGTTCTTTACAGTTTTGTGAATGAATACATGTACTTGGAACCTGGATTGATAGCAAGTCACAACCAGAATAGTTCTCACAGCAGTTGCCGGTAATCTACTTCTATGAGCAGTCTGGTCACTGCATTCTGTACTACCTGTGATGAGGCTGTAGAGGTTCAGGAAAGATCACAAGCAGGAGGTGGTCAAAAGCAATCCTGACTACAGAGGTCACTTGGGCCTCTAGATGTATCAAGGATGGATCCCCCAGACTGAGGATGTGCTTCTTCAGAGGGAGTGCAATCTTGCCCAGAACAAGCAGTTGACATATATCCAGGCCACCCACAAGGCCTTTAAACTCCCAAGATTCAAGCTCATTTTATTGACTCTCATCCAGTCTACCACTACATCCCAGGTACCAGTACAGGGCTTGCACAATGCAGTTACCTTTCTCATGGAGATTGAAAAGTCTGAACTCTGGAGCTGAACGCAAGTCATCCTGAGACTCAAGTTATGATTCTGAACACTGCACTGATGCTTTGTTGTTGTTGTTGTTGTTGAGTCGTTTAGTCGTGTCCGACTCTTTGTGACCCCATGGACCAGAGCACGCCAGGCACTCCTGTCTTCCACTGTCTCCCATAGTTTGGTCAAACTCATGCTGGTACCTTCAATCACACTGTCCAACCATATTGTCCTCTGTCACCCCCTTCTCCTTGTGCCCTCAATCTTTCCCAACATCAGGGTCTTTTCCAGGGAGTCTTCTCTTCTCATGAGGTGGCCAAAGTATTGGAGCCTCAGCTTCACGATGCTAGGTTTGGCAAAAGCCATAAGACTTGATAACCTTCACCTCAGCCTTCTATTTGTTGAAAAATAATTCATTCTTAATAGTTATGAAGTAAGTATTTTGAAATGGTTGTGGATTTAGTCTTGTATCCAAATGGAACTGCTGCAAACCTATAGCCTTTGATTTTGACCTATGGGGAAGTAAGAAAGCTTTCCTTCTTGTTCCCTTATAACAGTTGGCTGAAGACTGAACATGACCTGTCATACTTGGTGAGTTGACTGCAGTTCTACAGTTCAATTTACTTTGAACTGGGAGATGTCAGATTGCTTTACCATGTGCCAGTTTACCATACACGACCTCCAAATTATCCCATTTATGTTGAATGATTCACTTTTTATAGGTACAATTACCCTATTTCCCACTCCTGGTCTCATCACTTTGCTTCCTGCTTATTAACAGCACCTAAAATATAGTGAGAGCTGGACCATAAAGAAGGCTGATCACCGAAGAATTGATGCTTTTGAATTATGGTGCTGGAGGAGACTCTTGAGAGTCCCATGGACTGCAAGAAGATCAAACCTCTCCATTCTGAAGGAAATCAGCCCTGAGTGCTCACTGGAAGGACAGATCCTGAAGCTGAGACTCCAATACTTTAGCCACCTCATGAGAAGAGAAGACTCCCTGGAAAAGACCCTGATGTTGCGAAAGATGGAGGGCACAAGGAGAAGGGGACAACAGAGGATGAGATGGTTGGACAGTGTGCTCGAAGCTACCAGCATGAGTTTGACTAAACTGTGGGAGGCAGTGGAAGACAGAAGTGCCTGGCGTGCTCTGGTCACGAAGAGTCGGACACGACTAAACGACTAAACAACAACAACAAAATAGAAGCCTTATTTCAATTTAATTCTGAAGGAAGATATGCTTCCAATATCTCCAATATCTCCTGCTTCCACTCGATTATGTTTATCATATCCTGTCAGGTCTTAAATTCTCAGTTCCTTTTTTTTATAAATTCCCAACATCTCAGCAAATGGCAACCCATACAAATGGCAAACTTGTTTTCCACATTTAACTATATGACCAGCTTATTTATGCAAATTCAGTGCTCTGCTTGCTAAGTCCATTTAGAATTCTCTCCAGCTGTGATTGAATAGTACCAGACTAATGGTATGCATGGATTTATATAACAACTTTTGTTGAGCTATTTCTTTAAAAAGTAACAGGTTTACTCATAAGTGTGAGTGATCACGAAAGAGGGATTGGACGTTGCAATCTGGCTCGAACACTTTGAAATATTTTTGAACACCACTTCTGCTTTCAAGATAAACCTCGTTTTGATGGAATTTAATGTGCAAGTGTTTGCAAAATTGCAACGTAACATTATGCAGCAGCTCATTACAATAATTTCTGAGTATACAATTTTCCAGAACTATATTGGTATGAAATTTATGACTTTTTGTTACATCATTTTATGAAATACTTAGGTCATCCAGAGGCCACAAAACATTTGCTAAGCTATGAATCTCAAATCTCAAATTAATATTAAACACAGCATCATAAAACTGCATAAAATATAACTATTTTGACTCCGTTTATCAGGGAATAAGTCTGCATAGATGAGACTTGCTTTATATTATCATATACATAGCAAATTATCACAGAACAATTATTACCGTCCATAGAAAATCTCAAGAGTATATTTAACAACAGAGATGCATTATGTGTTGGCATTCACACAACTGTTGCATTTAAAACCAATAAAGGAGAGCTATCACTGTAATGAATCCTATAGGAATTCTTATCTCCTCTGTGATATATATTTCTCCTTTAAAAGTCCTAGGAATTATACAATTCTTGGTAATGGGCTGGAAAATGTTCTATGTGCAGACCTAATTTGTTTTCCCCACCTTTAATTCCAAACTCCCCACACCATTCCAATGCTCTACAGGGGGCAAAACATTTTTTTAACAACTCTTACCAGCAAAATAAAAACAGTCATGGTTAAGGTGTATACACTTGGGAATGTTCACAAATTGTATTTATCTATTTGCACAAAATGTCACATCTGTGTTTCATTGGCCCAGAAAACAAAAAAAAGTACATATGAATAGCTGCTGCAAAGTTTTGTGATAAATCTTTTGTGGTGTGCAAAACTGGGTTGGCCAATGGTATCTGGTGAATTTAAGGCAGCAAGGAGGATGGCACTGAGTCACAGTACAGCAGAGAAGAAAATGTTAAATTGTGCAGCCCAGAACAGCAGAGAGACTGTGGTTGCTGGGGATGGGTATCAGCAGCAAGAGACTGATAAATACCAGACAGGAATGTTTTACATTTCCGTTTTTCCCTCATAGATCTATCTATGGTAAAACTAAGGTGGTTATTGTGATGGGGAAAGAGTTTAGAGAACTACATACTCAGTCCTGCTGATGTTGAGGTTCCCAGGAAGTTGCACGATGGGCTTTCTGCTTCATGGTCAATCCATATTAAATATGGAAATTGCTGCAGATATGCTCATTTTACACTCTGATAAACATGACAGCAAGAGGGCAGTTGTAATCCAAGTTTTAAGCCTTCAAGGTGCCAGGCAACTCACTTTATTATATGTGCGCATCAGATCATGTCTATAATAATGTCCTGTGTACTCATTCTCTGCAGGAAACAAGCAAGCCATTATAAATGGAGGGCTGGGGTTGCCTTTTTCATTTTTTTACTCTCCCTTTCTGCCTTGGCTCACTTGCTCAACTAATAATAATAATAATAATAATAATAATAATAATAATAATAACAACAACAATAATAATTTTTATTATTTATACCCCACCCATCTGGCTGGGTTTTCCCAGCCACTCTGTGCGGTTCCCAACAGAACACTAAAAACAGAATAAAATTTCAAACATTAAAAACTTCCCTAAACAAGGCTGCCTTCAGATGTCTTCTAAAAGTCAGATGGTTGTTTATTTCTTTTACATCTGATGGGAGGGTGTTCCACAGGGCAGGTGCCACTACCAAGAAGGCCCTCTGCCTGGTTCCCTCTAACCTCACTTCTCACAGTGAGAGAACTGCCAGGTCCCTTGGAGCTGGACCTCAGTGTCCGGGCTCTCAGCTCTTAAGGCACCTTATGTTTATTTTTCCCCATGTGTCTTGTGAGATTTAAGTACTGTAAGCATATACTGCTCTCTGTAACTCTGTAGGTAGTATTTTAGGGCAGGTCTGGATTCAGTGTAGTCTCTGGGTGACTCACCTGGTGACCTCCTGGGTTCTGGGCCATATAGGGGACCCTGGAAATGCCACAGCCAATGAGTCAAGCATAGGACCTGTATAAAATGATTTCTAGCTGAGTAAAATTTGAAAGATCAAGATAATCTTATAAAACAGATTTCCCAGATCTTCAGCTGTTGAGTCTATAAGATGGAACATCTAGAAGTTTGACTCAGCAGGCACACGAGTTAGAGCAAAACTTGAGAAATGCATTGTTTTTCTCAAAACAAAGTTACAAATCAACTTTCATGGCTCTGGTAGGCACCAATGTCAGTTTGGGACGCCACAAGAAAGGATGTGGGCCAATAATGTCTTGCTGTTTTTTTGACTTTGCAATCTGACTACAGAAATTTACTTTTGTGCCAATAGGCATCACTAACAACTCACTCAACTTCCATGCCAATATGGCAATTTGCATAGCATTACCCAGAATGCTTCACATTGTGATTTTGCTTTGAAAACAGATTTAATTGAGCCTTGCTGAGCTGCATTAATGTGCCTGTTTAAATTGAGCAAATCTAATTAGCTCGCATGAAAGTTATGCCACCTCTGGTGCTGCAAAGCTAATGCAATTAAAATCTGTTGGTTGTTCTGAGCATTGTAAACACAGATTGACTGGTGGGAAAGTTCAATAGCCACTAGAGGATGGTCCGTTTTTGCAGGTGCATTTTTCATGGTACCTAATATATCCATTATTATTTTTTAGCATCATGTAATCTGAAGTATCCACTTAGACTAAATAATCTACTAAAGACTAACACATTCCGTCATAAGCTTTTGTAGTCCAGAGCCCCCTTCATCAGATGCATGAAACAGGTATTGGAACAGGTAGGTGTATATATCCTGAGTAAAGATAGAAGTATTGTGTTTTCAAACCAAGACAAACTATGCAAGTGAGGAATGTCACATACCTTGCAGAACACAATTAAGACAGAATCCAATCAAATGAATAAAAGATACAACTAAAATAAATGCAGGATCTAAATGGGTGTTAGAAAATTATGCTGGAAAGCTGAATGTTTTTTAAATCTGAGGTTTTAAAATTTACAATTCTTTCCCCCTCCCCAATATTTTTTTTTATTAAATTATCTGTTTTACAATTTAGAATATTCATTTGAACAGCCTTAAAATATCAATGACTTCCCTTCTTTTCTTTCCATGGTTCATTTTGCATAACCTAAATCCCTGCATATTTTACATAAACTAAACCATTCAGTATTGCATTATCACATCCATCAAAACTTTTTTACTCTGTTGAGTTTATCTTAATGCTTCCAGCGTTTTCAAGTGTACACAATTTCCCCCCATATATTCAAATAACATTTTCCAATATTTTTTAAATGTGTGTTCTTTTTGTTCGCTTATTCTATATGTTAGGTCCGCAAGCTGTGCACATTCCATCGGTTTAAGTTGCCATTCTTCTTTAGTTGGAACCTGGCTTTCCCCCCCCATTTTTGGGCTAACAAAACACAGGCCACAATAGTGGAATACATAAATAAGCTTTTTTGACACCTGGGAATTTCCGTCTGAATTATCCCCAACAGAAAGGACTCTGGGGTTTTTTTGGAAAAGTGTTTTTGAACATTTTCTTCAATTCATTATGAATTATTTCCCAATACCCTTTTACCCTTTTACAGGTCCACGACATATGGAAGAAGATACCCTCAACCTCATTCTAGATCCAGCACTTATCTGATTCAGTCTTGTACATCTTAGCAAGCCTACTCGGAGTTAAATACCATCTGTAAATCATTTTCAAGTAGTTCTCCTTCAAGGAATAACATGCTGTAAACTTCAGATCGCTCTTCCAAAGTCCCCCCCCCCAAAAAAATCAATATTTTACATTTCAAAACACATTATTTCAATAACCTATTAGTACCAAAATCCAAACCTTCCTGGATATTTTTAAATTATGCACTTTGCTCGTAGAGATGTGCAATGTATTGACTGATTGCTGCAGATCAGCCATGGAGGGAAGGTCCATTCCAGAGGTGCCAGGTTGCCCCCCAAGATTGAGGGGCCCCAGCATGCATTGTGTGTGACATCACCTGTGCCTGTGCATGTGATGTCACACGCAAAACGTGCATGTGCGCAATGTCATGACCGAGTGTTCTGGAGGAGCCAGCAGCTGAATCTGGATTGGAGTGTCTGACTAAGACCTGGGAGACCAGGGTTCAAATATCCTCTCAGGGTTGTTATCGGGATTAAACGAGGCACAGAAAAACCGTGTATGCCACCTTGATCTCCTCAGAGAACAAGGTGGGCTACAAATGCAACACATAAATGAGATTAGGCTTAAAATGGTTGCTGACTCTTGAGTAGACCTACTCGATTGGAATAACAGACAGTCTGACTTGGTATAAACCAGATTCCTGAGTTATAAGTTTGTACCAGGCTCAGGGCAAGGTGGGGAATGAAGACATCGTTTTCACATATGAACTTGTTTTTAATTGTTTTATTGCTCAAAGTCTTTTTACTATGAAATCACTTTGAGATATTTCTATGTGAAGTGATTCATAAATGGAATTAAAACAAAATAAAATATGATGCTTAGGTACTAAACTGAGCTGTGTTGCTATTTGGCAGCTGCACAGCACGCTGAGAAGTTCATTGCTAGGCTTGTGCTAAAGAGTTTGGAAGAAGATCAATGCATTAACAAAAATGACTTTTTAAATTAGGGAATCCTTGTTAACATAATTATTTGCCGTATTTAGGATTATGTAGTAAAAGCGACCCTCATGAACTGCAGAAAGTGTACTTGGCTACTCAAATATTTTTTCCCACGTGGAATGGCAAAAATAGAAAGGACAAAAGGAAGCAAAGGAAGGGGGGAAGGGATCAGAATAAATGATCATTTCTTACATTTCAGTCTCTTGATAATATTTAAACCTAAGTTGCATTTGGACTTTCTGCTATATCAGGAAGCACCATCACGGAATGGATTTAAAAAGTGATTACACGTTTTAAATTACTCTTTGTTCCTTTTAAAAATGGGGAAAGATCTAATCATAATCTGAACATGTTCCAAAGCATTTATAGATGACTGATTCAACACACCACATTTCATTTTGTCTTCCTTCTACATGGGCTTTGCAGTATGGAAATAAAGGTTAATTTGCAATCTAACCTATATCTGACAAGGGTTGGGGGGGGGGACCCTGTTTGTTTTTATTTGTGGCTTCACTCTTACCCTTCTCTTTCCTTAGCACATAGTCTCTCTCGCTTCCTTTTCCATTCCAGATAGGAAGATCCCATCCCACAGTGCGTTTGTTATCTGTATTCAATACCATTTATTTACCCTTCATCTCTCCATGTCTTAGAACAATATTCTCCGTACCGCAAAGTGATGTCTTCCATAAGTAAAAGGTAAAGGTACCCCTGCCCATACGGGCCAGTCTTGCCAGACTCTAGGGTTGTGCGCCCATCTCACTCAAGAGGCCGGGGGCCAGCGCTGTCCGGAGACACTTCCAGGTCACGTGGCCAGCGTGACATCGCTGCTCTGGCGAGCCAGAGCCGCACACGGAAACGCCGTTTACCTTCCCGCTAGTAAGCGGTCCCTATTTATCTACTTGCACCCGGGGGTGCTTTCGAAATGCTAGGTTGGCAGGCGCCGACCTTTCGAACCGCCGACCTTTCGATCGGCAAGCCCTAGGCGCTGAAGCTTTTACCCACAGCGCCACCCGTGTCCCGATGTCTTCCCTAAAGTGATGCTAATTGATGGAATCCCCCCCACACTTTTGTGCTTTGTGATCCCAAGCGTGGCCGAGGTGTTATTCTTCGTAACATATTTTTTAACCCCTATCTAAGAGAGAATCCCCAAGACTAGTTTCCTCTGACCTCATTTACAAAAAAATTACACACCATGTGCCCACACATAGATCACACCCACACCATATACTGAAAGCACACAGGGCCGTCTTTAGCATATGTGCCGCTGGGGTGCAAAGATTCACCAAATTTAGTTTAGCTGCCTCCAAATTAGCTTTTATTCAGCTTTTCTGGGGAGGGGAGAAGCCAAAGTTGTTGATTAAAGATTAAAAATACATTACAATGTCATACATTGGCTACCTTCAGATGTCTTCTAAATGCAAGGTAGTTGTTTATCTCTCTTTGAAATCTGATGGGAGGGCATTCCACAGGGCGGGCGCCACTACCGATAAGGCCCTCTGCCTGGTTCTCTGTAGCTTTGCTTCTCGCAATGAGGGAACTGCCAGAAGGCCCTTGGCGCTGGACCTCAGCGTCCGGGCAGAACAATGCGGGTGGAGACGCTTCTTCAGGTATATTGGGCCGAGGCTTTTGTTTCCTACGGAGTAACAGAGTGATGGGGGGGCAGGGATTTTTGCTCCATTGCTTTTCACTGCCGCCGATCGAGAGGGACCGGTATACAGTAGGTGATTTGGCACCCCCCAGAATTTGGCACATGGGTGCCCCGCACCCCTTGCGCCCCCAGGTAAAGACAGCCCTGAAAGCACATGTGTAGCACAGTTGTGACTTCCCCCAAAGAATGCTGGGAACTGTTGTTTATCACTCACACAGCTACAATCTCACAGCACCCTTCACAAACTACAGCTCCCATGGGTGTGGTTTTTTTTTGGGGTGGGGGGGTGGGGGGAGCTACAGCAGGTATAAACCAGCCAGGCAACAAACTATGTTAACTGAAAACAGGTAACTGATGAAGGAAGGCTGCTTCAGACTGCAGGAGTAACTGTGAAAAACTGCTGCTTCCATGCCTTTGCAGTTCAGGACCATTACAATGACATCCCAGTCCAGATCATTTGCTATGAAAAAGTTGGTTTGGGGACAAAAAAATGTGCACATTACAATGACACTGAGGCTAATAGCTGGCGAGAAAACAAGACTCTCTGTGCACGGAAGAAAAAAAAGAAACATAAAAATGAATCCATTAGAGCTATTGCAGTCTACATGACCACAATAACCAAAGGAAAAGAAAAATGAAACCTAACACTTATTGCCACGAATGCTGGTTCCCTTCAGGACCCTATTAACACTTCTATATATCAACCTTGCACATAAGTATAAAATTTATTTCAAAGGTATCACAAGGTATAATGAACATTATATACTAGCCAAAAGGAGGTAACAATTCACATCTCAGGTAAAAAGTAGCAAATAATATACAGCTAAAAAAGCCAGATCTCTGCTTAGGAAAGTGAATTTCAAGTATCCAGTAGATTCTATGCCCCCCTCGCACACTCTCATTTAGCATGTGCTATTTGTTCTTTTCAAATGGAGTCTGAAACAGGCCCCCTGCTAGTTTATGAATTACTAACCATGACTTATCGTATTAAGCTGATAGAGCCTTGCGAACATATCTACTTTGTACACATGTGTACATACCAAGATAATCTAATCGTAATCATATATAGCTAGAGCTAAAACTACACCACCCCACTACCAAGAAGTGACCCTGACGTTTGCAGAGTTGCAAAGAAAATCTTAATAATAAATTTTTTAAAAACTGGGAGGGAGTGAACAAACTCCAAAGAGTGTCAAAAATAATTCAGTGGCAGAAAATGTTAGCTGACTAAGTAGGGGTGGAAGGAGGGAATAGAATGCAGGAAAGATATATTAGATGGATAGATATGATTGCATTTGTTTTTATTTAATTTTTATCTAGGTTTTTTTTAAGGAAAACTTATTGAAAGTTGTTGTCTTTTGTATGTAAACTGTTTAGAGATTTGTATTACTTTAAGTGGTATAATAAAGAAATTTGAAAGATGTCAGTGGGGAGAGACCACTCTGAATATATCGCTTTCTGGTTCACACTGAGAAGCTATTTCTAAATGTCCCAAGGGATGGAAGAGAGAGCACTGGTAGACATCAATGGAGAAAGCAAAGAATTTAATGCAGCTGAAAGGGGGTACAAATAGTAGTAGCAGAGAGAGATAGTTCTTAAGCTAACTCAGTTCTTATTTAGCATGAACACATCCCCCCCCCCCAAAAAAAATGCATGCCCAAACAATATTGCTATCACAAATTCCAAAGAGTGATTTGTACACAGCCCACAAGCACACTTATCAGGATCGTTATGTGTGCCCGCACTTTAAATGTATGGTCTGCCCTGTGATCCTCAGATGAAGGAAATTTAATAAATAATAATTTTACCAATTAAGCAACTGCAGATTCCTGCTCCAGGGGGGGCTGTTTGCTTTGTTCAATTTTGGCACATGTGTTTCTATTTATATTGCATAAATGCTGTAACTTGTAAGTTGCTTTGAGGACACAAATTCCAATAACTAAATGGGATCTTCATGTTTAGAGGAACTAAATTTTGAAGAATTGCATGATCAGAATTCTATTCTGTTTTGACACATGGTTGCAATTGTGAAAGTTTTGCTAATAAGGAAACACTGAGCAACGTTCAACAGCAATTTTCCTGTCAGCAAAGGCTATTTCTTTGCCTTTTAGCCACCATCAAGGAATTTTATTTTTTATTTTTCAGGAAAAGTGGCTTTGTAGTTGTTTCCACCATTTATAGCTCCCACATAAAGTCTTTTCTGCTGAGCTCTGCTTCTTTTGAATGAGGGACTAGCTGTTCCAATGAACAACCATGATCTCCCCCCCCTTCTCTCTCTCTCTCTCTCCCCCCCCCTTTCTCTCTCTATTTGTTCCCCAGGCGAGTTCAGGCATTTACAAGCTGTTTTCACAAAAGTCTAGCAAATAATAATTAGAAGAATTACAGCATTTAACCTTTGGGAAGAAAAGTTGATTTCTTTAATGACAAACATTTACAATTAGATCAGACTACCTTGCATTCGCTAAACAGCTGTAACTCAAGGAAAATGTAATTTCTTTCACCAAATAGCTAATGATCTGATTTAAACGAATCAGCATAGCTGCAGTCACAAACATGTATCCCAGTTATCGGTAAACACAAAATTTGATAACCTAAGGTACGATCAGACTTGGAACTCAATCTTGTTCAGCTAAGAATCTTGACACTACTGCTGATCAGCTACAATCCAGCACAAAACATGTAGAACAGTCAAATCTCTGTCTAGGGAGTCCCTCTTTACAAACCTGAACTCCTACTGAACATCAGTTTTTCAGGAAAAACCCCCTTGTTTTTAAAAGGGCTGTGAACATGCAACTCAAGTTAAATCAGAATGAATCACATCCACTTATTTCCCCCATCCAGAAAGAGATCATGTGCACAGAACCCTGCTTCCGTATTTTATTTATTCATTTATTGCATTTTTACCCCAAGGAGCTGAAGGCAGTGTACTGGGTCTGCACTCCTCTATTCTTATCCTCAAGAAGATCAAACCTCTCCATTCTTAAGGAAATCAGCCCTGAGTGCTCACTGGAAGGACAGATTGTGAAGCTGAGACTCCAATACTTTGGCCATCATGAGTTTGACCAAAGCTACCAGCATGAGTTTGACCAAACTGTGGCAGGCAGTGGAAGACAGAAGTGCCTGGCGTGCTCTGGTCCATGGGGTCAGGAAGAGTCAGACATGACTAAACGATTAAACAACAACAACAACATTCTTATCCTCGCAATAAGCCTGCGAAGTATATCAGGCTGGGAGAGGATGATGGGCTTAGTTTCACCCAGTGAGCTTCACGTCCAAATAGAGATTTGCACCTGGGTCTTCCCAGTCCGGCAAGCTAACCACTATGCCAGATTGACTCTCACTGTGTCTTCCCTAGCTGAATTAGCATCTTCATGCACTTAGCACTTTTTACATGTGTGTGTCAGAATCCCCATGTGTGTCCATTCCACATATGGCTGCTAGAACATATTCACTAGAGAGAGAAGAACTCGTATGCTGCCCTGAACACAAGCCTAACTAAGCCTTTCCACAAGAATATGCTCTCACGCCAAACTATTCAAAGAAGGTTGTTTATTGCAAGAAATAAAGCATACATTGAGTAAATGTGAAGTACCTAATGCAGAACGGCATTCACATAAAACTCATGGGCACATTAAAGTAATATCCTAACACATTTGCCAGTCTAAAGAAATACAGAACCTAGTCTGTAAGAGTTGGGCTCAGTCTTGCGAAGTAAAAGAGGCTGAGAGAAAAGTCTTCTTCAGTGGTTATAGTTTCCTAGTTGCTTTGCATGGGAGTGTAGGCACACTGAATAGCCTTTCTTTTAAAATATTTAACATTTCATTGTTTTGTTAACAAAAAAAGACATGCAAACGTAACAGCAACAACCAAAGAATAAAAAATGTAAACCATAAAGCATCAGAGCTTGAGTGCAGCTCCCAAGGGACAAAAAACTATGAACTCAACAAGGATTCCCTTGAAAAATAATTAAGATACAGTCATATCTTCGATCTCGAATGCCGCAAACCCGGAAGTGAGTGTTCTGGTTTGCGAACATTCTTTGGAACCCAAATGTCCAATGTTACTTCTGCAGCTTCCGATTGGCTGCAGGAGCTTCCAATCAGAAGCCATGACTTGGTTTCCAAACATTTTGGAAGTCGAACGAACTTCCAGAATGGATTCCGTTCAACTTCCAAGGTACCACTGTACATTAAGAATAGCAATATTCTCCACATTTGAGTTCCATCCTAATTGAGAATGAAGGTTCTATAAAGTCTTAGATGAGCTAGACGTTTGCATATACAGTGGTAACTCGGGTTAAGTTCTTAATTCGTTCCGGAGGTCTGTACTTAACCTGAAACTGTTCTTAACCTGAAGCACCACTTTAGCTAATGGGGCCTCCCGCTGCTGCCGCGCCGCAGGAGCACGATTTCTGTTCTCATCCTGAAGCAAAGTTCTTAACCTGAAGCACTATTTCTGGGTTAGTGGAGTCTTTAACCTGAAGCGTATGTAACCTGAAGCGTATGTAACCTGAGGTACCACTGTACTGAATAGCCTTTCTTCCTTGCATCTGCAATCACGAACACCTGTAGAGAATGAGTCTTTACTTAAACACCCGAAGACACCTAGGCAGCTCTGAATCCCAATTGCACAGGGTTCCAGGTTGCATGGGCACTTTTGTGCATATATACAGATGCATGAAGGCCCACTCACTACAAATGTTTGTGCTGCATGTGCAGATACCAGGGGATGCTCAGTTTGCCCCACTGCCTTGTAGAGCAACATGAGACCTATAAGAAGGCATACAGTGACTCACCCAAGGTGAGCTTCATGGTTCAGCATAGATGAACTTAGGTCATCCATGTTCCGGTCTGGCTATGGGTGACTGTATCCCTACCCCACCCCTTATTTATGAAGTTAAGGGAAAATACAATTTTTCATCCAAGACCTGCTTTTCCATATTGATGCTGGGGACTGAACCCAACTTCCATATGCAAAGTTTGTCCTCGTACTGCTAAACTGTGGCTGTTTCCCTTTGGGATTAGTAAAACATATTACAACTGCTATGTCCTTAATGAAGAAGAAAAAAAAGCCTTATTATCATTTGGAAGTAGAAAAATGATCACAATTTTTATAAATGGGAAGCGGCTTTCCAAGTATCTAAAGTACTTCTGCATGAAAATATTGATTTGTTTTCACATTTGACCAAAATTTTCATCTTTGCTGCCAGCACAGAACTTTTCAAAGGGCAATTGGCCAAATCCACTTTCTGGAAGGTGCACTGAATACTGATAAATCTGTGTGATGCAGAAACCAGTCATTTTCAGAGTAACTGCTTTTTAGCGTGAATTAATGGATAGGGTTTTGCTTGCTTGTTTGTTTTACACTTAGAAATGGCTTTCTTAAATATTTAAACTTGAATTAGAGATTCAGGATGACCTCATGGCTAGGAATGTTTATTTGCAAAGCAGCTTTGGAGCAGAAACTGGGCAATGTCCCTCCTTTGGTATTGAAACAGGAGCTGCCACTTCTCTGCAAAGTGTTGTGAGGGAGCAATTTGCAGTGGTGAGGTAGGGAGGGAACGGGTAATTACATTATCCCTTTGCACTTCCCCAATCCACTTTTTTTTAAAAAAGAGTGAGTGTTTCTAGAGGAAACACACCTGTTGTCAGGATTTACGAGCTCTCTCTCACACCATGAGATGGCAGGCTGGTGGTTTTATAACTTTCAAATTTATTGCTATTTACACAGTAGCTTGCTAGAAGGGTCAATTGAGCCCACTGGGGGGCGTGGGCTCATTTCCAACAGGAAATACGCCATTGGCTCCTCTTCCTCTTGTGGGCTTGACACCAAGCCTGAACTCTGTCCAATCTCTGAGAGCGAGGGGACTCAGGAACTGACCATTCAGAGTGTGTCTGAAAATTGCGGCTCCTCTGCCTGCCTTGCATCGCCCTAGAAATTTATGACTGGTATTCCCGGAGAGAAGGGGCTCGCTTCCCCCTCTGCCTGCGAAGAAAGCAAGCCTCCATCTCTTTCTGCCTGCCCCCCTCCTTGGTCCTCGGAGCCCTCACTTTCAGTCTGGGAAGGAACATTCCTGACACCTGTGGACCTACTGTGGGGTGGGTGCAGCTGGGCGGGGAGTCTATGAGTGGACTGAAGGAGGAAATTAGTGGTTGCAGGGGAAAGGGTTCAGCACCCATTCCCTTGTCTGTTGTTCCTGAACTGCCTTTTGCCTCTTCCAAATGTCATTTTCACAGAGCAGGAGTGATAAAGGTTTTCGGTTACCGTTTAATACAGTGGTACCTTGGGTTACATACTGTCAGGGGCTCAGGGACTGAGCCACAGGAGAAGGAGGAGATGGAGAGCGAAGGGGAACAATCGGAGGGGAGCGCAGGAGGGTGTGACAGTGACCAGGGAGATTCCCTGAGTCTCTCCAGCGAATCAGAAGATTCCCAGAAGGAGGCCCCCAGGGTCAGGGCAAGGGGGGCCAGTGGGGAGTCGCCAAGCGGCAGCTGGAAATCAGGGGTAGCTTCCCCACCAGAGCGCAGCGGGGGGGGGGGGAGAATCCCACAGATTAGAACAAAAGCCTCCTCCTGCAGGAGGAGGGGGTGAGGCAGGACTGACCACGCCTCCGTCAGAGAGTGGAGGGGCGGAGGAGAGAGCAGGGCCATCCAGCCTCCCGGAAGGAGAAAGCAGTGAAGGGAGCAGTGTAGCCGTTAGGAGGAAAGTGGGCGGCTGCGCGCGCACGCCAAGTTCAAAGGTAGAGGCGTGAGGGACAGCAGAAAATCCGGATTGGGAGCCAGGTCCCAAAGCCCGCCGGAGACAGGGGGAGGAGTCAGAAGAATCCGCCTCCGAAGAGTCCAGGAGGGTTGGGATCCCAGAGGGCAGGAGGACCCGGAGGTGTAAGGAGCAGAGGGAGGAAAGGAAGAGGTGGAGCAAAGCTCGGGTTTTGAGCTGGTGTAAAGGAGGGGCGGATTCAGACGGGACTTCGCCGGTCTAAGGACTCAGACGTAGCGCTGCGCGCCACGGATGTCAAACCAACCATGAACCACAATAAAGACTTTTGTTTATAAAGAGCAACTGGCGTTGGTCCTTTGTGAGCTGGGACCTGAGGCAGCCGCTGACACATACGCTTCAGGTTACAGACTCCGCTAACCCAGAAATAGTACCTCGGGTTAAGAGCTTTGCTTCAGGATGAGAAAGGAAATTGTGCAGCGGTGGCATGGCTGCGGCGTGGTGGCAGCAGGAGGCCCCATTAGCTAAAGTGGTGCTTCAGGTTAAGAACAGTTTCAGGTTAAGAACGGACCTCCGGAATGAATTAAGTACTTAACCCAAGGTACCACTGTACGTCATTCCAGGCTTCCACGTTTCTTTCTCTTGTAGTAATTGCAGATTCAAATGCCTTTAAAATCAAGAGTTGTTTGAACATGTCATCCTTTGCTTCTGTTTGTTAAGGGGCCGAACAATTCCACTAAATAACCTTTCAAATGGAATGTTTCCTTTAGCAAACGATGGCTCCTGCCATCAAAGTTGTCCTGCAAACCTCTCCACTGTAATAGGCTGGGTCAAAAAGCCAGGCCTACTTCAGCTCCCCCCCCCCCCAGCAAAAAGTTATGCCTGTTAGACAACTTCTGGAATTATTGTCAAGTAGTTGGATATATTTCTAACTCATTATCTCTAAGAGTCTTTTGAGTGCCAAAATTATAGCGCTGAGCCAGCCTGTCAGGCATTTAAGAGACAGGGTGCTTATTGTCCCTTTAAAAAATTCAGATAACTGAAGACAGCTGAATATGACTATTCCACTGCACAGATCATGTGTCAGGTTCCACGGTTGACTGTAGGAAGCATCTGCAAGCTCAAGCCATTACATAGCTGACAATGGGGATGTATTTATTGTGAATGTGGTACTCAGCAGCTAGACCACACTCAACTTGTATGGACCTGGGGACTTTCAAGAGAGTTAGGGCACAAGCCTAACCTCACCACCACCAGACACTCCAAGTGTCCTTATTCTTCTATGGACTCTTGTTGTTGTTTGCCAAACAGTTCATGGTTCTTTTCTTCCTATTATTCTCATTGTAACCTTGTGTGGTTGGTTAAGCTCAGAGCTCACTCTGCCAGTAAGCTTCATGGCAGAGTGAGAATTGGAATCCTGGGCTCTGAGACTCCATTTATCACTGATAGGAGAATACAGTACAGTGGTACCTTGGGTTACAGATGCTTCAGGTTACAGACACTTCAGGTTACAGACTCCACTAACCCAGAAATAGTACCTTGGGTTAAGAACTTTGCTTCAGGATGAGAACAGAAATCGTGCTCCGGCGGTGCGGCGGCAGCAGGAGGCCCCATTAGCTAAAGTGATGCTTCAGGTTAAGAACAGTTTCAGGTTAAGAACGGACCTCCAGAACGAATTAAGTTCTTAACCCGAGGTGCCACTGTATAGGAAAAATAAGAAGCATATACAGTGGTGCCTCGCAAGACGAAATTAATTCGTTCCGCAAGTTTTTTCTTCTTGTGAGTTTTTCGTCTTGCGAAGCACGGTTTCCCATAGGAATGCATTGAAAATCAATTAATGCGTTCCTAGGGAAACCGCTTGCCAGGCTGGCGGTGCGGAGAAGGGCTTTTCTCCCCACCGCAAGCCTTCAGGACAGGTACGGGAACAGAGGGGAAGGTGCGCAGCGCTTTCCCTCTGTTCCCGGGGCTTGCGTGGGAGGAGGGTTTTTCCTCCCCACCGCCAACATTCAGAACAGCATTCTGAATGTTGGCGGTGGGAAGGAAAACCCTCCTCCCACCCCAAGTCTTCAGGAAAGCCATCTGAAGCCGGGCGGCGGGAGAAGGTGTCCCCGCCCCGCCGCCCGGCTTCGGAGCTTCGTTCCGATGCCGGGCGGCGGGAGAAGGCGTTCCCGCCCCGCCGCCCGGCTTCAGAGCATCGTTCCAAAGCTGGGCGGTGGGAGGAGGCGTTCCCGCCCCATCGCCCGGCTTCGGAGCATCGTTCCGAAGCCGGGCGGCGGGAGGAGGTCCGAGGACAGTGGGGAAGACGCGCTGCGCTTCCCCGCTGTCCCGGAGATTTCCCTATGGGCTTTTGTCTTGCGAAGCAAGCCCATAGGGAAATTCGTTTTGTGAAGCGCCTCCAAAACGGAAAACCCTTTCGTCTAGCGGGTTTTCCGTCTTGCGAGGCGTTCGTCTTGTGGGGTACCACTGTACAGAATCAGGCCATGGCTCACTATTGGCTACACTGACTGACAGCAGCTCATAGTGACCTACCTAGAGTTTCTGTGGATCAAACCAGGCCCCTTCTGCATGCAGGGCAGCTGCCCTGTCACAGAGCTATGGTCCTGTCTCCTATGCACAGGAAGTCGGTGTCTCCTGAAGTCTTTGCCAACTTGGTAAGAAGAATTTATTCCGCACATATCACTAATCCAAAATTAGGGGAAGCCCTCACTGGCTGTGTCAAGCAGCACGGCACAGAGGCAGGCTTACAGTCTCCGTCGGAACGATGCCAAAGCAGCTGTGTTCAACTAGGGCAACCCATTTGCAACTTCCTAGCAGGATTTGTAGAGCTACTTTGAAGTCAAATCGACATCATTGCAAATGCAATCAGAATTTGTCATGTGTATTAATGGTAGAAATGAATAAACGACAAAAAAGGCAATGTGAGGAGGCAGAGAATTTCAACCGTGGAAAGCCAACACAGTTTTTGCATTCTTCATTTCTAGCCAAGAGGGTTGTGGGGGGGGGCAGCATAATAAAATACTGGAGAGGAAAATTATGCTACTGGGTGGGGGCGGGAGGGAGAGTTAATTCGATATCAAGCAACTGAAATGAAAATTGAAAATGCTGTCTCTTGGATTGCGGAGCAATTATCTAATCCTTGGTGGGGTGGGGGTATTAAATACAAATATATATTCTCTGGAGATCCAAGTATCAAAAATAATGGTTCAGTGGAGTCTTCAGCCTGGGTTAAGAGCTATGCGACAAAGGTGGAATCCTTAATGGCCGGTTACCCGCTGGCTGGTGGGGAGAACAGTAGTTGCTTTTTTGTTTTGTAGCTGTGTGATTTGTGCTCGTATTGCATTGTGATGGCCATTGGCTATAAACAATAAACATGATTGATGGGACTGAGTGGTGGTTGTGCTCCAGTGGTGGAGGGGCATTCATGTGGCTGGGGAAAGACAGCAGTTCCTTCTCCACCACCCATGCTAGCTGCTGGGGCTTGTCCCGGTTGCAGCCAATCACGGGCGAACATGTGGGTGTGGTTTAGGGAGTGGACCAGAGGGAAAACTTCTCCCCTCTGGTCTGCTCCCTGGCTGTAAAACCCAGATGTGCCCAGGCCACAGCCTCAGTCAATACTCAAAGCACAGTGGTGGCAGTGGCAGCAACAGCAGCAAAGGAGGTGGCCACAGGTAGGGCCTTTGAAGCAGCCAAAGCATTTGGGCACTCAGGTGAATGGTGCTTTTTGCTGTGGCACCAAACAAAGGGCACTTTAAAGGGTAACTCACAGGAAAAGAAGAAAAGAGGCAATTTTCAGTGCCAAGAACTTGAACTGAGTGAAGCCTTCATGTGCTCAGGCCATTGCAGGGACAGGCACGACGTGGGTGCAGGGAAAATCCTCATCCCCATTGGGGAGCACTACACCACTGGAAGGCACAGGGAGCAAATACTCGCCACCCCTGTCCCCACAAGGGGGTGCCAGGCCACAAAGCACACACGTGAGAAATACTTCCTGCTGCCTCCCTTACAGGGGAGCACCATGATGCAGGGTGGTGTGGGGGGGTGGAGACACTCCCCTGACACAGGGGAGGGCTGGCAGGGCAGTGGGGACACTCACTACCCACTTCCCTACAGGGCAGTGTATCGGGGCAAGGGGGCTACCCACTGCCCCCTCTCTCAGAAGGCAGCGGAGACATCCCCTACCCCTAACAGCGAGCGCCTTTAGAGTGGTTGATACACCACTCTCTCCTCATTCATCGGAGCCACCATGTGCTGCAGTAAAGACACTGTGTAGGACAATTGTCCCGTAGTTGAGCATTGCTTTGCATGCAGAAAGCCCTGGGTTCAATGCTCACTATCTAGGACTACCATATGTCCAGAAAGAAACCTCTGCCAATCTGTGTTCATCCACTCTTAACGCTTTTTGCATGTTACCAACTGCGCTAGGGAATTTTGTCAGCCCACGCAGAACCAATGTAAGCATCCCAAGCTTTGCAAGGATCACCTGGGCGCGCATTGCTGCGGCCTGCTCAAATCCCAAGTGGTTGTCTTGTATTTATTGCAACTTCACCTTCGCTTCACTGTGCCTGGGCCCTTCATCCAAGCAGAGAAACAGAACTAATGGAAAGAGCCCAAACGCTTGAGACTTCAGTGGGCTATCTGTAGGTTTCCATACCCAGGGACGCGGACTTATAAAAAATATTGGGGGGGCCCGGGAAAGCTCATGAATAATAAATAAGCTCATGAATATGCAAATAAAGTGGCGCCGCCTCCTCGTGAGCGAATAGGGGAGAGCGTGCTGCGCCTAGCCCCATGGAGTCGGCGCCTATGAGAGAGCCAGAGAGAGAGAGAGAGAGAGAGAGAGCCCGAGAGAGAGCGAGAGAGAGAGAGAGCGCAGCCAAGCCCCCTTCACCGCCTGCCCCCTCTCCCCTCCTCCCTAGGCGGCAGCTCCGCCATGACCACAAACGGCGGCGGCAGCAGCAGCAGCCGCGCGCGGCCCGGGCTCCCCTCGCCGGCCGCGGGAGCCAAGGCGCGCGATAATTTGCTTAAATTATGTCAGCGGCGCCCGGCAGAGCAGCCCTCTCGGCCACGGCAGCCCGGCTCTCCCAGCCCCCGGGGGCCGCCCTCCTCCCTCGCGCAACCGCAGCGTTCCCGCCCGGGGAGGCGGCGCCCCCAGGAGAGGCGGCAGCAGCAGCCGCGCGCGGCCCGGGCTCCCCTCGCCGGCCGCGGGAGCCAAGGCGCGCGATAATTTTTTTAATTATTGGGGGGGCGGAGCCCCCCCAATAAAATTTTTGAGGGGGCTCGGGCCCCCTCAGGCCCCATGGGGTCGGCACCTATGTCCATACCCCTGAAATGCTGAGGGCAGATAAAGAAATAAAGCACAGGAGAAGTATTAGTTCCACAAGTGCAGACTCATTTCTGCAATAGAGCCCTGGTTTCCCCCTCCGGATTCTCCCAGTTCTCAGTCAATTTAAAAAGGAGTAAAACTGTTTTATTGCTTCTGTTGAAATAAATATTGTATACCAGCAGACATGGCTATTAAGGGTCATAAACTTTAAAAGCCTGGCATTAGGGGAAACAAACACAAAAAAGGTAAGATTTGTGCCTATCAGTTCACCATATACTCGGTTCCACTTTGGATATGAAAAGCTAGTGACTGCATGGACACCAAAAGTTCAGTTTTGCATCCCTATTTTTTTTTAACAGACCTGAGAATGATGATTATTTGTTGTTGTTATAGTAAGTTTCTAGCATTCCTAGCCACAGGTTTTAATAAGTGATGTGAGAAGAAAAAGAAAAGTAGTCCTCATTAGTGAATGAGCTGTCACACTCCGTTTAGATAAATATATACCCAGCATTACTGATGTGTGCCTGACATTTCTTGCAAAACAAAATTAATAGATGCTCTGCTCTAACAGCATAACAGTTTGAAAATCAGCTTGCCATGTGTAGATCCCTAAATGCCTAAGGGTTATCTATAAGAAGTTAAATATTTCTTTATAGAAGATTTAATCAGATCCACTCCAAAGCTTGAGTGATGGTTGTTTGGCACATCTGGGCTATTAATGATGAGAATTCATCCAGTGCAGCAACTTCTACCCAAAGTAACCAGCTAGGTGCTTTGGGGAACCACAAGTAGTTCTACCTGAACATTTCTGATACAAATGTCAAAACTGGAATGCATTTAGTAAATTACTCTGACTTTCAAAAATGGCTTCCAGCCCAATCCATGGCTTAGTTAAATTGAAGTATGCTAATTTAATTCAGTTTAGTGGAATTGGCTGTGTGGTTGAGAGAATCCTGAAATCAACCTAGAGGAGAAACTATTTTATTTTATTTTATTTTATTTTATTTTATTTTATTTTATTTTATTTTATTTTATTTTATTTTATTTTATTTTATTTTATTTATTATGTTCATGCTACATTTATCTTTCAAGGAACTCAGGGTAGTGTACATAGTTCTCCCCCTCCTCTTTTAATCCCACACAACAACCCTGTGAGGTAGGTTAGGCTGAGAGGCGGTGACTGGCCCAAAGGCACCCAGTGAGCTTCGTGGCTGAGTGGGGATTCAAACCCTGCTCTCCTAGGTCCCAGGTCCAACACTCTAACCATTGCACCACACTGGATCTGTAGAGGTGAAATTGGTTTATGTGTACATGTTGTTTGCATGAATTTGGAAATCTAAGCACAGCTGGACCACACGACCATCACTGGTCTATATTTTAAAACCACGGAAGTTGTGCAAGTACATAAGTAAAAGGTTGCAATCGTATACTCACTTATCTCCAGAGTGGAGGATCCAGTTGCAGACATGCATAGGATTGCTCTGCAAGTATTTTAGAGTGGGACCTCTGGCTCTCCAGTCCCATTAGTCCCAGTTAGCATGGCCAATGATCAAGGATCTTGAGAACTGTAGTCCAGCACCAGGTTCTTCATCCCTTCCTTCAAGACTTCACTCTCAAAACTTGGAAGCACTTCACTTAATTGACAAAGATAAGCATAGATAAGATCGTGTCCTGCATATCTGTTCTTGCGTTATTAATACATTGCTGATTGACATATGTTTAACTCACTGGACGCTCAGAGTTGCTACAGTATGATCACACTACAGCAGATCCGTTGAACTTTCCTGCACATAGTCAGGAGGTAAGACTGACCAAAACTGCTTGCTGAGGTAATTAAGGGAGGAGATGAGGGGGGGCGGAATGGATTCCAGATTAAGCTTGCTGAGATCTCTGCCTTTTTCAAAGCTCTGCCATTGTTTAACTAAAGAGTGTGAAGCCACAATTCCACTGCCAAGAAAGAAGCACAGAATGATTAATACTGCTCTAATAATTGCTAAGGAGGAACCTGCAACTATCAAAGCCAAACTGACTTAGATTCTCTGAACTGGCTCCCCACCCTCACCCTCACCCTCACCGTTTTCTTTTTAGATGTCATATGCATACATGAGCATGATAACCAGTCCTTAGCTTTGATTTGTTTTTCGCAGCAATTAGCCCACCTTCAACCTCTCCTTCTTTCCTCCTCTCTCAGAATTCAACTAATTCCGGTGGAGTGTCATGTCCAGGACAATCTACTGCCTCACGCTCACATGGCTCAATTAATGAGCAGAATTTTTCAGAAATATCTACTATACCCTGCTACAGTATTAGGCCTTTACAAGAAAGGGTGTGTGTGTTAGAAACTGGGTTTCTAAGGCTGCAATTCTGTACACACATGCCAGGGAATAAGGCCCATTGAGCTCAGTGGTGGGCAGAGGCAGAGGCAAATGTTCACAGGGAAATGGAACATAAATTCACCTTTGTGCAGGAGTCTAGTTTCTGCACACAGAGAGACACTTCGCTGTCCTCAATTCAGGCAAGGAAGCATCATTGTCACAGGCCAGTGACATATCCCAGCCAGGCTAAAACAGTGGGGAGAAGCATGGCATGGCCAGGGAGAGGATCTGGCCTGGGGAGAGTCCTAAGGGCCAGATAGAAAAATCTGGAGGGTTGCATTTTGCTCCATGGCCTGAGGTTGCCCACCCCTGCTTCAACCACTGCACCAGACTGACTTCTAAAGCATGCAGATATTGTTCCCCTCAAGAACAAGCCCCACTGAAATGACTGATAGCCCATCCAAACTCAGAGTATTAACCGTATATTGCAGCCTTTGGAACATAGGAGCCAACTCCTAGGGGCCAAAGTTCCTTCGCCCCCCTCCCAAAAAAAATATTTAAGGGGGCCAGGGCCCCCAAAGTTGATGGGCTTTGCCATTCAAATAGTGTGTGTGTGTCGTGTCATGTGAGTTTACTGTTCCATCCCCCCAAATATTTTATTCAAGTTGGCACCCCTGCTTTGGAATATTGCTCTTTGACAAAATGCTCATATAAAAAACCCGAGATTTTGATTACCAGAAGTCCTTCTGATATGAAGAATTTGCCTTATTTTCCTACCTGAATATTTTATTCACATGCAGAACCACTTATCTTCTCCTGCTAGTTCACGTCATGACGCCTACTCTCTTCCTTTCCTATTTGCCTGTGTATGGCTACCCATTCAAAGTCCTTGATACTTAGGCATTTTGTATAACCTTGAATAGCGCAAGCAATTTCAGGACCATTCATCAGCAGGGGTCTTTTTTGTTGCCATCCTGCAAAAGTTGTTTTGGCAGCTGAACACGTTGTTGTGGAGCTGGGAGAGACTTTATAATAAGCAACCTCAACTGAATGGATTGATTTGAAATATTCATTTTCGTTCTGTTTGGGACAAACTGAAACACATGGCAGGTGCTAGCATCTGAACTGCAGGAGTTCCATTGTTAATGAGATTAAAACACTGACATCCAGTAGGAAATTATCACGGACCAGTGTAGATGTAGAAAATGCTGAATGACACTACTCATGTAACACCATTCATTACTGTTAAGAGACTAACATTCTGGGGGCAATCATTTGGTTTTCTGAAAGATGCTTCCAATTTCTGTCTGTCTCTCTGTTGCGCAAACAAATATTTTACTTAATCAATACATTTACAGGGATGGGCACCCTAACCCTAACCCTAACCCTAACCCTAACCCTAACCCTAAATTGTGTGAGTGCAAGGTTTTTCCCCTCTGTCCCTCTGGGTGCAGGCCACACAGTCCCCAAATCTTCTCTGGGGGTTGAGGGAACTGCAGTAACAGATTTAGGAGGTTCATGAAGAGGACAGAGAGTGTGGAGGTTCCATTGCACATGGGCAAATCCTTGCACCGATAGAACAAGAAATTTAATGCTACATTGGATACAAGTCCACGCAGTCACTGCCCAGGACTAAGTGGGTCTGCAGGACAGATAAAAAGCACCTCCAGTGCTATTTATGACAAAGGGGTCATTGGCTGCCCTGGTGGCAACTTGTATGTCCCAGCTCTCACTGTAGGGAGATGGTTACACTTATTTTTCTGCCAAAATATTTACGGTAATGCTCAAATTGAGTATGATACATAAGCAAAATAGGGTTCAGAGGCACAACAGGTGCTGTGCAGGGCTAAGCAAGCAACATGTTCCCTCGATTGCCAATATATGGGGCTGGCATACTTTCAGTGCAGCGAGTGGGACTGTGCTTTGGGCAAGCAAATGAGCAAGGCTTCTGGAGGGCTGGACCTAAACTGTCTGCACAGTCATCTCTGTGACCTAGCCTATGGATGAGGTGACTGGGACAGCTCTGAGCCAGAGTGGGTGGCAAAAACATCCCAAGAGGATGAGGTGGGGCAGGCTTTGGCAGCGTTCGCACACATCCTTTCTCACTTTCACCTCTGTTGCTTTAGACACCCCCCCCCCATGTATGTATATGCATGTGTTGGAGTAGAAGCAAATTGAACAAAGAGGCTACTGAAAGCACAAAGGAAGCTGATGACTCTCTCTCTCTGTCTTTAGATATATATATATATATATCCTTAGAAATCAGGTTTATTGTTCTGAGAATACAATTACAATAATTCCAAGATATGGGGGGGTGGGGGGTGTTGAAAGCACTTCCCAGGTATGTTTCACATCCAAGGAGGAGTAAGTTATTCAACCATTTGTTATGACTCTCCCAAGTAAGACTACTTGATAACAAATGCTGGAAATTATCTGAAATGTTTCCTGATAAGGCCCTTTAGGGATGCTTGCGGAATCCAATTTCCATGAATTCCTGTGCAAACTGACCCTGATCTGCGGCTTCCGTTCTTATGTGAGAATGTGAATATAATTATCCTTCAGATTTCACACTTCTCTGAATTTTACAATGCTGTTCTCAGCTCCAAAATGCATTTATAAATGTAAATTTTGCGATAAAATACCTACATGCTTATTTTGTTATAAAATATGTATTAAAATATTTTATGCAGATTTTTAAAAAAATATATAGTGTAATGTTAAAACAGGTCAGAACAGACTTATGAATGAATACATATGAAATAGGCATGACTCACTAATCAAATGCTGTGTCCATCTCTAGTTGGTATAAGTTTGGGCATCCACTCAACTATGTTCTCGTGTTGCTTCCTACTGCATAACAATCTTTGAAGTAGAAAATAGACTACAAAATGCTTCCTTTCCTCCAATTTAGACGTCTGAGCCACAAAAGGTGATAGGTTTTTATTACAAATTCTGATGATATGCCAAAGAAAGCTCTCTGTGCGGACGTGGTTCTGAAGAGCTCTGCAATTAAGGAGCAGTTCGACATAAGCTATTACAATTGTGAGGCTGTAAGACGACAAGAAGAGTGTTGGCAGTATTCTCCTAGCAATCATTACAGCCAGAGCAAAAGAAAGGAAAAGCTGTAAAGTGAATAGCTAGTGAACACGATAATGAACATAGCTGGGGAGCGTGTCACATTCCATTGTCTGCATCCTTGAAGGTCTCTCTTCTTGGAACATGCCTTCTTCACACACAGATTCAGAGAGCAGATGCATTTTTAATGTGGTTGCATCTTAGATCCCCAAACGCAGATTTCACTCTTTTGTCATGGTTCATCGTACCTGGACTTTACGGCTACCTATTGCGTTTTCAGAGGTTTTTGAATGCCAGCAATTGGAGCAAATTTCTATAAACCTGAACCTACTGGTTCATCTTCCCTCAGCTACTGCTAAAGATGAATGCACCTTTTAATGTTTTCCATTTTATGGTTATGGCAAAGTTAATTTCATTTAATGAAATCCAACAGCTAGAGTTATTCACCAGGATTACAGCTGTGTACCTTATCTTCCTCTTCTCTTTTTAATGAAGGGCTTCTTCTTCCTAACTGCTAATACAGTCTAATGATATGAGAGAAAGGGAGAGAGAAATCCTTCTTGAAAGTTTTCCGTTTGTTTATATTCCTTGCCTCTGTAACTGTTCACCAGTTTAATAGTCAGTGATGTTCCTACCCCTTCCTTACTCTTGTTAAATCTCTCTCCCCCATCATTTGTCTTAGGCTACGAGGCTCAGATGTTTCATATGCCTGAATTGCTGAAAGGTTACTATTAGCTAAGTGGATATGCACATATTTAGGAGGCATTTCGGGATAACCATGCTTGGATGTTGTGTACTGCTGCATTTTACAGCATCTGCAGGAATTATTTCTAGATTTTCCCTGAAACACATCAAATACTGGAGATAATAAACAGGCACATGGAATGGGATAAACAAATCCCACAAACTCTATTTGAAGAAAGTGAGGTGTTCCAGTCCTTTGCAGTTTGGTGGTAGAACTGACCACTGCTTTGTCCATGCGTTGATACATGCCACACCACCATTCTTATTCCCCCAGATAGTTAACAGAGAAAAGGCAACCTCTTCTTTCCTTTCTTAGCCTATTCTTGAGCCTAGCAATGAAACAAGCCTCATATTACTGAGGGCTGCTTTACACACAGAAAGAAGAGGTTCATTTTCTCCCTTTCTTCTAAGAATTGCATGGAGAATCTGTGTGTAAACTGAGATAAACATGGATACAGCTTGTAATATTATTATTATTATTATTATTATTATTATTATTATTATTATTATTATTAATTTATTACTTATACCCCACCCATCTGGCCGGGCCTTCCCAGCCACTCTGGGCAGCTCCCAACAGAATATTAAAAACACGACAAAGCATCAAACATTAAAAACTTCCCTGCCTTCAGGGCTGCCTTCAGATGTCTTCTAAAAGTCAGATAGTTAATGGTTGGGAAGGGCAAACAGCTGCAATCACATTCCACCGATGATCTACCATAAGTGCTGAATCCCAGTTCTCTTCCAAACTCCACTCACTTCCTTGGAAATTGACACACTTCCCATGCAGAGTCACTATCATCAATTTGGTAAAGATCGGTGAACCGCTGCCTTTCACATTATGAATCAGACGGCAATTATGTGTCACCTGAGAATGCTAAAACAAAATTACTTTTTTTTAGAGCCCAAAATTGGCTCACAATTTTTATTATGCACGTGTGATTCTTTTCCAGGGAATACACACATTCTCACAATGCCATTTGGGCACTGTCTAATGGGACAAGGAAAGGTATCTCAGTTGCTGGAACAACTGAGCAACATTCCCTTCCCATTGTGCATGACAACACCTTGAATGGTTGCCAATCTGTGTTTTAAATCCTGGAGCGGAGAGCGGTGCTTCGTCATGTTATGTGCTAGAAGGCACCCAAGAGGAGGAACTGAGTTCCTAGGTGTAAGCAGAACCAGATCTAGGTTGGTAAAAATGTGGGGGTTTGGACAGTGGTAGTAATTGATGCAGAAAGTGAAATTGTGAAAACTAGGGTTTGTGACAGAAAGGGAGGGCTGGTGTTTGAGTACGAGGAAGGAAAGGTTTTCTGTTTTGTAGGGTCATTGTTATCCACTGTGTGTGCCTGCCTTCAAGGTGAGATAGTTTCAAAATTATTTTGCATTTTTTAAAAGTTCAAGATGGTTTCAACACCCAACAAATGTTTATCAACACAGTACAGTGGTGCCCCGCAAGACGAACGCCTCGCAAGACGGAAAACCCGCTAGACGAAAGGGTTTTCCGTTTTGGAGGCGCTTCGCAAAACGAATTTCCCTATGGGCTTCCTTCGCAAGACGAAAGCCCATAGGGAAATCTCCGGGACAGCAGTGCAGCGCAGCGCATCTTCCCCACTGTCCTCGGACCTCCTCCGAAGCCGGGCGGCGGGGCAGGAACACCTCCTCCTGCCGCCCGGCTTCGGAAGGATGCTCCGAAGCCGGGCGGCGGGGCAGGAACACCTCCCGCCGCCGCCCAGCTTCGGAAGGCTCCTCCGAAGCCGGGTGGCGGGGCGGGAACACCTCCCGCCACCACCCGGCTTCGGAAGGATGCTCCGAAGCCGGGCGGCAGGGCAGGAACACCTCCCGTCGTCGCCCGGCTTCGGAAGGCTCCTCTGAAGCCGGGCGGCGGGGCAGGAACACCTTCTGAAGGCCGGCGGGGGGCAAAAGTCTTTGTTCCCCCCTGCCTGCCTTCCCGGGAGAGCGGAGAAACGCAGCGCGTTTCTCCGCTGTCCTGGAAGGCTTTTGAAGGCAGGCGGGGGGAGCAAAGACTTTCGCCCCCCGCCCGCCTTCAGAAGAGGTCCTGGACCTCTTCTGAAGGCTGGCGGGGGGCAAAAGTCTTTGTCCCCCCTGCCTGCCTTCCCAGGGGCTTTTAAATCACCCCGGACAGCGGAGAAGTCCTCCGCTGTCCCAGGGCGATTTTAAAATGCCGCCCGCCAGCATTTTAAGATCGCCCCGGACAGCAGAGAAGCCCTCCGCTGTCCCGGGTTTTTTTTAAATGCTGGGGGTGGGAAGAAAAGCCCTTGTCCCCCCCCCCCAGCCTTCAGAAGAGGTTGGGGGACAGACTGTCCCCGGACCTGGTCTGAAGGTGGTTTCCATAGGAACGCATTAATTGATTTTCAATGCATTCCTATGGGAAACCGTGCATCGCAAGACGAAAAACTCGCAAGACGAAGAGACTTGCGGAACGAATTAATTTCGTCTTGCGAGGCACCACTGTAGTAACCCCATGGAATGCCTGCTCTGAGGAGGCAGGCAAATAATAACAATGAACACCCACACAGAGGCACTTCATATTCGTAATTACAATTAAAAGACCATTTTTCTAGAGGCAAGGGTGACTGCTGCGAATTGCATTTATATAATGTGAGCTCGGCAAATTCACATTGCAAGCTATAGTTTCAAACTTTGTTTTTTTTTAAAAAAAAATAACCGCAATTGTTTGTACCCTCTTAATGATACTTCTTTCTATTTCTTTGTGATTATTTTTAGTTTTCCTGTTTGTGTACCTTGGAGCTGAACAAAAACAGAATCTTCTTCTTCTTCTTTGCTGATCACTCGTAGCTGAGTAAGATTGTCTTCCATAAACACGGCTTTAACAATGAGTCCGTAAGTGACTGTGGAGGCCAATTCTGGATCCACACGTCCTTCCACAGTGGGGACATAGGTTTCTGGGTGGGAGTTGATCACGGTGTGGATTTGCCAAGCATGCCTTCCTCTTAGCATGTTTCTCCCTTGCGTCCTGAGTTCAAGTGTCTTCAAAGTCCATGACACCTTTGGTAAAGTCTGTTCTCCGATTGGAGCGCTTGCAGGCAAGTGTTTCCCAATTGTTGGTGTTTATACTACATTTTTTTAGATTTGCCTTGAGACAGTCTTTAACCTCTTTTGTTGACCACCAGCATTATGCTTTCCATTTTTAAGTTCGGAATAGAGTAGTTGCTTTGGAAGATGATCATCAGGCATCTGCACAACATGACCAGTCCAACAAAGTTGATGTTGAAGAATCATTGTTTCAACAATGGGGATCTTTGCTTCTTCCAGTACACTGATATTAGTTTGCTTGTCTTCCCAAGTGATGTGTACATTTTTTTGGAGACACCATTGATGGAATCTTTCAAGGAGTTGGAGATGGCATTTATAACTGGTCCATGTTTCACAAGCATACAGTAAGGTTGGTAGTACAATAGCTTTGTAAACAAGCATTTTGGTTACTCTGCGAATGTCCCGGTCCTCAAACACTCTGCACTTCAATCGGGAGAAAGCCACACTCGCAGAGCTCAGGCAATGCTAGATTTTGGCATCAGTGTTGGCCCTTGTGGAAAAATAACTGCCTAGGTAGGAGAAGTGATCAACATTTTCCAACGTTACACCATTGAGTTGGATTTGTGGTGCTGCAGAGGGGTTATTTTGTACTTGTTGGTGCAGCACTTTGGTTTTTTGGATGTTGAGTGATAGGCCAAGCTTTTCGTAAGCTTCTGCAAAGATATTTAGGATGGTTTGGAGGTCATCCTCTGAGTGTGTGCACAGTATGTTGTCATCAGCATACTAAAGCTCTATGACGGAAGTTACGGTAACCTTACTATTTGCTTTCAGCCTGCTCAGATTGAAGAGCTTTCCATCTGTTCGATATATGATTTCTACTCTGCTGGGGAGTTTCCATTCAACAAAGTGTAGGATCGTGGCAATGAAAATAATGAATAGAGTTGGGGCAATAACACAACCCTGTTTAACACCTGATCCCACTGTGAATGGTTCACTTTTTTGAGAGCCATTGTTATCGGCGATTGTTGCTGTCATATAATCATGGAGGAGCCAAATGATGTTTACAAATTTATCTGGGCAGCCAATTTTCAGAAGGACAATCCACAGGGCATTACGATTTACAGTGTCAAAAGCCTGGTCAATAAACACATCAAACACAGCTCAAGTGATGCTGGATTTCAGCATCAACAAATTGAAGCTATGCCACTTTTATGCTGATTGGTTGCTGCTGACCCTTTACAGGGCCTCCTTGGTTGTGGTTCCCCATTTGTGGAATGCCCTCCGTGGTGAAATGCAACTGCCTCCCTCATTGTTAGGAGTCAGGAGGATTTTAAAAACGTTTCTGCTCACCCAGGCATTTGATGACTGAAAAATGCTGTTCCTGGCAAACTTGACATTATTTGCTGTGAGGGTATGTGACTGTTCTTAAATGATTTTAGATGTTCTTAATGCTTTTAAATGTTTTTAGATGCTTTAAATGTTTGTTGTTTGCTATCCTGGACTCCTCTGGAAGGAAGGGCAGGATAGAATTGTAAGAAATAAATAAACTATGGAAGCAGAATGCCACAATGGTTTTTACCCAATTTCAGTACAGCTCCAAGGATGAAAAATTTTATTGTGTTGGCAGCAAATGATTTGCTTTTTAATCTAAATTTGGCAGTTGGTAATGAAGTGTAAAGGGGGGAGGGTTCAGGAGCCTTTCTTGTTTCTGCCAACTTTGGATATAACTTTAATATCTTAATGCCTAGTTAAATCTCTCTCTTAAAAAATGGAGCAAACATGCATCTGAGGGAAGGAATCAGTGCCAAACAAGTTGCTGTTCTTTCTTTCTTTTTTTTAAAAAAGAAATATTTGAAACCAGTAGAAGAAACTGGCAATGTGACAAAGAAGTACACATATCAGAGGGTTTTTTCCCCCTCCCAGGCTTGTACGTGGTGTTGTTTATTGACAAGGATGCAAATTTGCACCACAGCGTTAAAACAAGCCTCATAAAAATATACTTTCTGTATACTACTTTATCTGCTGGCATATTGTCGCTTCAACATAAAGCATCTTGAAGAATCCCCCAAGGACATCATAAACAATGAAAACTCAAGGGATACCATATTCAAGGCTTGGGGGAGATGTTATAGGTTTATTGTTATTCTGAATACGGAAACCATCAAACGTATCAGAACTTATATCTGAAGAACTCAGAGTATGCTGCTACATTGCCAGATGCTGAATGTCACAGCCAGGTGTCCCTAGTGTCCCTAGTTGTACACTGTAAAACACATCCAGTAGGATACCATGGTCAGTGGTATCAGTCAGCTGACTGACAAGCCCTGGTAATTAGCAGTCCTGACACTATGGCTTACAATGCACTGTGCAAGGGCCTATGCAAGATCCAATGATCATTTGGCCCAAGAACCTAGCAAATGTTAGTGATTCAGGAATTATATCTGGAAGCAAAAGGTGAAAACCAATTCTGGAACAAGCTGAGAGCAAGATATAAAGAGTCCAGACCTAGAACACTTATTTGGGATGGTTATCTCCAAGACAAAGCTGAGTTCTGTAGCTGGGGAGTCAGTCCAAAAGGACAATCAGGAAAGAATACAGATCCAAAGAGAGATTGAGGTGAAATCTACACATATATAAAAAAGATTCTGAAAATGCTTTTTTAAGCATTTTAAAAAAACACATCGAATTTTCCATAAGGCTCACCATCGCCACCTAGTGTTACATTGTATATTGCACTTCAAACACATTTAAAACGTTGTGTTTGAAGCTGTATACTGCAAAAATAAAATTAAAAAATGGTGGGGGAATTATTTGTGAGTGATATGTACGCTGATTATCTAAGCAATGTGTGGGGAAATTCCTTCCTACCTTACACAATCTACAAAATTTATATATATTAACCAAAATTGTATGCTGATATGAAACCAGGGGTCGGGGTCAGGGGTCGAGGTAGAAGACAGACAGACAGAGAGAGAGCGCATACATAGAAAGTAAACAAATGTCTTGTGTACCCTTCCCAAACTCACTCTGTGTATTAAGCATTTTTTTATAGACTCTTTCACAAAATGTCATCATGCTAATTTCTACACTGTAAATCACTATGCCAGCTTTGATTTGGCTATATTCTATTTTGCTTGTTTTGTTTTTCTTTCTACAAGTCATGCCATTTATTGTTCCCAATGGGTATATATCACATTATGTATTTATAATGCTTTATAATGTTGCTTGTAGATATTTAATCAATATAAACGTTGGTAGCTATTGATCATGGGTTGCTTAGAGGCTCTTTCACTCTTATATCATCATAGCAATACTTCTATAAAATATGGATTGTTTACCATTGCTTGTCATTAAGCATTACCTTTTTCTTGTTCCTTTAGCTCTCAAGGAGGAGCCATCCTCTTTGGCAGAAAAGCTGGATAAACTTACTTTTCTGTGGTTTTCCATCCCACCCAATGCGTGCTGCTAGGAACACATTTCTAAGTATTTCCGTTTCCGTGTATCTACCGCTTGCTCATGGCATTCAGGCGAGGAATCATGGGGGCTGCAGTTCTGTAAAGAGATGAGAGATAGTTTACAAATTATGCTGAGCACTGTTACAAAACCAATGGGATTGTTGTCTTAAATTATAATTCCTCTGCAAATGATTGTGCTCACATCACCTTAGAAGCAGGCCAGAGAGACAGAAGAGTGGTTGAAAATGACTGAGGGAGCCCGTTTTGCTCAATAAAAGCACTATAATGCTTGCAGAACGGAGACTTCTAGCAGGCCAAAGCATCATCGGTGCTGAGGTGTGTGGCATAAATTCATACCCGTGCTCAGCACGGAAGACTACTGATTACTACACATGTGTACTAATGATAGGGAGCGCTATTGCAAGATGTTATTAAGTAGACTCTTACAAGAAAAGCAGCCTGTTTAAAAGTTATCGAGTGAATTCAGTTTACTCAAAGAAAACCACATGAACATTTATTCACAAAGTGTGTTTCTCTTCAGTTTTCCCCTCTCATCCCAGTAACTACCCACCCAGCTGAAGAGCTTTCATCAATATGCTGCGTTTTATTGATAGAGTGCATCTTTTAAAAATGTGCATGGTGCATTATGATTAGAGGTAAAGATGCCATAAAACATTGGAATGACATATTACATTGTTCCTATTTATAGCCATTCGTTCATTTCTGAAGCTGGTGCAGGTATGCACTAAAAGTTGCTCTCTTTCTCTCTTCATAATGAATAAATAGTGGGGTTGTGTACTCTATCCCTGCCAGGCCTCGCCTCTCTTTCCCTGAACCAGATACAGTGGTACCTCGGGTTACGTACACTTCAGATTACATATGCTTCAGGTTACGGACTCCGCTAACCCAGAAATAGTACCTCAGGTTAAGAACTTTGCTTCAGGATGAGAACAGAAATCGTGCTCCAGCAGCACGGCAGCAGCGGGAGGCCCCATTAGCTAAAGTGGTGCTTCAGGTTAAGAACGAATTAAGTATTTAACCCGAGGTACCACTGTACATGAACACCAACACTAATAATGCTAATGAAACTAACTTTCATTGTTGGTTGCCAACCCATGAGCAGCGTTCCCCCAAGAAAAGGAAGAACATGGAATTGACAGGTGGAACAAAGAACACAACAACTTTTTGGAATTGAAAATTTGCCCCAACTTTATTGATTACAGATGTAGGTAGGCTTTAGCTTAGGCATTGGGTGTGTATCCTTCATCAAGCTACTGTGTCTTGTTATGGGCCACCTCGCAGGTAAACTGAGCTGGCCCTCTCCTGGTCACCATTGGGAGTTCAGTGGCCCATCCTCTTCCCATCTGGCTTCTGGACAGAAACATCCACCAGACCCCTTTACCTGTGCCAGGTCAGGGTGATGCACCAAGTCATCCTGTTCCATGATTTAGACTTAGGATTTGACCCAATGCCTTATCCACCAAAAGTTGTGATGATTGCTACGAGGAAGGCAAAAAACTCCAACAGGACCATTTTGTTTGCAGGCAAATTCTTTTCCAGCCCCGAATACAGTGACCAATAAAATCCACATGATACGATACGATAATCTTTCTTGTCATTGTCCCATACAGAACAACGAAATTGGAAACATCTGCATCAGACATTCAAAAACCAACCAGCCTGCTATCCCAGCTATCCCTGCCTGGTTAGCCCCCTAAAAACTCTGATTCCCCATAATTAAATACAATACACTCCCATAGAGTCTACCTTACACTGCGTTTAAAACCAAAATCACATTTGGATAGAAACTGTTTCTCAGGTGGCTAGTCCTAGTCTTTATAACCCTCTACCTTCTTCCAGAAGGCAGAAGCTGAAAGAGATCATTTCCGGGGTGCGCACTATCCTGCACTATCTCTGCAGCTTTCTTATGGCACCTGAGAACATGGATGCACAAGAGCAATGCATAGAGTTGGGTGGGTTGATCTTCCAGTAACGGAAAAGAGTGAAGATTTTATTCACTCAGGTCCGCCGCCAAGGCCATACCTCCAACATCTGCCCTCATTGGCTACTTGTTCTTTGAAAGTTGACAGGCAATCCCATCATTCTCTGTGATCCAGCTGTAGTCAAGGCCAACAGCCAGCTGCATTGTGAGGAGACTGTTTCCTTCTCCCCCAAGGGAACCTGTGACGGCCCACAACTGTTGCCCACTCCAGAGCTGGGTAAGCAACTTTTACAAATCTGGATTCAGTGGCCAAAGAATTTGCTCAAAGTAGGAGAGAAGGAACAGAGAGGGAGATTTCACAGCTGATTTCAAAACTTTGTCACTATAGGGTTGCCATACATCCAGAATTTCCTGGACATAACTGGAATACTGCAGTTGGAAACAGTGTCAGGGTGAAAATCACAGAAATGTGCCTGAAAATCCAGCTGTATGGCAACCCATATGTGCTGTTTTTGGTGATTTTCCTTTAAAATAACTCAAATACTTCATTTTGTTGTGATTTTGCCAAAAAAACTGAACAACTTTTGTGTCTGGATTTTCACATTTTGAAACATGGCAACCCTATCACTGCATTTATGAGATACCAAGCCCTGTGTTTGTGACAGACGCTGATAAAAGGAAGTATTCAAATCAACAGGGACAAAGTGAAGTTTTCTTCACAGGTTGGCAAAATGAACAGAGGGAGGAAGAAGTTTACATATAAGATTATAAGAGTAGATTTCTCAGAGAAAGAGAGGGAGAGAATAAACTCTTCCCATATACTACACGGGGGGGGGGGGGATTAAACCATTTCTATACCACCTTTCTCAGGGTGCCTTGCACCATATATAACAATTCCAGAAAACAATTACAATAAGAAATTGGGTCAGCAATTTAAAAATCCTAAGAACATTATTATTGTTATTTTGTGAGGTAGACAAATACAACTATTCTGTATTTTCAAAGCAGTTTAAAATGAATCTTATTCTTTTCCTATATGCAGATACCAGGATGCTCATCTGACGTGCAGCACAGACATCCACACCGAATGCTGTAAAAATCCCCAGACAAACATTAGGCTATTTTCCCCCTATGTTGTAAAAATGCACAATGCACAAATCCATCTGTATGGCTTGATTGACATGAAGTGCGCCTCTATTTCCTTGCCTGATTCAAAGCAAATACCTCTTTGCTGTTCCATCACAGGCCATTATTTGATATGGAGATTCAAAAGGGAAGAGCAAAACAAATTTCTCTGTGTGACACTCTCATTGTTATTACATTTGTAACAGTCACTTTGTATGTAAATTACTTTCCCCCCCTCCCCCTCAAAAGAGGTGGAGAGCCGAAGTCCTGTTTCTGTGGTCTGCAGTGATATAAAGTTGTCCATTTTCATCAAACAACAAAGAATCTCGACAATGGCCAAGGGGACTGAGTGCAAAATCCAGTTTCCCCTCCTTCCTGCCTCTGCATTTTGTGCTGCTGGTAAAGGAAGCATTGTGCTGTTAATTGAGCATTAGATTAAGTGGACTGATCTATTTGTTCGCTCAGTTTTAGCAACTAAATGGGAGACATAATTGCCATCATAAGCACAACAACAAATCCGCTTTACTCTTTAATTCAATATGCCTAATGGGTGCTTAATCCTTAGAACTGTTGAGCCCTGCTGGATCTTGCTGGAACTGTGAGACAAAGTGCTTTTTCTACTAAAGCACCATCAGCATTTTCTCCTCCATCTCGTTGGGAGCAATAGTGGGGGAAATAGTCTATTTTAAAATAGGCTGATTACCTAATTTAAAATGTATGTTTAATAATACCTTGCAATTGTCCAGAGGGAGGGAGAGAAAGAGAGAGAGAGAGAGATTGCATTGTTCACATTATTGAAGGAAGCAGGCCAAGATACAAGTTAAAAATGATGGTGATGGGATGTCAAATAAAATGTTAATACAGTATTCTGTACAGAAGTGATCTGAATGTTTTCCTTCTAGTGAAGAACACCTGCCAGTTATATTCTAATAAGTGGAAGCCATTTGGCTTTATTTAGATTTGTTTCTAATCTAAACTATCCCCAATAGTTTAACCATGTCGTGCTTTCAGGGGAAAGGGATAAGATCATTAAATAGGGAAAGCTGGAGGCAGTTATTCACAACTTTGACAAGATTGCTGGCTGCACAATGTGTTGCTTCCCAGAGGAACTGCAGCTGGTTGCAAAAATTATTTAGATCTTTCTGCATGACAAAAAAAGCTGATCTCTACTAAAGTATATCACTTGGAATGAATTTACACCCTTCCCATGGGTGACATTTCAGCTTCAGATACTAAGCCAGAATATTTGCTTTTAAATATGTAAGTGATGTTTGTTTTGATTTGCAAGTGCATTTATGTAGAAGATGGGAGATTTGAAGGAGGACCATTAATTGCTGTTTCAGTCAGCTGTGACCAGTAGAAAGCCATCTCATCAAAGCATATTTTGACTGGTTTGTATGAAGATGTCATGATTGAAATGAATTTATGGTGTGCAATGGGGGCCCAGATACAGGAGGAGAGAAAGAGACAAACAAACAAACAAACATGCTGCACAGTGCATCCTGAAATCTACAGAAGTAGTAATCATGGAAGAAATGGAAGCCCACATGGCCAAGAAAAGAAAAGGCTCAAACATGTTTGAAACTTTCACAACTGGAGTCAAATATAAATTTCATAATTCTAGAACACAAACCTAGACAGCATCTTAAAAAGCAGAGACATCACATTGCCAACAAAGGTCCGTATATTTAAAGCTATGGTTTTCCCAGTAGTGATGTATGGAAGTGAGAGCTGGACCATAAAGAAGGCTGATCGCCGAAGAATTGATGCTTTTGAATTATGGTGCTGGAGGAGACACTTGAGAGTCCCATGGACTGATCAAGAAGATCAAACCTATCCATTCTTAAGGAAATCAGCCCTGAGTGCTCACTGGGAGGACAGATCCTGAAGCTGAGGCTCCAATACTTTGGCCACCTCATGAGAAGAGAAGACTCCCTGGAAAAGACCCTGATGTTGGGAAAGATGGAGGGCACAAGGAGAAGGGGACGACAGAGGATGAGATGGTTGGGCAGTGTTTTCAAAGCTACCAGCATGAGTTTGACCAGTGGAAGACAGGAGTGCCTGGCGTGCTGTGGTCCATGGGGTCACAAAGAGTCAGACACGACTAAACGACTAAACAACAAAAGAACTCAGGACCATGCGATAAAACTCACTGTTTGAATATTCAGGACAGACAAAATAAGGTACTTCTTCACATAATTAAACAGTGGATTCGCTTCTGTAAGAGGTAGTGACCAATCAGTTATGGCAAGGGGATCTTTGTTTTCCCATTTTTGTGAAATGTACTCTCTTGATGTTGTTAGCAGTGTAGTAATCAGCTGTAAATCAGTATTAATGACTTCTTAATGAAGTTTCAAGAGGAAAGCTATTTTAGGATTTTTTGGGAGATCACAGCTCGTACTTGTTTGTATAATTCAGTACTTCTGTCCAGAAATGCTTTTTCTTTCTTTCTTACAATACCAAAAGATGATTAGTTAATTTCAGTTAGGTCTGTTCAGAGCATGATTTAGCTGGCTATCACTTTAGATTTATAAACTACTTGTTGATTAAAAGTCTTCCAGCTGGCAAACAAAAGATGTTAAATTTATATTCTTTTTCTTAATATGCTTTATCAGCTGCCTTTGAGACTTTTACTAAAATGATGGTGTATTAAAAGAATAATAGTATCAATAAAATCATTATAATAATCCACCCACATTTTTTAAAAAAACACCTAGCCACATTAATCAGACCAGCAGAAATGGGTGCAACCCAAAACCCTCCAAATGAGGGCTGCCTTGGCTTGAGCAGAGGAACATAGGAAGCTGCCACATACTGAGTTAGACCAATGGTCCTTCTTGCTCAGTACTGCCTACACTACACTGGCAGTGGGTCTCAAGGGTTTCCAGTGCTGTAGCATGGAGGGGGCCATAGGGGTGGTTGCCCTGGGTGCAAAAAAGTTAGAGGTGCAAAATTTCAACACCCAGTGCTGCTTGAATACAGCTGTGTGCTTCCATCGCTAGACTCCACTGAAAACGTCGTCTCCATGCACACCAGGAAGTGACTTCTCCAGGTGACAGAAGGACTCTTCTTTTCTTATTTCTGTGGCTACGATCTCCTGGGTGACACGGATGCCATCAGGCAGTTGAATGTGCAAGCTTACTCTGTCCATTTTCCTGTCTCCCTCTTCCCCTCCATGTGGCCCTGGGCACTGGCAACCCACGCTATGCCACTGAAGGTTTCAGACAGGATTATCTCCCTGCCTAGAGATGTCAGGGATTAACAAAGCAGATTCTCTACTGCAGAGCTACAGCTCTTCCCCAAAGATGCAAGCAATGTAAAAGTTCTTAGGATGGGAGTTCCACAGCTTAGGTGCTACCGCAGAGAAAGTCCTGTCCTGTATTACTACCCACTATAGTTCAGATGATGGAGGCATAGGAATCAGGGCCTCTGGAGATCTCAGTATAAGGGGAGGTGTATCCAAAGATCCAGGAGCAGGCATGGGCAAACTCAGCCCCGCGGATGTTTTGGGACTACAACTCCCATCATCCCTAGCTAACAGGACCAGTGGTCAGGGATGATGGGAGTTGTAGTCTCAAAACATCCTCAGGGCCGAGTTTGCCTATGCCTGCCAAAGAGTATATTTATGTGTATTCTTCTTTCCAAACACGAACAGAGGGCACATCCAACCCATTCATCTTGCAGCAGGAAACAACCGTAAGGTTGTTGTCGATTCCACACAAATGGAAATGCATACATAATTGGTAGCATAAACCACAGCAAAGTCTGATCCTTCCTACAGCAGTGGAGAAAATAAGCTAAATAAAATACAACAAAGAAGACAATTTCCTACCACTTTTGTATGACAGAGAAAAAAGAGAATGCCGAGATATAAAAGCCTAGCAGATCCCCAGGGACAAAATTCACACGACTGCTAACAAGCTGTCAGAGGAAAAGATGGAAATAAACTCTGCTCTCTCTAAATGCAATTTAAATTGATAATAAAGAACTTGGGACAACTAAATCTTGCTATGCATATGAATTATTTTTAATTGTTCCTATTGTAATGTTTATGGACGTGTTTTCTTGTTAAATTACTGCCCAAGTAAACCACTATCATTTCAAAATGTTACACTTTTTTTAAAAAAAAAATGTGGGTTCTAGCATATTTTGTTGCAGAATTGAAAAATGAAAACTGAGCTTCTTATTCCTGCATAATATGTGAATTAGTTATATGTGTGAATTGCTTCCCTGTGAACTTATGAACCCTTGAGTCGGAGCCAGAGACTTGCAATTCAGAGGGGTCACAGGTAAGCAATTGAAAGATGAAGCCCATTTACACTTGGTGTTTCCCCAGGTAAGAAGTCTCCTATAGGAATTCTCCTGAGCCTGGGAAATTAATCTATGAAAACTCTTGGTTCCAACTGTCCCTGTTTACTAGGGGTAGTTTTGCTTCTCTGCTAGTTTCTCCTGCTAAATCTCTGTCCTGGTTTTATTACTATTTTTGCCTTTTGGGCAATGCATTGTTAAAATTGTGTTACTGTGAATTGCCGAAGTTGTCGTAACTCAGGTTACAGTCCCTGGTTTGGGGTCTCTGGACGTTAAGGCTGCATTCCTATGCACACCTACATGGGAGGAAACCCCAATAAACACAGAAAGACTTATTTCTGATTAATAATTTTCAGAGGGGGTAAGCCACATTAGTCCATTGTTGCAAAAATAGTACAAGAGTCTTGTGGCACATTAAAGACTAGCACATTTATTATGGCATAAGTTTCCATGGAGTAGAGTCGGACTCCAGAGTCTCTGGAAGCTTATGCTACAATAAATTTGTTAGTCTTTAAGGTGTCCCAAGGCTCTTTGCCATTTTTATTGCTTAGGGTTGTGTGTGTGTGTGTGTGTGTGTGTGTGTATAGTATTGCGCTATAAGTCTCAGAGTGGATAAGGAGTTCTCTGTCTTCCGGTGCATGTAAATGTATGGGCCTGAACATTACAGCACAGATGCTACATAACTTGTTACTTTCTTTTTAAACTTTGGATAACATGTCACAGGACAATGGTGGCTCTCCAGTAAACGTAACTAAGGAAATAATCTTCTTTGTTTTAAACTAGCAGAACTATGTCAGAGTAAATGAAAACAGCAATTTGTATTGATTAATTAAAGATTATGGTGTTATGTGGCACACCTAACAGTGCTGGTGCCGCAGATTGAAGCAGTTGAGTAGACCTATATGGGATCAAGAGATCTTGAAAGTAAACTGGTTCCAAGTTATTAAGGGCTTTATATACTAATAATAACACCTTTAACTTTGCCTGGTAGCAAACTGGTAACCTGTGCCAGCCTCTGAGCAGAGGTGTGATACGCTGGCAGAATCTCTCTCACAGTTAAACTACGGGATTCATTCCCACAAGATGTAATGATGGTCACCAACTTGGATTAGACTTAGATCCAACTGTGTAGATCCAACTTGGATTAAAAGAGGAGTAGACAAATCCACAGAGGATAAGTCTGTCACTGGCTAGCAGCCACAATGACTATGGTCTCCTTCCCCTGTCAGAGGCAGCATGCCTCTGAACATCAGTTGCTGGGAATCACAGGTGGGGAGAATGCTGTTGTGCTCAGGTTCTGCTGACAGGCTTCCCACCACTCCTGGTTGGCCAATGTGAGATCAGAGTGCTGGGCTAGATGGATCTTTGGCCCATCCAACAGAAATAGAAAATATATTTCTATTTCACATGTCCCGATTGTGCGTGTACTTGTCAAATACCTGCATTCTTATGGCTCCATCTTTGTTATGGAAGATTTAATTAGCACAACAAAACAGTTGCCTGGAAGACAGATGCCTCTCTGAAGAAGACCAATGTTGCCCATGCTTGCTGCACTTTTTGGTATTTGGCTCTCCAAGTATTAATCTCTCCAACTATTATCTCTCTGGGAATGAACCAATTGGATACCCACAATAGATTACAAAGACAAGGCTACATCTGCCATATCCTGCCCCTGGTACAACTGAACCATCCTTTTGGCTTGAATATTGAAAGCAGATGGGATTCTTTCTCCACATAAAATCAAACCAGATCTAATTAAGAGTGACAGGCCCATCCAGAACTCAGTTAGCTCACTTCCTCGTTCCATCTATATTCCCAAAGGGACTCACACTTCAACATCTCTCTCATTGGTGAAATTACATGGTTAAACGAGCTTTCACAAGGAAATCAATTACTTCTCTGATTTTAAAAGTTTATTTTGACACCCCCAAAGCAATCTTTCAACATGTATATTTAAATGACATCCACTCCGCTTGCAGATCGGTGGTTCTTTAATAATTCAAGGAGTCTCAATTCTTTGACTCTGGCCTGTCCATAAATTCTTTACAAGGCAAGAAAGTTCAAGGCTGGGAACTTCTGTAAGCAGTTGTTTACTTTGATATGTCTGATACAAGAAAGATCATATATATTTGCTAGAGGTCAATTTATTATTTGGGATACTTTTTTTTATTCACTTCCAATTTATTCCTTTCTAATGAGACAGTCCATCGGAGCAGTCATGTTGACAGTAAAAGTAATAGCTTTACAAAAGCAGTAACCTGTTGTCACATAATACTATATTGAAAAATGAACGCCTTGGTTTGGGGCACATCTTTTTATTGAGCGACTAGAGTCCATGATGGAAGATATGGATGAGAGAAGCGCATTCCTAATCGCTAAATGCTTTGATAAAGGCAACCAATTAATCTCTGTCTCCCGGAAACGAGTGCTGGAATTAGCTCCTGCAAACTGGCAAGAAGGCAAAGTTCACCTAAAACTTACATTATTAGTGCTCTTGGCAAAGGATCCTTTTTGTGATTTGTGCAAAACTGCTCTGCCCCTCCTTATGTCACTTCACAACTTAATATCTCTGGTTTGCAGCTGGTGCTGAGAAACTGGGAACTAGGTGTTTATCGCGAAGTGACTGGTATCTACACACTGGGGAGACTGAAGCCCAAACTAGACGTGACGTGCAATTGTATGTAACACAATTCTGGCATTTAACATTTTCATGAGATTGCTTTACTTGGTTTTGTATTTTAACTGCTGTTCTTTATATTTCAGTGCTTGTGTAATCAGTTTTTTACACTTGTAAACCACTTACAGGCCTAAGTTGACATTAAACTGTGTATAAATGAATGGATAAATGAATGAATGTATCAAAAACTAAAGATAAGCAGCAGCCTGCATGTGTGAATACACATGAGCAAAAGTAGACCAGTAGCAGAATCCAGCCATGTCTACTCAAATGTACCAGTAATTTGGTGGCTCTTGCACCCAGGGAGGTGGGGTTATAATTGCAGCCTAAGAATGAAGGGAGAGGCTGCTTAAAAGATGCCCATATATTTTTCTCTGTGGGGATGAAAGCAGCTGGGGTGAAGGATTTTGAGCTGAAGAAAAAGGTCAAGCAGATCTTTCGTCTTCCATTCCTCTGCTCAAAGTCATCACTTCCATAAGTTGTTTCCATTTTTACAATATTCGGGAGAAAGCAGTGGTGGCTAGTGCCCACTGGGACTGGTAGAAAAGGTAGAGAGACCAACAGAAAGTGGAGCCTGAGACAATGACAGGCAGAGGCAACTAATTTGAGTTTTGTTCCTATTCTCTTCCCTGCTGAGTTCTGTGAAGAGCAGCGTTGAGAGTAAGGAGGAAGAAGTTGACAGAGAGTGTCATCTCCTGGCAGCGGCGGAGCAAGCCAATCGGGTGCCTGGGGCAGCATGCATGCTCTGGACCCAGGGGTGGGGCCAGCCACCTGCAGGGCAGGGAAAGCTTCACGGGGCCTCCGAGGAGTCTGCCTGCCTCTTCCCACTCAGTCGCCCTACAGCTGAGGAGAAGGCGGTGGGTGGACCGCTCGGGGCAGCATGGAGCCTTCACACGCCCAATCCACTGTGTCTCTCCCAGGAGAGACGCGTGGCTCGGGCACGCTGCAGGCCTAGCGGTGAGTGCCGCCCGGCATTTTGTCACCCCCTCAGTGGTGACACCTAGGTAGGCCCGCCCCCACCTTCCTTCACCCCTGTCTCCAGGACTGTTTGAAAGTAAGGTAGAGACATGACGTGAAGGCTGGCTGAGGGCAGGTAGTACTTATTGGGGCAGATCCCCATTTGCCTCACTAAACCAACCTCTACTGCGAGCAAGTTACGTACAATTGCATATCAGATTAGTTTGAACCTAAGCACTATTTAGATTTGCTCATGTCTGTTTATTTCTATTAGGGTCACGGTGGAAGAGACCCATATATTAAAAGGGAGAAAAGGAAAAAAGTTAAGCATCAAGAAAACTCAGTTGAGGCTCTGGCTTTCTGAACGAGGCTGCTACTATGTATTGCAAGCAGGACGTGTGAGAGTTTGTAAACCGGTTGCTAGCAGCCAACTCTAAATATGGTTAGCAGTGCAATCTTATGTATGTGTACTTGAAAGTCAAACTGAGTTCAATCAACCTTAATCCCAGGTGTGCGTGTTTGTGTGTATAGGTTTGCAGTCTTAGCTTTTTGTTAGATAATTCTTAAGTTGAAGAGGCAGAACGTGGCAGAAAGAATAGCCTGGCCTTTCCTGTTGTTTTCTGTGCAAGAATGATGTATACAGTATGTTCTCCACTGACCTCTGTGGTGCCAAAGATAAGGTGCACTTCATGCAATTAATACGTACACACACTGCTTCCTCGTTGGCAGAACAAAGCTGCTAATTAACTACTGCAACCAAAGGCAGATGAGCATTGCAGAGAAGGGGGCAGCCGAAACCAGCGCCTGTATATTTCCTCCAATTTGCTTAAACTATCAAGATCACAAAATACCCACAGCAAATTGCTGCAGAAATGTAGAGAATTGAACTAAAGATTGGGAAAACATGAAACGGAGAGAACCGAATCTGGCAGAGCTTTCCATCTCTACTCCACACCCAAACCGGCTTTCAGGGATGGCTTTCTCTTTGTCCTGAGCCAGGCTCTGTAGGTGTATTATGGGGTAGAGGTTGGCATTCTACAAGTGGATACCTGCTAGAGGTGAGATTGAAAACAATTGTTCAAGAAGGTTTGCAAGCTGCCTTGAATATGTAAATGGAAAAACTTATGGCTGATATGATGAGGTGATACTGCATGATTCATGCTGGATAAGGGCTTGCAAGACTATCATGTTGAGGATAAGAATACTCCATAGATCTAAAGTATTCCTATTTTCTGTGGTCCACTGTGGGCCTAACTGGATGCTTGTTTTGTGTTAGCCAGCTGCTATTTAGAGCATACCCACACTATTTGTACTTCTAGCATCGGTGATGTGCAGCACATCATGTGCTTCTACTGCTTCTGACCAAAAGAGTAACACATGTACAAATGTTTACATGAATCTTGTAGAGGCACAGGCTGCCCTAATTATTCCAAAGGAAGGTACAAATAGTGATTTCTAGGTGAACCTGCTTCATCCTGTGGAAGAATGGAAGAGTCACTATGAGTGATCTCCATGCATCCACTGGGGCTTACAAGTCCAGCAAATATTGATGGAGTGGGGCATATGTACGCAGGCTGTTTCTGTTTGTGAGGATCCTCTGCTATTTTACAGATACAACAGTAACTAGCATAGGCTATAGAGATTATATCCCTGCCTTTTTTGGAGTAAAGGTAAAGGGACCCCTGACCGTTAGGTCCAGTCGCAGACGACTCTGGGGTTGCGGCGCTCATCTCGCTTTATTGGCCGTGGAAGCCAGTGTACAGCTTCCGGGTCATGTGGCCAGCATGACTAAGCCGCTTCTGGCGAACCAGAGCAGCGCACGGAAACGCCATTTACCTTCCCGCCAGAGCGGTACCTATTTATCTACTTGCACTTTGACGTGCTTTCGAACTGCTAGGTTGGCAGGAGCAGAGACCTAGCAATGGGAGCTCACCCCGTCGTGGGGATTCAAACCGCCGACCTTCTGATCGGCAAGCCCTAGGCTCTGTGATTTATGGTGACCGTGGCTTGGTCCTCAAAGAAGCCTACATGTAAGGAGTTAGAAGCAGGACCCTGAAAGGCCAGTAGAGAGATGGCTGAAGCAAACACCAGACAATCCTAGCATCACAGGGTCAGGGGAATGGGAAGCAGATGTTCCAACTGCTGCAAGGAAAGGGGGTAGAATAAACTTGGGGGAAACTGAGAGGGGACTTTGGAGAAGGAAGACCAATGAAAAGCTGGACACAGTGGCAGTGCTAGATGTGGACTCTGGATGGTGGCGGCTGCAGTTATCTTGGCAAAACAACAGCTTAGATTTCAAAATACTGAGAAACAAGGCAAATTTGAAGCTAACCTGCAGATACAAGTGGTGGCTTTGGTGAGAGATTGCTTCACAAATTCATCACCCTGTCATCAAGTAGTTTAGCAGTTGACCACAAACAGGCAGCTGAAAACGCGACTGGGAGGAAGAGTGAAGCGAAGGCAGCCATGCTTCTCCATAAAAGTTCCCCCACTCCCCCCAAAAAGATACAGTTGGTCCAATGCCTTCAGGGGTACAAGCCAGGATTTATTTTTTTCTGAGATGGGAAATAGCTATTGCATCTTTACCTGGGTGTAAGCCGCATCAAATGTCTGAGGAGGTTGCATAGGATTACACAGTCTGGATGTTCACTGTCGATAAGGTTATGTGACAAATTACTAACCATTGACTTTCAGAGATTATTGTATATTTTGCAATGCTGTTATCATTAGAACTTTATGCATACGTATTAAAACTTCAGATTACTTTTTCAGTGACCTCTTATGCTTTATGCAAATAAAGTGTTGGACCAAATACTTCAATATTGCTTACAAATGATAAAACATTTGATTAGAAAAAGAAAATCCTTATCATATAATAAGCTCTAGTCAATGGGCTGCCATCCACTGTAGATCACAATTTTGCTTAAAAGAGGCTTAACAACTGTCTATTTGCAGAAACAAGTTTGGAATAACAATGACTAAGTATTGATTTTAGCTGCTTTATTATGTTTTAAGCACTATGCTCAAATTCACAGCCTTTCCACTAGCTTTCAGAATTACTTACAATGAAGTTTTAACACAAGAGGATAGAGCTGGAATAGATTTGTCTTAGCTAGGTTTTTTTAAAAAAAGAAAGAAAGAAAAGATGTTCAACACTCAGTTGCTCTTCTTGGCTGAAGAAAATATTGACAGAAAAGCTATAAAAACAGGGCTTAGAAAATATTAGCGCAGTACTCTATCAATCACTTTTCTCTTTAACACAATATGGAAGACGGGAGGAGAGACGGATGACTAAATGGTTTTTCTTGTTTCTTATTTACTCTGATTTGTAAGTTGGGACATATATTTCTTCTAAATAATGCTGGGGAATCAGCTCCACATCTATGAGAAATGGCTATTTCAAGCTCTGCAGTGCAATCAGTCAAATGTTTACTCAAAAGTGTTTTGTTTTGTTTTTTAAATAAATTTTTATTAATTTTCCAAACACATAATAAAAACAAACAATACACAAAACAAAAACATACAAACATATAAACATGTATAATTTCATAATCTTATTTTCATGCACCTTACTTCCCGGACTTCCCCATACCTCCCCTTTTCTGCATCCTTGTTTTACAAAAGCCCACTGTTTTGAATGGTCCACCCTCCCACCCACATACCGCTTAATGCCTAGTCTTCTAAGCGGTTTACAAAATATAAAAGCAGGTTGCACAAAGAGGAATATATAAACATCTGTAGTTAAAATATACAAGAAAATGGTCCCATCAAAGCATTAATATTCAGACATCTGAAATTAAAAACAGACAATAAAATGATCCTATTAAAGCAGCACAGCAATTAAATCAGGAGGTTAAGAGCATGCCTGTGTAAAGAGGTGTAAAGAGGAGAATGCCCATACAGATGGAACTTCTTATATTTCAGCAGGGAGTGTGTTGCACAACACTGATTTGTGTTACTGTTTGTACACTAGCAGTGTAGTGGGGGGAAAAGACACCAGTTCCCTACTTTGTCCCAACAGTGACACTTTAATTCTGCACAGTCTTAATCGGTGGGGTGGGCAGTGTGTGGTGGTTGTTGTTGTTGTTGTTTAGTCGTGTCCGACTCTTCGTGACCCCATGGACCAGAGCACGCCAGGCACTTCTGTCTTCCACTGTCTCCCGCAGTTTGGTCAGACTCATGTTTGTAGCTTCGAGAACACCATCCAACCATCTCGTCCTCTGTCGTCCTCTTCTCCTTTTGCCCTCCATCTTTCCCAACATCAGGGTCTTTTCCAGGGAGTCTTCTCTTCTCATGAGGTGGCCAAAGTATTGGAGTCTCAGCTTCAGGATCTGTCCTTCCAGTGAGCACTCAGGGCTGATTTCCTTCAGAATGGAGAGGTTTGATCTTCTTGCAGTCCATGGGACTCTCAAGAGTCTCCTCCAGCACCATAATTCAAAAGCATCAATTCTTCGGCAATCAGCCTTCTTTATGGTCCAGCAGTGTGTGGTAGCAGATATCATAGCTGTGCAGGAGAAGAGGGGGAACACTAAAAATGCATGTGCCTTTGTCCCATCCTAGTTGTAGGACTGCCTGAGGCCAGATGATGTCACATTGACTTCATCCATTCCAAGCTTTTGCTTCCATGGGAGCGTATGGAGGCAAATTCACCCTCACCTGCATTCATCGGGCAGGAGGATAAGATTGCGTGCATAATTCATTTTCTTTGTATCTGTTCTTTTATTAGCCTTTCTGATTATCGGCCATGTGAATTATTTTACCTTTATCCTTTGGCCTTTTGCTTTCTTGCTTTAAATTTCTCTTGTCACTTTTGATAGTGACCTTAGGACTATTTAATATAATTGTCATTAATAAATCATCCTCTCTTATGTGGTGCACAGAAGTTAAAGTACTACATCTATCAGCTGTTGATGCAGAAGAACTCGTATCAACCTATCTTTTACCAGTCATATCTCATTTAGTGAGATTTTATTTTGATCAAAATGCATGAAAAGTAATTTATCATTCTGGAGGTGAGAGAGCAAAACAGAACAACAGTGTTTTCAATAAATTAGGTAAGCTGAGGCATTCTGCATAATCTTCCAAGAAAATTGTTGGATTTTCACTGTGTTTAATGTGTTCATCTTTCTCTGTAATGCTCTTAATGCCATTAAGATATGTTAGAATTACTGAAGGTCTTCTGCACCCCTAAATAAAGACTATATTTTTCCTTGTTGGTATAGTGTGGGGGCGGGGAAAGCACTTACACTGCTTTCCAGATGAAGTCGCCCACAAGCAACATCAAAAATACTTTAAATAATTGCCATCACTTTTATAGTCTTAAATTTCTCTCTAGAAGCAGTCCAAATTCTGAAACACAAGTTACTAGAAAGCATTCAGATTTCACCATTTTCTTTCCCCTCCCTGTGGTTTAAGAAGCCTGCTTTGAGCACATTGGTTATATATGGAATCAGGGTGGCATATAAAGGCTTCCTGGTGGACTCCCATTCAGATGCTCACCAAATCTAGAACTGCTTTAAGTTCAACAAGGTGACTTTATTCTGTGCCCTCAGTCCACTTCCTAACAAGGATAGTTTCCATGGGAAATGGAGAAAGGCAATTTGATAGGTAGGTATTTGGCAGAAAGACTGCATGAAGTGATGGTCCTGTTCACTGAAAGCAGCAATGAATTTGAAAAGCTTTAGCCTCTTAAAAAAGGCTAAAAAGGGGCGCAGGTGGCTCTATGGTCTAAATCACAGAGCCTCTTGGGCTTGCCAATCAGCAGGTCGGCGGTTCGAATCCCTGTGACAGGGTGAGCTCCCATTGCTCCGTTCTAGCTCCTGCCAACCTAGCAGTTTGAAAGCACGCCGCAAAATTGCAAGTAGATAAATAGGTACCGCTCTGGCGGGAAAGTAAACAGCGTTTCTGTGCGCTGCTCTGGTTTCGGTGTTCCGTTGCGCCAGAAGCGGCTTAGTCATGCTGGACATATGACCTGTAAAAACTGTCTGCGGATAAACGCTGGCTCCCTCAGCCTGTAAAGCGAGATGAGCGCCGCAACCCCAGAGTCATCTGCGACTGGACTTAACTGTCAGGGGTCCTTTACCTTTACCTTTAGCCTCTTAAACCTTAGTAATCCACAGACATCCCTGATCAGCATGAAGTTTCCAGTTAATGCTTGCTTCTCAGAGCAAGAAGTTAGACTCAGCTTGCCACTTGCCTCACCAGATATAGCCTTGCCTTTACGTGCTTCCTTGGCCTTTGACCTTTTTGATTTGGCAGAGGGTAAGTGTGATATGGAAGCAGTGGTGGCTGCTACCCATTGGAACTTTTAGGGCAAAAAGCAGGGAGCCAACAGTAGATGGTGCCCTTGCTAATGATATTCAGAGCCAGCTAATTCTAGTTTTGCCCCCTACTACCTTTTTGATGAATTCTACAAAAGCAATACTGAGATTGAGGATGACTAAGATGATAGGCAGTACTATCCCTAGTAGTGGTTGCAAGTAAGACAGGTGGGCAGGTGCTAGCTGAGAGCAGGCTGAGGTTGGTGGCGCAGTGCCCTGCTCACCCAAATAAACCAGCTTCCACTGTACAGAGGTGAATTCTCATTGCAGGCCTCAGCAGCAGTGAAGCCATAGGCAGGAGGTCCTAATCCTGGAAGAATTGCAATAAACACAGGGCAACCATTTTGGAATTTAAATAGACCACAGCTTGTTCTATTACAGGTGTCAACAGGTTTTAGCACATCCTGAATTAGCATGCCTTGAATTAACCAACCTGTTGGCTGGTTTATTATTTAGGCATGGTTAACCAGGGTTAAGGGTTGCCCTATGACACACACCAAATCAGGGCAGCCCAGCCTGAGATCACCTAGGTGGACCTATGGCCTGTCTAGCCATCTGGACAGAAGTACCTTCACCCTGGATTCTTTTAACAGGACCCCCTGCTTCCTTGGACTCACAAGGTTTCTTACCTCACCATCCAGCCAGACTGAGGATGCACTCCAATGCCCTGTCCGCCATCAAATTTGTAATGATTGCTATGAGGTAGGCAAAACCCCAGACAGGCCTAATCTGAAAGCAAATTCCTCCCTTACCCCAAACACAGTAACTGAATACATCCACGGCAAGGCCTGCCTGCTTACCCTCAGGCAGTCATGCACTTGAGCGTGGGGTGGATGGGGAGGCCAAACTCTGACTGAGAGCAGTGCTTTGGAGTGGCTTTCTTTTGTGCCCAGGAAGTGGACAGGAGGGAAGACAGGCAAGCGAAGTCTTCCCTCTGGTCTGACCTTGAGGCCATGCCCACAAACTTTCCCACTGCTGGCAAGAATCATGGGTGAACCCCAGAAGCCTGTGCAGCTGGCAGAGAAAATGACGTCCTTTTCCACCGGCCCCGACTCCTGATGGGCACCTGCCACCACGATTCGTGCCAAGTTGCAACCACTGCCTCCTCATAGCCACAGATAAGCAGCTATTTCAAGCATCTACCCTTCATATGTCTGTTTTGGCAGAATGTTTAAAGTCTCTCTACGTTTCTAATACTTTACAAAATATTTGACACAAGGGGGGAAATGGGCCTTCTCTTGTGGCATTTCCCCCCTGTATTCTGAAATTGGGTGTCTGTTATCTCAGAACTATTTGACATTAGCATCTTCTTCAGTCAGTTTAAAGATATTTCCTTTTTAATTTTTTCACCAATGGAGTCACTGTATTTCAAAGTTATTTTTCACATATTGCAATTGTGGCAGCCGTTCTCTTAATCTATGCTGAAAGAAGTGAAATGTAAGAAATACACATAAATAAATAGGTTTCCCCCCCCCCCCCAGAACAATAGTGGTGGGAGGTGTAGAGAAGCTTATGTCAAGAAGAGACAAATTACTAAGAACAGATGCAGCCATGTATTTTTGATAGACAGTTCTGTAGAATCACATGGCAAGATCCACAGATGTTACCAGACCCACCACAGCGATCTAGCAAGGATAAGCAAATTAAAGTAATTCAGCTGTGTTCAGATTGGTGTGGAGGAACTTCTGCATTTGTTAAATTTTGCTTATTATTTACTAAATTGTTCTAGGTGATTTTAATTTTTTTTATCCTTAGAAGTCTTACTAAGGCCCGTATTACACAGATCGCCATTTGCCCTACAGTGCTTAAAAACATTTGTGTCTTATCATAGCCCTGATCTCCTCTTCCCTTAAAAAGAACAAATTATAGGTCATTTGAGAAGTGGCATTAATCTTCCTTATTAGCACATTTCATTGGGGGAAGTATGAAAGTTCTAACTATCTCTTCAGCAATATAAATTATCCTTTTTGAAATTTTTATGTTACAGATAAACTGTGAAATTAGCTATTTTTTGCCTTAATCATTTATGCAGCTTGTCAACACTGATTTATACAGAGCACTAATTATCCATGCCACAATAGTTTCATATCAATTACACAAGGTCCACTGTTGGATATAAATTTTTTAAATAAAATAGTCCCCATTTAGTTCTATTAATAAAAAGTTAAAAGGTTTTTATTTGACATTGATAGGGAAGGACAGGAAAATCCCAAGTTCTCTGGATCTAGAAACTAAAAGACGTGTTATTACTTCTGAAGGATATCAATATTCCAGATTATCAAAGGAAAGGTCCTTCATGTTATAGCAGTTTACAAACATATTCATGAAATAATTGCAGGCCTACGATGCTGGCAATGGGAGCTTGCAACAGCATATGTATACAATTGATTTTATTGAATTAAACAAACAAAAGTTAAGAGATTTCAGAATTACTTATGTATAGGATTCTCTTCTCCAAATGATCAATGTGAATATTTCAGTTGTAGGCATACAAATGCGCCACACTTAATAGAACTTACAGTTTACATTATTTATCCTTATTTGCGGTCCCATTCACAGCTCCACCCTCCCCTAGGCAGTGACTAAAGTAAGGTGTGATAAAATAAACTCAGGAGACAACAATGGCCACATCTTTCTTTATTACAGGTGTAGGTGGAATTAAGGCTTAGGCATTGAGTGTACATCTGTTCTAGCCTCCAGTTGCAGGGATGAAACTTTTTCAGGGTCATGTCAAGGATTATGGCTTCCCCAAGATACTACACTCCACTCTACAAAGATTATGGCTTCCCCCGATCTACTGAGGTGGCCGGCCTCCAGCCACTGCTGGAAGCTCTATGGCCTGTCTGCCCTACACTTGGCTTCTGGACAGAGGCTTCCACTGAGACCCCTTGGATGCCTTGAATACGCTGTTGGTTCTGGACAGGGTGATACACAACTTTTTGGGTGATGCGCACAAAAGTTTGATTTGCTCTTCTGCCGACTGTGCTGAAGGAGTCAGGTGCAATGGACTTTTATACATCACTGCCTGACTAGGCACGAGAGAAGCCAATGGCCAGTCAGCCAGCAAGGCACTGCTCACCAGGTGGGGCCTCTGATTGGCCCATTTCAATTTTACCTTTGTCTGGGCAGTCTCACCAGACCCATGTGCTGTAGCTGCTGGGGATGGCAGCTGGGAAAGTGGTAACCGACCATTTTGTGTTTGTATACCAAAATCCAGAAGTCAGGTGAAATAGTTTTCTGTTAAGACGGGGTAGCCAATATGGTGCCCTCCAGATGTTGTGGACTACAATTCCCATCAGCCCCATTCTGTATGGAAAATGATCAAAGAAGGAGACCCAACTATCTGCAGCTATGGAGAGGTACAAGTGCAGATGTCTCTGGATGTGTGAGAGAGGATACACAATTCCTAGTTGGCATCTTCTCTGAAGATCTGGTGTGGGGTAGTGGAGCTGCTGTTTTGTATAAGTGCCTGCTCTTTCCTTTCATTTATGTTCTATTTGTAAATAAAACAAATATTACAAAAATGTAATTTGTCACTTTGAGAACAAGATGCCTTTGGCTTGCACCAACAGGGTTTTTTTAATAGCTTATTCATTTGGACCACTCCAAAATTCATTATGTGGTACAAAATAATATTTTACACATACAGCCCCCTATATATGTTTATTATGAAATGTGTTTGGGTTCCCCCACCTTCATAAATGGCTACAAAGTAATGATGCTTTGCTGCTAATATTTTTTTCCAGTTTTAATCCCCTAATATATACACACCAATATGAAAGACATGAAATCCTATTGATTTAATAGCTCTTCCATGCTAGGCTTGGATTAATTACATCAATTATTTCTATACTTTGGGTGCTAAAGCCATATCTTCAATTTCCACACTATCATTAGTCAGTGATCAGAGTTTCAATGAACCAAATTAGCATGATAGATTTGCACTAAGCTGCACAATGAATTATTGGGAACAAGAAATCCTTTTAAAACAAGCAGATTTTGTAGAAACTATAACAAGTTGGACCATATTTATTAATTCTGCTATGAATTTGTAGAGGGGGTGTGTGATAGAGTTCTTAAATGTGGGATCAAACTTATGTTTGTGGAGGGGGCAGATCCCCCTAAATTCTTAGATTTAGTAAATGTCAGGAATAAATCAATGCCTGGTGTATTAAGGGAAGCTGTCAGATGTAGCATTGTCAAAAAAGATGGACCAGACCAGTTTTGAAGAGAAGTCATTAGCAAGAAACAAAGAGAGCAGAGCAGTGGGTCATTAAGAACGAATGGGCAATGCTGGCCAGCAGAAGAGTGAAGTCGCTGTCATGCCCACCCCACCCCATCCCTGGCTCTGAGTGAGTAGCAGAGACAAAAGTCAACGGTAGCAGACAAAGGCCAGGTTTAAGGTTTCAACTTTGAATGACATAGGCTGGGAAGAGGTCCTTGGAGCCAGTTAGCAGGAAGAAGAAGGAGGAATAAGAGCAGAACTCCATGTGAGCTGGGAATGACAGGCTGGAACAAAGTGTCACAGAAGATGGCTGTTTGCTGTCCACGAATTCCAGTGCTGAACTCTTGCAGGAAGCAAGATCCTCTTGAGATGTGAATGCTCTAAACGGTTTCCATCTAGACACAGATTGTAGATATGTGCAATGAAACCATATTTCAGAAGACACTGCAGTCTCCACTGTGCCTAATTTCTGAAGGAAACACAACCCTGGTTGAGTGCCAAGACCCCTAGAATCTTGCTCGGCAGAGTTTGGGGTGGCCTGAAACAATATATTAGCATGGTTTTTTGTTTCATTGTCAACAATGGGAAGTTGAGAAGTTCTATTTATACTTAAGATCCCAAGTTTTATAATTACTGAGCATGGATAGTCTTTAAAGTGTCCTCGAAACAGATTTATAATGTTCATCTTGATGCCCTTGTTGGTTGACCTGGATGAGCACCAACAAACCAAATCTCAGTCATGTGGGAATCCATTATTGTGTTGCCACCCTCTGGGCTTCCTTGGGGAGAACGTGACAGGAAGAAGGCCTCAGATGATTGATCAGAGGGTCTGGGTTAGTTCATATGGGGAGAGGCAGTTCTTGAGGTACAGTATTGGGGTCCTACATGTCAAAACCAGCACTTTGAGTTGAGCCTGGAAACTAATTGTGAGCCCGTATGGTCATACCAGAATTAGTATCATGTGCTCAGACCAGCTTCCCCTGGTGTGCAATCTGGCCTCTAAATTCTCCACTAGTTGCAGTTTCTGAACCATCTTCAAAGGTAACCCGGCATATAATACATTTCCGTAATCTAGCCAAGATGTTACCACAGCAGAGACAAGAGAAGTTAGACTATCCCTGTCCAGATAGAGGCATAGCTGGAAACATGAATTCAGATCTCCTTTCAGCCATAAAGCTGAAAAAATGGTATTGAATCTCTCAGTTTAACTGTACTTCATTTAATGTTGCAAAAATGAATCAAGACGACTCCATCAGTGCCGCCTTGAACTCACTGGAAGAAGTGTTATAACTAAAGCAAACCTCCTCTTTGTTGCATTAAGGACAAGTGTCTTTGGGCAGCACTTTCATTTATTGACTGTGTCCAAGATCAGCATTCATGGGTGATGTTTTATACCTATTCAAAAAGAAGCAATCGTATTTATAAAAGAAATAAAACAATATTTGCACACTTCACTTCACTGACTAAATTGCTTCATTTGATATTATAAGTTGACAAGACTTGGAAGCTGTTGGTTGTTAGTATACAAGCTGCAGTGTAAGTTTTGGTATCTTTTCAAACCTGTTAAGCATCTGAAATAAGGAGCTGGCAAAAAATAGAAATGTGTTATGCAGATGAAGCAAAATCATGCTGAATACAGTTGGGTTGCACTAGATATTTTTTAAGAATGTTGTTTATAGGAAACCTGCTGTGAATAACTGTAAAGGCATACAGTATACAGCAATGAATCATGCCATGCCCTACATAAAAGTTGCTGTTACCATGACAATGCATTTGTTAGGGTAACGCACATTGTGTGACGCTGAGACCTAACCAAATGTGGGCAAAGCCACAACTGTCTGTTTGCATGGGATTTGTCACTACAATTTTCAGATATGCTGAAATGGAAATGCTCAGTTTTTGCTGCTCAACATTTTTCATTGCAGCTCTGCCCAGTTGGTGAACCCAAACAGCCTTAGGGTATAAAAATGGAAACCAGGCTTTAAAAAAAAGAAATAGAATTATTTAAGACATTGCATGCAAATGTCAACTTGCAAGGAAATTGCTGCTTCAGGCTCCCCCACCATTATCTCCTTGTGCATAGATATGGCAAGAAATCTAGGGATGAATAATTTTATATTATGTTTGATGGTCCACTATTTGTATATATAAATTCCTGCACCTCTGTGGATAAGTTTGCTCAATGCAAGCATCAATGCAAGGAGTCACAAAATAGACTGTTTTCTATAATTACATGTTGAAAACACTAGTGTGTTGGAAAACACTTTGGATAGTTTAGTGGTAGAAAAGGAAGTGGCAAGTTTGTTAGTGGAGACAAAACTGGCAAGTAAAGCAATATAGAGTGTTTTCCAACAGATGTCCCCAAGGTTGTTTTATACACAAGCAAGTCTCTCCTCTATTTCATGCCAATTTTCTTCCTTTTCCCTACAAACAAATGTCTGTTTAGAGCATAAAACAGTAGGGAGGGATTTTTCTTCTACCTTTGCCTTTGGCTGGAAGCAAATATTTGAAGAGAATGATGCTTTCTGGAACCAAGTAATGCTATTACCTTAAAATGAGGATTCCTAGTTTTATTTGTTCATTTCTCAACATTTTAGGACCTCCTGCTCTCTAGAGAGTTGAGGGAAACCCACCATCCCACGCCACAGGTGCAGTTCTATACCTTAGATTAGACTATGCCTTGTCTGTAAGCTTTCAACTAATGGCCTTCAGAATTATTTGAAACCACATGGTGCAGTTCTATAGCTGAAGCTAAGCAGGTGGTGCCCTGCAAGCTGCCTAGAACACCACTTGGGATGAGTTATTGTAAGATATATATTAAATTATGCTTGTTCAATTGGCTTGTCAAACTGAGCACAGAAGTAAATTCCAAAAACCTGCCCATCCTGAGACTTAATGGTGCTTTGAAGGCCAGCTCTAGTGCAACTAGGATAGATATTAATAATTTGGTAAGTTCAGTGTTTTGTGCAACTTTATGTTAAGTTTGAGGAGTGATGTGTGTAGGGATAGATCAGTGTTTCCCAACCTTTTTTGGGCAAAGGCACACTTGTTTCATGAAAAAATCTCGAGGCACACCACCATGCCAGATAGGGAAAGGTCACTTTTTACTTATGTAAAAAAAAATAAAAAAATAGTAACAGCATAGAAGGTAATGGTTAGGCTAGCATCCCTCTTCCAAATATGCTAGGTTTTTATTTGCAGGGACTGTTCTACATGGGAAAGCATTCAGCACTGTCATTCTCCCATCTGCCATCTGAATTGGTACTATTCTGGGTCAATTTACTCTGCTGCATGTGTAGATGAAAATGGCACCAAGTGTGGGGGAGGGGGCAGAACAGGTTTCAGATACAGGATATTAAGCATACACGTACTTCAGATTGAACTGGTTGCTTGCTTTGCAAGTTTTCATTTCCCAAATGACTGCCTTGGCAAGCGCAATACCTACCAGGCTCAACGCCGGTCTCGCGCTGCCGCTTCCCGCGCTCTCAAGGACCCGGGAGGAGGAAGGCGTGAAGGGAATCCCGAAGGCGCGAAAACCTCGCGCATGCGCAGGCCTTCCGCCTGCGACAGCCCAGTAGGCCGGCCGAAGCGAGCGGCGATGGGATGTGGGAGGGAGCTCGCTCTCCACCCCGCGTGTGCCTATGTGGGGCACGTTACAGCCCCGTGACGTCAGCGCCACGCAGGCAGCCAGGCAGGCAGACGGCGAGAGCCCCGTGCTGGGCGGCCTCTCCTCGCCGCCGCCGCCCCGCCTCTCGCCGCCCGACTCGCCCGCCTCCCTCCAGGCAACATCTCGCGGCACACTAGTGTGCCGCGGAACACCGGTTGGGAAACACTGGGATAGATCATCACAAGGACTCTGCTTTGGGTTGTAAAATGTCCACAATGGGTTGTGTTCCTTTGTTTGCATACATCTATTTTCAGACATGCTAGAAATTGTGCATCTGACAGGCATTTGCTTATAATTGCTTGTTAGGCATGGGTTTAAGCTACATTCACAGCAAAATGTGGTTGATTTTTCATCCTGCCTCACCCCATCCCACTGATATGTCAACTCTTAGTTAGAATCATATTCTAGGCAAAGTTCACGGCTGCACAGTGGAGTTAAGTTTAATGGTTTTTTTAACATAACACATTGGGTTAATATTCATTTAATTAGTTATATTGTATGGCGGTGTACATTATGTCAGTTGTAATCAAGTGAAACAATGTTTTCAGGAGTAAGCAAGCAAACATTCTTAAATGAATTTAAGCAAAAGTGCTTTGGGTTTAAAAAAATCAGTTAAGTCCCACCATCCTTACAGGTGTAAAATCAGGATTTAATAAGGCTTGTAATTGTTTTTAGATGCCAAACATATGGGTCAGTGAGGGAGACAGAAAAGTAGATTAGGTGTGATTCAATCAGCTGCATTGAGAGTTTGATGTGTTGCATTTTCCTGTTAACATTTAACAAGAAGTAGGAGATGAAATGTCATTAGGGTTAATGTGGAATTATTTGATTGAAAACCCTGGTGTATTGCAGAGTGAAAAGAGGAATTCTGCCCTAGCAAACAAACAATCACCCAAACAAAAGAACTTTAAACAACAAATATAGAGAAAGGTTTATTTTGTCAGAAGAGATTGAGAGACTTGATAGTATTATTTAGTTACAGATAGAAAGGCTTTTTAAAAGAAGAAAATCTCTTTTATTTGGGTAGAAATGGAATAGTAAATCTTATGATGCTGAATGGTGTTTGCAGCCTGAACCTCAAATAAAGAAATGTTGCAGGAAGATAAAAGTAAATAAGACAGATAATCAGTCAATACCTAGGGCTTAAAAAACACACACCCAAACCCCAACAGAAAAATATGGCGGTGATAGTGTTCTCATACCTGTAAAGTGATGTCAGAACCATAAAGCACAAAGTTAATTCTACAAAATATATTCCAATGAGCTGCATAAACCAAGATATCATGCTAACATGAACAAAACTGGCCAGTAAAACTGGTTTCTCCACATGTTTTTGCACCCCAGAGAGGTCACTTCAGTGCTGCAGCGAAAACAATGCAGGGTGCAGCAGTTATAAGCTGCCAGTCTCTGCAGCCACAGCAGGTGTTGTGATTCTCCAGTGGTTTGACTTCAGCCCTGGAGGCACACTCCATTATCTTTCAAGGCAGATGGATGTGAACAATGGTCAGGTGTTGGCCCACAAGAAACGTTCATAGGAGTTCATGGTGATCAGTGAGCAAGGGAAAGGGTTCAACCAGCAGAAGGAGTGGCCAGCAGAAGGAGAGAACTGGGGAAAAAGAAGGGTGACCTGATAAGCAGGTTGGGTGGCTTGGCGGCTGAACTGTTTGGCTTAGGTTGAACCACTTAGAACCACTGGAGGAAGAATAGTGTTTTATTATCATAGAGAATAATAAGAAAATACCTACAGTAATTAGAAAACCAAGTAATTGTTTTTTGTTTGTTTTTAAAGTATTGTTTTCAATAAAGTATGTAATTATTAAAAGAAAAAGAATAACAAGCAAACAAACTTGGACTACATTATGCCAGCTTCTAATGTTAAGCAACAAATGGTACATAGTTTGTTCAGTATCCCTTCAGGAGTCCCACTCTCTTTCAGCATCCACCTTCAGCGATATTGCCTCCTTCATCCTAAAAGGTCGCTGCCCCATGCCTGATTTATCCCTATGGTAAGCTGTTGCTCTGCAGTCATTTCCATGTTTGCCTTTCCAAACTATTTTTTCTCCTAACTAAATTGGATCTAACCAATGGCCCATCTAGTCCAGAACTGTGCTCTCACCATGGCCACCCAGATGCTTTGGGAAAGCAGCAAGCAGGTGGGCTCTGTGGCCCTTCTATAAAGTGAGACAGAGGGGAGAGGTAGCTGGAGGTCAAACCATGACAAATGCTGTTCACATTACTGGCAAAGCAATTATGAGTCTGGTGGGAATGCCTGCATTGTGTTTTCTCTTGTGTTAGCCTTGCCCTTAGGTCAGGGGCAATGATCATGTGTCCCTCCAGATGATGTTGCACTCCAGTTCCCAGAGGTAGCATAGCCAATGATCAGGGATGATGAGGGCTGAAGTTGAGGAACATCTGGACGGCCACTGCTTCCCCATCCCTGCCCTACACACTGTGCTGTAAGTTTCTTGGAGATTTTCAGATAATGAGCTGCTAACAAATTTAATAAGTAACAATACACTCACAAACTCTCCCTCTCTCCTTGATTTTATATGAATATTTGTCCTCTCCCAATTACAGCCTTGGGTTCTTAGCTTGCAAAACATTGCTACATGAGTATTTTTAGTAGCTTATAAATTCAGATTTTTAATTTTCTCAACATAATCTGAATTTTCTTTGAAATGATTCACAATAAAGGCTGGTCTATAGAGAAAATACAGTAAAACTTTGCTATGTAATGTAATTGACATGGTGTTTCACAATAACCAACAATGAAGATAAGAATAGAGATGATTAGGCAGTAATAAACTTGATATAATACTGACGAGAAAGATTTGTTGTTCTGAATGGGCTATTATCGTTCCTTATCTTGTAGAAAATGGATGGCTAACGTAAGCTGAAAACCTCATCTCATCTTGTAAATATTAATGGGCCATAACCAACTCAAACCAATAATCATAAGGACACAATTAAACAGCAAGCAGCTGAAGAAATAAACTGTAGACAATCAGAAGGAAATAAGAAGGGTAGAAGTTATTTGCTTATTGCAGAAATCCTACTGTTTTCTATGAGTGTCTGTCATACTTTGTTTTATATATTATCTATTTGCATTATCTATTTGTATCTTTTTTTAACCAAATGTCTGGTTTCAAACAGAACTAGGACCATCAAATCCTATGCCATGAATTTGGGTGCAGTGGCAGCTGGGATCTAGAGTGGACTGTACTGAATAAAGAAATCTGTTTACACAAATGTCGGTCAATGGTTATGGTCCAAAGCCATGAATGCATCATTCAGTCCAGACACTGAGGTCTAGCGCCGAGGGCCTTCTGGCGGTTCCCTCACTGTGAAAAGTATGGTTACAGAGAACCAGGCAGAGGGCCTTCTCGGTAGTGGCGCCCGCCCTGTGTAACGCCTTCCTATCAGATGTCAAGGAAATAAACAACAATCTTACTTTTAGAAGACATGTGAAGGCAGTCCTGTTTAGGGAAGTTTTTAATGTTTGATGTTTTATCGTGTTTTTAATGTTCTGTTGGGAGCCGCCCAGAGTGGCTGGGGAAACCCAGCCAGATGGGCAGGGTATAAATAATAAGATGATGATGATGATGATGATGATGATGATGATGATGATGACGACGACGACGAGGACGATGAGTGTACTCACTGGAACAGAGTACCAGCACTTCCTTCTTTGCTGCCTGTAGCAGTCATTTTGTGCTTCCACCCAAAGCACTTTTATCAATATGAGATCAAGTCATGGGAAGTAAGCTAGGAAAGTCTGGTGGAGGCTACTTGTTTAGGAATGCTATCAACTAGTTCATTTGTCTTCAACAGGTGGACTGGGACCTACTGCTGGGTCATGGCCTGAACCAAGGTGAGTTGCAACAGCAGCACTACCACCATTCAAATATATGGTAAAAGGTTAATTAAATGGTCTCCAAAATGGATGTTTGGATAGAAGTGGTTGCTGGGTCTGTTGAAGATATCTGAACTAGCTGAAACACATGATGAAGGCAGAAATTTGGACAGCAAGAAGGTTTATCTGCTGGATTATCTAGGACCTTTATCAAGTCCTATAAGCTTGTATTCCTATGTGTGAGGAATGGCCACAAGCTTGTTAATCAATGAAAAGGAAAAGGCAATTTGCCATGGCTCATAACCACACCCTTTCATATTGCTTCGCATATTTTAGGATCAACACTAGAACAAAGGTCCACAACAGGGTGATTGGGTAAAAAGGTGAACATCCCCTGCATGATAAGTTGTACCTGCCCAAAATACTGCATCCCAAAGAGCTCTGCAAAGGTTTTAATGGTCCAGGAGCTTCTTTCATCCCATTCAAGGCTAAACCTTGGTCAAGTCTAGCTAAGATTCAACACTGTTTATATAGAGTCAATCCACAGCAAATCCAAGCAGGTGCTAATCAACTGGCTCGTTCAGCGCTGCAGTGTGTGTTGCTATTTATTTTATTTTGTGTGTGGACAGGCGGAGTCCCCAGATCCCCCGCGGTCCCCCCGTCATGTGGAATAACGACTCGAGACAACGTGCTATGGGATTAAATTGGCCACAACTTTATAAAATTTCAAATGTGGGTAGACCTTGGCTCAGGCATTGGGCGTTCTCCCTCCCCAGTCCCCAGCCAGGGACCTAGGGAGCATCAGGGTTATCCAGTGTGTGTGGGGGGGATGGGCCGGCTCTGGAGAACATATGTTCAAGCAGAGATAGCCGCCCCCGTTATGCCGCCGCCGCAGGGGAGAGCAATGACAACCTTTCGGCGCACGGCCAAAGCCTCCCTTCAGAAACCCCTTTAACGGGGAACCCTGGTATCACCGCCGCAAAGAGGAAGATGGACTAAAGGATTCCGCCCAAGGCCTGATACCGCCAAAGTTGTGACGTTTTGCTACGGGAAAGGCGAAACCTGCCAATGCAGGGAAATTCCTTTCCGGCCCTTTAACAGCGACCTTACGTAGCAGCACCCACATACCTGTGAAGAAAAGTTAACCTGCAAAACCTGAGAAGAAAAGTTAACCTGCAAAATAAGACATTAACTGAGGGTGGGTAGGGTGGGAGAAGCTCTGGAGCCAAGTGAGGATTCCCAGGTAAGATCCTCCCTCTATTGTGTGGGCAGGTAGTCCCTCCCCTACCTGGCCTGGTCTCCTTGGCAACGCTTCCCCCAGGTGGGATTGGGCAAATGACTGAGGTAGGCGGAGACCTCCAGGTATCCCACCTGAGGGAAGGCAAGGCCAAGCCTATGCTGTTGGAGCCGCTCCAGATCTAGGGGCTGCTCGCGTCCACGCAAAGGGCGCCCCCCGTTTTAAGCGGGGAGCGGTCATTTCCTTGAAAATCTCTAAATTATGCATTTATCTAAAACATAACCCCCAGGGTAGTGTTCATAAAAATAAAATATCACTAGAATTGAATCATACAGATAGCTCAACTTGTAGAGCATGAGTCCTCTTAATCTATGCTTCTACTATATTAAAGCACTTTTAATATTGAGACAGCAATTGCAAAATTCATCTGAGAAATATGGAAGCATGTGTTAAACAAATAGCGTAATTCCTTTATTAGGACCATCTAAAATGTCAGTTCTTGATTTCAGTGTGGCTCACCTACTGGTAAGTGGGTATAAGGTTGCAAAAAGCTGTTCCTGTTTTGAGATCTGCAGCTCCCTTGATTGGCATGAGTTGAATCTATCTGACACCCCTTTTTGCACTCCTACCACATTACCACCCAACAACTCGAAGTAATAATTTTGGATTTAGGACCTCATTTAACATTTTTGTTAAAGCTTCTGTGATTTTCAGCATTTAAGGCTTTTGTTCTTTTTGTCATTTAACTTCTGCCGTGGCTCTGTACAATTTACTGTTCTGTATGAATGCTTTGCGCAGGTGAATGGTGTTTTCTAAGCTCCTTTTATATACCAGTGAAATAAATTTGATTCTATTATTATATAAAAACAAACTTAGCCTTCCTCAAATGCTAATTATAATAATTTACTTTGAATCTAAAATGTTTGCAAGAAAATTGGTGTACTATTAGCAATATACAAAGCGAGGTATGTCAGAACCACACTGAAAAGCAAGTGCATGCACAAATAAATATGTCCACCTGGAATCACAAACATGTCGGTTACATTATTTTGAAAGGGTACACACTCTTTTTTATGCAAAACGAATCAACAATTTAATAAAGGTTTATAAATTAGTTTCCAAGGGAGTGCAATTTGAACAGTGAAAAGTCGGAAATGAGCACATTGGATAGTTTGAGTCTTAGTCCAACTATTTTGAACGGTGTCATATAAAAGCAAACAATGCCTGCTTATTATTTTCAAAAAAATAATAAAGCATTACTAGCAGTAATAAAAAGAAAATGCACAAGAAAAGCTTGAAAGAAAAGATTGTTAAGCGTACCTAGGAGAAACCTCACCAAACCACAAGTACAGTTCTGCAGCTACGGCAGTTGGGAACATTAAATAAACAAAATCTCAGACGTGATAATTTCCTGAAACTGGTGAATTGGGAAGATTCAGAGCCAGTTCATACAAGCAGCAGAACACAGCAATAAATATTTTCTTGGACTTTACCACCGTGTGTGTGTGTGTGTGTGTGTGTGTGTGTGTTGGGGGGTGAGATATGTTTGATTGAAGGAGAAAAGCCTTTGACGCAAAAAGGAAACAAAGAACATAAGAAGAGGCCTGCTGGATCAGACCAATGCCATCTAATCCACCATCCTATTCTTATATTGGCGACCGTGGAAGCACACAAGCTGTACAAGAGCAGAACAAGGGAGCTAGAGCATAGCCAGTGCGGCTCGTAGTCATAGATAGCCTTATCCCCTGTGAATCTGTCTAACCCCCTTTTTAAGCTATTCAGAGTGGTGGCCATTACTACCTCTTGGGATAGCAAATTCCAGAGTTTTACTCGAAACAAAATTAAAAAATTCCTTCCAGTAGCACCTTAAGGTAAGGTAAGGTACCCCTGACCATTAGGTCCAGGCACAGACAACTCTGGGGTTGCGGTGCTCATCTCGCTCTATAGGCGGAGGGAGCCAATGTTTGTCCTCAGACAGCTTCCAGGTCATGTGGCCAGCATGACTAAGCTGCTTCTGGTGAACCAGAGCAGTGCACGGAAATGCCGTTTACCTTCCCACCAGAGCGGTACCTATTTATCTACTTGCACTTGACGTGCTTTCAAACTGCTAGGTGGGCAGGAGTTGGACTGAGCAATGAGAGCTCACCCCGTCGCGGGGATTTGAACTGCCGACCTTCTGATTGGCAAGCCCTAGGGCTCTGTGGTTTAGATAGCAAATTCCAGAGTTTTACTCGAAACAAAATAAAAAAATTCCTTCCAGTAGCACCTTAGAGACCAACTAAGTTTGTTATTGTTATAAGCTTTCGTGTGCATACACACTTCTTCAGATACACTGAAACAGAAGTCACCAGACCCTTATATATAGTGAGAGGGTGGAGAGGGGTATTACTCAGAAGGGTGGTGGGAACGGGTGATTGGCTGATAGGTGTGGTAAACCAGTTGACGACTGGTTTTACTATTTGTGATAGCAAGTTGCAGAATTTTAGTATGTGCTGCGTGAAAAAGTACTTGCTTTTGTATGTCTTTTCCAAGCTTCAGCCACCCATTGGGACTTCACAGTTGTGCCTGTCTTAGCTCATCCTGCACGTGGAATTGGTACTGCGGAAGGTCCCAGCATTCAACTTCCTTACTTGCAGGCTTTAATTCACTTCCAAGACTTCATAACTACATTTTCCCATTTCACTGGTGCCAACATGCACCATAATCACTGGCTCCTCTCCACTCCTGCTAACCAGGCTGCCTAGACAATGCACAAAGGCCTATTGGTGCATCTTATGTTGTATAACACTTGTGTTAGTGAAGGCTCACACCAAAGAGTGTATGCCAGGCATGTCCAAAGTCCGTTTCGGGGGCCTAATCCGGCCCACCGGTTGGTTTAATCCGGCCCCTATGGCAGTTTATTTCCTGGGGTAAAATCCTAAAAAACCCTCAACAACTTCAATCCTAAAAGAAGCTCAACAACTCCAACCCTAAAAAAACCCCAACAACTTTGGTCGGCCCTTTGGTTGGCCCCCATGGCCCTTCACTTAATCAAATTTGGCCCTCTTTGAAAAAAGTTTGGACACCACTGGTGTATGCATTAGTTGAGAAGACAGAGCCAGAGGCAGGTAAGGCATGAAAAAGATATAGAAGATGGTAACAGAGTGGGCCAATCAATATTAAATCCCATTTAATGCATCTTATTCCTATGAAAATCTGCATTGCATTCAGGCATTCCTTTACCTGCCTCATGCTTTCTGTGGGAGAAAAAGAAGCTTCCATCACACTCCCATCTCCTTGCATGTCAATCCAAAGCAGTTTCTTATTTGCTCCAGCAGAGCCACTCTCAAATATCTGCCAGTTCAAAGGACAAATGGCTTCTTTGCAAGATGTCTGAGGAGTGGATGGGCTCATGTTTTCCTCCTTTCCTTCCTGCATATGGTGGGCAAAATCCCCATGCAATGATTGGTTACAGTGACTTTCAGTGGGCCTTACTTCCAAATAAACATACATGGTTTGCAATAATCTCTTGGAAAAGCAAGGAAGATGGAATGGAGATAAAGGGGATTAAAATACAGGCTACGGAAAGAGCATGCATAGGTTAGGACTGGTGGCAAGGAGAGAAATAGATTTCCCCACCATCCTTCATTAGGCAGCTTGGTGATGAGTAGGGTGTGGGGGTTGCTAAATAGAAAGAAATGTCTTTTCTCAAATTGTGAGCAGTCTTCTATACATAAATAAATATTTAAAGCAGCAGTCCCCAACCTGTGCCCCCAAATGTCGTTTGACTACAACCCCCATCAGGCCCAGTGCTCAAGCATAATGGGGTATGTATTCCAATAACATCTGGGGGGAAAGCGTGTTCTCCTTCTTGGAGAGCACGTGTTGCAGTGGGGGGCCGCCAGGACACTCCAAAGTTGGGGGCGGGCTAATTGATCGTTGGCCACTGATGCAATTGGGCTTCCCTTGTTGTTGGGAAGAAGCTAATGTTGCCATTTGTTGATTGACAGCCAGAAATGCTAAAACTCCTTGCACGAGGCTAGGGCTTCCTCTTTTCGCCGTGCATCGGATTGCCTGTCCCCCCTCCCTATATTTAGGGTGGTTCGCTTTGACCTTGCTATGCCTGTCATGTGGTCGTCTGCTCTTGGGGCAGGGGCCCAGTAGGAATTTTGTCCATCTGGCTGATTGGCTGGGGCCATTTGGTTTTTGCCTACTACGTAGCAAATCGCCACAACTTGTAAGGTTGCAGTTAGGCATTGGTTTATGGTTTGGTTGGTTGAGGGGAAGTGCTTGAGTGCCTGCCCTTGGTAGGTTGAGTGCCTGCCCCTCTAATGCTGCTGCTGCAAGGGATTCCGTTAAAGGAATTGGGGGCTAACTATTGCTTGTCCACTCTGTCAAGGGGGCTCAGGCCATTGCAAGAGCTCCTGGTTGCATTTGGGGAGGGCTGAGGGCAGGTTCCCTGCTCCGCGTAACCCCCAAGTGTATTCCCCTTTTTTGACTTTCGCAGGCATGCGGTATGTCAGTCTGTCCTCCATGGGGGGGGGGGGGCAGATAGTCGCAACCAATGCCTAAGCAACCACTCACATTTTTGTATTTTAATAAAGTTGTGACCAAAATTATGCCAAAAACCTTAAACAAACATTTCTGTGTGATGTGTGAGTTATTGGGGTGGCCCTGGGGACCTCAACATGCAACTACTTTAAGGCCACCTTATTAATGTTTTTGAACTTATACAGTGGTACCTCGGGTTATAGATGCTTCAGGTTACATACGCTTCAGGTTACAGATTCCGCTAACCCAGAAATAGTACCTTGGGTTAAGAACCTTGCTTTAGGATGAGAACAGAAATTGTGCTCCGGCGGCGCGGCAGCAGCAGGAGGCCCCATTAGCTAAAGTGGTGCTTCAGGTTAAGTTTCATGTTAAGAATGGACCTCTGGAATGAATTAAGTACTTAACCCAAGGTACCACTGTATTTTCTTACTATTCTCATCTAAATATTTGGAAATTAGAAACTAGGCAACTGTCTCCCCACCTCTTTTGTTATACAGACAAAGAATTCATCTTTCTTTTTTCCATGAATGGCCCAAGCCACTCTAGCTTTGCCAACCCGTATGGAGAAATGGAATATTCCTTCACTGTCTCTTTAGTGTGGCTGTTGCACAGTAAACAACCTCACTAAGTCCATGTGTTTTGTGGTTGCATAAGACTGAATATACACTTGATATAGAGGAGGGTTACAGCTAGGAATGCAAGCTCATAAAGCATTTTGAATTCAACATGGGCAGCTAATTATAACAGTTCCTCTTCTAGTAACGTGAAAGGTGTTGTAATTAGCTGTGCTTCAAAGGCAGACTTTATAGGGTCAATTTTGACAATGTTGCATCTCATAATTATTGCTGTACTTAGGTGAAAATTAAACTCCTTCTGTTGACCTCAGTCAAACTCATCTATGCCTCCTTTTCCATTTTCTTTTCTTTTTTCTCCCTTCAGAGTTCACAAATATGATCTCTTCACTGAGCATGATTGCTATTTGCATTTCTTTAGGTGAGGTTAAAACCAAAGCTAACCTCCATCTCCAAATGACAGAGGAGGCTGAAATACCCTGTTAATACTAACTTTTCTCATGTAATGATTTCCTGCTGAGGGAGTGGTGAATTAAGAAATAACAAGAAAATTGGTGTAAAGGCCTGTATCTCTGAACAAAGAGAATAAGACCCTAAATTATTAGAATATTGAGGATCAGGTTCCGTGAACATCAATGCCACATTTAACTGTTCCCCCCTTTTTCAATTCATCAATTCTTGTTTTGGTAAAGCTTTGAGAAAACTAAAAGAATACAGTGATACCTCGGGTTACATATGCTTCAGGTTACATACGCTTCAGGTTACAGACTCCACTAACCCAGAAATAGTACCTCGGGTTAAGAACTTTGCTTGAGGATGAGAACAGAAATCGTGCTCCGGCGGCGCGAGACCCCATTAGCTAAAGTGGTGCTTCAGATTAAGAATAGTTTCAGGTTAAGAACGAACCTCCGGAACGAATTAAGTAGGTAACCAGAGGTACCACTGTATAATCTATGCTGCACCCTGCCTGTGGTATTTTCAACTGAGACTCTAGAAGTAGGCAATATACCAAATTGTTGCAGGGGGAAGGAATCCTCGTTATTTACCCCAGGAAAGCTTTAATTGTTCTGTTGAGTAAATGGGCTCATTATTTAATTTCAGGTGTGAGGCAGAAGTTCTGCCTTATTAGTGATTAAGGTTTCTGAGTGTGTCGGCTACAGCCAACGTTGTTTGGAGATTTAAAAGCATCCTGAGATTCTTTCGTCTCTAGCCATTCTTGATGAGCTTGGAGTGTGCTTTTTCCCCAGATCTTGTGAAATGATGGGAACTCCATTTTGGCCACAGTAAATTGCTGTTGTCATAATCATTCCTGACTAAAGCACAGCAGATCTATACCAGTGGTTTACCAAAGGCAACTTTTCATGTCATGAGAGCCTTTCCTCTCCTCTAGTTAATGGCTTTTCTTTTCTTGTTCTGTCTGATTCACTACATTTGTAACTTGATTTCCTGCCCAAGTACTAAATGCTGCTCCCAATGTCCCTTTCTTATTATTATAAACAGCCCTGTTTAGGGAAGCTTTTAATGTTTGATGCATTACTGTATTTTAATATTTTGTTGGAAGCTGCCCAGAGTGGCTGGGAAAGCCCAGCCAGATGGGCGGGGTATAAACAATAAATTATTATTGTTATTTATTTATTTAGTAATCCACCCTTTACCATTTGGCCCCAGAGTGGAAATACACCACATAAATCATCATAAAATATAACACTATAAAATACTATATTAATAGAAACATGGCACATTAAGTAGGCAATAAAAATGTATTTGAGTGGTTTTAAAGCGTCAACCCCTCACAAAGACCAGGTTAAATGGGTCTGCCTTCAGCTGCTTCAGCTGCTAGCAAAAGGCCAATAATATCAGCACTTGACACACTTCAGCTGCGAGGTTGTGCCTCCCCAAGTGTTATATGAACATTTTGCTAACAGCATATTGGGAATGTGGTATCCCTTTTATGTTATGCTGATCTTTTTCTGCAGCTCTCTGTGGACGTTTCTTTTTTCTTTTTTTCAAAAAAAAATCTTTATACTTTTCAGGTTTATACATTTCACTAATTTTACAATCATTTGACATTTCAGAACTTGACTTCCTTCCCCCTCTTTCTGTGGTTCCTTAAGTTTATTCTTAATATCTTCTGCATATTCAAATTAACTTAATTTGTTCATTTATTCATCTTCTTTAAATATATACTCTTATGAAACTGCAGGTTTTTACAGCAATCCTGCCAATGTTCTTATCTGTTTACAATTTATCTGTAAATATTGAATAAACCATTTCCATTCTTTTATAAAAAGTTTCTTATCTTGATTTCTTATTCTTCCGGCAAGTTTCGCCATTTCTGCGTATTCCATAAGTTTTTGTATCTATTCTTCCTTTGATGGGACTTCTGCTTCTTTCCATTTTGGGGCAAGTAACATTCTTACCGCTGTAGCAGCATACATGAATAAGTTTCTATACGGTTTAGGAGGTAGTTCTGTCCCTGTAAGTCCCAAAAGAAAATCTTCTGTTTTTTTTTGTTTTTGTTTTTTTTTGTTTTACAAAGGTTACCATATTTTAAACATCCTATTCATTTCATTATATATCAGTGCCCACTAAGCCTTAACCTTACTACAAGACCACCACATGTGGTAAAAAGAACCCTCTTTCTTTTTACATTTCCAACACTTATTTGATTTTGATTTATATATTTTTATACAAATGTACAAATGGACATCTCTTCTTCACCATTCAGGATGCGCTCTGATCCTCCCCACAGCAAGTATAAGAATGTCATTTGTCATTTGACAATGGTAGATACCAATAGACCCACCTGTGTCTCAGGGCAACATACTGAAACCCTGAACAGGCAGAAGCATCAAGCACCAGACCCAACTAAAGTTGAGTAGAGGAGGAGAACATCTTTGAGGCAAAGGATTTTACTAAACAAACATAACTGCTAAATTGTATTACATATGACAACTGGGACTAGCAGCAAAATGTGGCAGTATATTTCATAACAGGAGTGTCCCTGTTTAGGATGCCAGCCAGCCAGGGCATCCTTTTGAATACTCTCTCCCCACTACACCCAACCTTTCCCATTGGTTTTTTCCAACCAGCCAACAACATTCTGTGTCCCCCTATGTTTACTACGCATGGGTTTGCTTCCCTTTTCCCTAGACTTTTCTCCTTTTTTTATGTTGTATTTCTGTACAAAGCGTGTTCTCCCTCATTGAGAGCACGTGTTGCGGTGGGAGCTGACAAGACACCTCACTGTTGCTGGGCAAAAGAGTTTGGCCATCTTTAAGCAGGGGCAGGCAGTTACTGGGGAGATTTATATGTTGCCATTTATTGATTGATAGCCCTGTTTGTTAAATACACTGCACGCAGTGATGAGCTTCCTCTTTCGCTGCGTGCTTCGGATCACCCGCCCTCCCTCCCTAATGTTAGGCTGTTTGCTTGACCTTGCTATGCCTGTCATGGGGTCGTCTGCTTTGGGGCAGGGGCCTGGATGGAATTTTGTCCATTTGGCTGATTGGCTGGTGCCATTTGGTTTTTGCCTACTGCGTAGCAAATTATCACAACTTGTAAGGTTGCGGTTAAGCATTGGTCTTGGAATTGGTTGGTGGAGGGGTATGGATTTGGCTGTGCCTGCCCCTCCAAAATGCTGCTGCTGCAAGGGTTTTCCATTAAAGGAACCTAGGGGCTTGCCATGCTTTTGTCCGAACTCCCTGGCAAAGGGCTAGGGCCACGCAAGAGCCCCTGGGAGCATTTGAGGAGAGGTGAGGCATGGTTCCCAGTCCCATCTCTCTCCCCGGGTGACTAACCCTTGCTGACTTCGCGGGGGGTGCGAATGTCAGAGCTGTCCCCGTGCGGGGTCAGTTAGTCGCTACCAATGCCTAAGCAACCACTCACATTGCTGTATTTTTACTAAAGTTGTGGCCAAAATTATGCCAAAAACCTTAAACAAAAATCAAGTGTCATTGTGTTCTTATCTGGAGTGTCTTGGGGACCTCGACATGCAACTTGTGTTCCCCAGAGCAGGCTTGTAACCTTCTCTTGTTTCTCGGTGGCTTTGATTTGGCTCCAGTCTCAATGGCACTTACCATCAAAGTTTGTTCATTAGAGGGAATGATTAGTAGAAATGTTAGCATAATCACGAGCTGTGTCAAGAGAGACAAATGAAGGCTATATTTTAATAAACCTCTAAATATTTACCCCTTTTGACATGTTGCGTTAAAATAACAATGTGTGTCTTAGAAAATAAAGTTGAAGGGCAGCAATCTCTGGCATTAATTTATTTTAATTCTAAACAGAATTGTGTGCATAGATCAGAGTGTCAGAAGAGGCCAACACTCAGGCAGAAAAGGCAAGATATAATAGAGCTAATACGATTATCCATAGCTGTAATAGAATAAATGGATTAAAAAATAACAAAAGCTTCAGGTTGAAGAATTAATTCATAGGTTCAGAAATTGATGCCAAGTTACATTTGTTTATTCTGTTGGTGTTTGTGGGAGTGCATCTGTGTGGTTGCGACTTTGCTAATTATATGTGAAATTCTGCCCAATTGCTATGTTTTGCATAGGTGAGAGCCTGATGAATAAACATCACAAGGAAATGTTTAAAATTTATGATTGAAATAACTTTCTTTATCTCCTAACTTGTGTTATGTATAAGTAGACATAGCTGAATTATTCTATTTATTTTGCATTCCTTCCAGACCTTTTTAAACACATGGTATTTACTACAAAGAATGCAAATAAATAATCAGGTTTTCATAGATATATTGAAGGAAAGCATATATGTACAGTGGTACCTCGGGTTAAGTACTTAATTCATTCCAGAGGTCTGTTCTTAACCTGAAACTGTTCTTAACCTGAAGCACCACTTTAGCTAATGGGGGCCTCCTGCTGCCGCTGCGCCGCCGTTGCCCAATTTCTGTTCTTATCCTGAAGCAAAGTTCTTAACCTGAGGTAATATTTCTGGGTTAGCGGAGTCTGTAACCTGAAGCGTATGTAACCCGAGGTACCACTGTATATGAGAGAGACAAAGATATACATCCATATAGCTATGATTTACTTACTTGTTTTCTCTCAAAGTGTTTCCAGATTGGAGTGCAGGGGAGAGAACATGTAAGAGAAAAACAAAAAAAATGGGTAGACATAATTCCAATGGCGGACAAGTAGTGTTTTCTATGAACCTGGCACATTCATGCATGGCTGACTTGTTGGGACTAGGAATGTGGATGTGTGTCTCCAACTAGGGATAATGTCCACCCAGATGTGCATCTCTATCCTCATTTTGCCTCAATTAAACATGGCTAGATTTGGATCAGGGGATAAGTCTAGCTATTGCTGGTGAGCAATGAAAAGCCAGTACAGTTTGGCAAGGCAAGAAGCACTGGCATGGAGGAATTTCCTCTGCCCCACTTAAGGCAGTGGCAGATTGGAGAAACAATTACGGTAGTTGTGAACAGCTATGAAAAAATGGAAGGTACGGACTGTGGAAATATTTTCATGCTCACTGACGTGGCACCTTCTCAGTGAAAATTGAACTTCACAATAATTTGGTTTGACATAATAGTTAGGTGACAGGAAAAATGTGATTTCAGTTACGGATATACCCCTCAATCTAGAAGGACACACAAAGCCTCCTCACCAAAAGATAAGTGTACTATAACAATGACTCCATTATCTTTTGATAATTGTAGGCAATTTTGAAACAAGTAATAAATGTAATGAGTAATAAGACCTTTTGACACATTGACAGCTTACAGCTTAGCGAAACCTCTGGTAATTTATGAAGAGCAATATCAAGTGTAGATTAAATGCATAGTGAGACAATCATAGAATGATGGTGGTAATTATGCGGCTTAATTAAGAAAAGAATTCATTTCAGTGCTGTTTTCGGCATTGTAAAATGTTTGGTGAAACATTAGTGATGTCTTCAAATAATAATTTATTTTCAAATGGAAAATAAAATGTTTTGTAAAACATTTTTTTTTAAAAAAAAAGTCTGTAATGAGTTTCTACTCCAAGCCAGAAACTAATGGCTCTAGGACAATTCCAGACCTCTGAGAGATGCTGGTCAGCCTCTCATTGTACACAGATGAGCTCTCAAAATTATCCACTATTTTTGTGTTTAGAGAAATTGAGGGGACCATTGCCAGGGGGATGAGTTGGGGGGTTTTTCAGCTGGAACTCACTGGAACTCAGTTCCAACACCTCTCAGGTGGGAGCCATTGCCATTGTGTGAGAACAAGGGAGGCAGACATTCATGGTGAGTTCCAGCACTTATTTTTCGAGAAAAATAGCACCGGGGAGGAGAATTTATTTGACGTTTCTCTCAGATTGTGCTCTCCTTTAGTTGTGGGAGTAGCAGCTTCATTCTTTCTTGCTAAGGGCTCAGTTGTTTGTTTTGAGGCTGCAGGTTCTGCAAGTCACAATTGCAGTGACTGTGAAAACAGCCTGGCCACCATTTTATGTTTTCCACAATGCCCAAGACTGAGACCATGTTGGGGCATTGTTGAGGGGGGAATGATGGCCACCATGTTAGTTTCTGTTCTTATCACTGAGCAGCTGCGTGGAGTCACAGGACTCTGTTTACATTCCAGAGACCTTCAAGTCTCACGGGAAAGGGAGACGGGATGTGACGTTAGTGGTTTCCTGTTTCCTTTGTTCCTTTGTTCGTTGCTCTCTGCTTCCATAGAGAGAGGATGTATTTGTCTTTTCTGACTGCGTAGCTTAGAAATAAAACTCTTTACAATATAGTTCATACTATCTCATCCTTCTGCGTGCTGTTTTGGGAACTCTGCTGAATAGAATGTGCCTTGGAGCCTCATCAAAGGCTCAAGGTCGTTAATTATTCGTCGGAGGCGATTTCAAAGGCTGGGCCGGAAAATGGAGCTTTATCAGCTTGGCCAAGTAGAGATTCCGACACACCACACACAAACAAATGTGTCTTGGGGTGTAAGAGAGACACTTGTGTGAGCACAAGTGTCTGAAATAAAGAAGGGTAGAAGGCAAGCTGAAGTCTTTCCTATCTATGACTCTCTCCTCTGTCCACTCATTATTTCCCTCATCTCTCTCTATTTCACCCTCTCTGTTGTTTCAAATGGCTCAGTGATGGAGAACCTCTAAGGCAGTGTTTCCCAACCTTTTTTGGGCAAAGGCACACTTGTTTCATGAAAAAAATCTCGAGGCACACCACCATTAGAAAATGTTTAAAAAATTAACTCTGTGCCTATATTGACTACCGTATTTTTCACCCTATAGGACGCACCGGCCCATAGGACGCACCTAGATTTTGGGGGGGGAAATAAAGGGAAAAAAATTATTCCCCCCCCCCCGACGCGGGGCTGGGGCGGGAGAAGCCCGAGCTTCCCCCGACCCCAGCCCCCAGAAAGGGTCCGAGAGCGATGGCAAAGGTGAGCGCACCTTCGCCATCACTCCCAGAGCTTGCGGGGCTGGAGGTGGGGGAAGCCAGAGCTTCCCCCACCCCCAGCCCCCAGAAAGGGTCCGAGAGCGATGGCGAAGGTGAGCACACCTTTGCCATTGCTCCCGGAGCTTGCAGGAGCTGGGGGTGGTGGAAGCCCGAGCTTCCCCCGCCCCCAGCCGCCAGAGCAGGTCAGAGAGCGATGGCGAAGGTGTGCGCACCTTCAGCATCGCTCTGGGACCTTGCGCGGGCTGGGGGCGGGGGAAGCCGGAGCTTCTCCCGTCCCCAGCCCCCAGAGCAGGGCGGAGAGCGATGGCGAAGGTGCTCGCAGCTTTGGCATCGCTCTGGGAGCTTGCGCGGCTGGGGGGATAGCTTCCTTAAGCCTGGAGAGCAAGAGGGGTCGGTGCGCACCGACCCCTCTCGCTCTCCAGGCTTCAGCGAAAGCCTGCATTCGCGGTGATGGGATGTGGGAGGGAGCTCGCTCGCCGCCCCGCGTGTGCTCGCCGCCGCCGCCCCGCCTCTCGCCGCCCGACTCTCCCGCCTCCCTCCCACGGCACACTAGGCAACGTCTCACGGCACACTAGTGTGCCGCGGAACACCGGTTGGGAAACACTGCTCTAAGGCCCCATCTGCACTATACATTTGAAGCACTATTATACCAATCAGCTCTATATTTCCCTAGAGCTACTTATTTCTATGTGAGGCTGTCCAAAATGGTGCCTGCACTAAAGAGTTCTGTGTTCTTTTTCGTGTTATAAAAGCTTCAGTTGAGTTCTTTGAAAATCCCGCTTTAACAACAACAAACACACATCCAGAGCTCTTCAAAACTCCACAATTTGAGTTTGGAGGATACCATATTGTAAGACCTATCAGATAAGGGATGGGGTGATGCTGTGGGTTAAACCACGGAGCCTAGGACTTGCCGATCAGAAGGTTGGTGGTTTGAATCCCCGCGAAGGGCTGAGCTCCCGTTGCTCGGTCCCTGCTCCTGCCAACCTAGCAGTTCAAAAGCATGTCAAAGTGCAAGTAGATAAATAGGTACCGCTCCAGCGGGAAGGTAAACGGCGTTTCCGTGCACTGCTCTGGTTCACCAGAAGAGGCTTAGCCATGCTGGCCACATGACCCGGAAGCTGTACGCCAGCTCCCTCGGCCAATAAAGTGAGATGAGCGCCGCAACCCCAGAGTCGGCCATGACTGGGCCTAATGGTCAGGAGCCCCTTTACCTTTCATAGAATCATAGAGTTGGAATAGACCACAAGGGCCATCAAGTCCAACCCCCTGCCAAGCAGGAAACACCATCATTGGTAGGTGCATCAATGAGGTAGGTGCATCAATGGTTCATCTTGGTACAAAACACCACCTTTACCTTTAAGACCTATCAGAGGCATGTAAGACCTATTGGGAGGCACAAACAAGCACTGGACTGGAAATGCTGATGTGAAGCTGCAAAGTGTGAAAAAAAATCTGCATGCAATAATACAGACCATTTTAATGTAAGGAAAGTAAGAAAGAGGAAGAGACAAACTCCCATTTTCCCCTGGCCATAAGGGATTATGTAGAAAAGAGAATCTCTTTTAATCCACCTCCCCAGAAACGAAACCCTTGACCTATTTGTCTGTAGTTTGGCAGACTTAATCTACCTAGATTTGCTCCTGTGCCTGTAAATTCGAGCTACTTTGGTCCAAAGAGGGAAAAAGTTATGGCTGTTTTTAGATTCCCTACGATACGGAATGCATAACAATTAAGCTTCATTTTATACAGAGTGCATTGGAATTTGACTAGCAGTTGGAAGTGGAGACCACACAGTGCCACTCAGAAACAGACTGGAAAAACTACAGACATAAAGTGAGCACAGACATGTCCGCCCCAACTATCATAAGGGTTTCCTATAAAAATACACAAACAAGATGGATCCGTCTTCCCAATACTAGTGTGATAAGGGCCATAGCACAGATAGTAGAGCATGTACTTTGCATGTAAATGGTCCTAGGTTTATTCCCAGCATCTTCAGGTAAGGCTGGAAAAGACCATTGTCTGAAAACTTGGAGAACTACGTACTGCCAGTCACTGTAAGCAAGACTGAGGTAGGTGCATCAATGGTTCATCTTGATACAAAACAACTTTGTTCCTTTGATAAAAGAGGTATTTTCCTTTCAACAGCTAACATCAAAGGAGGCAATGTCACAAATGTGTGTAGGTTTAAATATAAACTGTCCCTCTAATTTTATCTAGCAGCTGCTGGCTGTCCACAGTTCAGCTAGTTAAACACAGCTAAATAGCATTTTTCAGGGAGCTGCTGCCTCGCCATCACCATCTTTATCATTGGCCAAGAGGTCTTTTATATTTCTGCAGAGGTGTCAAATGAGGTCATTTGAATATGATTATATAACTTTGTCTTCCTCTTGCTATTAAAGAGTGAAAAAGTCGTAAGCTTCGTTTTATGACCATTTTCTATGATGCTATGCCTTTTTATAAAAATGCATAGAAACAAAAAAATACCATCAATCCACTGATATTAAACACCTGCCTCTGCCTCAAACACCTCCAGTCATATGCTTTACTGATCAAATGTTTGTGAGCATCATTTACTGAACACAAGGCAAGCATTTTAACCACGTCGAATAAAATAAAAATTCAGAAGGCGGGGTGGAAATCCCACAGTCAGACCATCTGTCCAAATGCATTGAGAAAAGAGATATCTTCCATTACATTGTATTATTCAGAGGAACAGCAAAATATTTTGGTCACACCCAACAAAAACTGACAGCAGCTTCCTCAAGGTGGCAATGCCACTCCCGACATACGGAGGGGGGGGTTTGCGGGCTCACGCCCCATTCACACCCTCGCGGGGCTGGCTGCAGCCCCGCGGGACTTGGGTAATCCCAGGGTCTTAAGATGCATCATTCGCCACGCCAGCCAATCGGCTGGCGGCGGGGGCGGTACTTATAAGGGGCATTTAAGGTCGGGGCAGCCCACGCTCGCCCCTTTCTTTTCTTTCAGCAGCTTTCTTTCAGAGGAACAGCAAAATATTTTGGTCACACCCAACAAAAACTGACAGCAGCTTCCTCAAGGTGGCAAACACTCTTTCAAGGACATTAAATCTGGAACCCTGACCAGGAAGGGAAGAAAGTACCATGAACATGGAGTCTGTGCACATGTACACACCCACACAGGGCCGGATTTAGGTTTGATGAGGCCCTAAGGGGGACGCGGGTGGCGCTGTGGGTAAAAGCCTCAGTGCCTAGGGCTTGCCGATCAAAAGGTTGGCGGTTCGAATCCCCGCGGCTGGGTGCGCTCCCGTTGCTCGGTCCCAGCGCCTGCCAACCTAGCAGTTCAAAAGCACCTCCGGGTGCAAGTAGATAAATAGGGACCGCTTACTGGCCGGAAGGTAAACGGCGTTTCCGTGTGCTGTGCTGGCTCGCCAGATGCAGCTTTGTCACGCTGGCCACGTGACCCGGAAGAGTCTCCGGACAGCGCTGGCCCCTGGCCTCTTAAGTGAGATGGGCGCACAACCCCAGAGTCTGTCAAGACTGGCCCGTACGGGCAGGGGTACCTTTACCTTTAAAGCTACTGGAGGTAATGGGGCCCTTTATATATCCAGCTGTCCTTTGTCAACAACAAATTATCGCTTTTTTGTGTTGAATATATTCTATATGGTAATTTATGGACCTAATAGGTATCTATTAAATAATCTATTAAATAATAGGTATTTTGTTATTGCAAATAACAAAATATGTATTTTATCAACGTAACTGTTGAACTGAAATACAATTAAAAATAAGTATATTAATAATGAAGGGACGCGGGTGGCGCTGTGGGTTAAAGCCTCAGTGCCTAGGACTTGCCGATCGAAAGGTCGGCGGTTCGAATCCCCGCGGCGGGGTGCGCTCCCGTCGTTCGGTCCCAGCGCCTGCCAACCTAGCAGTTCGAAAGCACCTTCGGGTGCAAGTAGATAAATAGGGACCGCTTACCAGCGGGAAGGTAAACGGCGTTCCGTGTGCTGCGCTGGCTCGCCAGATGCAGCTTGTCACGCTGGCCACATGACCCAGAAGTGTCTGCGGACAGCGCTGGCTCCCGGCCTATAGAGTGAGATGAGCGCACAACCCTAGAGTCTGGCAAGACTGGCCCGTACGGGCAGGGGTACCTTTACCTTTACCTTTATATTAATAATGAAATACAATTAAGAAGAAGTATATTTTTGGGGAGCCCCCAAGAGAGTGGGGCCCTAAACTATAGCTTGTTTAGCTTATACGTAAATACGGCACTGCACCCATAGTTTAATTTTAACTTCTTTCAGTTGAACACATGTATGAGTAATTGTGTGCAAGATACAGTGATCACTCTGGTGCAACCCTTTGAGAAGTTCAGTGTGCCAGTGCCATGCGTGTGTGACGTCATGCATGTGGAATGTTCCCCCATGTTGGGCACAACTCAGCACCTCTGGTGGCCACTGTGAGACCAGGATTCTGGACTAGATCTGCCACTGGCCTAATCCAGCAGGCTCTTCTTATGTTCCTATGTTGATGCTGACAATTTTGTGTGGATGCTACAAAGAAGCACTGATCCCACAGTAAACAGCCATCTTGAAGCACGCTTCTGTGTAAACAGACTGCACATATCACATATTATGTTTGAAACAGAAGCAGAGAAAGAAAGAGCCAGTGAATATTACAGCTTCCGTAATGATAACCATCCCATGAATACTTTTTACATGAAATATGAAGGGGGAACAGTCAGTAGTAAAGAAATAATTGTATGTTTCAACTCCTTGTGGCAATAGTCTGAATCTGAAGCTGTCCATCTCAATTAGGTGAAAAGAAAAAGTGCAAAAAGTCAAAGTATTGTCATTAAGAGGATCTTACATTTATTCCTGCAGATAAGCTGTTTCATTATTCAGGAAAACTGACAGTACTACATTATCAGCTATGCTTGTTAATGAAACAGTTTAATCCAAAGAAATAAATATGAAACTCTCATTAAGGACTTTTCTTTGAGTTTGCCTGAAATATGTGCTATATCTAGAGACAGACAGTATAACAAATATTAAGCATGAGGATGGTGATGATACTCTATTGATTTAATTACATCCCAGCGGCCCTTTTTAACTGGTGTTCATAAGCAAAGCTGAAGATAACTAAAACGATTTGAATTATGCTGCCGCAGTTAGATGAGAGCATGGAATTATTATTGACCTTAAGACCTTGTAGATCTTGAATATGAGATTAATCAATATACCAATATTTTCTGCTCAAGAAGGAATAACTTTGCTTATCTTGTCATTTTTTAAAAAGCAAAACATTTGCCTTATCCTGTCTCTGTATCGGCTTTCCTTGCCCTGAATTATATAAGAGAGTCTTTCCAGTTTCAATTAATCCACAATAAATCTGTGCAACTTCTGTTGCAGACAACTGGGAAATGAAGGCTAATACATAAATTTAAGGAGAGTGAAACCCGAGAAAAATTAAACACAAGCAAGCACATATTGCAGGGAGTAGGGTTGTTCTAATTGTGAACTCAGCCTTAGTAATAGAGACATGCCCTGGGTGCCCATAATCAAATAATGACTGATGCCTAAGTTTGTGTGTGTGTGTGTGTGTGTGTGTGTGTGTGTGTGTGTGTCCCACTGATCTGACTTTCTATCTCTGGTACAAAACCTTATTCAGCTATTCAATCTGCTGTTGAGAGCCAGTAGGGGGTTGGACCAGCCTTTTCCAACATGGCACCTTTCAGATGTTTTTGGACCACTGTTCCCATCAGCCCCACTCAGCATAGCCAATGATCTGGGATGGTGGGAGTTGTAACCCAAAACAGCCAGAGGAAATGAGGCTGGGAGAGGGACAGTTATATGTGTCAGTGGTCTAAATCAGCATAAGGTACCTTTCTATTTTCATTAAATGTTCACTAAAATTTCAAATACATAACATGTATAAAGAATGCCTTTTAGCTTGAAGGCCAAAATCTAACAATAGAAAATAATTACTTAGTTTGTACTCACCTCATGTGAAATCCCGTGCAGGAGTTGAAGGAAGAGATCTTTCTTTAGCAATTATAGAAGGGAAGAGGTTCAAATTGGATGTGTCGAACCAGCATTTCACTGAAAAGGACCTACTTGTGTGTATTTGTATGTACATTGATGGCACTAGAAATGATGATTCTAGAAAGATAGATAGATGATAGATAGATAGATAGATAGATAGATAGATAGATAGATGATAGATAGATAGATGATGATAGATAGATAGATGATGATAGATAGATAGATGATAGATAGATGATAGATAGATGATAGATAGATGATAGATTAGATAGATAGATAGATAGATAGATAGATAATGATGATGATAGATAGATAGATGATATAGATAGATGATAGATAGATAGATAGATAGATAGATGATAGATTAGATAGATAGATAGATAGATGATAGATAGATATATAGATAGATAGATGATAGATAGATAGATGATAGATAGATGATAGATAGATAGATAGATAGATGATGATAGATAGATAGATAGATAGATAGATAGATAGATAGATGATAGATAGATAGATAGATAGATAGATAGATAGATGATAGATAGATAGATAGATGATAGATAGATAGATAGATAGATGATAGATAGATAGATAGATAGATAGATAGATAGATAGATGATAGATAGATAGATAGATGATAGATAGATAGATAAATGATAGATAGATAGATGATGATAGATAGATAGATGATAGATGATAGATAGATGATACATAGATGATAGATAGATGATAGATAGATGATAGATAGATGATAGATTAGATAGATAGATAGATAGATAGATAATGATGATGATAGATAGATAGAAGATATAGATAGATGATAGATAGATAGATAGATAGATGGTGATTAGATAGATAGATAGATAGATGATAGATTAGATAGATAGATAGATAGATAGATGATAGATAGATATATAGATAGATAGATGATAGATAGATGATAGATAGAAGGTTGATAGATGATAGATAGATAGATAGATAGATAGATAGATAGATGATAGATAGATAGATGATGATATAGATAGATAGATGATAGATAGATAGATAGATAGATAGATAGATGATAGATAGATAGATAGATAGATAGATGATAGATAGATAGATAGATAGATAGATAGATAGATAGATAGATGATAGATAGATAGATAGATGATAGATAGATAGATAGATAGATAGATAGATAGATAGATAGATGATAGAGATAGATAGATAGATAGATAGATAGATGATAGATGATAGATAGATAGATAGATAGATAGATAGATAGATGATAGATAGATGATAGATAGATAGATAGATGATAGATAGATAGATAGATAGATGATAGATAGATAACAATGATATATGTGTATGTCATGTATTAACTGAACAGTAAAAAATGGGGGAGATGTTCAAGTCAGTTTGTTTGAAGGTGAACCTACCTGATTTGCTCTTTCCAAAACAACACAACAATCCTTCAAAATTTACACCTCTCAGAATTTTGCAGTGTCAGGTAATGTATACAAAAATGCATACACTAGAATAAAGGGTGCATCAAAATGTACTTTAAAATGATTTAGTTTAGGAAAAAAATGCTCTGCAAAAAATTGTTTATCAAGTTGCACAGCCAGTGTGATGTAGTGGTTAGAATGTTGGATTGGGACCTGGGAGACAATGGTTCAAATCCCACTCAGCCATGAATCTCCCTGGGTGAACCTGGGTCAGTCCTCATTATCGCTGTGCACCAGCCATTCTGTCAGACAAGCTGAACTGCTTCCATCCCAGCTGATTGTTATAAAAACCGGGGTCTGAGCTTGATTTTTATTTCTTCTCTCCCCATCCCTTTTTCATTGTGTGTCATATCTTTTAGACTGCAATCCTGAGGTTTATCTTGTACGCTTCCGTGGGACCCAGGGAGTACGATAACATAGCTCTTCAAAATAATAGTAATAATAATAATAATAGAATCTGAGCTGATTTCTTTTCCTGGAGTCATGCATGGAAAAGAGTATTGCCTGCCCATGGGTTGTCTGCATTAGGAAGATCTTTTTGCTTGCAACTATGGATATTATAATATCTCAAATAGCACTTCGACAGAAAGTAGCATATACCCTAAGTAGAGCCAAGCTAGGTTGATTAGTTAATATGTCCCTTTGCAAACCATTTTTTTTTTTTTAAGGAAGAAAGTTGTGACCTATTTAAATGTATTTATTGTCTCTTGTTCTCCCTTTGGGTCTGGTGACAACGAGCTCCTTTCCTTAATGAGTGCAGTGTGAACGTCTTCTTCAACTGTTGCTCCTTTAATTTCTTGGCCTAAATGTAATTCACCTACCTCTGTGTGTGGCGATATGACCATTCTTTTTCTAGAGTGCTTTAGGTGACTCTCAATTACAGACTGGCAAATTTTACCTTTAATACCAGTACAATTAAGAAAATAATTAAAAAGAAAATTGGAAAGCACAGCAAGTGAGAACAACATGACATGGGGATATTTAGCATGGCTCCTAAAAGAGCAAATTACACCTCGTCTGTCGAAATCCTTTGAAAAGAACGCTGGAATCAGGAACTGGGCCAATATTGTCAAGCCTTCAAGTTTTCACAAAGCCTTTTCAAACAGTATCTCATGAAAGACCGTTAACTAAAACTGAGTAACCAAAGGCTACAGAAGATGTGAAACCTAAATTCTCTTAGTAACAGTTTAAGGGGGACGACCGTGTTTGAATAAATGACAGTTTCTAAGAAAAGAAAAAAAGGTTAATTATGAGGTATCTCTAAGTTTGGAACAATACATGATAGAACCAGTTATGTTCAATCAACTTGGAATCCTTCAGGGAAGAGGAGTTGACCTTGGTGAACTCTTCTATTAAACCCATAGAAGTTTACAATAAAACTGCTTTAATAGTCTTGCATTGGTTTGATAGAAAACTCTGTGTTGTCTCTCCCCCCCCCCCCCATCCCAGATGTTGCTTAGAATGTAGTTTAATCTGCCTCAAAGGCTCAATTGCGGTGAAATATAAGCCTTGAAATAAGTGAATAAATGAATAAAATAAAAACATTGCTCACAGAGTGAAATACATTTGTCAAATGATTGACATCAAGCTGCTCATCTCTGTTTCCACAAGGAAGGATTATCCAGGTGGCAACATTATTTGCTTCTGTTTCTAAGAAGCTAACAAAACAACCAACAATAAGTGGTAGCATGCTCTTCCACGGGGAAATTGCCAAGAAGATGTACAACAGGAGGCCTGAGGGAGATATTGCCTCTTTGTTATTCTACAACCAAGGCAAGTGATACCAAATTTTATTTGTTTAACTTTTTTATTCTATTAATCCATGTTGGCTGCTGTAATACACTTAATAAGGTGTACACAGTAGCTAAAGTGGTATAATATATGTGATGAACGGGGAGAGCTGGATTAGGTCTGCCCAACTTGCCCAAATAATCACATAGGCACACATATGAACTGTCGCTTACCAGGCCAAATTGTAACTGAGTCACATAGATGAATATCTCACATCACCAGTGTTTCTGAGGTAGTCTTTTCCATGATGCATATATGCCACGGTATAGACAATAAAAACCATTTTTATTGCCAAAATCTGCTTTCCTAAAACAACACACTCTTCTCCAAATCTGCTTAACTTCGTATCTTTCTTTCTTTTTACATTTCTATTTCTGTTTTCTGTGATTGACTTAGTGTAGCACCGTGAATATTCCATGAGTGAATTCCTTATATCATATCAACAGGAGGAGCCTGCAAGCATGCAAACGCTTGCCTTTGAATTTGCACCAAAATATTAAAATGATCTCACTCATGCATGCCTGGAGAATGAAAATGTGATCTAATTCATTTTTATTTATTTTTAAAGATGCCTTGTGAGTTAACTATGGCCTGCATACCAGCAACATAATGTAGGGATTCAGTTGCAAACACATAACTTCTTATAGCTGGATAGTATACATAACTCGCAAGGCAATTCACATGGCCAGCTAGGTGCACTGGGTTGTATATGAAACTGTATTCTTGCCCATGGAAGGGGATCTCTCATAGGCAGTTCTTACTAGATCCAGTGGACACTTCCATGAACAGGCAAAAGGTGGTTTTTTGATAATCTGAAGGTTGGGAAGTGTGGGAATAGCATGGGAAGTAGCAAGGAATCATGAAGAGAGAACAGGGGGGGGGGGATGTCACCCCTGCTTCCATTTATGGAAGCCTCTACTTGGATCAAATAACCTTCCATGAACTCCATGCCACCACTGGATACAACCCATTGAGAATGTAGGTTGATCTGTGCATAGTTTTGCACATGGTGAAGCAGAAGTGTGATCATTTTGCCATGTGCCCAGGCTGCAACGCGGCTTACCTTTGATGTGCGATAATTTAAATATCTTTGAATGGCTGTGCACTGAAACAGGAAAAAGTGTTATTATGACATACTGTTGTCAGTGCGCGCCATTCTAAACAATGACGGCCCAGTATACTCCCAACTGTCAAAGCTGTTTTCAAGATGCATCTTCTTGCAATGGATGAACAAGATCTTTAACTTTGTACATACAAATTGGCACATTAAATACAGAAGTTCACGGGCATCTCTCCTTGCAGAAGCTAACGACACTGGGACTCGGAAGACAAGACGGTGAAACACTGAGCAACTAACAGTGTAACATAAATTATTCAATGAACATTCATACTTTAATTGGAATAGATTATTATCATAGTTTGCTGAATTAACCACTTTTGCAGGTGTGGAGTTGCTGAAAACCTACCATTAAAAGGGTAACTGGATAAATTATTCAAAGAGCAATAGTAGAAAGTTAAATTAATAATAGCAATATTCACTCAGCAATGCAGTCATTCGGTGTTTCTCTCCCCTTAAAATGGCCGTTCAACATGCAGTGAAAAGGAAGGCTGGCCAGATGAGAGGACAGGAGTCTTCATCCATGGTATGGACAGGTTCCTGTGTGGTGGTGAGACTCTTAAAGTGACTGCACCCTGTTGCTTCTAAGGGAATGAAAGAGAGCCCCACATTTTGCCTTGGCTGTGTGCCCTACATCTACAGACTCACATAAGGTCAATTATCCCATAGCCACAAGAATAAAAAGAACTGAATGTTTTCTATGGTCTCTGCTGAGCCTTATGTGCCCAGGTGTTGCAGCCCCCTGAGTTTCCACAACTATATCAATTACAGATGTAAGAGGTTTGGCATAGGCATTGAGTATAACCATTAGCATCCAGCCCACTTACTGGAAGTATTTCTTTTGTGGTCAACCTTGAGGTGAGGAGGGTATGACTTAAATGAAATAGGAACATCCCTGATGGATTACTGCCTTGAGGAGTGCTGGGGCCACGACCCCTGCCTGGGCATCTGGACAGAAGCATCTCTTCCTGGATTCCTTTAATGGGACCCCTTACCCTTGGAGGGGCAGGCAAGTTTCCCTCCAACCAAGACTAAGGCTTACCCAGTGCCTAAAGTGTGTGCAGAGGAAGAGGCAGCCCCTTTAAATACCCAAGTGAAGCCTGCTGGCTCAGATGAGTGGATTTACACCCAATTCACACTATTTCAAATAGGATTCCCACCACAGGGCTGTTGGAATATTGATTTAAACTTCAGAAATGTACATTTAGGCACTCTGTAATATGCTTAAACGCAACACAGGCAAGGTGGGTAGGAGTGCCATTTCAGCAGATGATACTCGAGTTTGACAGGTCAGTTTTTATTTGGTGTTTTGCAGAGCAGAGACTTATTTCCACACACAGACACACACACATTTACCTTTTTTAAACGCAGTACTTAACATTCAGTGCGTATGATTGAGGGCATTTTCATGTGTGGCACCAAAAGTAGAGGGTTCTGCAATAGGTTCTGAGAGTAGATCAGGCCTGAGCAGGGTTTGGATGTATTCACATGTTTCCCACATGCTATCTGGTGTCCATCAATATTACAAAAGCTACATCCTTCATCTTCTGTGGTCCTATCATTACAGTATAGAAAACCTTCAGATGCCACATTCTATCCAAATTTATGTAACAAGCATGCACAAGGTTGTCTTCATCAAAGGCCTTTGTGACTCAGAAGGTGGGTGGGAATCCAAATTTTGTACAAGACAGATGCTTCTCTTGCTGTGAATTGTGACAGGCCCTAGATACTGAGCAATGACTTATGATTGCTTGCTTGTTCCAGCCAATGAACTAAAGTAATATGTTGTGGCCAGTCACAGCTAAATAATAGGACTCATGTCAAATAATCACAATGGATCTGAGCAGCATAAAAATTGAAGGGGGGGGGGAGGGAGAAACTTCCCAAGTTTTCTGGAGAGACTGTTTGTTGTGATTCATGCACTCAGCTTCCGCCCCAATGTATAAGTCAGTGCATGAACAGCAGTGAAGAACAGATAATATATTCTCTTCAAACATTGCCACTGTTACCCCAAGGCATGGCCACCCTAGCTCTCCCTGCAAAAAAGTAATATAGAGGAATAAACATGATTAAAGTAAATATCAATAGGATGCTGGTAGTAAATAATACAACATGTCAAATAAAACAGAGGAAAGGAAAAAGGCTGCAGGAGATTAATAGGTGCACTAAGAGCCACCTCATATCTTATTACCAAAAACCTGGGGGGGAGGGAATTACTAGCAAGTAGTTGCTATAAATTTGTCACAAAGTATTGAGGGTAAAATGGGCTATTTACATGCTCCAAAAGCCAACATTCAAATTTAAAAAGTCATTTCAGAAAATGTTCCATAAGAAAGGTTATGGCGCCATCATTAAGACAAACCAGGAGAACACTGAACACATAATATTTTTAATTATTAATTATTATAAACCTTTATGTATAAATAATAGGGATTTATGCAAAGCGTGTCTGTATATGCAAGTGGTGAAAAGGAATGCCATAGATTTGGTTGTCTGTTCTTTAGTTAGACTTACAGGTACACAGCTGGAATGCTGTTTTGCACTAATTTCATAGAAGCAATGCCAGAATCTCAGTTAGATCTTATTTGTAGGCCAAGAAATTGGGTAAAACATTTCCATTAAATTATCCGGGGGGGGGGGGGAGAGAAATTCTCCAGACCCTTCCAGGTATTTTTCTTTTTTTCTTTCACTGCAAGTGGCAACAGCAATAACTGTGTTGGCATCCAGACCACCATTTTGTATCCTTCACAATGTCCCAGTTGTAGTGCTGCTATGGGATATTTTAGGGTGATGAGAGATGAAAATGGCTGCTGCAAAAAATAATAATAATAATAATGGTGGACATACTCAGAGAAATTTCTGCAACGTGTTTTTAGTCCTCAAGAGGGAGGATGAGACAATGAAAAACATTAGGTTTTCTTGGAAGAAAAGGTATTCTGAGAAATTTTTGTTCAACTTTGTTTCAGACAGAACTTAAAAGGAAAACTAGCTCAATTTTTGATGCCAAAAACAGAACAAAGTAGCAAACACTTAAGCCTTTTCACTGCTAAATACTCATTTTGGCTTGGCATAAAACAGACAGCCCAAAGGAACTTCAAAGTTTTTGATATATTCAAAGTTTATTTTTTAATTTGAGAGTTAGGGATAACATGGATTATCAGCAGTGCTGTGTGCAATTTTGAACATTCGGTCACTATTTCTGGGTTGGTAGTATTCTACAGAAATTGCCAATATCCACCTTTGTAGGCTATAGCACTGGTGCATTTACCCATTCTAAAGGACATTCCTGGCACAAAAGACAAATCATAATTGCAAGTGCTAGAATACTCCTGAAGTGCCAGCACCAATGTTATACACTATAGGAACAGCATTAGGTTACAGAACATGCCAGTTCCAACATCTTGTCACTTTTGTATTGTCTTATGTTTGAAGTCCAAATAAATAGGCAGGAAATGTTTTCATGTATTTGTAGAATGAAGAAAGAGCTATCCTGCTGAGGATGTGGACAACCTGTGTCTTTTCAGCCAAATGCCTTGGGAGGGAACGGGGAACGTTTTTTGTTTTGTTGCATGGAGGAAAGCTCTTTTGCTGATATTTTTCCCTTTCCGTTTTCCACTCTGCTATATTAATATTTGCAAAGTTAGGTGTGTGCCCCCTGCTGCTGCTGCTGCCACCATCCTCAACTAACAGCTGGTGATCATCTGAGCTTTTGCTCTGGCTATATTGTTAATTTGGCCGATGCGGATAACAGATTGAAGTCAGAAAGATTCGTCTCTGCCAGATCAGGTTCATCCTGTGGAAATCAGATTACTAAACCGTTGGCCAAAGCCTGGGGAAAAGTCAATCATCATCAATGCCATTGGCAGAATCAAGACCAGAAAAGCAGTAGCTGGGGAAATTGCCTGAGGAATTGCCCAAATCTGCTTTGGAAAATGGACTCAGTTGACAACACTTGCTTCCTGCTTTCGGTCGCTCCGGCCTCCCAGCAACCCCTATAAAAGGAAGCGTGACTTTGGCAACTGACCTGCTGGTCAACAGCTTCTGCATAGGCTGAGCTTGGACTCCTGTTCAGTTTTTTGCTGGTGCTCTTTTCATAACTAAATTGTATCTCGTCTGCATTTCACCTGATCCATTTGCCTGTTCCTTTGCCTGTTTGCCCATGCTTGCCACCCATCCAATACCACCTACGCCATCACCACTTGTGGACACACAAAGGCAAGAGCTCAATAAAAACAGAGGTCTTGGATACATAAGATGTCAGGTATCTGGCACTCGAGAGGCAAGAACACTAGTGACGCATTCTGGCCCTACATCCCCTAGCAGAAGAAAAATCTATAATAGTAAGCCTTCATCCTTCTTTAGTACTGCTTAGAGATTATGATGCCCAGAGATCTCTGTGAAGATATTAGTCTTGGCCAGACTTGTTGGTATTTTATTGTTAGCACACATTGGTTTATGAAATACACACAGCCGTGGTTGATTCTCCCCTCCCCCCAGATATCAGTTTTGAGCTATTTCTTTCTTTCCATTCAGTAAATCAATTTGCTACTTCTTTCTGAATGAACACTATTATGGTACTTCCTTCTTCAGATGATAAGACCTGGGTTTCTTCCAAAAACACTTCTTACGTCTCTTTTCAGGCAGTTGGCAGCAGGTGCTTAAAACAGTGCCTCACTTTTTCACCTTCTAGAAGACATACTGTGTTACTTCTAAAGTGTTCCTTCGGGGAAAGGAAGGCAGGATAAAGGAACACAATCTCCATCCTGAACATAATTTACAGCAGTACATAACTGTGATGTTCATATTTGTTTAGTCATCTTCAGTCTGCAACTTGTGATACATTAGTTATATGTGTATGCGTGTGTTCAGATAAGAATAGATTTAAAAACAAAATGATAGTACAAATCATATTTATTTTAACACCAACAAGGTACATGCTGATTTACAGAGGCACATAAGCAAAAATACATCCCAGCCCCACCCAAAAGAACCTTCAGTCAAACAAAAAATTGATTTTGATTGGAAAAGAGACATGAACTGCACCAAAGCAGTGAGTATGCGGAATTAGGTTTTTATGCCTCAAATTAAATATTCCACGTTTTTATGGAGAAATCACAATAAAAATGATGTATTGGTGGTAGAATGCTTCAGTTAAGTCAAGAAAAATGTACTTAATTTAGGATGATAAATGTTAGAAGTGGGCAAGAGCAGGCAAATGATGATCATATTTGATGGGCCTGTCCCCAAAAAATCTCTTTTCTAGAAAGAAGTAATTGAGACTATAAAACATGTGGGACCTGCAACAAAATGTAGCAGTGTGGTGTTTATAAATCCTTACTCACTTTGGTGTGCACCAGCAGCACCAGCAGCAGGTGAGCTTCCTCTAGTCTTTCTTTTGATCTTCCAGCTTTTCCTGCACACTTAATTGGGCCCATTGGTGGCTCCCTTCACAGGTCTAATGCTGGAAGTCCCGGCAGGTCACATGGGCAAGTCTCAATTCTCTTGTTTTGTCTCACTTCTTCCCATAGGAAAAAGGCATGCCTGCATATGAAATGCTATTTTTCTCATAGCCAATGGCTAGAAGAGGAGAGGTTTCAAAATCTTAACTATGGGTTTACTTGATGGTTTTCCCATTTCAAGAAATTTCTGTCAAATTAGCAAGCCACTATTTTTCTGTTGATCTGTATGACTTGCACTTTGATTTTATACATCACATCTCTCTGAACATAGCTGAAAGACAGGATTTTCCTCTCCTGTGTATCTCTGGGTTTGAGGTTTTATATGAGAATTTCTCCAGCTTTTGTTTTTCCCCACTTTTCTAAATCAACCTGACATGCCTCTTCCCACACGTTACATCGCAGTATACCTATGATGTGCGTTATTCCTGAGACAATACAAAGATTATGCTGTTTAAACATTTTTACTTGTCAGAGAGACCATTACCTAATCTTAATGGTAGTGTTTTAAAGATGCATTTAACAGCTCAAATACAAAAAAAAACCACCCTTTAATAGTTAGCTGTGAGCTTGTATCTTATTTTGCAGTTTTGCAGTCTTTGCACTGAGGAAACTGCATACAACAAAATATAAAAGGGTCAATGTCAACCTTGGTTTTCAACAAGCAAATACCTCCTTCTTATGTAGTAAGCCCTGAATTGTACGTGGCTGCGAGTGGCTTCTTAATGTATTTATTGACTAATTTTGTTATATTTTTTCTTTTGTAAGCTACCTAGATATACGTAGTGAATGTGTGGCTAGTACATATTTAAACAATTGAATAAAATTCAAAGAGCTGGCTTTGAACTATTAAGCGTGGCACATCATAGTTTAGGACCCCAGTACTTGACAGACCGCCTTTCCTTGTATGCACCTTCATGGATTTTGAAATAAAAATCTAAGGCCCTTTCCTGGGTACCCCTTCCAAGAGATATTCAGAGACTGGCAACCTGTTCCCAACTGTGGAATGCTCTCCCTAGGAAAGCTTGCCTAGTTCCAACTCTTCCATCTTTGATGGCTCCTCAAAGTGATATATAAATTAAAAAAATACAAAGATGCTGTGTAGCCTGAAGGCAACCCTGGAAATTCTCCTGGGACCATTGTAAATTAAGTATTGTCATTTAGAGATGGAAGGCTTTTCATTAACATAACAAGTAAATCATCTGTGAAGAAAAGGAAATATTCACACTTTCATATTATTTTTCGTAATATTTTGTTAAGTGTTGCAGCTTATATAACACAATATTACCAAATAAATATTTAGCTATTTTCTTTTCTTTGTCACAAAGTGTTGACAGTGAGGGGTTGTCACTGCTTACAATGGGCAAGTGGGGAGCATGAACATTATGAAGAGCAAATCTGAAGGTCTTATCAACCAGAAAAATAGATCAAAAGCTATTGTAAATTATAGTGACCCATTATAAGATTGGTGCTTAGAAGTCATAGTGAAGCAAGTCAAGTCCAAGGATGAATCTTCTGTGTGAGAATTCATTTTGCTTGCTCTTTCATTCAAACCATTGGATGCTGTGACCCATCTGGTTCAGAAGAGAACACATATTACACGAGAAATCACAATTAGTTTTTTGGCATAATACAATAATGAACTTGAAAATAGCTGATAATGAAGCCATCTGGTGCTTCAAAACTTATGAACAAATACAGATAGTCTTAATACGTAACCTCCAGGCAACGATAATATTAAACAGAAGAGTAAAGGAGTTGAGCACAAGAATAAAAAATAGACGGAATGATTTTTGCATTGTATGTTTTCTTTTGTTGCACACCTTGTAGTTCTGAGATATTGTTAGGCTGCATCTGAACTATACATTTAGTGCACTTCCACATTAAACAGCCATGGGTTCCCCAAAGAATGCTGGGAACTGTAGTTTGTTAAGAGTGTGGGAAGTTGGCTCCTCACCCTTATCAAACTACAATTCCCAGGATTCACTGAGGGAATGACTGTTTAAAGTGGCATGATACTGCTTTAAAAGTATAGCACATGGAGTCTCTTGCTTTATCTGAGAGTGTTCCTTGCCCTTAAGACCGCACAATGGTATTGCTTTTGGGGTCACTTATGGCTAAATAATGAAAAGAAGTGAATAGTTAAATCATCTTCCAAGCCCCTGAAGCAAAAAACCACACCCCTTTGAGAAAAAGCATTGGCCGCAGTGTAACGGCATCACACTCACAGAACACTTTCAACAACATTTGTGATAGGAATCCAGAGGGTTACCGATGTTAGCCTCTTGCAGCAGAAACCATCATAGTGTCTTGCGGCAGCTTAAAGACTAAAGTATTTATTATGGGATAAACTTTCATGGACTTAGTCCCCCTCTATCAGATGCATGAAGCCAAATCTTAGCTGTCAGTTACATGAGGAGAAAATTGTAGGGTGGGGGAATAGCCACCAAAAGGTCAGTTACAGAATGTCCTGGGAGACTGGAATGTCTTTCCATTTGTTTATGGATATTGCTGTGTGTGATGCCGTATTTGTGTCCATGTATTCTGTTGCATAGACCTGACATTGTGGGTGGCATTATTAGGACCTGTTACAGTGTTGCCAGAAAAGGCATGGAGGCAGAATTAGCATCTGGATCTGACCCAGGGTCTGGTCCAGGTGTCTGTACCTCTGTTATGTAGCATTGTTGTTGCATAAGTTGTGGGGCTGCCTGAAAGCAAGTACAGTTGAGTGGTTTCATCTGAGAACTATAAGTGACAGCAGTGGTGGTCTGGGACAAAGGAATTTAAAAGGAAGAATGTGACATGAAACAGCTGAAATCATTAGTAAGTTCACTGCCATCACTTGGTGGTTAAATTGAGACAAATATTTTTTTAAAAAATCACACTCCCAAGTTGAAGTAGCTACTATCCCAAGCATACTTACTTGGAAGTAAATTCCATTTAAATATTTCAAGGTAAATGTATTTAGGTATGGGCCGCCAGGATAGTATATTTTATTTTATACAAAAATGTTGCATATTCAATTGAATTAATTAAGCCTTGTGATATATTTATAAACCGTGGCACCGCTGGAATATTTCAAATCATACCCTTTATATAAATGAGTCTTATTTTTTAAGATGCACTCACCTCTTAACAAAAATAGCCCCGCTTCGTGTGTCATTGTTTCATTTGATGCAGAGGAAAGAGTCATCACAATCAATCTGTTCCTATTGAGTCCTGCTGTTATTCAGCATTTTGTTTGATACTTCCGACACTTAGTCCTGTATCAGGTTTTGTGCCAATGCGCCGTGAAGCTGCCGCGCAGCCCAAGTTCAAAGACCACATGACAACGCTAATTTGGATCGAATCAGGCCACAACTTTAGTGATTGCAGATGTAAGGGGATTTGACCTAGGCATTTGGCTTATCCTATATCAACCAGCCCACCTGCTAGATGCATTGGGGGTTGATACGAGGATGAGGGGGACTTCTGATACATGTCAAGGAGGTGCCTTCTCACCTGGCTCACTGCCTTGAGGCATTTGGACAGAAGCACCTCCTCCTGGATCCCTTCAATGAGATACCCCATCCCCTCAGAGGGACAGGCAGAGATGTACAACCTGCCCTCCGACCATGAGAAAGGCTCTACCCCAGGCTTCCTCAACCTCGGCCTTCCAGATGTTTTTGGCCTACAACTCCCATGATCCCTAGCTAGCAGGACCATTGGTCAGGGATGATGGGAATTGTAGTCTCAAAACATCTGGAGGGCCGAGGTTGAGGAAGCCTGCTCTACCCAGTGCCAAACCTGCCAAAGTTTGATGATTGCTATGAGGAAGGTGAAACCTTCAGGTGATGCCAATTAACCTAACGTAAAAAATTCCTCCCCTCCGAATACGGAGATTGAGATCACCCAGGACCAAACAACTGTATGTCCAACAGTGGTCCCCATTACAATCAGCTGCTTTCATTTCCAGGCTTGCTTGCCAGTGTTTTCTGGCCTCAGCTCAAAGTAGCAATGTATTATTATGATTTATTTATATCCGCCCTTTCCAAGGAGTTCAAGGGTTGTACATGGCTTCGCCCTTCCCCATCTAGTCCTCAAAACAGGTAGATTAGGCTGAGAGACAATAATTGGACTAAAGTCTCCCAGTGAGCTTCATGGATGAACATGGCTGTGAAGCCTAGTCAGCTACATCCTAGTCCAGCCTCTAACCACAACACCGTACTGGCTCTGTGGCATTGATACTTTAGTAGTCCTCAGCCCTTAATGTTCCTCAGCCAGTGTTCTCTCTCTCTCTCTCTCTATATATATATATACGGTATATATATATATATCACATTTTTACTGCTTCAATTTGACCCTCTGACTTCCTTCCACCCCTTCATGGGTTTCTACTGTGATACAAGTTGACTGCATATTGTACTTTTAAACCAATAATTAATCAAAGGTTTCTCTTTTAGATTTAATTAACATTTCCCATTACAAGCTCTTTACACTCCTGCCAGTAATTTTAAGTGTTTACAATGGTCATTTCAATAATTCAAATATTTGCTCCAGTCTTTTTCGAATACTTGATCTTCTTGGTTTCTGGTTTTCCGTGTCATTTTCGCCATCTCCACATAGTCCATCAGTTTCGCCTGCCAGTCTTCTTTTGTTGGTAATTCTTCTTGCTTCCATTCTGCCAGTTTTCTTTCAAGCTGTTCCCACCAAAAGTGGAATGAGTTTTGGCTAAAATAACCACCCCCAGTGTTTATAGTTAAATTAACATTAACTCTCCTAATTTAATTATTTGGTTCATAGTGGTTTGTGGCATGTTATGGATTTTTGTATTGATTTTTGTAAGCTTCTACGTTTCCATGAAGGTTTTTATACTGAAGGTGGCTGATGGATAATTTGAGTAATAATGCTTAGATATATTGCCTCCACTTTTTTTTACTTCCCTAAGTTTGCACAGTTATTATCCATACATGCTGCCAGGAAAACATAAAAGAAATGAGAGAATTAGCTCTCGGCAATTTTGAGTCAAATTGGTATTGGGGTAGCATAAATCTCACTTTAGCCAGGAATTCTTGAAGAAAGGTTCTTGAATAAATTTAGAGAACTATCTAACAACTGGCTCCATACTCTGGCTGAACACATTCTCATAAGAATGCATTTGAACCCAGTATCGGAGAGTTCATGTTAATGGGCAGCGCTAGGCTAAATTCTGTAGTCTTTCTCTTTGAAATAAACTCTCTAATTGACAGCTTCAACATTACACATTTGACCACTGAGAAGGTCAAAAACGGGGTCAACGGAAGAGTCTTTTTCTAGATTTAATGAGCAATTTTTCACTTATTTTGAGGGCATGAAGGCTTATTTGAAAAACCAACCCAAGCTCAGTCAAAGCTGACATTTGGTCAGGCTCTGTCCATATCTGCAGCAGCTCCGATCAGCTGTCTGTGCAGTAAAAGAAGTACTTACATTACCAACCACAATAGAGAGCAATTTATGCTCTATTGAAACACTGCATTCTTCTGTAATGGCCACACTTTTCTGAGTTAGGCATTTCACACTTCATAAGCAGAGGCAAAAAGGGATCCCTTATAACTTACAACAACAAAATGCATTTCTTTCAACTGTTAGCTATTTTTAGTTGCAACGGGAGCGAATATTTAATGTGTACCTTCTCAGTACAGTCAGCAATTTTATTGCCATTCATGGATAGTCCAGGCTACACAGGTTTTATTCTATTTCCAAGGCGTTGACTGCATCTTGCCCTGTGGCTTCGTAGACTATTTTCTATGCAATTTGGGTTCTCCAATGAGAAGGACATTAAATCCTAAAATCAGAGATAGCGAATAGCACTTTCTTATGAAAGAAAGTAATAATGAAGTGTTGGGTGTGGAGGCGTATGTTCATTTCTGCTTAGCCTTTATTTTCATGAGCATTGTTGGGAGGGGGGAGAAGAAAGTAGGTATGAGTTCTTGGAATGTATGGGAAAATAATAATAATAATAATAATAATAATAATAATAATAATAATAATAATAATAGAAAAGAGAAAGAAATATAGTGTTGCAGACTCTGAACTGATGATTCATAATAGTCGAGAATGGTCTAGCCACCTTACATCCTGTGAATATAGAGGTGACCATGGTGTAGCATCCTGGGAAGAACAGGTGATAGCACCTTGGCCTCACAATGCCATTGACACCTTTGACATTTCTGTATTGGCCAATGGGCTTTAGCCCTATGAAGTCATTAGTATTATATGCATGAGAGGGATTGTGACCATACTAAGCCCATTACCTTGGTACAACCAAGGCCCATACACACACACACACACACACACACACACACACACACACCATGCAGGCATGGGGAGCATCTGGTCTGCAATAAGTCACACAATTGGTTCTAATTTGGCCCATAAGGCCATTTCCCCCAAGCCATGCCCCCCATCCCACAGCAGATATCACACCTGATGATGTATGAAGAAGGTAAAATTATGGCTGCAAAGGAACAAATGTCAGAGTGCACTCTCTGGGTCCTGAACACAGGGCTTGCCTAATAATAATAATAATAATAATAATAATAATAATAATAATAATAATATTATTATTATTATTATTATTATTATTATTATTATTATTATTAATTTATTTATTTATTTATACCCTGCCCATTTGGCTGGGCTTCCCCAGCCACTCTGGGCGGCTTCCCAAAAAATATTAAAATACTGTAATACATCAAACATTAAAAGCTTCCCTAAACGGGGCTGCCTTCAGATGTCTTCTAAAAGCCTGGCAGTTGTTGTTCTCTTTGACATCTGGTGGGAGGGCCTTGAGCGTCTTTTAAATTTGCTCCCCAATGCAACTCCTACTGGGATAGACTAAGGTTACCAGATTTTTTTCAATAAATCCGGGGACACTTTTCAACTTCAGTGGATTTTGTATGGGGACTGATTTGTAAATCTGGGGACTGTCTCCGGGAAACGGGGATGTCTGGTAACCTTAGGATAGACTCCTTTTGGAAGCAGCCTTTTTAAGGCAGACCAAACCAGACCAAAAACACATCTGATAACTGCTTTGTTTAATTGCATTTCCCTTGCAACTCTCTTGTGATGTTCTCTTCTTCCTCATCTCCTTTCTTCCTCATCTCCTCCTTGTGACAGATACTAATGAAAGGGAGATTTATTTTTGCCTCTTCCTTCTTAGTATGCCTGTGCCAAATCAGATTACAAATTTTTCAAGGGACGATTTGTCTCTTATTAATAAATGAAGGGGAACATACAGCTGCTCCATAAGACTCAGTGATTGGTTAAAGTACATAAATTGCCAAATAGGTATTTGAAGGCTTATCGTTACAGCAGTCCAAAGCAGTTCAGACACTTTGCACATGGTGATAGCCACATGCATGACATAACTTGTCAGCTCTCCAAGGTTGATGCAGCTGCAGGAAAGGAAAAAAAAGATTCCTGGTGAAGGCCATCAAAGATGAACTAAGGAAAACCACCCACGATTGTACAATAAAAACACTTGTGTGAGAGTACAGGAACTCAGCAATACTCCTATGTCTTTTAATTCCCACAATGAGGTAAAATGGTAGAAAGAATCATTTGAAAATTGTTTAGCATATCTAAGGAAATGTTTCGCACAGAGAGCAAACACAGATCTTCTTTCCCTGTAGATAATAGACACAGGTATTTAGTTGACTGCCAGGTGGCAACTAAAATACTGGGCAGTGTCTGTTGCTCAGTGGTTGAGTACTGTACATGTTTTGTATGCAGAAGGTCCAAAGTTCAGCTTCTTGACATCTCCTGTTCAAAGGAGGCACTGGGAAGGACTGCTGCCTGAGGTTCCTTGTCTGCATTTTACTTGTGGCAGTACAGCGTTTGATAGTGATTGAATGCACTACGGTGAGGGCTCAGAATATTCAGTTTGTCATGGAACTTCAAACAATTGATGTCCCACACCTGCGAGGGAGAGGAACAACTAGGATTGAAACATCACACAAGGGATGCACGGAGCCTGAGGATGCCTGGGGATAGTTAGGAATACAGTGGTACCTCGGGTTAAGAACTTAATTTGTTCTGGAGGTCCGTTCTTAACCTGAAACTGTTCTTAACCTGAGGTACCACTTTAGCTAATGGGGCCTCCCGCTGCTGCGTGATTTCTGTTCTCATCCTGAAGCAAAGTTCTTAACCCGAGGTACTGTTTCTAGGTTAGCGGAGCCTGTAACCTGAAGCATCTGTAATCTGTAACCCAAGGTACCACTGTACTAAGAGACAGGCAGCCCAAAAGCAAAGAGGCTAAAGGAAAGATGCAGGAGTGGGTGGAGGCAGGGAAAAGGAGCTCTACATAGGATGCTGCTGTCCTTTACAGGGTGAGATCAATGATTCATCTAGCCCATGACCTTGACTGGAAGCAAGTCTCCAAGCCCTTCTTCACCAAAAGTCTTCAGTTTTCAGGGACCTTCTTCATTAAAAGCATGAAGGTGGGGTGGGGCAGGACCTTCACAACAGTAAAAAAATAAGGGACCCAGACTCAGTCAAGCTTAGAATGACTTAGTCATGGCTAACTTGAATCCCATTTATTTCAGCAATTTCACACTAACCAACCTGTATATAACTCAAGCAGCAACTATATGATGGTGTTATAGATTTGAGGTGGAACCCCCTTAAACCCTAGAAATTAATAAATGGTAGAATTTTGATTATTTGGGATGCAAAGGGTGAAATACAAGTTGCAGAGGAATTCCTGAGCTAGCCTACGCAAAATGACCTGGCCAAGCTAAGGCCATTCAGAAACAATACAAGGCGATTGAGGGCAATTGGCAATGCAAGGGGACTGTCCTCCCCCCTTGCCCAGAGGTGTGAACAGAGATGGGGGGGTGGAATGTTGCCAGGATAACTGGGTGTGAGATGACAAGAAAAGAGAGTCTTGGGCAAGGGTGTTCTGGGAAGAAGAATGAAGAAGAGAGGTCCATCTTGGGCAGGCTGGCTGAAGGCTGGCTGCATGGCTGTGGGGGGACAAGCCCCTCTTGAAATGACCATGCTGTAAGATCTGGACTCCCTCCATGCAGAGTGAAGGTGTAAATAGGTGAATAAACCATATTTCTTAAAGCTACGACAGTCTCTGCCGTGTCTCAATTCTCCAAAGGAATACAAACCTGGGTGAGTGCCTTGAACCCCCTGGGATTTTGCTATCGCTCAGCAGAGGGTGGGGGGGGCACCCAACTTTTGTAACAATATATAAGAGAGAAGAACACCAGAGAGGCTAGGCAAGAGGCAGGGCTGCTAAAAGAAGTGTGGAAAAGCATCCAGTGGCTTGAAAAGTCACTGAAGGACTGGATTTCACAGTCATTTGAACTAATTAACCAGTTCTTCAGCTGCTGGCTTGGAATTCTATTTTATCTTTATTTATTAATCTATGATTCAAAATCACCTCATGCTGCCATTGCTACAAAATGAACGAAATGCATCTTAATATATTGATACCTGTGCTGCATGGTGAATATTTCTGTCTGATCACTAAAAGCATAGCAAGATAAATAGCTTGGGTGCTGTCTCCCTTCAATGTGATCAGAGTGTAAAGTCTCAATAAAAATGGACACCGTGCGTCAAATTACACCATATTCAGTTAAATTATAACAAAGGCTTGAATGTGGGTAAAGCTTTTTAATTGATGAGTTGCTTCCTGGCACGACCCAACTTTATATTTATTTATACCGGTTCAGGAATTAGAAACCAGTCTTCCAAACCCAACAATATATGTCAATTAAGCTAGCAGTTGTTTCAATGGGCTATATTTTTTCAACTGTCGAAATGACTAGGAGGGGGGAAGCCTTTGTTTGCCTTGGTTCATGGGTCATTGGCTTTCACAATAGCTGGCTCTCAGCTCTATTCACTATTAAAGTGATGTGTTTCTTCATGAATCATTTATTCACATAAATTCTAAATAGTTTAGCACTTGTCTCATTCATTAGGCAGATTATATAGACAGATTGGCTCAAGGTAACAATCAGCTTTCTTGGGGGTTTTTTTTATAAAACAAAAATATTCTAGCATTCTAAAGTGCTTGAATAAATTATGGCGCTTTCTCTGGCATTGTCTGGCTAATCGCCGCCTCTGTGCTCTGCCTTTTTTCAGTAATCCTAAGTGAAAGCTGATATGTCATCCTCAAGGTGCCTGACAGGCCAAACAATTCCAGAATGCATCCAGTTGACACTTTTAAGTCATCACAGTTTTCAAAAGCAGACCATCTATGAGGTTAATCAAGCATGTAGTCTGCATGTGATTCTGACAGTTGTTTTAGTGCAAAGCAAACAGACTATGGCCATCACACACTAATGAGAACACACTTTAGCTTTTAGCTGTTTGCGACACACACACACACACACACACACACACCAATTTTGCAAAGGAAGATCACACAAATGTTGCATTCATAAGGTCAATGTTTCACATTCTATTATAGGCTTGGTGGAGGCATGGGAGTGTTTGCTCCTCCCACTGTTCATGCTCAAGTCGTGTGAATTAGTCCTACAGCCTCAATGCATTAACACAGACTGAGAACTAGCTAAAATGTCACCAAGCCAGAGAACCATGGCCACCGTAGTTGGTGAGAAGTAGAAATAATGCACAATCTGACTGGTGAATTGTTATCTACATCACATCAGCGCAAAACATTCCGGGACATTTGCAGTGGTGCAGAGAAAACTGCTCAGTACATGTCTTGAGCCATTGCACAGAAACAACTGTCTTGGGTATAAGGGTTGTTGTGTGGAGCAATTTAGAGCGGCCTCCATATGGCAGCTGTAATCTATAGACCTGCACTTATGTTTTCATACTCGAAGTTAAGGGTTATAAAAAATGTTCACTCCTCCTGGCGTGCACCCTGTAATTCATTCTTTAATGGATTCCTCACCCATGAATTCTCATTGTCTCTTCATGGCCAAAGAAGGAACAGGTAGAATATCTCAATGCTATACCATGAATGAATGAAACCTGCAGTTTCATGAACATGTTTACCATGTAGTTCAGTTAATCCCTCATCAAAATAATAGTGCGGGTGGCTAGGATTCTTTCCAGGAAAGAGGAAATTACCTTAGTTCTGCTCAGCTATTGCTGTGCACCTACAGATGTCTTTTGAGAAGAAAGGATAATTCTTAAATGTCAATGAACCGTTTTCCCCCACATAATTTGCTTTTCCACTGAGGCATATAAGTATTTTTCAAATAAATAAAGGTTTGGTTGTATTCAATGGTAGCCTGACTCAGAGTAGGCCTATAGAAGTTATTGGCTATGTCGAACTTAGGTTTATTTATTTTAATGGGTTTAGTCTGAATATAACTTTGCATTTTGTTGTCATTCCATGAATGCACACATACATGCCTTCAGGTGCAGTAAATTCACTGTATTAAAAAGGCAGCATTTTTCTTCGACAATTAAAAAAAAAAATCAAGAAAAAGTTTTCGAAGTTTGGGCATGTGTATACATGGGACACATCGCTATGGAACTGCACTTCTGCTCAATACAGAAAACAATTGCATTCCCAGTTACTATACAGTAATACCTCCACGAACATCCGCCCCATCGACTGTCCATTTTGGTGAACGTCCACGACAAACCCGGAAGTCCTGCATGCACAGAAGGGCTAAATCATGCTTCGTGCATGCACAGAAGCACAAACCGCTCCATGGGCGGGTGCAGAGCAGCGCTTTGTCGAGCGTCCCTTTCATGGAGCGTCCGGGATCCCGGACTCAAAACAAGGTACCACTGTACTGTATATTCCCTTTTTTAAAGTCTACGACAGAATGAGGCAAATTATGTGGAACTGATAAGTACTTCAGCATGGATTAGGTATTTCATTAACTGTGGAATGAAAAATGAATTGCACAAAACTATTTCTAACTCTCCACAACAAAAACCAAAAGCACCAGCACACAACTGAAGAAACACAGAGAAAATAACCTGACACATCAAGGCTCTACAATGTATGGTAAATGAAACACAGTGAAGCCTCCAAACACCAAATGGTCCATTTTAATATACTACAAAGCGGTTATTTTTCATTATAGCTGTACTTGCCAACATAGCAAAAGCTGATACTTCAAATTGTTTCCACTTTAAACCATGTTTCTGAGGGACTTTTATCCCTGCTCTGAAGAAAAGAACATATAACCTTCTCAACATGGGACCGTTTTTTCGAACAACGTAAAGCACCTTCACTTTGAACAAATCAAGAGCAGAAGCCATTAGCCTATAAACCTCAGTTATGGCTCCCACCCACCCCCATCTATATAAAGGCAGTGTTTAATTACACATGGAAAACATTGCAAGTGCAGAGTTAGGAATTTTCCTAAGTTGCACATTGGAAGCTATCTGCGCAACTCCAATAAAATCAAATGAGTCACATGACTCCAATACTGCTGAAGCCTAGATATTTAATTTGCAAGATCATTCCAAAAGTAATCATTTTAATGACTAGGATGAAATGAGGTTTTATTGTAAAAGTGGTCACAAAAAGGTGACTTTTGCTATTGACCATTTGTAGTAATGAATTACCAATGAGGCGTTAGTTTCCATATGAAACCTTGCTATAGTATACTGAATTTAATAGCCATACTCAACTAAATTCTGTAATACTTCTTATACAGTCCAGCCATTCAAAAACCTCTGCGAGCCTGAACCTTTTTCAAGTTGATGTGTCTCTGGAAAGTGCAAGGGCCTGCTACAAAACACATGCAGTTACATTTCATCTAGTGTAGTCCCTTTGATTTTAATGGCCTAATTTCATTTAATTAAAAGTAATTTGTGGATGGCAGTGCTTGTAGACATAATAACCTTAATTTCAAAGATGCTGAGATGAAAGAGGTAAGACTCCTCAGATGTCAAAAGCCATTTATCATCTCATAGTTAGGAGGGCAAGGAATACATAGTGATGTCCTTCTATTCTATTTGGACAAATTCTTTTTATAAGTGGACTCCGTAAGCGACACATCCCTAATCTGATGTGCCCATATAGTAGGAATAATAATAATAATGGTAATAATAATATTAAGAAAAAGAAAAGGCATGGAAGTAATATTTTGTTCTGATGTAAAAATTAGGGTTTGGCTTTTGCTGCCCAACTTCTCATGGGACTCACTTAGAGGACTCACTCTAAGTCCATGACTGGTCAGAGAAGAATGGATGGAGGCAGAATCCAGTGGAAAACAAGGCAGGTATTTATTTTTCTATTGCAACAGAGTTCCCTCTCCTCCTTCCAAGGAGGGAGAGACCCTGAACAAAAGTGTGCAGGAACCTTAAAGACTTTTGACATTGCCCAACCCCCTTAGCCAAAGACCACCCCAAAATCATCATACATACATCATTGTATCACCTTTGAAGACGCTCGAACTCAGGGTGAAAGGGAGAAACATGCCAAGAGGAAGGCAGGCTTGGCAAACCCTAACCATGATCAATTCCCACCTAGAAACCTATGTCCCCACTGTGGAAGGATGTGTGGATCCAGAATTGGCCTCCACAGTCACTTACAGACTCACTGTTAAAACCATGTTTATGGAAGACAATCTTACTTGGCTACGAGTGATCGCCAAAGAAGAAGACATACAGCATAGGAGGTGGCCTATAGCAGAAAACTTGTCTGCCAGAATACCTGATAATGGTTGCTGATTGCATTACCTGGGCAGTCTGGCCATTCTTTTGTTATGGTTAATACTTTCCTGAACCCAGGTCACAGGCTCACTCTATTCATACACAAACATGCCCTTAATACAGGATTTGTAAGTGAAAAGACAATGGGAAGGCTCTCCCCATTTGCCTCCCTTATTGCGGAGGAATATTTGAGGTCATTGGGAGAGTCAAAATGGCTTCAGGATTGCTGTACTATTTTAGACACATGGTTTATATATTTAGATATGTGTGCATTTATGAATATTTATTCTATATTTGAGACCTAAGAATTCTTATAATAGTTCATATTAAAAAAATCACTGCAGGTATACATACAGAGACCATTTAAGTAAAATTTGAAAGCATGTTTGCAGTAGCTTCATCCTTGTAGCCTTGAATCCTCTGCAAACCATACCTATTGCTGAATGTTTTATTTAAAACTTCTGTAAAGCAGAGAGACTTCCTTTTAAGCACTTAGAAACAAATCAGAATAATAGGATTTCAGCCTGGTAAGCAAACCTATTTTCTGTTTCCCATTTCAAAGTGTTAGCTGAATTCAGAAAGGATTTAGATCCCTTGAAAACTGAATACAGAAAAGCATCCTTTTATTTTTTATTTTTTTAGTATTTATGTGTGAATTTTTCACATTCTCAATGCCTTTAAAACATTTAGAGATATGCCTGGAGAAATTTTGCCAACATTTGCTGAATCTATCATAAATTACAGAACCTGTAAAAGCAAGCTATTTTTCATAATGCAGTGAGTCTAATCTTAAAATATGCTGCTACGGTGTGTCTGCAGCAACTATTGTATGAGTTACAATTCACTGTGCATAACCTTTGCAGAATCTGATCCTTGGTTTGGGTTTTGATCAACCTAGAAATCTTGGCTCAACGTACTAAGAACAACATACATTTCCAAGGGCTCTTGCTGTACTGCAAAACCCCTAGAATTTCCTTCTTAAAAAAAGCACAACCCGAAATACTGTTGAGCCGCCTTTAAGGTCCATTATCATTTCCCCAGGGTATATAAGCTTTTCCCTCTTGAATCACATCAAGCTTTTAAGGAGCAAAACCATTCTTGGGATGTGTTTGCAAGTAGTTATCTTCAAGCTATTAACCAATGTGGTAGCAAGCCAGTGTTCCATCAATGCTAGCAGTCACCCAGTACAAACGCAAGGTATACAGAACCAGAGGAAATGTTTTTCCCTGATAAGAACTGCCACCACCTTCTCAGACAATAGTGTCAGCTTATCTACTGCACTGGTTCCCCCATCCCCACCCCTAATCACATTTCCCACAATGTAAAGAAAATAAGCTAAAGCTTTTTTTCTAACAAATTATTTGCAGGAAACATGCAAGGTGTGATTCATCTAGTTTTATTCAGCAGGATCATACAGTCAAAAAATCCTGAAAGTTCAATGTTCCTTCTTTAAAAAACAAAACAGAACTATTGGTGTATTTTTAAATGGGCCAAAAAATGTTACACTGGCCTGATTTTTGCTCCTACAGGATTAACAGTGCAATCCTATATATGCCTACTCAGAGGCAAGACCTACTGTGTCCAAAGAGACTTTGTATAGGACTGTTATGAGAAAAAATGTCTCCTTTTTCCTTAGAGCCTGTATAGCAAAGGTCGGCAACCGAAGGCCCATGGGCTGGAAGCGGCCAATGAGGGTTGCTTAACCGGCCCCTGAACCGAGCCACCCACTCAGTGAGTCCCCACGCGCTGCACTAAACTGGCGCAGTGTGGCACAGGGACTCTCTTCCGCGGCTCTGGAAATCGCTTCTGCGCATACCCAGACACCGAAAATTGCTTCTGCGCAGGTGTGGTTTTTGGTGTCTGGGCATGCGCAGACGCAATTTCTGGTGGCATGCTGCACCGGCCCGGCCCACGGAGGATTTCTGTGGGAGTGATCAGGCCTATGCCTGATAAGCCTTGCCGACCCCTACTGTATAGGGTCATTATGTAGGTTCTCCATTGGTAGGAGAAAATAGCAGTCGCCAACCAGAGAATATTGAGAAGCAAAGCAGCTAGTAAGCATGATCTTTATAAAACTGTTGCAACAGGGTGCCAATCCCACCATGCAGGAGGGAGGAGGAACCCAGAACATTGGTGTGCAAGCTCTTATATAGACTTTTGAAATTGCCTACCCTATAGCTCAAGACCACCCCCCAATACATCATACATACATCACAGAAGGGGCGGTCTACAGCAGAATCCTGTCTGGCAGAAACCTTTTAATGGTCACTGATTGCTTTTACCTAGGCATCCTGGCCATTCTTTTGTGATGGTAAATACTCAGTTCCTGAATCCAGGTCACAGGCTCACCCTATTCATACAAAGATATACCCTTAAGACAGGATTTGTGAGCAAAGAGACAATGGGGAGGCTTTCTCATTTCCTTCTTCCTTGCAGAGAAACATTTGAGGTCAATTTGGGAGAGTCAAAATGGTTGCAAGATTGCTCTCCTGTACTATTTCAGATACGTAATTTATATACTTATGTATGTGTTTACCTTGTAAATTTATGAACATATGATTTATATATATGAGACCTTAGAATTCCTATAACAGGACTTTGACTGTGTATAGGATTGTGATCTATATATCAATTTACCTGGAAAGCTCACTGAACACAATAGAACTTGCATCTGAGTAAGCTATATAGGATTGCACTGTAAAGGTAAAAACACTATGCTGCATCATATTTTGGAACCATAAAACACTCACTGTGCCAATTTACTGCAATAAATACAAAAGCATAGGCAATCTCCCTTGGTCTCTTAAACTCACCACTTAAACTGCCTAGCCTAACCAAGTTCCACTGCTGTGGTAACTGTGGATACATTGAAGTCAGGATTTGCAGTGATTTACTTATTTTTAATCCATTCAGAGTAGTGATAGTAAACTCCCCCTCTAGCTCAAATCTCCCACAAAGGAAATAGTTTAGCTTAATCTGAGTCAATCCTTATTGATTCTGACCCCATCATGTCCCACTCATTTTTGCATGCAATTCCCCCATGTCCATTTTTGTATGCAGTTCTGCTCCATATATTCATTTTCATACCGTAATCATTTTCCTCCTACGACAACACAATTGTGTACATTCTTTTCACTATGTATATTTGCATGTACTTTTCACTAATACTGGTGGCAGCCATTTCATGTAGGGGTTCCATTCCTGGCCCATTGGCCAGAGCGCATATAAGTGCACCCCACCCCCTTACACTCCACCCCCATTACTCCCCGATTCTGCCTTTTTCTGGGCCCACAAGGACCCACACATCGACAATTGCACATCAATTGGATGTGCCTAAAATGGTTGCGGCCTGTATGCACATTTCTCTACTCATTCTTTGGAGAATAGCATTGCAAAATTCAGAAAAGTGAGGATTGTGTTTCCGTTCATGTGCTGGGGTACAGAGTATAAATATAGTAGGTTTGCGAAATGCAAACCAAATTAATTCCTCCCTGCAATGTACATAACTCTGGAATCCATGTTTTCAGTGAAGACATGGTTTGGAGATTTTCAAAATAAGTTAATCAAAAGACTGTTGTTTCACATGAACCCCCCTAGCCTGAACTTTCCAGATACTTCACTGCATAAAGAAACCTAGGCAATGCTTCAAGAAATGACAGCATATGAATTGCCTTGCAGTTCTAACATGGAATTGTGTTCCTTGAAGGATTAAGGCCAGGATTATGTTGACACAGATCCAATGCTATATATAGGGAGAAAGGGGACAGGCTAACTTTTTAAAAAAATACTATTGCGTTTAGGCACAAAGGGGAGGCAATGTTAGGTGCAAAATCAAAGGATTATGCAGAGGAAAGTGATCAATATTGGGGAAACCAACTGTAGGTCAATGGTGACATTGTAAGGGAATCAGACAGATGCACCTTTGCTTTACATTCTGGCCCTGCTAGGCATGCTGAATTTTAGAAGCGGATTTTATAGGAATTTAAAATCTTTCCATAAGATGAATGAACTCTCTGAGGGGTTTTCACTCATTCCAAAACTGACAATGAGTCTTACTTGAAGTGACATTTCAAGGCCAATGTGGAGTTTCCTGCTTGGGTGAAACATATATGAAATTCCAAAGGAAGTAAACTCCTTTTGTTGGTGGGAAACTCCCTGGAATAAAGTGGACATCATAATATTAGAAGACTTACCTTGGACAAATCACAACCTCACAACAGAGTAATAATATAGATAACTCAATCACTTCAATCTCTCTCTCTCTCTCTCTCTCTCTCTCTCTCTCTCTCTCTCTCTCTCTCACACACACACACACACACACACACACACACACACAATTCTAGACTGCAGTTGCATAGCTGGTAGTGACCCATTGTTTGACCCATTGATTTAAATTGAATGAAGTGTGTAATGTTTCTGGGATATTGGCCCAACCAAAATTAAGCAAGCAATTGATCTCACACAGGTCCAATTCTCAGCTACTTTTAGACTACAAATCCTATGTACATTTACGCATGAGAGTCAGCTCAACTGAATTCAGACAAGCTTACTTCTGAGATACATCTTTGCTGGGAATTTACAGAGCACTCCGAACACCCTGTGTGCTGTAATGGAGGGTGTTTGGCTGTGGCAAGAGGTATGCTTCCACTCTGTTCTGCAGGCTGGGTTGTGGCTTTGCTGACAATGCAACTGGACAGAAGCTACCACCATCAGAATCCCTGTTGACATTAACCAGTGTAAACCTCCAAAACAGTGTGTGCAGGAAGGGGTGGAGCTGGGCCAGCCAAGTATCCACTAGATCCTAAGCTAAGCCAGCTACTGGCAATTTTTCTGATTAGGGTCTCTCTGCTGCGCTAACCTGGAGCTGGTGTAGCAAAAACTGCACCCCATCTTTGATAGCATGAGTGGCAGGACTTTGTATATGGAAGTGACTCTGCCTCTCTCTTCAGCCCTGCTGCTCCTGGCTGGGAGATAGGATTGTTCCACAGACCATTAATATCACAAGCCTGTACATGTTAATGAAGAAGTCAGTTCTTCTGTGTTCAACAGGCTTTTCTCCCAGGTAAATATACATAAGATTACAGGCTAAAAATTTGTAGTCCCATGCAACACATGCTTAGTTGCAAGTAAATCCCACTGAATATAATGTGACTTAAATGTGCTTAAGACAGGAGCCTTGAGCAAGACCAGAAGTCTTCGGGGATAGCAAAGGTATTGTGGAAGTGGCATTTTTCATCTAATACAGAAATGGTTCAGGGTACAGATACTGTAACTACTTTGGCGAATGGACTTCTGCCTGGAAGGGATATAGTACAACTGTGATTTGGTTTATGTTACCTGGAAAAAGCTTCCAGGATGATAAAATTAATATCTTTTACTAGGAAGCAAAAGTAGGAAGGCCTATCCAGAAAATTAAATTAATTCATGCTAATCATTTGTGTTTGCATGGAGCTCATGGGAGTCAGAGAAGTCATAGTGAAGTCAGTAGGGCTTACTTCTGAGTAAGCACGGCTAGGATTGGGTTGCACAGGAACAGCAAGCAAGAATATCACATACAAATATTGGAAGTGCTTTAAATATATACTGTTCTTAAGAGCTGCTAAGAATGTAGTAGGTTGCTTACAAAGGTTCCTTTCAGCAATAATATTTGATGATTCTCTATAAAAGTTACTAGAATGTCAATAGTGTTTCTAAGTTTCTCTGAAGAAAAGGACCCAGTGGTATAAGTGCTACCAATAAACCCACAATACCTCTTAAGTATGACCGCCTAAAGTGTGCTTCACTGGCCTTTGCATTTATGAGCACCATTTCCACAGGGAAAGGAAAGTAGTGCACTGTTCAGCGATATCTCCACACTGGTTGGTATAGCCACTTGTCAGACCATAATTCTAGCACTTCAGAAACTTGTAAGCACCATTATCACATACAAAAGTGCTCTCAGAAGCTAAATATCACTGACACACACTGCTTCTCAGCGTTGCAGATTTATTAACTGTTTAATATTAAACGGAGAAGTGCAATTTTCAGAGACTGTACAGAGATTCTAACAGCAATCATGAAGATTATGACAGCAACAGCAAGGGCAATTAAAACACACACACACACACACATTTATTTATTTACATTATTTATATACCACCTTTCCGACAACTTGCTGCAGGCAGCATATAAATAAACCAATAATAAACCAATTTGCAATCAAATTCACATTAATAAAAATAAGTTCCACAACAGCAGAATAAAATCATGTAAGTACCATATAAAAGGCAGCAGACCAAGAGAGAAATCAGCTACTTAATTAACTCAAAGCCTTGGTGAATAAAAAAGGTCTTAACTAAATGTCAAAAGGCATGAAGCATCGCTTGGCGAGATTATCAGTGCATTTGCTGGTATGACAGACAAATGCTACAGAAATCTTGAGTCAAAATTTGACCTTGTTGCAGCAGTCACACTTTTAAATGTCCCGCAATTTGGGACATTTAGTAAAATGGAGATGTCAGACACTAGTAAACTTACTGGAGTTGCAAGTCTGGGATATTTGTAAGGGTTCCAGACTTTAACTATGACTAACATTCCTAAGATGGCCTCAGAAGAACTTCCAGTTTCATTGAGGGTCATATGGATGACTATCTCCCCACACTTCTGCACTTGATATGCAGTAAACCTCTCTTTACTATTTACAGGATTATACAGATAGCCAAGCCATTCTGGAAAGCTTATCCCTTCGTGGCTCATGGATTCATTATTTTGGAAAATTTCAACATGAATGTTGAGTTGGTTGACCCAGGACAATTGGGTCATATCTCATGGGGTTAATTATTCTGGGAAATTTCAACATTCATGTTGAGTTGGTCGATTATTCAGACTTCTAGCTTCTATTACTATCACCTGCCCAAGTTCCTAGCATTCTTTGTTCCTTAGATTTGCATCTGAGCTTTGCCCTTAGCTCCTGTTATTCCTTACACGTGTGCATAAGCACACAGAGATTTTCATTTCCAGTAGGGTTGCCATACGTCCGTGATTTCCCGGACACATCCAGAATACCACAACTGCAAGCAGTGTGCAAACAATATCCAAGCTCAACAACCTGTCACTATTTGAAGTATGGCAACGCTAGTTTCCGGTTTTTCACCAGAGTGGGAAGGGGATGAGAGACTTTTTTTTAAAAAAAAGAACAATGTTTTCTTGAAAACCTAGGGTCCAAACAACCCCTCCTGACAGTAGAAGCTCCTTCAGTCCCTCTCTGCTTGCTAATTTGGGTACAAAGCATATCTACACCCACTTTATTAATAAGGGAAATTTAAAGGCTGAACTATAGTAGACATATAAAAGAATGATAAATCTTTGGAGCCTCCAGCAGAGAGAGAGAGAGAGAGAGAGAATGAATGAGGACAGTTAAGAATAGATTTTGGGCTGATGTTGAATTTTCAGTCCTTTGTCAGTTCAGTTCCTATCCATCACATTACATGTATCCAGTCAGCCTCCCCTTTTTGGGTAATGGATACTGATATAAATCTGCTTTTCTGACTGCTGGGCTTTTCTTAGAAGAAAAGGGAATCATTATAAATAATGAGTTGCCATGGAAATAGCCATTGTCCGCATTTGGTTACTTGTGAAATCTGATGATGTATCTCTTTGTCAAGTTTTTCCTACTTCTTTATCTTTTATAAGGTTTGTTCAGAACTTTGGCAGATTTACAGGTATCCCAAATACATCTCAAGTCAAAATTTCAATACCACAAAATTAATATTATTGTAGATTGTTCTGGAGCCTCAATCACATCATAGCTAAGGTAATATGATGCACTTTTGATCTGCTCTTAACATCCAGTCAGTAAAAAGTTCCTTGGATACATAGCACATTTCTTCTGCTTGAAAAAATTGCAGTCTTAAGTTTTTCATTTCAGTGCTTAAAGAAACTCAGATCTCCCTTGCATTTGCCCAACACACACCCATTCTCACAAAGCATCTTTATATATTTGCTTAAAGTAATTGCCTACCAAAGTGCTGCTGCACGTAGAAATCATGTCTCCCAGTGTGATTCCCTTTCTTGGATAGTTGCTTGATTTGGTCAAAGGAAACGAAGTTCGCCATGCAATGATCAATGGAAAAAAAAATGTCACACATTCCATTTCTGAAGTGGAGAGAGCTGTGCAACTAGAAGAAGGCTACTTCACTTTTTCTTAAGGTCTTCTTTAATTTAGTAATATCAGGACATTGTTTTCTTATATTTCCAGAATTGTATGGATTAGATTTTAGAAGCAATCAGATCAGAAGAAGAACACATTCTCATATTTCTGTGGATGTTGACATTTATGGTTTAGAGATCAGGTGTATCTGTTCAGGGTTACTCTTCCTTCCTTCTCAGGAAGGAATTCCTTCCCTCACCCTCCTCTTTCATTTCTCTGTCCCCTCCTTTCTCATATCAACCAGTGCAAGCCCTGAGGTGATGTCAGGGACTGGACTGAACAGGAGGAATGGGAATTGAGCCCTTGGTCTGATCAGCTGCTCTCAGAAGAGGAGGAGGAGTGGGAAGTTTTGATCCATGGGTCTCTTGCTGTTCAGGAGGAGAGGGAAACAGGGATGATGTACAGATGAATGAGGAAATGCCTAGTTACGAGATAGTGGAAGAAGAGGAGGGGGAAGTTAGAGAGCAGACAGCAGGTACCTCCCTGGAGAGTATGGGAGACTCTCCTCGTCCAAAGGCGTGCATTCAAGAACATAGAATGAGGAGGGATGTGACTTCCTGTAGGTTTCCAGGATGTTGTGAGAGACGGAAGAAGAGGGACTCAGAGTTGCCAACGTCTCCTGTGTGTGGAGACGTGGATCTTTTGTCTTGCAACTAAATGACTTTTTAAAAAGCCATAAAATACAAACTGTTTGTTCTTCTTGCCTCTGAGGCTACCGCGGGAGGAGAGGATGCTTTATGCCTGACAGATGAGGAGGGTTGGTCCTAACTGTAGTCCCAGTCTACAGCAGGACTTTGTCCATAGTTGCATAATGGTAACTCCCTCCTCTTGGAACATGGATGGCTATAACACTTATGGGCTTCAAGCACCTTGTAAGGACTTTTATTTGTTCTAACAAACTTTCAGAGGCCATCTTTAGTTTATCAAAGTTTTTTCAGCCTCTAGTCTTTTTACATTTTTGCATTGATAGCATTGATTATTACTGATTTCTTGTTGGTGTTTTTACAGTTCTTGTAAACTTTTGAGTTAGGGATGGGCAAATCTTTGAATTTCAGTTTATCTCAATTTCTCATTTTTTTCAATATTAATTTCAGTTCCCCACATTCCCCACAACAGTTTGCAATTAAAAATAAGTCTTCATGAACTTTCATCAGCATTTTAGTTCAAATTTATGCATTGTTGTAAAAATATATATCCTAATATAAACATATTCTAAAACAATTTTCCCTAATAAAAAGGATTTCATTGTTACTTCTCACCAATACAGGCATTTCTATGCACATTTCATTCTAGTATATGAATTTTCATGCACATTTCTGGGCTGGAGAACTGCATTGCAAAATTCAGAAAAGTGTGAATTCTGAAGGATGGCTGGATTTTGGATCACATAGTGTTACAGAAAGTGCAGATTGGTTAAGTTCACCTTTAAATGTGATCTGAACTGCATTTCTTCACTATTGCTACTTCAAGGTGGAAAATGGACACAATAACACTCAATGAATAAATAAATAAATAAAACAATCATTAACATTAAACACAGTGCAGAAAGCAACTCATGGTTAGCACTGAAAAAAGAAAGGGAACTCAAGCAGAAAGGAGAATGGGGAACTGGGGTGGAATCTACACACATGTTAAAAACATTGTGAAAATTGTTTTTTTTTTAAAAAAATCGTTTTTAAAAATGCATTGAATTTGCTATAGCCATCTATTGTCACAATGTATATTGTACTTTACAACACATTCAAAACATTTGCAGATGTATAGCTGAGTCATGGGAAGAAGCGTGCCTGAGGAGCACTCGTAATCTCTCAGCCATGGTTATAGGATGGAGAAATGTTCCATGTATGCTAGGTCATTGGGTGGAAGATATCTGGAGTGGTTTGCAATCATGACAATGGGCTTGATGAGCGCGATAATTTGGACAGTCTGATCCAGAAAGCAGTTTTGTCACATTGCTTGGATTTTAACTCTGTTTAGTCCTAGCGACTCATATGCCAGTGATAGGCAGGGCCAGTACAAAAAAAGGGGAGTAAATTGTACCTTTCTATAGTAGGCTAGTTTCTACATAAACCTTTCTAACCTCCATCCCTGCCAGGCACACAAAATGCATTGTCAGAGTTTGAGGATACAGCCAGCAAACACCCTCAAGGAGAGTGCAAAGCAAGGCCAGTGAGAGGGTGTGGCAGGGCAAGTCTGGAGATCAGATAAAGAGGCTTGGAGGGTTGTCCTTGATTTCTTGTTCTGAGATTCTGCACCCTTGTTTTAATGCATAGTGATTTGTCCATATGATTTAATTCATTCTCACAACTAACAGGTAGCAGCAAGAAGGTTGTGTCCATTGCTCAGCAAGACACTAAGCATATGAGGAACAGAAAAGATTAAATTTATAGGCTAATGCAGATGGATTAGCTCTAAGGCATTGCCTAGAGTGGGCATTCCCTATTATTATGCCATATAATGTAGAAATTAGCATGTGTCCATCACTAGAGTTTTTTAAGCTATGATTCTACTTCTTTAGAAGTAAGCTTTGTCAAAGTCAGTGGAACTTGATGACAAAAGATTATGTTTATGATCTGGGTCTTTTTTAAAACAGACCTAGATCCTAAGCATAATCTTTTGTCATGTCTTGTTTAACCGTTTGGTTAAATAACCCAGAACACCTGGAACTTTTTACCCGAGAGCCTAAATTCATTTGCCAGAAATACCAGCGTTCTCTACAAATAGGATTTACCTCTTCTTTATATGTCTCTGATTTGTCCAGATATGCTTCCATATTTCTGCTAAAGTACGTATTGATCTTGAACTCTTATATGGTAATCCCGATAAAGGTTTGTTTCTGTCATCATAAATGAATAATACCAAACCCAAGGATCATACATTTAAAATGTGTTCCTACTTCTGTTTGAAAAATTCATTTTAAAAGCCAAAGGTGGAATGTTCTGCAGTCTCAATCCCCTTGAGATCATTTGTTCTCTGTGCAGTACTTTGACAAGGGAACACTATGCCAAGTAAATCCAATTTCCTCTCTTCTAATGTTCCTCTAAATGGTTATAATTTTCTGTTCACGTCTTTCTCATTGATTCAATTCCAAAAACATCTTTGAAGGCAGCATGGGGCTTTAGTATATTAAAGCTTTCTGCTGTAATAAAAGGGTGGGGAGGGTAGATGGCCCACTATTTCCTTTTCACGATTGTTTTAGGCACAGTTCCTTGCTGATACATTAGCAGCAACACTTGTACTATTGGGGGATCTCTGTCAAGCTGCTCAGAGTCAGGAGCAGAATCATGTTGTGTGTTTGTGTCCCTAGAAACACACACAGAGTGCTGTTAAATTAATCCAATGATAAGAATGGGCGAATTTTGTCTATTTCGCTTTCTCTCTCGTTTTTCCAGGCTTAAATTCAGTTCCTCACATTTCCACAACAGTTTGTGATGTTGTCTTTTGTTAATCTCTTCATGACAGTGCATCAGTATTTTAGAGCAAGTTGATCCTAATATATATATTTGTATGCAATTTTCTGTAATATACATATTTTTGCACAATATTTTCCTCTAAAGTTTATGTATGTTATTTAATATATGCACGTATATGCACACTTCATCCTAGCTTATGCAATTTTTTTACACATTACTTGGCTGGAGAACTGCATGGTGAAATCCACAGAAGAGTGAATTTTTACAGCTGTGTCTTGGTTTGTGAACTCTGTTGGGAACTGCAAATTAGGTAGGTTTGTCTTTAAACTGAATAGAATTTCATCCTCAGCCGTATACAACACATATCTTCTTCTATAGGAGCATTAGCCATTTTACTTCTATGTGACAATGTGATGGGGTGACTTTAGGCACCCCAGTTATCTGGGGACCAAATCTGACCCAAGTGGTAGTAACAGAAAATAATGATGCAGAAATCTTGGGATTATTCACTACTTTGCACTGCACTGGTATGTCTGCAAGACAGAGGGGATCAGAAGCATTCAACTGCTTCAGTATTCAACTAACTATGGTTTGTTATTTTGTCTAAATCTAACTAGTTCACTATGATTTATCAAAACAAACCAGCTTCAAATCATGGTAATTGACCCAGGGCTGCAAAGGGCAGGAGCATTCCTGGCCTCCTGGTAGTGATGTTCCTAGGAGAGGCAGCAGAGCAGTCTTTGTTGTGAAAGAGACATGCTTGTTTCTTTGTTTATGTATCACATTCATCCTTCACCATATGGACTCGGGGAGAAAACACATTAAAATTATAAAACAAACAGTAAGCATTATAAAATTTCATGGTAGTAAAATACATAACAGCAACAGCATATTAAAGCAAGTAATGAATATTATCTGACGGGATCCCAACTCCTCCCAAAGGCCTGGGTAAAAGGATACATCTTCTGCTGCTGACAATAAGTTAATAATATCAGCACTTAGAGTTGTACCTCGGGTTACATACGCTTCAGGTTGCATACGCTTCAGGTTACAGGCTCCGCTAACCCAGAAATAGTACCTCAGGTTAAGAACTTTGCTTCAGGATGAGAACAGAAATCGTGCGGCGGCGGCGTGGCAGCAGTGGGAGGCCCCATTAGCTAAAGTGGTGCTTCAGGTTAAGAACAGTTTCAGGTTAAGAACTGACCTCTGGAACGAATTAAGTACGTAACCAGAGGTACCACTGTACCTTAGAGCCACTGTAGAGAAGGCTCATCTGAATGCCACCACCTCTAGACTTCCCCTGCAGAACTTCACTTGTGGCCAGATCAATATGGAAGGAGGTGCCCTAGTTATGTAGAGATTGAGAGATCAACCCCTGCATGCAATTTTTTTTCCTTTAAACCATTGCATGCTCAGAGAGATTTGTTGTAGGCCCCTACTTCTTCAATCTGGGCCACGACATCCTTGCCTAAAGAAGAGAGATTGGATTATGAGCAAAGTGAAAGATGGAGAAATCATAATCCAAACCAAACAGGCCCTAATGTAAGGGGAAAGGTACTCCCAAGACTGTGTTGAAGTATCTGAGGCTAACCCCCAAGTAGAACTCTACCCATTGAATTATACAAGTATGCAGAATATCTACTGCATGATATTTATATCTAAAATATAAGCCCCATTGAAGCCTTTACTCTTTTCTCGGTAAGTACAGTTAGAATGGCAGCATTAAACGTTATGTAATGTTTTATCATTTCACATATTGCTGAGTTTCTATATTCTACCTGAATGTAAGAGGCTTTTAAATGTATTTATTTCTTCAGTATGGATATTTCCTGTCACCCCATTAGATAGAAGTTCATTTCTTTCTCTGGAAGTCACTCATAGGCAATGGGATGTTTGCCTAGGCTGATGCTTAAATTGCATGAGCTTTATCTGCCTGTTAAGCACAACACGTAAGTGGCATATTGACTCCACACCACTCTAGAAACCTCTTAAAAGCTCACTGCAACGCTCAATTCGCGTATTACTGTCCAAATGCAGGTTACAAAACCATTTTTTTATTATTCATTTTGGGCAGTACAAAATGACTTCTTTCCATCTTTCTTCTAGGCTTCAGGCAGAATTTTGTGTCCTTGTTCCTGCCTATAATTACATCTCTGATCAGTTGTGGAATCTGAAATACAACTGGCTTTTAAACCTTGTTACTTGTGAATTGTCATATACTATGTATAACAGAAAAACACACAGCTTTCCCTAAAAAGGCATGCATGGAGTTGTTGCACTTATACATTTTTTTAAAATAATAATAATGCTAAGTCCTTTAATAATGGGACATATCTATAGATGTTATATAACATGGAACAGAGTGGGCAGTCGAAAAATGTTAAGTGCCCTTCCTCCTGCTGCTGTATATGGAACTAAAGGGCTTAAGTGGCTCCAAAGGAGAAACTGAACCTTGAGAGCCAGAGTGGTATGGTCACAAACTGGTACCCCAGTGCACATTGATTTACAATTCTATCCTGACCAGGGCTGACTTGGCCTTTCCTCAGTATGCATTATTAATATGCTCACTTCAGGATGCGTCCTCTCACATACACACACAATCACCCTTTGAAATCATTAGTGACATTCTGATTTATTTTAATTCAGTGAATTGGGTCAAATTGGAAATTTGTCAGGCTTGGGGAATCCTCTCCCTCCCCTCCGATGGCACCAAGAGGCAGGGAGGAAACAAGAAAGTTCTTATGTATGATCTATTCAGTCATCAAAGTCAAAGACAAAGAATTCCAGTCATTCCTCCATAATGGAGTTGCTTGCACTGATCTCCTCCCCCTTCCCCCTCTAGCAACAACACCTGCTTCTATGGCATCTGTCCATGGACAATTGCCTCTGTGTTCTTGCACCCTTAACAAAAGGCGTGTTTGGGGAGAAGGGGGGTCGGTTATGCTATCCAGTGACATGTCAGCTAGCTGCTCTGTCTCCCCCTCTTCTCCTAACACAGCATAACTCTGCTGTTCGCCTGTCTCTGAGCCTTGCTGTAATTCAAGACTTCCTTCCTCCTCTCTTGAAGCAATAGGAGAAGGGGGGGGGAACCTCCACCATTCCTCCTCCTCTTCAGTCCAGTCCCTGACAATACTATCACAAAGCCCATTTTCATTGTTTTAAACTGTAAACTTATTAAACCTTCCATATGCTCAGAAAAAGTATGATTTATGCAAATGCATTTATCTAGGCACAGTCTTCAGTGTTTATGTAATTTCACATTGAAATGATTACATATGAAATAGAGGGAACAGCCTAGTGTACTGTAAAAGCTCTCAACTACATTAAATTTCCCGAATCTTTCTATCTATATACTAAAGTATAAAATTATAAAATTGATTTTCCGTTCAATGGAAATTTTACATCCTCGTTGTAAAGTAGTGAAAAATGGAGACCATCCTCAAAATGCTGATGCTCCCTTAACTATAGCTGTATTGGGGAGGTATATAAAACAGCACAACAGAGTCTTAAATTTAATCTTACATGGACAGATTATCCTTCAGAATTACAAGAAACATAATGGCTCCTGTGTATAACAGTAACTGTGCAGCACATAAGGTTGTAAATTTCGCCAAATCCATAAATAAGATACACATTTGCAAGATGTCAGTGACATTGAAAGCAATGGATTATTTAAGACAGGATTATGGATATTTTGAGCCTGACAGCCACATTTCCTTCAGGGCAACCTTCCAAGGGCCACATGGTTAATGGGACCACAGTTAAAATCAACTAATATGAATTTTACTTTTGAATCTTGCCCCTCCCCCCTCCCAAGAAACATATACCACAGTCTTGAAAAGCATCTCTGTATGTGGATGCTTTCAGTCATAGCTGGCTGAATAGACCCATTTGAAATTTACAGATCCAAATTAGTCAGGTTTATTAATTTTAATGAGTCTACTCTGAGTAGGTCTAACATGGGGTATAACACATATATTTAATTAAGTCCATAAATAAAAGTACAGCATTGGAATGGGGTCTTTTAATTAAATAATGGAACTAACATTCTACTTCCTTGCTAACTGTTCTTTCTACACTTGTCTTGGGCCGTGTAATCAGAGTGTTCCTTCGGTCCTGTTTGGTATTTCTTTTGTCATATTGATGGGAAAAGGTTCGGATTTTATAAGGCTCTTCTTTCTTAGCTGGGGGGAGGGGATGTTGGGTCAAGATAACTTCCATAAGTCATCATCACTACCACCAATATTAAGCACAGTTTCAAGCGAAAATATTTTGCCTGGGATGTTTTTCAAGCTGAGAAAGCTCAGTTATTGAGTCACTGCTTTGTAGAATTTCAGAAAGGATGCTTCTGTTATTTATTTTATTTATTAATTGCATTAATATACCACTCTTCATCTGTAGAACTCAGAGCAGTTCACCCACATAAAAATACAAAATACATAATAAAAATTAGAAGGAAAAACCAAACCGATAACCCTCCCACCCCACTCTCCTCCACTCCTCTCTTCCCAGGCATATCCTATACCCTTTTATTTAAAACAAAAACAAAACAAAAATTTAAGAACCCGCAGATTAAAAGCCATTTAAAAACAATCTGAAATATTTTAAACATCTGGGGCATTAAAAACCAATAAAAGAGCCCCCAACACAAGACACTGTCCCAAATCCAGAGTTTCTTTGTAGTTGGAGGGGTCCAGATCCCACCCTCCCAGGCCAGATGGAAAAGGACCTCCAAGCAGGAAGCACAGGTCCTCCGACACTTACAGCAGATGGTCTACCCATGTGCTCTGTTCTTATCTTGTTCCCTATGTTGAGGGTGGGGAGACTTGAAAGTCCTGGGGATGAAGGTTCACTTCTGTTTTTGCACTGAAGCTTTCTGATCAAAAGGAGCATGGTTTTGGCTTTCTTTTAGGGTTAGCACATTTGAAAAAGCCTCCACATGAAGATTAGGCCACTAGAAACATTTTGATCAGAGTAACTGCAGTACAAAGATACCATGCGAGGATATTCTTTCAGTTCTTCAGTGTAACAAAAAGAGAACTCCGATATGGCGGAATTAACACACATCTCAGTTGAATCATTCCATGGGGTGTTCTGACTTCTCCACCCTTTCCCACCACTCTCCAGTATGCAAAGGTACTTTACATACTGTAAAACTTTCCCCTCCCTGCAAAAAAAAAAGGGGGGAGAAAAAGGCTGCACATTGATTCAGGAGCAGGTTTTTTGTTTGGTTGGTTTTTTGCTGTTCCCCCAGAATCAATCATGCCCTTTGGGTATTGGTTAGAAGGCTGGAGAATTCTCAAAGGGAAGGGTGAACATTCCACAGGATGCTCAGAAGCCCCAATTCCCTCTGCATCCCATCTCCAAGGAGGAAAAAAGAAGCCAAGGAAGGTGTGAGAGGCAATTTTTTTAAAAAAAAAATAGCAGAAGCCCTCTGGTCCTCTCCTTCTCCTGACTCTGAAATTTATAAATAGGAAGTATTTTGTGTCTCATTTTGTATTTTTAAGTTGTGAACTGCTCTATGATCTTTGGATGAAAGGCAGTATACAAGTGTAATACAGGTAAAGGTAAAGGGACCCCTGACCATTAGGTCCAGTCGTGGCCAACTCTGGGGTTGCGGTGCTCATCTCGCTTTATTGGCCGAGGGAGCCGGCGTACAGCTTCCGGGTTATGTGGCCAGCATGACTAAGCTGCTTCTGGCAAAACCAGAGCAGCACACGGAAACACCGTTTACCTTCCCGCCGGAGCTGTACCTATTTATCTACTTGTACTTTGACGTGCTTTTGAATTGCTAGGTTGGCAGGAGCAGGGACCAAGCAACGGGAGCTCACCCCATCGCGGGGATTTGAACCGCCGAACTTCTGATCGCAAGTCCTAGGCTCTGTGGTTTAACCCACAGTGCCACCCGTGTCCCAGCATACAAGTGTAATACATAATAATAAAATAAAAGAAGAAGAGTCCCAGCACTCTCTCCCATCTTTGAGGAAGCCCTCTATCATCACCTCCATCACTACCCACAAGGGATATAATTGAGAAACATAGAAAGAATAAGGTTAGCAGAGAAGCAGTGGTTGCAGTGCAAGGAGAATCTAGGTAAGGCATCTCACAGATGGTTGTGCCCACTGAACTTTCTGTTCCCAGTAATTTGATCAGGAGATGCCTATCTACTTGATTACCCCGATCAAACTGTTATGACACACTTCTTAATACAACTAAATGTATGCTTCCCAAACTTATCCCAATCCATACGTCAAGCAACTGGCTAGAATTCAGAACTAGCACCCATATAGCATATAGTTAGGAGTATTGGTGAATAGAAGGGACGCGGGTGGCGCTGTGGGTAAAAGCCTCAGTGCCTAGGGCTTGCCGATCGAAAGGTCGGCAGTTCGAATCCCCGCGGCGGGGTGCGCTCCCGCTGCTCGGTCCCAGCGCCTGCCAACCTAGCAGTTCGAAAGCACCCCCGGGTGCAAGTAGATAAATAGGGACCGCTTACCAGCGGGAAGGTAAACGGCGTTCCGTGTGCTGCGCTGGCTCACCAGATGCAGCTTTGTCACGCTGGCCACGTGACCCGGAAGTGTCTCCAGACAGCGCTGGCCCCCGGCCTCTTAAGTGAGATGGACGCACAACCCCAGAGTCTGTCAAGACTGGCCCGTACGGGCAGGGGTACCTTTACCTTTACCTTTATTGGTGAATAGGCCACACAGGATCTTGCACTAGACTACAAAAAGATTTCATCCACTTGCTGAATATATCCTAGTCATATTGCCTTCAGATTCTTCCCTTTGTGCTGCCACCAGTGTAGCACATTTGAAAAATGGCTCATATTTTAAAATACTTTTTCTATGAAGACGCAGAAACGGGTTACCAAGAGAATTATTTTTAGTTAGTATTTCTTTATGAGAGTCAATGTGGTGTAGTGGTGAAGAGTGGTTGACTCGTAATCTGGTGAACCGGGTTCGCGTCCCCGCTCCTCCACATGCAGCTGCTGGGTGACCTTGGGCTAGTCACACTTCTCTGAAGTCTCTCAGCCCCACTCACCTCACAGAGTGTTTGTTGTGGAGGAGGAAGGGAAAGGAGATTGTTAGCCGCTTTGAGACTCCTTCAGGTTGTGATAAAGCTGGATATCAAATCCAAACTCTTCTTCTTCACATCATCTGGTTTTCTTTTTTTGGTGTGAGTTCCCTTACCTCTTTTATTTAGAAAGAACAGTTTCCTTGCAGTAGGAGCTACAGTCTTAACTACTGGGAGCAGAACCACAGAGGCGCCTCCACCATAACCAAAGCTGTTGGCTTGCATCAGGCAGGTGGGAACTTAGGGGTGGCCCAATTTGGTTTTTCCCCAACTCCATTTGTGGTTGCTTGGGAGAGAACTAATTATACCAGCCCCTTAGCTGACATAGTTTTAGGCCCCAGGGAACATAATTTGAATGAGAAGGCACAGGAGTCTGTAAGTCCATGGCTTCACCTGACATATCCCTGATATTCCCCAATCCTGGGCCAACCTCCATATAGTACAGGTGTTGGAACTGCAAGAGCAGTGGATTTTCCCATTGTCACACTAAGGAGACCTCTGGTGGTTGTCCTGTATGGGGGGGGGGGTTGCAGCATCCTGCACTTCCTCAGCTATCCTCCAGGATTTGTCCCAATAATACTGATTTCTACTCCCTTTAAAGAAAACTAAGTTCCAGTGCAATTCTTCACAGAAAGAGAAGAGAACAGAAAAACACCAAACAAGATGAATGCATATTTCCCCCATACCATTACACTATGAAAGGGTGAATGTCATCAGTGATAAGTGCTCTATCCAAAGTTACAACATTTCTTCTTCCTGGGAATCATTTCCGATGATGATTTCTCATCCCCATAGGGAGATTTATGACAATATATATTTTAGGAAGATAACGTACAACACATAAATACAGGCTGGGGAAACCCTGACATTTCCAAGGAAATTGGCTGTATTTGCAGGGGTAAGCATAAATAATTTATGCATTTGATCGAAAGCTTCTTGACAAAGTTTCTCAAGAATGTTGCATGAATTCAAAATCACAATGCATGTGGAGTTTGTAAGATATTAAAAAGAAGGTAAAGCTTTAACATTAACATGCACAATACAAAGCTCAAATGGGTCTGAGACAGCCTGGAGCCCTCAGAAGCCTTCTGTGACAAGCTTGCAAGGCACTTTGTGGGCTAAGGTGGTCTCATTTCCCCAAATTTCTGAGATGTTCTGCATGGAATGTAAGAATGAGGACAACTTGTGAATGAGGTGGAGAATTGCTTTCTCCTTTGGTGTCATGCACTAAAGTTTTAGGTACTCACCCCCATGGAATCATCTGACTCCAGGATTAAGTCCATGCTTTTTAATAATGATTTAAAAAACACTATATACAAATAACTGTGCACTCTCCTTATTAAGACCTCTACAATGCTGGATGCATAACTGTTGGAGTGTGAATGTATTCTACCTAAAGGGTTGCCAGGATTCTCCCCCCTCACAGTACCCATAGCCTTATATTGCATTTGTCACATAGTGCTGACAGGGAATTTAGCACTGGGATTGGAAGAAGAGCAGAAAAGACTAAGTGGAACGTGTTATCTGAAATGATAAACAAGTAATAATAAATACCTGTTTATTCCAGAGCGGTTTATTTTATTCACCTACTGGTGTCTCTTAAATACAATTTTGCAAAGGGAAAAATACCTCAGAGATTGGCTGTTATATAACACCTTACAAAATCAAAATGGGTTATATATCAGCAATGAATTGCTTGGACAAGAAACACGGTGCTACTGATGTATTTGGTGATAAGTATAATGAACTAACTTGGAAATCAAGGGCCAATGTCTTCAAACAGCTTCAGGTCAATGGCACTAGTGTATTTTCCACTTAATATTTATGCTTACAAACCAAGAAACACAAGACTCAAGGCAGTGTAAACTATTTTGTATCAATTTAGATTTAACAATAACAGAGTTTATGTTTTTCTGGGTGTTTTCTTGTGGTGCTGTTGGTTTGTTTTTTTTTAAAAAAAAATCTTGCAGGATTGTCACTATAGTTGCTTTTATCAATTGTTTGTATCAGTTTGCTAGATCCTTAGAGAAATATTTTTTTCATCATTCTTCACTTCATAGTCTGGTTCATTGTTTGAAATAGGTTTTGCCTTATTCACAATATTAAGGTTTTTCAAAAGGATTGATGTAACAACTTTGTGTATGGTTCTCATCCAAGAAATCAGACATTCTTGAAATGAGTAGATTTGAGCCTTGGCATGAAATCATATTGTATAGTTCCATTGACACAAATCAAGTTGGTCCATGGCGTTACCATGCCCAATTTCTCTAACCAGAGGTCAGCGGCGTAGCGTGGGTTGTCAGCACCCGGGGCAAGGCAAGTAATTTGCGCCCCCTAACCCGTGGATTTGCGCCCCCTAACCTGTGGATTTGCCCTAACCCCAGATGTTGCGCCCAGTGCGGCCGGCCCCCCCTGCACCCCCCACGCTACGCCACTGCCAGAGGTAGCCCTAGACAATTTGCTGCCTGGGTAAGTTTCAAATGTCACCCACTCCCTTTCAAGTCAACATACATAGTACTCAATATTGGAATAAGCAGCAGCCATGAATTACAGTTGTACCTTGGAAGTCGAACACCTGCCAGTCGAACATTTTGGCTCCCAAACCCAGAAGTGAGTGTTCTTTGGAACCCGAACATCCAATGCGGGTTCCGTGGGTTCTGATTGGCTGCAGGAGCTTCCTGCAGCCAATCAGAAGCCGCACCTTGCTTTCTGAATGTTTTAGAAGTTGAATGGACTTCCAGAACGAATTCTGTTTGACTTCTGAGGTACAACTGTAGTAGTCATTGTACCATGTGAAAATAAGCCACTAAAGGGTTCATATACCTAGGAACATGAAGGTGTGGTATTCCTGAGGCGGGTTCTCTTTCGCTTGTGTTCTTGCTTCTGTCATATCCAGAAATACCCATTGATAGTAAGTAAAAGATCCACTTTAAAGTTTACAGCCATGTTTAAAGGTAAAGGTAAAGGTACCCCTGCCCGTACGGGCCAGTCTTGACAGACTCTAGGGTTGTGCGCTCATCTCACTCTATAGGCCGGAGCCAGCGCTGTCCGCAGACACTTCTGGGTCACGTGGCCAGCGTGACAAGCTGCATCTGGCAAGCCAGCGCAGCACACGGAACGCCGTTTACCTTCCCACTGGTAAGCGGTCCCTATTTATCTACTTGCACCCGGAGGTGCTTTCGAACTGCTAGGTTGGCAGGCGCTGGGACCAAACGACGGGAGCGCACCCCACTGCGGGGATTCGAACCGCTGACCATGCGATCGGCAAGTCCTAGGCGCTGAGGTTTTACCCACAGCGCCACCCGCGTCCCTATACAGACATGTTTACAGCCAATTAAATAAGTAGCAGTTTGCTGTCCTTTCTCAAAACTCAAAAGCTGCTGCCTGATGCATCCGACTCACTCTGCCTAATGATAGGGCCGGTTCCGGTCCTAACACCAGCACTGTTGGTGAATAGCATCTCTCATTTCCTACATAATCACTTGGGGTGCTAAATAGGATGAAAAAGACATTCTTGGCCTAGGACTCTCATGAATGACTGGCACTGTGAGGCTTGCATTGCATCTAGGCTCTTTAGACAGAGGATTAAACTGGTGGCAGTTCCACCTGGGACATCACATCAGTCCTCCTGCGTTGGAGTGTCAAATGAGGGCCAGCCCAATTCCAGTCTTCCAGTTCTGCTGTCTTTTGTCAGTCTGAGCACCTTTTGCTGATAGTTGCCAGCAGTTTCTCTTTCTACATTGCTGGATTACCTGCCTTTGGTTTGCCTACTTGCCCACCCAGGGGCCTGCTTGATTGATGATATTATTCCCAAACATATTCTCTAGGATTTGATCAGGACCTCCATTTCAAAAATTCTGCTTCTTTAGTTTTGATTGCATTAGGCAATAAAGTAAGAATAGTGACATCTGAGTGGTGTTACTATATGCCTTACTGATACCTCCCATTTTGATCATAATTCTTGTAATAGTGCATTAGTGCACTAATGCATAATTTGTAAGTGTAGATTGATGGGGAGGAAATAAATTGTGCAGCATTTGGTAGATTTTCTAAGTAACTAAAATACAGGCATTTTTACATATCAAGTCTCAAAGGAATGAAAAAGTAGCTTCAGACAATCCCAATTAACTAAATGCATTTCAATCAAAATTCTTTATTTCCATTGCCATCCTTCTATCTCCCATGAGCGTCTGTTCTTAATATTTCAGGCTTACCCTGTATCACTTACCACTACCACTTACAATGCCACAAGACTTATTTCTTGATAGAATCTATTTGCCACTGCTTCCCAAGTCATTTCTGCTGGCTTCCTAATGAGATCCTGGTACTCAATAATATACTGAGCATTTATAAAATCTGATGACCTATCACTGCCCCCCGCCCAAACAGAATTGTTGTGATTCTTTTGCCACAGAGAGCTGCAAAGCTCTGAGGAATCCAGTTCTGCCATATTCCAAATGCTACACCCTTATCTATTTCCTCTGCCTCTGAGCTTTTGCCACCTCTCTTGTAGGTGTGACTTTCCCAGGATGATTTGAGATATTGGACTTGATGCTCATTATCACCTGCTAATTACCTGCTGTGAATTATGTGTTACCTGATAATGACACATTGTAAAGTATCGATTGCAGTTTCTTTCAGCATGTCTAGATAGCGGTGTGAAAGCTTCAGTGTTTTCATCACCTAGGAGCAGTACATGCGGGAAAGAAAATCTCACTGTGATAACCAGCTATGTGTTCCTAAAACCTGATTTTGGGTTGTTGTAATTTCTCTCTTATTCTGTGGCCTGGCTGGATATCTTAAAATGAGTGTGGCTAAAGAAATCCCAGCTTTCCTTTTTTAAAAAAGAAAGGCACCAAGCAGAATCCTAGGTATGCTTACTCGGAAACAAGTGCCATTGAGTTCATAGGACGATGCATAAGATTCAACCCACCTTTTTCAGACTCCCTCAATCCTCAGGAGAGACCTTTGGAAAGCACAGGGATGAGGAATATTTATTGACATGACAAATTTACATTCGAATATTACAACCATTTAATTTTTAAAAAATATCACTGGCCTTAAGCTTGTAAGGTCTGTCATGAAAAAAACCCTGAATTTGTCACATAACTGCCATGTGTGATTAAAATATGTTTTGTAGATTTGATGCTCACATCCTTCATGACCCATAACTGTCAACTGGACACTTCCAAACTACAGAAGCCATCCTGACTTGTGACTGGATCCTGGGCTGTCCTGTTTTGGCTCCCACGAGAGTGCTGCCCCAAAAGACGCCCGTTTTTTGGAGCGTGTGCTCGTGCGCAAGTCACCTGGTTCCTGCAAGCACACAGCCCCCAAAGGTACATGTTTTTTGGGGGATGGGCATGTTCTTGAGCAAATCACCTGGCTCTCATGAGAGCACAGCCCCAAAAGACACACATCCTGATTTTCCTCTGTGCGATGTATGATGACCACCACTGCCATTGGCTTTGCCCCACCCTCTCAGTAGCTCACTGGGATTTGGGTGAAGGTTCCTACACAAGCCCCAGTGATTGGGAGATTACTCCTGTCACCTCAGATCTTGACTCCTGATACTTGTGCTCTTATACACAGGATTCATTATCTTATATCCTATCACTCTGTTTTCAGCTGCCATGTGATCAATTAGTTTAAGCACTGGCAATATAAAATAGCATCTTGTTGTGATTCGAGGACCCGATCCCTGCTTGGGGAATGAAGACACGTGGACACAGTATATTAGGTTAATGGGCAAGAAAAGGCCACAACTTTATTGATTACAGCATGTGAGAAGGTATCTGCTTAGGCATTGGACCACAGCAAATTTGACTCCACCCACTCAGAGGGGGTGAGTCTGACGAGGGGTTAACCACCAGTAGGGGGAGCCTGTTGATGCAAATACAACTATAAGCTCTCCCCTGATGTCACCGAGGGTCGTGCCATGGCCCCCAGCCACACAGGGCATCGGACAGGATCCACGACCGCCGGATTCCTTTAACGGAATACCTATAAGTGAAGGGGTAGGCGATGGCCACACCTTGCCCTTCCATACACCAACAACACATTCCAATGCCTAACCACCAAATACCAAGAAAGTTGTGACGATTGCTACAAGGTAGGCGAAAAAACCAAGAAGCTGGTGCCAATTTGCCAATTGGAAAAAACTCCTACCAGGCCCCCTGGGCAACCAGGGTAACCAACCATGGGTCCATAGCAAGGTTGAGCAAAAACCTATGTCCTAAAGGGAGTGGTGGGTGGGTGACTCATGGAAAATCTGAAATGCAATGGCGGGGAGAGCTGGCATTTGTTTCTTGGAGAGAAAATCTGCACATCTGAAGGCTATGTAGCTAGCTGTTTCTTTCACAAGGTGACCTGGTTATGTCATGCTATTTGCAAAAAATAAGTTATAAAATAATCTCTCCTTTATTTTCAACTCCTATTAGTCTCCATTCATAATTTATGTGTTCCGTTTTCTTTCTTTTCATTCAGGACCCAGGAAAGCTGCAACTTATGCTTAATGTGGACAGTCTCATGAAATAAAGTCTGCCCGGAAACCTATAAAAATCATTTACTGACATGGTTAGCATTAGTTTCAATTACAGTTATCTTGAAGGTACACTGTGCAATCTGGAGTCAGTAATGACTGCTTTGGCAGTTCTATTCCTCTGAATGCTAATTTTCTTACACTGAAATTTTAAGCTGTACAGCCCCAGATATGAATTATGAATCCGGAAAGCAACAGAAAAAATGAAGGAAATTTAAACATGCAGTTGATTGTTGTTGTTAACTGGAGGAATAAAAAGACATCCTCTTTTTAAAGCATATCTGATGGTGCCAGTTATGAAGGCTTTGCTTCCTCCGTTGCTTCTTTCTGCAGAAGATTAGAGCAAGTTGCTCACTATATCAGCTCCCAAAGGGAACTTGTGGCTTATTTGTGGCTGCAATCCGGCTAGCTACCTTCAGTCTTTCTCATCTATCTGCAGTCTTCACTACTGTCGGCAGTCCCTTCTGCCATCACAGTTGTCACTGGAAGAAGCAAAGGGAATGAGGATAAAAGGAAGGGGGGGCAATGATAAATGATATTTATCAATATATTTATATACCACTATTCATTTTTTAAAAATTTGGAGCAGATTGCAGTTATACATAAAACCATATAGTAAAAACCATATTAAAAATTTAAACCAGAGCAAAGTTTCATAATCAATATCTTGGGGATGATTCAAAGATTATGGTCCCAATATGTAGTTACCAAGAATGTTTCCCTGTGGCATAATTCACTGTGGGTGCTGTGAGAGATGAAAACAACACAGGGCATTCCCGACTGATGCTGGCACTGAGACTTTCCAGATTATCAATACATCTGCATAGTGAACTATTTTCAAAGGTTACAATACCTGCCTAGAGTGTCCACTATGCAAATGTGTTTTGGCCACCCTTTTGCAAAAAGCAATCATATTTGATTCCGCCATGACTGGCACATTCAACTAAGCATTTTTAGGTCTGTGGTAAAGTTTTTGGAGTAATTCCTGGGATACCATATTTATAAAGGTGTTCTGTGAAAATGGATGCTTGTGGTGTTGACCTGAACTGGCAAGTGCTTTCTACACACACACTAACAAAAACATTCTCTCCAAATGCATTTTGGCAGTCTACAAATGTGAAAATGTGACTGGATAACTGATGGTGTGGTGCCGTCATATTACCTTTGTGATACCTGACTGGCCAGGATCAACTCTGGAAGAAGTTTGAGATGATAGATAGATGATAGATAGATAGATAGATAGATAGATAGACAGACAGATAGATGATAGATAGATGATAGATGAAAGATAGATAGATGATAGATAGATGATAGATAGATAGATAGATAGATAGATGATAGATAGATAGATGATAGATAGATAGATAGATGATATAGATAGATAGATAGATAGATAGATAGATAGATAGATGATAGATAGATGATAGATAGATAGATAGATAGATAGATAGATAGATGATAGATAGATGATAGATAGATGATTGATAGATAGATAGATGATAGATAGATGATAGATAGATAGATATAGATAGATATGAAGTGACAAAGGTAAGCTACGGAGTTTCATGAAAGTTATTTTTATCCGTAGACCCTCCACGCTTTGCCCAAACATTTTTGTGCACAACCCTAGATCTCCTGCAAATATCCCCCTCCTGTACAGCAGGATGCCAACTGGGTCTATCCAGAGAGCTTTATTGACTCTATTTATGGTATATTCTTTTTAAAAGTCATACCACTAAACAGTGTGCTCACCATTGGCCCTACCTTAAATCTAGGGATTGTTTTCCCGTACTGAAATTGCAATCCAATTCTAAACATGACAACTTTGAAGTAAGTCCCATTGAGTTCAACCCCATAATTTTTTCCCCCACATCAGAATATTGAGTGTGACTGTTTATTAGAACATAAGAAGTAGATAGCCAAGACACATCATTTCTTGCTGTGATTTGTAGGCTGCTGGTGCCATTGTGCATTGTACATTGTACAAGGACTGAGAAGCACTGAATTTTTCATCAGACTTTCCCCTTAGCTCATCCTTTCCTTCTGCACTCACAACTACCACCATGGCAACCTCTGACAAAGCTTTGTGCATGGATTGTCATTCAGCGTTGTTGGTGACATTGATTAATTGTCCAATTAGTGTAATTATTTTAAAAAGAAGATGTGCAGGACAACAACTGTATTAGGAGTATTTTTTGTGCACTATACTTCGAACGGAAGAAGGATATTGAAAGCTAGGCAGATCAAGGAAGCAGAAAGAAGTTGTGCCCTTCACTCAAAATATACCAACAGTAATAATACAAAATTCTACAAAAACAGTAATAATACAAAATAATACAAAAATCTTTCTAATATTGCTCAACTGTGATAAAATGTGTTGTACCATAATAAGAAAAATCTACTGAAAATAGTCTAAAGATAAATGTTGTATTGAAGGCTGCTATTCTTGCTCCCTTTATCGGGAGGACTTTTTGCTCTGAATTTCACTGATCTTTTAAAAAATATATATAAAGATGGTAATGTTCCTTTAGTTACAAACTCTGCAGGAAACAGAATATGACTGTTTTGCCTTTTTGTTAGCAATTACAAACATGAGAAAGTCGCCGCTCAGAAGCTTGTTTGCGGCTTTTGTAGCTATGCTATATTGTAATTTTTTTTCCTTTGTACACTTGGATAGCAAAAACAAAGCTATTATCTTTAGGAAAAAATGCCACCTAAGACAGAGCTAGAATTCTTCCAATTAACTCAAGTAATTAGACTCTGAAAAATCTCCAGTGAACTTTTCATACTCACTCTAAAATGAAATATAAATGCACTGGTGCTTAGAAAGGTGTGAGAAAAGATATTGCCCAATGAAGAGAAGTCCATACAGATGTGTTTGTGGCACTATCTGGGGAAAACAAAATATTATGGTACAGAATACCATCTGGCACAGCAGTAACATCCATGCTGCATGTTAAATTGCTAAATTTTCAATACTATTTTGTACCCCATCAGACTGCAGGTTTGGGAACTTCAGAGCTATGAACATAGTAAATCCTTTAGTGGTGGGGAAGTTGGAAGCCTTAATCCAGAAATTAGTGTGAAGATTTTTATGAAATATGTTTGTGCATTATTGCATATTGTAGTCTCATTTCACAGGCTCATTTCACATTTGGAACTCATACGTAACCCACAATGATTTGGTGCTAGGCTGGGTGCAGCTTTATGCACAACACTACAACTGACAATGGGGACGTGGGTGGCGCTGTGGGTTAAACCACAGAGCCTAGGACTTGCCGATCAGAAGGTTGGTGGTTCGAATCCCCGTGAAGGGGTGAGCTCCCGTTGCTCGGTCCCTGCTCCTGCCAACCTAGCAGTTTGAAAGCACGTCAAAGTGCAAGTAGATATATAGGTACTGCTGTGGCGGGAAGGTAAACGGCGTTTCCGTGCGCTGCTCTGGTTCGCCAGAAGCGGCTTAGTCATGTTGGCCACATGACCCAGAAGCTGTATGCCGGCTCCCTTAGCCAATAAAGTGAGATGAGCACCGCAACCCCAGAGTCGGCCACGACTGGACCTAATGGTCAGGGGTCCCCTTTACCTTTACCTTTACAACTGACAATACAGTTGTACCTTGGTTGTAGAACGGAATCCGTTCCAGAAGTCCATTTGACTTCTGAAAACGTTCAACAACCAAGGCGCAGCTTCCGATTGGCTGCAGGAGCTTCGTGCACTCAATCGGAAGCTGCAAGAGCTTTGCGCATTTTATCAGAAGCCACGGAAGCCACATTGGACGTTTGGCTTCCAAAGAACATTTGCAAACTGGAACACTCACTCCTGGATTTGCTACGTTTGGGAGCCAAAATGTTCGACTCACAAGGCATTCAGGATCCAAGGTACGACTGTACAGTGAATGAAATGTCTACCAAGGGTTTGCACTGGAGATGTGCAATGGTCTCGTATTCCAGATAATTAAACCACAATAGGTACCTCCATTGGACTGAGTTCCTATTCTATGAAATGTCTAGCACATCTGTTAATTCCACAAATGATAGTAAAGAGTTTGCCCAACATTTATGTTAGCAGCTGACTGACAGATTCTGCTCATTTCTACGGATCTTGACACTGACATATCACTAATCTAGCTCCATGGCTGAGTGAATTATTGCCTGTCATGCAGATGGAAAGGGCACTGGAAAATAGAAAGTCAAGACAGTTCAGAAGACACTTGATAGGGAGTGTTGTTCAAATGCCAAAGTCTTTTCATCATTTATACAGATTGTGGCTCTGGGCACATGGAGAGAGGTGGTGCATGGCCTTGGAATTATGCTGAAATGGATCATAGATAGATAAGTATAAGTATTAAGTATAAGTATGATCCTTGGCCCCTTCATGGATCACTGCCTTGCCGTGGCGAAGGGGCTTGAATAACTCAGAGAAGCTATGAGCTATGCCGTGCAGGGCCACCCAAGATGGACAGGTCATAGTGGAGAGTTTTGACCAAACGTGATCCACCTGGAGCAGGAACTGGCAAGCCACTCCAGTATCCCTGCCAAGAAAACTCCATGGACAAAGACAACAGACATATAAAAGTTATGACGCTGGAAGATGAGCCCCTCAGGTCGGAAGGTGTCCAACATGCTACTGGGGAAGAGCGGAGGACAAGTACAAGTAGATCCAGAGCTGATGAAGCGGCTGGGCCAAAGCCGAAAGGACGCTCAGTTGCGGATATGCATGGAAGCGAAAGGAAAGTCCAATGCTGTAAAGAAAAATATTGCATAGGAACCTGGAATGTAAGAACCATGAACCTGGGTAAGTTGGAGGTGGTCAAAAATGAGATGGCAAGAATAAATATTGACATCTTGGGCATCAGTGAACTAAAATGGACGGGAATGGGCGAATTCAGTTCGGATGACTATCATATCTACTACTGTGGACAAGAAACCCGTAAAAGAAATGGAGTGGCCCTCATAGTCAACAAAAGAGTGGTGAAAGCTGTACTGGGATGCAATCTCAAAAATGATAGAATGATCTCGATACGAATCCAAGGCAGACCTTTTAACATCACAGTAATCCAAGTTTATGCACCAACTACTGGTGCTGAAGAAACTGAAATTGACCAATTCTATGAAGACTTACAAGACCTTATAGAAGTGACACCAAAGAAGGATGTTCTGCTCATAATAGGGGATTGGAATGCTAAAGTAGGGAGTCAAGAGATAAAAGGAACAACTGGCAAGTTTGGCCTCGGAGTTCAAAACGAAGCAGGGCAAAGGCTAATAGAGTTCTGTCAAGAGAACAAGCTGGTCATCACAAACACTCTTTTCCAACAACACAAGAGATGACTCTACACATGGACATCACCAGATGGGCAGCATCGAAATCAGATTGATTATATTCTCTGCAGCCAAAGATGGAGAAGCTCTATACAGTCAGCAAAAACAAGACCTGGAGCTGACTGTGGCTCAGATCATCAGCTTCTTATAGCAAAATTCAAGCTTAAACTGAAGAAAGTAGGAAAAACCACTGGGCCGGTAAGATACAATCTAAGCCAAATCCCTTATGAATACACAGTGGAAGTGAGGAACAGGTTTAAGGATTTAGATTTGGTGGACAGAGTGCCTGAAGAACTATGGATGGAGGCTCGTAACATTATACAAGAGGCAGCAACTAAAACCATCCCAATGAAAAGGAAATGCAAGAAAGCAAAGTGGCTGTCCAACGAGGCCTTACAAATAGCGGGGGAGAGAAGGCAAGCAAAATGCGAGGGAGATAGTGAAAGATACAGGAAATTGAATGCAGATTTCCAAAAAATAGCAAGGAGAGACAAGAAGGCCTTCTTAAACGAACAATGCAAAGAAATAGAGGAAAACAACAGAATGGGAAGAACCAGAGATCTGTTCAAGAAAATTGGAGATATGAAAGGAACATTTTGTACAAAGATTTCCATAATAAAAGACAAAAGTGGAAAGGACCTAACAGAAGCAGAAGACATCAAGAAGAGGTGGCAAGAATACACAGAGGAACTATACCAGAAAGAAATTGATGTCTCGTATACCCCAGGTAGTGTGGTTGCTGACCTTGAGCCAGACATCCTGGAAAGTGAAGTCAAATGGGCCTTAGAAAGCATTGCTAATAACAAGGCCAGTGGAAGTGATGATATTCCATCTGAATTATTTAAAATTTTAAAAGATGATTCTGTTAAGGTGCTACACTCAATATGCCAGCAAATTTGGAAAACTCAGCAGTGGCCAGAAGATTGGAGAAGATCAGTCTACATCCCAATCCCAAAGAAGGGAAGTGCCAAAGAATGCTCCAACTACCGCACAATTGCACTCATTTCACACGCTAGCAAGGTTATGCTTAAAATTTTACAAGGCAGGCTTAAGCAGTATGTGGACCGAGAACTCCCAGAAGTGCAAGCTGGATTTAGAAGAGGCAGAGGAACCAGAGACCAAATTGCAAACATGCGCTGGATTATGGAGAAAGCTAGAGAGTTCCAGAAAGACATCTACTTCTGCTTCATTGACTATGCAAAAGCCTTTGACTGTGTCGACCACAGCAAACTATGGCAAGTTCTTAAAGAAATGGGAGTGCCTGATCACCTCATCTGTCTCCTGAGAAATCTCTATGTGGGACAAGAAGCTACAGTTAGAACTGGATATGGAACAACTGATTGGTTCAAAATTGGGAAAGGAGTACGACAAGGCTGTATATTGTCCCCCTGCTTATTTAACTTATATGCAGAATTCATCATGTGAAAGGCTGGGCTGGATGAATCCCAAGCCGGAATTAAGATCACCGGAAGAAATATCAACAACCTCAGATATGCAGATGACACAACCTTGATGGCAGAAAGTGAGGAGGAATTAAAGAACCTTTTAATGAGGGTGAAAGAGGAGAGCGCAAAATATGGTCTGAAGCTCAACATCAAAAAAACGAAGATCATGGCCACTGGTCCCATCACCTCCTGGCAAATAGAAGGGGAAGAAAATGGAGGCAGTGAGAGATTTTATTTTCTTGGGCTCCATGATCACTGCAGATGGTGACAGCAGTCACAAAATTAAAAGACGCCTGCTCCTTGGGAGAAAGGCGATGGCAAATCTAGACAACATCTTAAAAAGTAGAGACATCACCTTACCAACAAAGGTCCGTATAGTTAAAGCCATGGTTTTCCCAGTAGTGATGTATGGAAGTGAGAGCTGGACCATAAAGAAGGCTGATCGCCGAAGAATTGATGCTTTTGAATTATGGTGCTGGAGGAGACTCTTGAGAGTCCCATGGACTGCAAGAAGATCAAATGCATCAATTCTTAAGGAAATCAGACCTGAGTGCTCACTGGAAGGACAGATCGTGAAGCTGAGGCTCCAATACTTTGGCCACCTCGTGAGAAGAGAAGACTCCCTGGAAAAGACCCTGATGTTGGGAAAGATGGAGGGCACAAGGAGAAGGGAACGACAGAGGATGAGATGGTTGGATAGTGTTCTCAAAGCTACAAACATGAGCCTGACCAAACTGCGGGAGGTGGTGGAAGACAGGAGTGCCTGGCGTGCTCTGGTCCATGGGGTCATAAAGAGTCGGACACGACTAAACGACTAAACAACAACAACAACATGATCCTTGGAGGCCTGGACTGTGTATTGTACATCAATCATTCTGTAAATTATTTGGGAATCAAATTACACTGCTGTGTAGATTCCCATACCGCCCTCCCTTAGGTTTAGTTAGCCCTGACCTTGCTATGGACTACGGTTGGTCACCGCAAGGGGCCTGGTAGGAATTTTTCCACTTGGCAAATTTCCAGCCATTTGGTTTTTTCGCCTACCTCATAGCAAACGTCACAACTTTCCCGGTATTGGTGGTTAGGCATTGGCAGGGGTAATTGTTATGCAAATGAAGGGGGGAAGGAAGCGCCATCACCTTCCCCCAAAGCGGAGGGTAGACCAGTAAAGGACTCCGGGGGGCGTTGCCCTGTCCTAAGCCTATGGAGGTGTGGGCCTAAGGCACGCCCCCAAGCAGTGACACCCAGGGGATCCTAGCTGGCGAACTTCAGCAGGATTCCCCCGGATAGTGGTTAACCCTCCCCGGTCTCCATGCCGGGTAGTTGATAGGAACCAATGCCTAAGGCCAATACCTCTCAATTCCTGTAATCAATAAAGTTGTGGCCTTTTTCGCCCATTAACCTTATATTACGTGTCCTGTGTCTTCATTTCACAAGGGGGGGAGGGGACTTGCCACGCAAAGAAACAAACATTCATCGCAGGACTGCAGTTTTGGTTTTTTTAGCTTACACATTGTTGACTGAATGTAGTGAATAACACATCAGTTCTGATCAACTTCTGGTGTGAGTCTAAGGTTAAGAAATGATACCTGATTTGGGGTGGCGGGTGGGGAATAAGTACAAACATTTGTTTATCTTCATTCATTTGCTAATAGTTTATTAGTCTTGGCATGTGCCAGTCTATCTTGTTTAGTGCACAAGGAAATAGGAAGCACATCGCCATGTGTTTTATTTTAGAAGTGTCAACTGCACCCACAAAAGTCTGTTCCAATTCCATCAGCCAAAAACTGTTTCTGTGAAAATTTAATCCCAAACCTGAGTAAGCTATGGCACCACAATAATTGAAAGAACTACAGGCTAACCCCATGGCACTGATAACATATTAACTGTCTTGAACCTTCACCCAAAACTCTGACTGAACTTGAACTTAAACTATGATGTGTGGAAAAAGTCAGGCTACATTTTTGATTTGTCCGTTCTGTGTGCCTTCTCACTGGGTGCAGGAGTTTCCAGCTAAAAAGAAAAGAAAAGCACAAAATCCAATTCCAAACACCTTGTATTTATTTTATTTACGTGTGTGTGTGTGTGTGTGTGTGTGTGTGTGTGTGTGTTAAATCCAACAGATGTCATAAGACTTTGGAATGAATTCATACAAATTAATTATATTATTCAGATCTGCAGCCTGACATATTTCCATGCCCAGGCACATGATGCCATCAGCCATAGAAATAAGACAAAGGACACCTGTATTGGGTTGAAATCAGCCATAACTTTATTGATTACAGATGTAAGTAGGTTTTAGGGATGTATCAAGCAGCGTGACTGCTGGTTGATAAGTAGGGTGGAGTCGACCCTGAGCAATCCCACCTGGGCCACCATTGGGGAGGGTGCCATGGCCCATTGGCCCCATTGTGGTCTCCTGAACAGAAGCACCCCTCCAGGACCCCTTGAACAGGATACTCAATCAGCTAAGGATTCAACTCAATGCCTTATCGACCACCCAAGCCATTCCACAATGATCTTCACAGAAGGGAGGACCCATAGGTGTGGCCCTTTTTATACAACAGGAGCTGTTGGGTCACCACCACAATTCCACCTCCCCTGCTGTGCCCTGACTTCCCATTGAAACAGGCTTTTGGCAGCAAGTCAGCACAGACGGTGGGAACTGGCACAATTAATTGTCCTCCAATTGGACCCTATGGGAGAAGAAGAAGAAGAAGAAGAGAAGAAGAGTTTGGATTTGATATCCCGCCTTATCACTACCCAAAGGAGTCTCAAAGCGGCTAACATTCCCCTTTCCCTTCCTCCCCCACAACAAACACTCTGTGAGGTGAGTGGGGCTGAGAGACTTCAAAGAAGTGTGACTAGCCCAAGGTCACCCAGCAGCTGCATGTGGAGGAGCGGGGAAGCAAACCCAGTTCACCAGATTACGAGCCTACCGCTCTTAACCACTACACCACACTGGGAGAAGGTGGAGTGAAAGAGAAAGCCCAATGAGGAAAGCATAAAAAAAAGTGGGGAACATTCTCACCCACATCTTCTGCCCTGACCAATGAGTGGTTGTTCCTCTGAATTTCTATAGGATTGCTCTTAGAAGCTCAATGGATGTAACAGTTTTTGTTTTTATTTGGTTCAGTTATGCAGTGTGAACATTTCAGAACAGTAATCAGACCAAGCAGATGGACAACTGTATTCACTTATGCAACAGTGGCTGGTCTAGGAGCACAGCATGCTTGTTGCTTTCTTAAAGCCACGCCTCAATGAGTGTAGTCCATTGGGCAATCCCCATAAGAAGAGTTGGAGAAAAGTCTGACAATTTTTTTAAAAAAGTATTTACTAGCATCAAAAGAGCATCCAGAAGAAAACAAACAAAATCTATTTAGTGTATACTGCACCAGAATTAAAAAGAACCCATGGAACAAATGAATCAAGGAGCGAACATTTTTAAGAACTTAATTTTGCTAGATTGTTTATTAAAAAATGAAAATATGATTCACATGATTTTTTAAAAGCTAGTTCATTTTTTAACTCCACTAAACACATTACAGATTGCATTTGTATGGGGGGGCGGAGTGTTCCAAATATTCCTATCTGTAGGACAATGCAACACTAATTAGAAAGATTAATGAAGAACGTTTGTAAGTGTGAGATATATAACAAAATGCAAAACGTCGGCTATTAAAACCTTAGCTGCTTAATTACAATAAGCCTTTATTAACTAATAAAATAGGAATGAATTCAAAGAAGGGCATAAATATATAATAACAATCAGAGTACATGAGATTAAAGCCAAATAGATTACATGATGTAAAAGGCCTTGGCATGATAATGTACTTGATATGAAGGGTTTTGATAATTTTGTAACATATTATGCAGCCTTTTAGTAAGTTATCGTGTCTTAATAGTGGGACTATAAAACATTTAAATCAGTTGGCTGTCAGAATTACAGTATCAACAGTCATGGGACATTGTAGCTGGGATGGGGGGATTGTGTATGTAAAGCTCAAAGGATGTGACTAATGGGCATAGCTGTCAAGTGTCCCTTATTTGAAGGGACAGTCCCTTATTCCAACGCCATGTCCCGCTGCTGTCCCTTATTGATGGCTGTCCCTTAAATGTCCCTTAAATGATGTCCCTTAAATTTCAAAGGAAGCAGCTCCTCTCCCTCCCTCCCTGCCGGCCAGGGAGGAGGGAGGCTCCAACTGTGTTGCTTGGCTGTGTTGCTCACCCAATAAGAAATCTAAGAACAACTGGGGGGTGGAGCTTGCATGCCTTGTGTGTGGCTAGTTAATGCAAGCTGAGGAGTTTTTTGAATGCTGGATGCCATTTTGTTGCAGGTGCTGCTGCAAACTTTGCAGTGCAAAGCCAGGCCGGGGAGCCATCTTAAGTTGAGGCTGCATTGGCCCTGTGGTGCATGTGATTCAGATTCTATTTAGTTGAACCTCTGGTTACAAAGTTTGTTGGACAGTGTTCTCGAAGCTACCAGCATGAGTTTGACCAGACTGCAAGAGGACAGGAAGACTGGAGTGCCTGGAGCAGGTGAAGCTGCAGGTCCCTTATTTTGGCTGCTGGTCCCTTATTTTCAAATCTGTAAGTTGACAGCTATGCTAATGGGTAGTATATAATTACCAAAATAAATAAGAGTATAAATTAATGGTTTTCCTGGAAGCACTCAGGAACAGGACTCCGCTCCTAAGCCTACTTTAATGTCCATGCTCAGAAATTGTGTGCAAAATCATGAGGCATGTGCTCAAACCTGTTCATGAATCCCATTTATTCCTAGCTTCATTTTCCATCCCTAGGCAACAATATTTAATCACAATATTAATATCAGGTTGTTTTGATTGCAAATGAGCTTGTTCAATAGTCACCGGTCCTTGCTTTTTCATGGATAAAAATGTGACAAGAGTCGTGTGAGGTCAACATCCTGTTTCTAAGAATGATCAGCATGATACCTCCATGAGTGTTTATTTGAAAATTTATAATCTTCTCTTTCATATAAAGTATAACAAGGTGGCTTACAGCATATAAAGTATCATAAAACCGGTCTATAGGGCATAATCTAAAACATCAATAAAACACCAATAGATTGTTTTCTTCTTAAGAAAAGTGCACATTGAGAAGGCTTGTCTAAACAGGGCAGTCCCCCCCTCCCCGCCCATATTTTTTTATTTATTTTCATACAATTTAACAATTTCAATTCTGTTTCAATACAATATTCTATTAACATTTAGATTTCCCATCCTTATTTCCACGATGTTTCTGTTCGAACCCTTAAATGTAATGGGTTTGGCCTCTTTGCCATATGGCCTCATAAGAGCAACTGATCCCACTTTATCTGTATACAGTTACCCTGCTTCCTTTCTCTATATCATATTACAGACAACACCAAGCACCTGGCTATATATCTATTTTATGTAAAATAAACATAGTTGTTTGTCATCCTTACTCATGCTTATTCCTACTGTGTTTATTTTCTCGCTGCTGGAAGTGCTTGCCGTGATTCACATGGCCTGCTGACAATCCAGGCTGATATTATTATTGATGCACTTGTCACCATTTTGTTACATATCTGGGCAGGGTTTGTCTCTGATGTCTGCTAAGGCATAACTAAGCTCGAGG